>NW_025335548.1:2017488-2624129 GCF_004798865.1 Varanus komodoensis
GTAAGCCGCCCCGAGGCTTCGGCAAGGGGTGGCTTACAACACAATAAGATACATTGAAATACAATAGAACATAATAAATTACCAATAAATACAAAAATACAAAAAATACACTGAGATACAATAATATAAAATTAAAATTAACAGTATAAAATAAGTAAATAAAGAATATAGGAGGAGGAAAGAGAAGGGAGAAGAAGTTGCCCTGGCCAGATCATATATTTTAACAATTAAAATGATGTTTAAATAAAAAAGATTATGCATCCCACATTAGTTTTAAAAGGGACTAAAATTAATCACATCTTACTATGTTAGGGATAGAAAGTTGGTTGGGAAGTATCTTTCACTGGACGGAGCTTCCTGGGTCAAAATGCAGATAAATCTTCAAATTGTTAGCCTCTTATTGTTTGAGGCTTTTCACTAATATATTTGAGGGGGAAAATCAACAAGGTAAATAATATTAATAGTGAAAAGCTATGTATTTGCAACATGTGTTATAACTGCATGGGATATATTTATTAAAATAAAAAACTGTATAAAGAAAGGGGGAAGCACACATTTGTCATAGCAAATTAAATTAAAATTCAGTAATATTTAAAATGATTGCAAAATCCCCATGAGGAATTATACAGCCTTTATTCATTTTCCTTGTTTGTAGTAAGATTAGCTACTTAGACATGTAATATGTTGACACTTATTTCCCAAATTATTGCTACACTTTTACTAATTTATCTAGAATGTCAGAGGCATTCTAACTCAAGTCCCTATTTTTATGAATAATGTAGCCTATCAAACCAGCATTGTTTTCATGTATTACAAAACAACCTTTGAAAAGAATTTATCATTGAAAAATTTAAACTAAGAAATAATGTGGAATTCATCTAAACAAAAATATGTGTGATACATGTGAAAGTTTTAAACAAAAGCCAACTATTAGAGTGCAGGGGACAAAGGAAAAGCATTCTATAAGTCTGCTTGAGCTATTTTATGCATTTATTTATTGTATTCCCATACTGAAGCTCTCTGGCCTGTTACAGGTTTAGGTAAATTTCATTCCACCCTTGTCTAGACTTTGGACTCTTACGTCATTGAACCTATGAAGAGTGGAGTGGGGGGACATCTCCCCCATCCTAAATAAGTTTACCACCCAAGTTCAGGATATTCTACATGTCCTTTCCTCTGTTATCCTCATAACAGCCTGTGAAGTAAATTAGGCAGAAAGTTGATGAGGGTCCTAGCAGAATTTTTTAAATGCTGTAAATGTGATTCAAGATAGGAACATACCCACCCTCCTTACTTCACCTGTACAAACTACTGTCTCCCTTCCATGCTTTGATATAACTTAAGTTGTCCATAACATCTGAATCAGAGCACCATCTAAGAACTATCTATTATCTGTATTTATATACCACTTCAAGCTGGTTTTACAATTAATAGCCTAGTGATGCTCAAAATCCTGCAAGCTAGGCTCCAGCAGTATGTGGACTGAGAACTACCAGACGTACAGGCAGGATTTCGAAGAGGGAGAGGAACTAGAGATCAAATTGCCAACATACACTGGATCATGGAGAAAGCTAGGGAGTTCCAGAAAAACATCTACTTCTGCTTCATTGACTATGCTAAAGCCTTTGATTGCATGGATCACAACAAATTGTGGCAAGTTCTTAAAGAGATGGGACTACCAGACCATCTTATTTGTCTCTTGAGAAACCTATATGTGGGCCAAGAAGCAACAGTGAGAACTGGGCACGGAACCACTGATTGGTTCAAAACTGAGAAAGGAGTTCGGCAAGGCTGTATACTGTCGCCCTGCCTATTTAACTTATATGCAGGGCACATCATGAGAAAGGCGGGGCTGGATGAATCACCAGTTGGAATTAAGACTGCTGGGAGAAATATCAACAACCTCAGATATGCAGATGATACCACTCTCATGGCAGAAAGTGAAGAGGAACTAAAGAGCCTCTTGATGCGGGTGAAGGAGGAGAGTGCAAAAGTTGGCCTGAAACTCAGCATTAAGAAAACTAAAATCATGGCATCTGGTCCTCTCACTTCCTGGCAAATAGATGGGAAAGAAATGGAGGTAGTGACAGATTTTATTTTCCTGGGCTCCAAGATCACCGCAGACGGGGACGCAGCCAAGAAATTAAAAGATGCTTGCTCCTGGGGAGGAAAGCTATGGCAAATCTAGACAGCATACTAAATAGCAGAGACATCAACCTGCCAACAAAAGTGCGTATAGTCAAGGCTATGGTTTTCCCAGTTGCAATGTATGGCTGTGAAAGCTGGACCATAAGGAAGGCTGAGCGCAAAAGGATTGAGGCCTTTGAATTGTGGTGCTGGAGGAGACTCCTGTGAGTCCCTTGGACCACAAGGCGATCAAACCGGTCAGTTCTGGAGGAGATCAACCCTGACTGCTCTTTAGAAGACCAGATACTGAAGATGAAACTCAAATACTTTGGCCACCTAATGAGAAGGAATGATTCCCTGGAGAAGAGCCTAATATTGGGCACAATAGATGGCAAAAGAAGAAGGGGACGGTAGAGGATGAGGTGGCTAGATGGAGTCACCGAAGCAGTTGGTGTGAGCTTGAGTGGACTCCGGGGGATGGTGGAGGACAGGAAGGCCTGGAGGAATGTTGCTCATTGGGTCGTGATGGGTCAGACACGACTTCACGACTAGCAACAACAATTCAATTTTAGTCCTACACAGAGTACTGAAATTAATAAAATGAATACCTCATTCATTCCACTACTCTCCGTCACATCAGATACTACATTTTAAATGAGTTTGTAAAAACTGAAACAAAAGTCTTTTGGGGAAATCACATCAGCGATAACCAATCTGAGCATCATAGAAAACTACAGTTAATCGAAACAATTAAAAGAAAGTGGCAGGGAAATTTGTATGTGAGCTGAGAAGCAGACAAGCCTGAGGGTTCTTTCTGATCTCTTCATTACCATCATCCAAAGAAACATAACGTCCAAGCGAGACATTGTGACCTCCATTCTCATCACTGTATGTTCACATTTTAAGTCTTTCAGTATAGTTCACTAAACTAAAGGTCAGCTTCAATGCTAAAATAGCTTTTTGTTGTCTTTTCTTCCTATATAGTTGAGGTTTTATCCATGTCAGAATCACTTCAGAACTCTTCTGCTTTGTTTATCTCCAAAGACTGTATCTCCAAATGTAATAAGCAAAGAATGTTTGCTTATTACATTTAAGCTAAAACCTATGCCTCCTACTGAGGGTTGCCTGTGACATTACATTTCAAGGCATACAAGACTTACAATTCTTAAGTCCTCTGTACTTTCTACCTGAATCTTTGCTGATTGCACTGTGTTTGCCATGGTTTACCTTTTCTTTCTATCTCCATCTGGGTAGCAGTGACATATGCTGGGAAACGACCCAAGGCATACATTAAGGAAATGTGAAAATTTTGGCTTACCATATGCATTGAGAAATTGCAACACCATCACTAAAGATAAAAATGGACTGTTGACTGCTGCTCCTACATTAAACTGTGGAAAAGGCATGCAAACAAAGTTGGCTGAAATAAGAGGCTGGTCTAATTAAGGTTCTTTTGAAACATCCATTTATTATTTATTTATGTCTCTCTACCAGTCAAAGAACCTTCTGTGAACTTCACTGACTTGTTCTTTTTTGGAATCAGTAGACTTGATTCCTTACACTAGCCAACGCTAGCTTCCTGTTGTGCGAGCCCTCTGGTACAGTGGAAGTGTTGGATACTGCCCAGAAGGAATGCTCCTGTCAAAATGTTTCAGATGTGTTTCCGTTTCCATGAAATTCCTGAAGGGTATTTACATAATATACATCACAGAAAAAGTAGGGGCCTACCGCGGCTCCAATACCACGGATCACAAACCACTGGCCCACACCACTCCAGCTGCATGCACACTATGAAATATAAGCTCTATTCTGTCTGCTAAATTTGTTTGTCCTGCAATAACCACTCCTCTATTGATTAAAAAAAACCGCCAAGGGACTGTTTGTTTGTTTAGCTAAATATGCAATTGACCTACTTAGCAACAGATCAAAACGAGCCTCTCCGTCTCTCCATGGCTGCATGCTGAATGGATCCCCAGTGTTCATACACCCATCCAAAAGCAAGTGAACAGGAGATAAGAACACATCAATTATCCACTTGGAGATTTAACACTTAAAGAAACAAAACTCTAAAGAAAGGCAAGCCTAGCAACTTAGGCTAACAAAGGCTGTACATTTAGATGACCATTAGGTTTTTTACATGAGGCATTTATTCCATACTCCTCATTCCTTTAGACAATACCATGATCCTTTAACTTCATTTCTGTTTTTTCAGGATTCACAGCACTTTCCCATTTTAGTTTTTCTTTCAGAATGTAGAAAATTAGGATAGACTTTCTAATTACGCTGCATGTGCTGATGTATTTGTGTTGTCCTGCTATGTCACAGCTCCACCCAAAGCAGAAAAGCAGGAAAGGATCAGTGCTTCATGGAACGTTAATATCTGAATTCCATAAAGAAATTGAAACTTGATACAGCAATTAACATTCTTGTGTAGAAAAGCTCCATGTGAAGCTACCTAACAGAATACATCCCTTAGTTAAGGTTCAATTTAATAATGTAGCATCAAGGAAATTGTTTAGTGTTTTTAAGAAGTAAATTTACCTAAGTCTGCATCAATAATTCTCTGAGAAATATAGAAGAACAAGCTAGTGAGAAGACTGCAAATGCTGATTGGTCTTCGACGGCACAAGTACAGGCAGCCTCAGCTTATCCATGTCTGCCCAGAAGCAAGTCCCACTTACTTCAACTCCCACGCAGTATGCAAAGGTTTGAATGTTAAATTCCCAACAAAGAAAGCTCAGGCACCCTGTGCTGTTAAGCCTACTCACCATAATATGCCCCCTTGTTTTAGAACTGGCTACACACCATTGTTCTCTGCCTCCCTTCTCTTTGTTAAGGTGTATTCTGAATGCCAGGGCAATAAAAATGATGGAGGAGGAAATAGTAGAGCCATTAACTTCGAGGAGGCAGGAAACAAGAAACTAAAAAAACTATGACTTCCATGATGCTTTGTTATCTTTTCCATTTATGTCCAATACTTACAGCTTTGAAAGTCATATGGCTTGATGGACACCACTATTTACGTTTTTGTAAAATGGCTATGACGATGATTCATATTAATACAATAATGATAATATTAATAATGCTGATGATTCATACAATATGCTTCCAATACCGTGAGGCTCTTCTTTGGGTATCCCTGCCAAATGAGGTCTAGGAAAGTGCTACCAGAGAAAGGGCCTTTACATTGTTGGCACCCCAGGTATGGAGTGCCCTCTCCAGTGGGGAAGTGCACCATGGTCTTTTGTGTACCAGACACCAAACTTTTTATTTTTTTGGTTCTTTGACAATATTAGAACTTTTGCAGTGATAGTATCCTTAACAGTTTTACTGCTGTTTTATTCTGCTGCTAATGTTGTATTGTGTTTCAGATTTTTATTTTCATATTAAAAATTATGGATTTTTTTATCATAAGCTTGTTGAGCAGTATATAACTATTTAAATAAGTGAATACTGACTGTTAAAGGAAAGCATGAGATGACATATATGGAGTAGGGCCATTTATCTGAGACACTACATCAAAAAGTCACATGGTTTGAGACAAAAGCAAGTAGATTCTTGAACACATACATCTGACGACAAATATATAAGCTATACAAAAGAATAAGACAAAATCTGATTAATCACAGTAATATGTGATTATTTGTTTACTACATTTCTGTTCTATCTGATAGTTAAAGCTCTCTAAACAGAAGAATGAATGAACATTTATAAAATAGTTAAAGCTACAATAGTTTATAACTTTCTAAAACATGTATATATAGTTAAAGCTACAACCCTGTACATACATACCAAGGAATAAGTCCCACTGAATTAAATGGGGCTTTCTTTGCACTGTGCAAAGAACTATGTTTTTTCATTTTTCCCCATTTCTTTATAAATATATGTAATGTGGTAAACTCTCTTACCTGCATAGAGTTTTTAAATAAAGTGTCATTCATTTACTTTTCAGGTTAACTCTCGTCTTAGTCTGCAAAATGCTTGCCATTCTGTGCTTAGAGAACAACTGTATACTACCTGAATGGACCCAGCACTGCCATTATTATCTACTTATAAAGAGCTACTGGATAAAAAACATCTTCAAATTTTTCAAACATGGCATTTGCCTTCTAGGACCTTCTTTTAACAGCTCTTTCATACTAGAAGAAGCACAGCACTTAGACAGCTAATAAGTAATTGTTACCCTGTACAATAAAATATATTTCCTATCTGCCCATGGCTTCCTTTTATGTATAGAATACCCAATTTAAAGAATATAAAGAATAGGAATCTATCCAATTTGTGTTCAGTTCTAGCAGAACCTGACAGCAAAGGGATGTAGTACCTATACTATCAGAATAGATGCAAATTATTTAAACAGCAAACTGTTAAGTTCACCCCAGAAATTTTGCCCTGGTCCACACATACAGTGAAATGAGGTAGAAGACAGCTGAAATGGTAGATTGTACCACAACAGGTTTCAGGTAGGGGTGTGTGATTTTGAATGCTTCTCCACTTCAGGAAAACACTCCCTGTACGTTAACAAAAATAGCAGGGAGCTGCATTTCACCCAGTATGGGAATTTAGACCAAAACAAAGCCCTTTGAAACATTAGAGCCATTTGGAAAAGATTCATCTGCTGTTGCAGGGGGTACTGAGATCCACTGCAACTTCCTCTTTACTTTTTAAAAGTCACCACCTGTGTGGGTGGTCATTTCAATAGTTTTCTTGCCTTCTCCTCTTCCTTCTGGATTTAAAATTTAAGCCATGAAGCTTGGAACTTCAAGTAGCACAGATTTAATTTTAAAGGCAGGAAGAGTGGAGGAGAGGAGAGGAAGCCTTCAGCTGCAGCTCCCCTCACTAGCAACATTTTAAAAAACAGCTTACAGTGACTTTGTCTTTTCCAAGGACTCCATTGACAGATGGAGACAGGTGAGAATCATAACTGATGGGTTTTCTATGTAGCGGAGCTTATAAGCCACTCTACTCCCAATGTGGCTGGTAAGTGATTTGGGCACATTAGGAGTCGCAGGATCCATGCTTCCCCCCTCACTCCCTCCATGGGTATCTCCGGGGACATCACAGGTGCACCAAGCTGTCCTCACATCTCCCCCAGCTGCAAGCCCTTTTCAGTTTGCCACATCCATTTTTCCCTTTACTTTTTCCCCCTTTGGAGATTGTGAAGGGCAGCGCTTAAGGTGCATTTTGCAAAGCCTGTTTTGACAGTCTCTGCAAGACACCCCAGCATTACTTTGGAGGGGCTGCCTCTGGTCTCCCACTTTTGTTTGTAAAAAAGTCCCCCTTATGTTTGCAAATACTTGTAGCCATTGCTAAAAATATTCTCTGTCCGGATTTCCACAAATCTGGTATTCCAGCGTAGCACTGTGCACATCAGGTACATCAAATGGGCACTGTGTAAAGGCTGCCCGACTATTGGCCATGTTCAGCAGGTACCTACCCTGTTTAGTGCCAGCTTGACCATACAGATAAGTTAATTCCCCTTTGAACACTATCAGAAGGCCTGACAAATGCCTCCACAGCCATGACTGATCCTTGCTTGTGGATAGGGAGGCTTTTTCACCCCTTTCACAGCAGGATCCACAGGTGGCCATTTTGGGGAGGAGCTCACATGTATCCCCACAGACCCCTGAATTATTCCCCTGAATTTTACAAGTCTCCCCAGGACGCTAGCGTCTTGAGAACCGACTAAAGTAGCAGGGATCTCACTGACAGGGATAATTGCTCTTTGAGCTGTCAAACTGCAAAGCTCTGTTTTTAAGCTGGGATTTCTAAGGAACCTTTTTGTTATTCTTACTGTTGTAGTTGGCAAGAAGGTATACTGATGAACAGACCTGCTTTTGTAGTCTGAAGGAAAATCTTTTTTTAAGGGACAAAAAAGTCATAAAACAAGCACAAAATTGCTTATGATTTTGGCAAGGAGGTGGGGGTGCTCTTGTAATATCCCCAGGATACCTGTGTGAAGACCCAAGGGAGAGAAGGGTGAGAGAGAGAGGCTGCTACCCATCATTACCTCTGAACACATTGCAGGTTAGGGTGGCTTATTAAACAAGAAAAATATTGGTGGCACAGGAGAAAAGAAGCTTCTGTTGCTCTGATAAATGCCCCCCCCCCCCCGCTCACCATTGCTGGATGAAACAGTTCGGTTCCCCACCCCCTTTCCCCCAAAATAACTGGAACATCAGCTCCAATTTGCCACTGCACATGAGGGTGATCAACTAGAGTAACCATTTTGATTCAGCTCGTAAAATTAGCACTGTTGTGTTTTTTGTTGTGCTGCTTTGCTTTGCTTTGTTTTTTAATGAGCAAAGAGATTATTTTGCAGGGAACATTCAAGAATGTGCTCTGAAGTTACACAGTTCACTCCAAAACCCACAGAATTCCCCCACTCCCTCATTCTGTGGAAGGCACAAACAGGCCTCATTGGCACCTCCTGGAGAACCATCATGGCAAAAAAAAGCAACTATCTGGGCCAGCCAAGTGAGTGTTACCTGGTTCTAAAGGAGCTGTGCATACAAGTGACTGACGTTTAACACCCTGTCTTGTAACAGACCAGAGGTGCCAGAGGTGGCAATAGAAAGAAGAAAGCCATATTAATTTCCTGGCACTGTACAGCCAAACCAATTATATGGAACACAATTTCACTCTGAAATTGGCTAAATGCTGTCCCCTTTATTATGCATCAGCAACCAGAAGACCATGGGGCCAAATCTAAGTCACAGAAGACAGAGTATTATTTGATAAGCCAGAGAGGCAGGGGATGTTTGGGGGGGAGGGGGGATTTATTTGTTTGTTTGTTTGGAATACTTGTATGCCGCCCCATTCACATAAGCCTCGGAGCGGCTTCCAACGCATAAACAAATATAGATCTATACAAATGCATAAAATACTGGAGACTTCCTGGCATAAAAATTTAAAATCAATAAATAAAATCAACAATTACAATAATGTTTAAATAAAAAGGTCCTGGCCTGGTGCCGAAAAACAAATAATGACGGCGCCAGGTGGACCTCTCTGGGGAGCGCATTCCATAAGTTGGGTGCCACCACAGAGAAAGCCCTCTTCCGGGTACTCACCCTCCTAATATCTTTCATGGAGGGTTCCTGGAGAAGGGCCTCTGCCGCCGATCTCAAGGGGCGGGAGGGTACATATGGACGCAGACGCTCCTTTAGGTAACCAGGTCCCAAGCCATTAAGGGCTTTATAGGTGATAACCAGCACCTTGAATTGGGCCCGGACTTCAATGGGGGAGCCAGTGAAGCTGACGGAGGACTGGAGTTATATGAGCACAATGCCCAGTCCCTGTCAACAAACTGGCAGCTCTATTTTGCACCATCTGAAGTATCCGGACCATCTTCAAGGGCAGTCCCACATAGAGCACGTTACAGAAGTCTAATCAGGAAGTAACCAACGCATGTGTCACTGTCGCCAGGCAATTGTTCTCCAGGTAGGGACGCATCTGATGGATCAACCGAAGCTGTAGGAAAGCGCTCCTCACCACCACTGTTACCTGAGCTTCCAACAACAGCTCTGGGTCGAGGAGCACTCCCAAGCTGCAGACCCTGTCCTTAAGAGGGAGTGCTACCCCATTCAGAACAAGGTCAAGGTCCCCCACCCCGAAGCCCGAAGCACCTACCAACAGGACCTCTGTCTTGTCTGGATTGAGCTTCAGTTTATTGGCCCTCATCCAGCCCATTACCTTGGCCAAGCACCGGTTCAGTACAGCCACTGCCTCACCTGGACTGGTTGAAAACGAGAGGCAGAGCTGGGTATCATCAGCGTACTGATGATTCCGCAGCCCACACCTCCTAATGACCTCTCCCAGCGGTTTCATGTAGATGTTAAATAGCAGGGGGGACAAAATGGATCCCTGAGGAACTCCATGGCATAACTGCCATGGCGCAGAGTCATAGTCCCCCAGCACCACCTTCTAGAATCGGTCATTGAGATAGGAGCGGAACCACTGCATATCAGTGCCTCCTAGTCCCAATCCCGCTAGCCTATCCAGAAGGATACCATGGTCGATGGTATCGAAAGCCGCTGAGAGGTCCAGGAGGACCAACAGGGATGCACTCCCCCTGTCTCTCTCCCTGCACAGGTCATCATACAGGGCGACCAAGGCAGATTCAGTACCATACCTGGGTCTGAAGCCGGACTGAAATGGGTCCAGATAATCAGTCTCATCCAAGAGTGCTTGGAGTTGTCCCACCACCACCCACTCTAACACCTTGCCCAGAAATGGGATGTTGGCCACTGGTCTATAATTGGTGGCCATCTCTGGATCCAGGGATGCCTTCTTTAGGACTGGCCGGACTACCACCTCCTTTAAAGGGGCAGGTACCCGGCTGTCCCTCAGAGAGGCGTTGACAACCTCTAGGATCCAGGTCCCTATCCCGTGCTTGGCTTTGTTAAGTAGCCAAGATGGGCAAGGGTCCAATAAGCAGGTGGTGGGACGTACTTGTCCAAGCACCTTGTCCACATAATCAGGCCGCAATAACTGGAACTCATCCATCAATTTTGGACCAGACAGCAACACTGGCACCTCCCCTGAAGGCTGAGTCACTAGTGGAGTCCAGCTTGTGACAAATCTGAGCAATTTTCTCCTTAAAATGCTTGGCAAAGTCGTTACAGCAGGCCGTCGAGGGCAGTACAGGGTCTTTCTTGGGGCCCGGATGAACCAGCCCTTGTACCACCCGAAATAGCTCCACTGGATGGCATTGTGAGGAGGCAATGGAAACGGAATAGAATTTCTTTTTCGCCGCCCTCACTGCCACAGCATAGGCTCAATAACGAGCTCTCAAGTGTGTCTGGTCAGTTTCATCCCGTGATTTCCTCCACCTACGCTCTAGATGTCTCCCAACCCGTTTCATCGCCCGTAATTCAGGTGTGTACCAGGGGGATGAACGGGCTCCGCCAGGTGGGAGAGGACGCTTAGGAGTGATCGTGTCAATAGCCCTGGTCATTTCCCCATTCCATAGTTCAACCAGGGCATCGACAGGAGCACCAGCCTTATCAACCGGGAAATCCCCCAGGGCCTTCAGGAATCCATCCAGATCCATCCAGCTCCGGGGGCGGACCAACACAATTGGGTCCGCACCCTTACAGAGGGAAAAGCCGCTCTTGAGCTCAAACCTCACGAGGAAGTGATCTGACCATGACAGGGGAGTCAGACATAAATTCCTCACCTTCAGATCACCCTCTTCCTGCCCCGTCGAGAAAACCAGGTCCAGAGTGTGTCCATTCATGGGTCGGGCCAATGACATGTTGAGACAGCCCCATGGCTGCCATGGAGGCCATGAAGTCCTGAGCTGCCCCAGTCAGAACAATCTTGGCATGGAGATTGAAGCCCCCCAGAACCAGCATCCTGGGAATGGGATTTGATGACAGCTGTATTCAAATACAAATAGTTAAAAATCCCAAGAGTGGAAAAGTTACTTAAGGAGGGTGCAAGTAAGACTGCTTTCAAGGTCCCAGGAAAAAACTTCCACTCACACAAAGAGAGACATTTCCTCCCCTCCACAACCTGCTGTACATCTCTAAAACCTGTTTTGGGGAGTCCTCCAAACCCTTAGGGTCGATTTGTGGGGAGCAGTACAGCAAGAGGAGAGGGAATCTCTTCCATCAGTGCATGTCATTTCATGAGCAGATGGACACAACTGGATTTCACCTGATGTATTCCCTACTGCCCCACCCTACATCTAATCCACTACCAATGAAATTATCCCAAAATAGTTTTTCCTGCAAAAGAAGAAGAGGACAATGAGGATGTCATCACACATGTGCATGTAATATGTAGTTTTTCCTGCAGTGACTACAACATCTTTTATCCATATGGAAACAGAAGGCAGATGTCCAAGCCATGTGCCCCAAATTAGCCTTAATTGCAATGTTTTCTCCAGGTTTGAGAGAGCCCTTGGGCAAAACTCCCTCTAAGGGTCTCCTCCTTTTACTTGCACACCACCATTGTCACCAGCTATTCTTTCTACTCTTCTTCCTCATCACTGCTACCTCCTGCTTGCTTGATGGGCAGACAGGGAAGGAATAAGCGAGCAGCGGCATCTCCTGCTCCTCCTTCCCAGCACTACCACTGTCTGGGCCAGAACAAGAGGCTGCTGAACAAGCAGGGTGCAAAGGTGGAAAGCAGCAGCAACTTCAGCGAGCTCTTGTCAGTGGGCCCTGGCTGGGATGTGGACCCTTTGCAGGTGCCCAACTATGACTACTCTTGTTGCCCTCTTTGCATGCATGCATATTCCTAACTGGAAAGGGGAATCATCTGCAAAGACTTGTGCTATGTGTGCAGTTTTGTAGCCTGATCCAGCAGCTTATTGTGTAGCTGACGTAAGACCATCAGCTGTTTGGCACACACAGAAGAATTCAGCTCCTGCTCCCAAAAAACTGCTCAGCAGGATTCCAACCTCTTTTACAGAGCTATGCAGAACTGCTGCTGGACTGAAGACAGAATAACCAGTGTCCAGGGAGACTTCAGGTTGGCCTCTCTCTATAAATTAACACAACAGGGATCTGCAATCAAGTTGATCTCCATATTGGCATGAAAGAGTGCTTTCTTACAACTGTAAGTGGTGTTTGGAACCTAAGTATACTAGGACTTGCTCTTACCAGGACATCAGGGTTTTCTACTCTTCTTTACTTCAGCAGAATTTCAAGCCATTCCATATACCACCAGGAAATCAATTCTACTCAAATGTAATCAACAGTAAAGCCCTCCATTGATTGCAATGACAGTCTGGTTAGGCTCCAAAGAAGGAAAGCAGATGGTTAAATAAAACTCTGACAAATGCACTCTCTCCATTTTCCCGCAGAACATTGAATATCAAACACTAATGTTCCTTCCTAAAAATGCGTTTAAGTTCTGAGAAATATTTTTAAGAACTACTAATATTTGTGTACTTAAAGAAATGTCTTAACTTGAAGCATCCTTTCTAAACACCTGAACTTTCCATTTCAATGTGCTTATTCTCCTCTCCACATAAGAAGTTAAAACATGATCTCTTTCTGTCACACCCATATCTTGTTCTGACAAAGCATGAATGATGACTTTTCACTTTACAGATAATCAATCACCTTCATTCAGCTTTAAAGGAACTGTCAAAAAATCACCACAACTGCTATTAATTTTTAAGTAGCATATTGTGGATGTTAACAATGATCTGCAAGGGAACATCTGTTTCTAACGTGTTTGCTCAACATCACAGCATCTTTTCTAGCCCCTTTAGTCTGTACATACAGTTAGAAACTCTCCTACTGAAACAATATTTGTCAATTGCCATGTATCTACCAGGAGCAGGTATATAAGGTGAGGCTTATTGAAAACCTGCAGGGTAAAAGCTAGCATTTTTCACACCATTTAAAAACAACATCCTTATTTTAGAGGGGTACAACAAATGGAATCAAACATAACTTACATAAGTAATTTCCAGGAAGGAATGATGTCTAGTCATTCATCTAAAACACATGTGTCATCACACCTCAGCTCTGAATGCAAGACTGCACTAACTGTATGGTTCAAAGGTCCATTTCACCAGCTGGAAGACCACAGGCTACCAACGAAGTCCCTGACATGGGTGGATCCTAAGGAGACAACAGCACTAGCTGCACCAATCTAACATCAAGATTATGCTGACATAACATATTCGAACCATGGCACTACTGCTGCAGGGGTCAAAAATGGACAGTGGTACATGAAGAGAGGAGGGCTCAGTTGGGATCCTCAACACTCGCAGTCTTTGATTCCACCCCCAGCAAAAGCAGTAGCATGAGCTAAAGCATCTTTATTGGGCTTAGCAAAGAGATGAAAATTACTTCCTCTCACTCCCTTCTGCTCTGCCTATGAAGCTACAATGGATCATAGGATTCCAAATAATTTTTTGGACAGTTACACTTATACGGATGATGGGATGCATGGCATGGGGATATTCCATTCTTGTTTCATGTCATGAGATATTTCAGCAAGGATGAGGGAGGGGTGTTTGGCAGGTTCTCCACTACTGCAACTCAGTCACAAGGACTCTGAATCTGCATCTGACCCACCTTGTTGTCACTTCAGCTCAAGCAAGGATGAAGAGGTACCTGCCTACAGCTCACAAATGTCCTGCTTACATTGGTGAGATAAACAATGACCTATCAAAGCAATAGCAGCCACAAGAAATCAAACAAATATAGGATAGGTCTTGCTGGACGAGATGAAGAGGGCTGGACAAATGAAAGGCAGTCTCAAGCATGTAAGAACCAGGGAATTAGCTACATGAGGCAATGGGTCCATGCACCACATCTAACAAGTGGCTCTAGCACTACCCTCTCGCAAATGCACCTGTGGTTCCTCCCAGCCTTTCCTAGAGCAACACTATATCCTGGGTGGGAACCTAGGACCTCATGTGTACAGAACCTGTGCAGGTCTGGTAAACTACAGGTCCTTATGCAACTTTCTTTGTTCCTGGCCTAAGCCACTGGGTGATGCCACATGATGCAACCCCATTCTAGCTTCTCCTGTAACATTAGGAGATTGATGTGAGGTGTTGGTGTTGCCTTATTTTCTTCAATATGTGAGATGACTGCTGCTGGCTTGGACATGCAAAATATAGACTTTGCCTCAGCTCTACATTTCCACCTGGTAGGACTGGAACCCTTGCCTGATGTTTCCTAATCAGCTACTGGGGAAAACACAGACTTACTGATTCTGATGGAAGAAGCTGTAGCTACCATTGAGACTTATCCTGGTATCTTCCTTAGTCCACCACAGCCACCTGTTTCTCGGGGGCATTATTCCAGCGGGAAGAAGTGACTCCTTCCCCTGAGGGTTCTTCATTTGAGCTCACCCTGATGAGCTGCAGAACTAGAACAATGGTATGTTGGGCTGTTCAGCCCTCCTTCCATGCTGTTTGCCAGTGTGTGCTTGGTCTAAAAGGTAATTCTTTGTGTACGTCAGCAACTGGGCTTGGGCTTGGTTCACCACAATGGTTCACACAGCAAGGACAGTATGCTGTCACGATTGCTACATTCTCTGCAGTTTAAAGTTATATCATGTAAATTTTCCTTTGCTGCTGGACATGCATAAAATCCTGCCTGAATTACACTACTTCCAAGAGGACATTGGCATAGCAGACACAGCCCATTGCAATCCTAAGCATTTTTCTCTGGATGAAGACTCATTGAGTAAAACGTATTTCCATGCAAATATATTTAGCATGAGGCTACAAGAATAAAGTGTTCCTATGACATACAAAACCATAAACCAATTTATACATATATCCTTACTAAAATGAAAAGAAACTCAGACCCAAGATATTAGTTTTGTTCATATTAAATGTATATGTCATGTTTCTTCATAAGTGAAGTTGCCGTACTTTTTAGACAAGATTTGAGAACACCTAAATGAATAAAATAAGCATTGTCGTTTGTATACCAAAAACCAAATGCATCATTTTTCCACTGCTCTGCCACCTCTTTCTTTCCATTAAAAGCAAGCTTTAAATCATCATTAAAGAGAAAGTACAATCAGATCTTTCATGCAATGAATAAAGTTTGTTGTAATGTGGCAGCTCAGCTCTCTTGACACTGAATCTGTCTGTGCTCATTCTGGCCATCCTTCTCCTGTCCTTCCTTGTGCTTCATGCAGCATTATGCTGGTGCACCATGTGCTTCAGAAAGCCTTGAGCCTAACATTATCCATCACTATGATGGGCAGATGTTGTCAAAGACGCATGAAGAGCAGAGTAAGGAAAATGATGATAATTGATAAAAATCAATGCCTGACCCTCAAACGGAATATTGTGTGCAATACTGTGCCTGTGTGGAGTGGGGTGTTTTTGACCTTAAATGAAGGTTCTGTGCACTACTATTTGTTTAAAAAAAAAGAAATTCAGAGAAAAACGATTAGGTAGCATACCAGAAAAACAGCAATGGCCTTCCAAGAAAAAGTTGTTGATTTGAATGAACATGCTAAAACATATTTAAAAGACAATGCAAACAGGAAAAGCAAGAACCTCTAATCTAATTCAGTGCTTGCTCTGTGCAGGGCTCCCTGCACCTGTGGATTCAGGTGAGGCCTCTTAAATTCTCTTCTTGTGTTCCGCTCACTATCTATGCAGAACAGATGTGGGAGCAGTCAAGAGGGTAAAAGGCTGCACCCTATTTCTATAAGAACTCCCAGTCAGAAAGACTGCTTGTCTTATCACCAGCATGGCTGGCAGCCATGGGACTCAAAATCCAGAGGTGGGCAACTTGTGACTTTCCAGATGTTGAACTGCAACGCCAGCCACCACCTGTGATCATTAGGATTGCTGGCCAAGGCTGATGCAAGCTACAATGCTATGACATCAGGAGGGTTACAAATTGCCCACCCCTGCGTTAATCTAATTGTCAGAGTAGCTGCTCGGGAGGCTGAGTCTTGTGCTAATCATATGGCACAGGTTATGTGAGAATATAAAGAGGAACTAGCCACACAGGCAGTTGGAAAGAAATGATCAAATGCCTGTCCCCAACAATTAAGACCAAAATATGTTTTTTATTTGAGCCCTGTCATCAGCATGCTTGATGCTGGCAGAGCTCGGTCCTGAAATACATCAAATCATCTTAAAATTAGGATATTTGAGGAGAGTGCATTTAATTGCCATACAGCAGAGTCCATCTTCCTGGGTCTGGGTAACAAAGAGCACTGTCCTTTGCATGTTCTGGCTGGAGAATGCTGGGAATCGCAGGACTATGTGTTTTTCTAAACATGCTCAGATTGTGTGAAGTGTCTCAGGCTTGTTTGACTTTAGGAATTAAACACTACAATTCTTCCATATTCATATAAGATTCCTCTTTGTAACTGGAGTACATTGCATATTTTTCTGGTGTAAAAAGGGAGATTGGCTTAAACCTAATTATTAGGTTTCAGGGAGGGAGGTAATTAAATAAAAAGAAAACAGTGAAATTGACCAAGTGCCTACCTTACATGAAAAAATAAAAGCAATTCTGATAATGAACACAACTTTACAAAGTGAATTCTTGGTCAGTTTCAAAGTCCAAATCCGTTAGGTAGTTTCAAAGCATGCTGGTTTTGGCTCTGTAAGAGTTTGAACAATCCTTACTGAAAATGAATCTTGCTCCAGTTTGGGAAATAAGAGGGACATATGGCTGAATCCTCAGGCTCTGACTACATCAGTGACCTTGCTGCACTAGATGTGGGTATTTCCAAGGGATGCATATAATGCTGGTTTACTAAATATTGCCTCCCGCCCCTTATCCTAGTCTTGAGTATTTCACAGCCCATCTGTTCTCTCTGCCTCCAAATGAAATGCCTTGCAACAGGGATTCCCAGATTCTCACATAGAGCCTGTCCAAAAATCAGTAAAAGTGAGTTCAAGTTTTATATTGCCTCCTACAAATCAATATATATCCATTTTATCTACCGAAATTATAAGCAGCATGATAAGGGCTTATTCTACATTCACTGTTTTCAGACTAGCAAGTGTATTATGTAGGGAGTGAATATTTTGCCTACCATTTACTATTTGCTAGACAGAAGTGGGTAACTTGTGGCCACCCAGATGTTTCAGTGTACACTTTCCAGCATTAGCTATGCTGACTGAGGCTAATGGAAATTTTAAGCAAAAGCATCTGGAGCAGCCTTCCCCAGCCTTGGGCCTTCCTGACACATTTGGACTACAACACCCAGAATTCTCAGTTAATAGCCCTGCTGAATGGGAATTCTGAGAGTTACGGTCCAAATGCCTCTGAAGACCACCAGATTGGGGGAGGCTGATCTAGAGCACCAGAAGTTCTCTACTGTGTTAGAGGAAAGCTCTTGTGCAAACTCAGGTGTCAGGAGACAACAGGACAAGTCCTCTTATGTAACTTGTTAAACAACAGGAAGCAGAATTTATGGTTTTCAAATTGGAGGGAAACAAAGATCTGCATCGAGACCCATGTTAAATGATCTATGGTCTGGAGTTAGCACTAAGCAGTAGAGTGGCCAAATTTGTAGATTAAAGGTGTTAGTTGGGCAATGCCGGAAGTTAGGACATATTGCTGCCTAAACATCCATAGGATTGTCCCTTAAATGATTAGAGTGAGTGAAAATCCAGGGCACTATCAGGAGTTTTTATAAGGTTTCTCCAAACATGGTGGATGGGGGTGGGAGAAGCAATTGAGGCCCAGTGTAAGTAAATGTAAACTGATGCTCACTGGGGCAAAAAATCCTAACAAATGATGTATGGATTGATCTCACAGTGAGTAATCAGGAAAAAGATTTTTGCTTCACAGTGGATGGCTCAAGGAAAATGCCAACCCCACCATGTAGTAGCAATGACAACAGAAAATCCCATTACTTTTCATACTAGGGATGTTCTTTTAGAAAAAGTACTGAAAATAAAACAGTCAGTGTTTTAATTCCTTCGAAAGATCTGTACGTCTTTCAAATCATGGGTACAGTTCTGATGAACCTATTTCAGGAAAAAAATCATATTAGAAAAGGTACAGAAAAAGTCAAACGGGATTACTAGAGATCTTTCCATGCGAGGGAAAACTAAAGTGAAATTGAGGCCTTGCAGTTTTGGGGGGAGAAATGACAAGAGGGGTATACAACAGATACATGGTTTAGAGAAAGCGGACAAGTTTTTTGTTTCGTTTGTTTTGATCCTCTTCTTTTAAAACAACAGAACTTGTCACCCAAGGGAGGCTATTAGCATAGCATAAGGAAAGACAGAAGAAAGTTTTTCATTGCACAGCTTATGGAATTTACTGTTACAAAAACGTGTGGGTGGCCACTGGGTTAGATGTTAGACAGATTCATGGATTATCTATCAAATATGTAACTAAGTGAAAACACCTGCTCAGAAGCAGTATGCCTCTGAATACCAGTTTCTGGGAAGCAACAGCAACCAAGGGCTATTCTTTTGTGCCCTCTCTGTGGGCTTCCAAGAAACCTCCAGAGCAACGGGGCTCCTCTTCTGTCCTACTCCTGCAGACAGTGCCTAATGAACTCTCCCTGTGGGCCCAATGCAGCTTTCCAGAGTGTATGAAAAGAAGAGAGGGGGAAGTTATCCTGGAATATTGTTACTGGGAGAATAGGGCACATATGTTGCTCACTCAATCCTTATGCATGCCTGTTTATGGATTCTTTAGATCAAAATGTGACCTTCCAGTTTCACTTCTGTTTATAAAACAAACAAAAAAAGGTGTGATGTAGTGGTTAAAGTGCTGGTCTGGGTTCTAGTCCCACTTGGTCATGAGGCTCACTGGGTGACTTTGGGCCATTCACTGACTCTGAGCATAAGCTACCTCACAAGATCGTTGTGAGGACAGAACAGAGAGGAGGTGGGCTATGGAAGCTACCTTGGATTTCTCACAAGAGGAAAAATGCAAGGTACAAATGCAAAGTAATAAAAATTATAATGGCTGAAGGTCATGACTTGCAGATGGGTTGGCATGCTTATATGTGGTACGAGAAAGCTAAGTCGCACGGGTCTTTTCTGAGTCATTTTATTAGAAGATCATTAATGTCGGTGTGGGAAAAACTAAAGTTAAAAGTGTATAATAAACTACCAAGATGGCTTTCACCTATGGAAGTTTTTGTATATCCAAATGTACTGAACTTTGAAAAGATCATAAGATGTGACGGTATTTTGGATAAGGACGGTGGCCTGAAACTGGATCAAGAAATACAAGAACAGGGACTTAATATTTCCTGGTGGTATAAGGTGCAGATGCAATCGAGATATGCTAAAGATTGTAAAGCATGGGGGTTTCACAAAGACCTAACAGAGTTTGATCAAGTGATGCTTAAAACAGATGAGAAAATTATTAAAAGATTATATGATTTTTTACTTGACAGGAAAACATGGGCACAAAATTTCAGATTTAATGTTAATTTCGGATTTAATGTTGAACTAGAAAAGTGGCAAAAACTATGGGAAAGAAATATTAAGGTAACATTAGCAACTTCGTATAAAGAAAATTTATATAAAATGTTCTATAGATGGTATTTGTCACCAAGTTGATTAGCTAAGATGTTTCCAAATATGTCAAATAGATGTTGGAAATGTAAACATAAAGTGGGTACTTTTTATCATATGTGGTGGACTTGTGATAATGCAAAAAAGTATTGGATTAAAATACATAGATGGATGGAGGAAATATTACAAAAACCCTTTGCTTTTAAACCTGAAGTCTTCTTGTTAGGCATCATACCGGAAGACATTAACAGACAGGAAATGTATTTGATTTTACACATAATCACAGCAGCGAGGATTGCATTTGCTCAATATTGGAAAAGTGAGGTGCTACCCACCGATGGATTGATTATAAGAAAGATCTTGGTCTGTGCAGAAATGGATAGATTGACTTTATCACTGAAGGAGAAAGAGGACACTGACTTCTATCAAACTTGGGATTTTTTCTATAACTGGCTGGAGAAACAGGACTTGGCGTAAACTTAGAGATTTTTTCAAATTATTATAAACTGATTTGAATTTGACTATAGAATGTTAAAAAATATGTAGTAGGGGGTTGACCCAGTAAATCCGATGTATGTGATGTTTGATGTTTTTCAGTATTAGTTTAAAATTTTAATAAAATTTATATAAAAAAATTATAATGGCAACACTTTCCCAGATTTTTCTGAAGCAGGGAAAATGGGGTATTATTTCTGAAAGCAAAAGAACAGGTATGTACCTACTTGTTTAACTGTACTATTTGGTTACAGCACATTTCTTCATAGAACTTGTGTCACAGAAAAGCAGAAAAGGAAAAGCTCTTTGAGTGGAGCTCAAACTCAGTTCTGCAATGAAACTAAAAGTAGATACAGAGATTAATAGCCTCATGTAGAAAAGTCCTAACAGTGCAGTCCTATGTGTTTACTCAAAAGTAAGCCCTACTGAATTCAGTGAAACTTACTCCCATGTAACTTAGTATAGCAGAGGTGGAAAATCCAGGCCCAGTGGCCAAGTCCATGCCTCCCGGGGCCTGAATCTGGCCCTGCTGAGTTCCTCAGATGGCAACATCCCCTTTCCTTTTCCCCAGTCACAATAATGTCCTGGCTTTTATGCAGTGTGTTCTCCATTCAAGAAAGGTTGAAATGCCTTTCCTAAGCCTGAGTTACAGGCAGAAAGATTTTTAGGCTACAGTGGGTGTGAATTTTTGGCCCTACCTACTTAGGCTTGGACCCATCCTTTCCTCCCTGGCCCCACCCTCCAATGGAATGCATCCTCCTACCCCTTCTCCAAAACTGAATTTGGCCCTCAAGCTAAGAGGTCCCTTACCCTTGAAGTCTTCGATCGCAGCTTAAGTGACATTTCCTTTTTTCATATCTCAGTTTACACTGACCACATCAAATTCAAATTTGTAACTCAGCTGACCCAAGCTCCACATATATTTCCATCTCAATATGAAAAGGTGACCACTACTTCTTAGAGCTCCAGTTTTTGAAGATCTGGACCTCCATGACTTGTAGAAACACTGTAGAAAGGAGAAATGCTGAGCAGTCCCCAGATGGTTGTCTACAACCACAGTACAAACTGCAGCCTACATCCCCGTTAATTGAACAGGCATTCTAAACTGCATCCACTCTTTACTGTACTGTCAACACGTATTTATAATAAAGCATTACAGCAACATCCGTTCTGAGCCTTCCTCAGCCCCACACAGCAGCCACCCTGCTACTTTGGCTAATTAAAGCAGAGTAACTACTATCACCTAGTTCCCTATTCACAGTCATGAGGGATTACTTATTATGATTTTATATACAATAGTGGAGAAAACGAAGACTTGCATCCCATCTCATTTAGGCCAGTGGATCTACTCTACGTAGGATTAATACTGGATGCAACCTCAAGTGCCAAGTACCTGTATAGCATGTACTTTCCGCATGCTGTATGCATACAGAAACCAATACACAGGTGAGCCAGAGCCTTGTTTCCATTTTAAAAGGATAATGTAGCAATTTATATAAACATGCTCATAAACTGTCTTTGAGCACAGGCAGACAACGGAAGAAGGGGTTCTAATCGATCAAAAGCCTCATATTCACAGAACAACTTTATGTGCTATTTTACAGTCTGTATTTCTTCATGATAACCAGAAAAAAAATAAAAAATCCAAACTATAAAGTGACGCACCACTACAAACCTGCCTTATGTGAATGAATTATGGAGTACAGAATTGTAATTCATCCTTAGAAGTGACAAGGCCACAAATACTTATCAAGCACTCTTGTCCATTTAGGAACCCAACTATCTGACACTGGTGCCCAAGAATTTTAATTTTCCCCTTACATCTGAACACAGTTGCCAAATAAGAACTTGGTTCAAATTAGAATTTAGAGTAAGAAGGTATTTCACCAACTCAGGTTATATTTCTATCCCTCCCTTCTTTGGAGATCAGAGACAAATGTTAGTCTCACAACATCCCTGCCAGATTGAGCAGAGCGAGACAAGGGCAGAGACTTTTTTTAAAGCCATTCAGTGTGGTTTGCACATGAGCAAGGCTAGTGGATTTTACAGAAAACTGTTGTAAACATAGAAAATGGTTAGTGCTGACTGAGGTGGAAAGCTGGAGTAATGCAGACAGCAGAGAGTTGTGCACTAACTGCTTAAAAACTTGCCATATGGCCCTAGGAACATGTGCAAAGCAACTCTAGCTTCCAATCACATGCTTAAAATACCTTCACGTCTCTAAGGCAGATGGACTTAAACAAGTGATCAATTGCCTTGCTGGGTGCTATTTTTTTAACCAACTGGGTCCTTCTCATCTGAATTCCCTAGGCATGCAGTAAAAGAGAAAGGAAATCCATCCTATCACTCTTCTTTAACTAACTTGAGCATAAAAACTACAGAAGGCTTTACTTCTTTGCTTGTGTGAATGGGGGAACATTATCATTAAGTATATTTAGGGATTTTATCCAATATTAGCCCCAATTGAGTAGATCCTATTAAATTAATGTGTCTTAAGTTAGATTAACACTGGGCACAATCCGCAATATCCCATCTCCTGCACCTCTTTTATGGAATTAATTCAAGGCAGCATAAATGGTCTATCTGGGCAACAACCAGTCTACAATCTGCTTAGCTTCAGCAAGTTGACAGTGGCACAAGGTAAGATGTGACAAAATCCACAGCTGGCTGACAGAAATGAATGGGATTTGCTGGGCCTAATTTAAGTCCCATTTATTGCAATGGTCCTTTCTACCCTAGGAGGAAATGTGATGCCCACCACCACAACCACCAAGTTTTAAAACCAAATAGGAAATCTGGGATAGGGCTCTTCTCATGCTGCTAAACACTGAATGAACCTAGGGTGAGATTGTCTTTAACTAACTGGCTTTATAAGTTGGCTCCGTAAAATTGATTCTGCTAGGATTGTAGCGAGGGCCATTTTTCTGGCTTGCAACGCAAGCCGCCCCGGGGACGGGCCAGTGAAGCCCAGCGTGCTCGCGGAGCGCGCGGCCTCTGCCGAGCCCTACCTGGTACGCGTCGGCGATGTTGACGGTCTCGCCGTGCTCGGCCACGTAGCCGATGATGCCTTTGCCCCAGGGCACCTGCACCTCGTTCGAGTTCTCGGTGCTGTAGCAAGGCAGCAAGGGGGTGCCGGCGTGCACGTCGAAGACCTTGGAGACCAGGCTCTTCTTGCCGCCGCCGCCGCCTGCGCCTTCCACCAGGAAAAGGGAACCCCGGTCGGCGTCCACCATGAGGCAGACGAAGATGAGGATCTTGTAGCTGAGGGCGCCCAGGTCCAAGTCGTTGGAGATGTCCTTAACGAGCTCCAAGAAAAACTGCCGCTCGTTGTGCTCCTTGAGGTGGCGCTTGTAGTCCAGGGCGGTGGGCGGGTACTGGGGGAGGTTGACCCGCGACTCCAGCAGCGCGCTGAGGATGTGCGCCGTGGTGGGCGGCAGCGAGCTGGCCTTCCTCAGCAGCGCCCGCCGCCTGGCGCTGCTCAGCGGCTCCTGAGCCCGGGCATGGACGTGCTCGTCGTAGGTCAGGTTCACGTGGATGGCCTTGGAGCGCGCGAAACTTTTCCTCAGCTCCTTCTGCGACGCCCGCCGCTGCAGCCCGCCGGCCGCCGCCTCCAGGCCCGCTTGGCCTGCACCCCGGCCGCCGGGAGAGCCGCCCCCAGGCGAGGCGGCGCCGTTGGCACGGCTGTTCGGGCGCCCTTCTGCCCCGCCGCCACCAGAAGCGGGATCCGCTTTGCCGAGGGGAGACTTTCTCCTCTTCAGCCACTTCTCTACCAGCTCCGGGTGCCTGTCTAGGAAACTTTCCACTGCCGCGAAGTCCAAACTGGCGGGGGCTGACATGGCTTCTCTGTCTTCCCACCACCCCGGAAAAAGGGCCTCCCTTCGCAAACTTCTGGTGCTTCTTCTACCTCATGCCGCAAGCTCGGTTAGCATAAGGGAAGCAAGGAGCAGAGGGACCCGCCGCACTTGTTCCGATCGAAGTCCCAAGAAAGAACGAGCGCAGGGTGGAAAGTCACTCGCCACGTGCTGTCATCGGGAGGTGCCCAGGGCTCCTCGCCGCCCCCCGGAAACCAGGAGAGCCCGGCGGGACCCACCGCGCGCGGCCATCCGTCCCCCCGCCTTGCCCGGTCCTCCCTTGCGGCTCCCCGCTCCGGCTCCCTTGCTCTCCCCTTCCGACCCCGACCTCGCGGGCTCCCCGCCTCGTTGCTCGATTCCGCTCCGGTTCTCGCGCCCTTCCTGCCCCCTCTAGGTGGCTCCTGCGGGGCTTCTCCCGCCTGTCTTCCCAGTTGCTCAAAGGGGCTGCCGCTGTTTCTCTGGAGATGCACGTCAAGCGCTCTGCTAACTGCCGCTCCTGCTCGGCGGCTGCTGCGTAACCCAGCCGGCCGACCACTGAAAAGGCAGGGCGGGGAGGGAGGACGCGTGAGCCGCGGGAGGGGAGGAGGCGGAGGAGGCAGAGCGAAAGCCGGTGGCGGAGCAAGAGAGAGAGAAGCATCTCCTCTGCTTCTGGAGGCGATCACGCCGACACTCGATCTTCCTTGGAGTGTGTGCAGCGGAATGAATGAAGGGTTGGGGAGGGGGACACGCAAGGGATGGGTGAAGCTGTGCGGTCAAAAGCGCCCTCTCCTCCGGCCCCCGTCACAAAGCGGGAGCCTAAATAGTACAGGGAAGTCACACCGCGGCATTATTGTAGTTTAATGGCTCGAGAACGGCAATTTCGACGCATTCCAGGGCTTCCATTAAGAAATGCAAACTCCGTGATAGATGCTGCTCAGCAGCCATTGATTGTCGCTAGATTCATAATTAAATTTTGGAGTTCTGTGAGAGAGACATAATTTTTTAAATGCGAGTGAAGGAGACACAATTATAAAAAGAGGTTCCTTGTGTGAGAAAGATGAGTAACCACGTGGCTCTTTGTTTGAGGATATGCGATGTGGCTTCTGTGCATATGTTCGTCAGCAAATGCAAATACAGAAGACTCGCGTCCTTCTGCTGAAATCATAAAGCGTCTGATAGATTTCAGAGGAAAACGTGAGAGCCCTTAATTCTACGCCCCGATTCTAAATGCAGTTCCAGAGAAATGGACCTGGCTGATGCCAATGGAACGTACTTCCCAGTAAGGCTGCGATTCTAACCACTCTTTTTAATTAACGTAGCGAAAGCCCGGGTTGTTTAAGACGGGGAGGGGAGTGCAAGGTGCACAGCTTGTTTGGGAGTCGGGGGGATTGACTGGAGATGTTTATTTTCCTTACTGTAATGTTACTCTCTGTGACTGCATACGTCAGAGCAGGAGACGCGGTGATGGATGCATTCCTTCAGCGGGGAATCCCTCTTATAGCCTAAGCCTTGATGGCCAGTGACTTCAGTGGGATTTACTGCCGAGTACGTGTGAGTGGCCTTGGAGTCCAGAATTGTAGCGTACTTGCTTTCTCCTACTCATCAAGAATAATTCATCGCGTATGGAGGATCGTTTTAACTGGCTTGCTGGAGCTCAGAATATAACCGCATCCTTTCCCTAGAAGGACAGGAATTTGAATGGCAAAGAAGTAGGGTACCGGTTTTCCACCACCGCGCAGATCCACAGTGTTGGCCATAATGTAGACTCACAGAGACGGGGTGAGCTTCCGTGCCAGCCGCCTTTTCCACTGGAGGCTCCCCCGAAGCGGCTGCGCACGTGGTTCCCTTCCCCTGGAAATGTGCGGGTCCCAAGGTCCGATTAAGATGAAGGAGCGGCAGACTCACGCGGCTGCCGTGCCGCCTCCTGCTGCGAGACGAAAATCCGACCGCATCCACTGAGACGGACTGACGTGGAGCTATTTTTACACACACGTGGCTGAGCACATTTCAGGGCTAAATCAATGCCTACGCAAAATGCTGGGGAACCTGAAGCCATGGATCTGTCTCCGCACGTGAAAAACGTCTTCGACAGGGATGTGAATGAAAGCGATTTCGGAAATTTATGAATGAGATGTCAGCCCTTCTCAGCGGCAGCCTAGCTAGCTCACAGCGAGCTCCCGAGTGCGACTGGATTTTAAAAGCACCTTGACGGGGGGAGTCTCTTTTCCACAAGTCTCGGCCCCCTGGAAACGGTGCTTGGTGCCATAGTTCAGCACTGGAACGGATGAAATTGTCTCACACAAACGGTTCATTTGAGCATGTGCAGAGTTCTTTTCTGGGAACTACCCCAGTGAGTTTGAGATCTGTTAATTCGAAGGTGTCTGGCTCGGGGATATGCAGAAAGTCCCGGGCCCATTACCAAGCTTCTCCAGGAAAGACTCCTTCCTGAAAGCCTGGAAAACCACTGCTAGCCATTGTGGGCAATACTGGTCTAAATGGAACTAGGGTCTGACTCAGTCTACATCAGCTGCCCACGTGCCAGCTAGAACAGAAGGAATAGGACCGTTTCTGTTTTTATATGTTTTATATATTTCAGGAAAGGTCCAAAGCGAAAGCTTTAAACAGTGTGTTTATCAAATGAGACCGCCTTATCTAAGGTAGACACGTGGAATTTGATTTCGGGGCTGCTGGTAGAAACAGCTGGGTGCTGCAGTCCTACTGATATAAATCGATTTACTGCAGTTATTGTTGAATGTAGGTAGGAGGAGACGCTCCATGTCTGGCAATCAGATGGCATAAACTCTGATGGAAACAGTAACTGAAACAGGCAAAATAGAGGGCTCTCCAAAGACTGTGACCTAAATATATGTCCTAGTTTATAACGTTGGATTCAATTTTTTAAATTTACAATTTTTTAAAAAAAGTGTCTGCGTTGCTCTACATACGGTTTGGCTTTAGGCTGAACTTTATTCTTTGCCTACCATTTATTTCCTTTCTGCTTGCTCCCTTGTCTGCTATATTTCTGCAAGAGCATGGACTTGCTCCACAGAGGCTTGGTGGCTTCTCATTGAGAAGTAGCGCATCGCGAGCAGCAAAAACTTGTCAATTGCGAACGAGGGTGGGGCAGAGAGAGAGAGAGAGAGAGAGAGAGAGAGAGAGAGAGAGAGAGAGAGAGAGAGAGAGAGAGAGAGAGAGAGAGGGAATCCTCTCTGGAGCATGCGTGGTGGAGAGGGCGGAGGGGTTCCAATACACGCGCAGAATTCTGTACTTGAGGGTGGCGTGACGCCCTCGCAGCGAGAGCACGTCCTCCACATACGCACACGCTGACCGGCAAGCGCCTGGCGGGGAGGGGCGAGGAGCGGCTTCCATTGAGAAAACGCTCCCGAGGGCGAGAGAGCGGCCGAGGGAGAGGTTTGCAGCTGCCGCATGGAAGAAGCCGCTGCAGACGGGTGGGCTCCCTCTCGCCTCACGTGCTGCGGGCTGCTGTCCGGGGCAGAGCCCATCCTTCGCATGCGGGAAGTCCCGAATTGACGCTTGCCCCCTTCGCCTGGAAGGGTCGGAGCCGCTTCGGGCAAGCGTGGGCCTCGACTCTGCAGAATTCCCCAGTGGTCCCGCCAGGGGACGGGAGCCAGGGGAAGAGGGAGCGTCCTTGTCTTCGTTCCGCCAAATAGTTCGCATCTGCGATCACATGCCGAAAGAGTAGCTCTTTATCTCCCCGCCCCCCAGCAACAAAAAGCAGACTTATTAATATTTAAGTGGATTCTGCTTATGTCATCAGCCGTAAGCTCTCCCCGTCACAACGCACCTATACGCACTCTGCATGGTGTCAGCTGCTTTCCTAGGGGTTGTCAAGGCGATAGACTACGCTGTCAAGCCAGGAAAGGTCTAAAAACCGTAAGCGGGGCAAGGCTTGCCTCCCCCAGGCTGCTGATCTGGGGGCAACAGGTTGGCCAGTTATGCGATTGGTGATGGCTGTCTTGTGCTGACTCAGGGAGGGAGTGGTGCTTGCAGGATTTTCCACCTCAGGAGCCAAAATAACTTGACACCCCTTGGGCATTGTGCACCTCGGACAGAGGAGGGTGTGTTTTGCTGCTGCCTAAGCAGCAGAGAGCCTTGGGTGGGCTCTGAGCCCACGCCTGCCTTGCAGCAGCCGATGCTGCTCGGAATCCCAGAGGCAGGGAAGCCGGCGTTGGCTTCCTGGGTGGCAGGGAGGAAAGTTGGCTTCATGGGTGGCACATGAGTTCAGAAGCACCCTTTTCCTTGGGTCAGTATTGGACTGAGAGATGGCACAGAGGATGCACCTTGAAGAAAATGCAGTGATCAATAAAAGCCGACATGGATTTATAAAAAATAAAGCCTGTCGGCCTAATTTAGTCTCTTTTTTTGGGTTAGTAATCTCCCAAAGGGACAGAGGGAACATTGTGGACATAATTGACCTTGACTTTAGCAATAGTGCCTCACGACATTCTGATAATCAAATTAGCTAAAAGTGGACTAAATAGAAATATTATTAGGTGGATCCAAACTTGGCTGCTAAATTGGACACAGAGTGCTCATCTGTGGCACCTTCTCAAGCTGGAGAGAGGTAACTAGTGGGTTCCCGCAGGGTTTAGTCCTAGGTCCAGTGCTCTTCAACATCTTTATTAGTGATTTAGATGAGGGGTATGAGGAAATATAATCAAATTTGCAGACAATTGAAAACTGGGTGGAATAGCAAACATCCTAACAGAATGAAGATAAGGGCGTTCTTCATAAACTTGAATGCTGGGCTGAAAGCAACAGAATGAGATTCAGCAGGGACAAGTGCCAAGTCCTCCATCTAAGAAAAAGAAGCCAAATGCATCAATAGAAGACGGGGAATATGTGGCTCAACAGAACTGAAAAAGAAACAGATCTCGGAGTAATTGTGGACAATAGGCTAAATATGAGCCAACTATGCGATGCAGCCGCCAAAAGGGCAAATGCTATTTTGGGTTGCCTTAACAGAAGAATGACTTCCAAACCATGAGAAGTAGTAGTTCCCCTATACTCCTCACTATTCAGACCTTATCTGGAATACTGTGTCCAGTTCTGAACACCAGGTTTTAAGAAAGATGCAGAAAAATTAGAAAGTGTCCAGAGGAAGGCAACAAAAATGATCTAGGGTTTGGAAACACTGCCCAAGAGGAGAGACTGAGAGAACTGGGCATGTTCAGCCTTGAGAAGAGACAACTAAGTGGGGACATGATACCACTCTAACAGTACCTCAAAAGCTGTCACAAAGAAGTCAGGACCTCACTGAAACCAGAGTGTAGGACATGGAATAATCAACTCAAATTGTGACAACCCAGATTCAGGCTAGATATCAGGAAAAGTTTCCTCACTGTCAGAGCAATGAAAGTGGAACCAGTTGCCTAGAGAGGTCATCCACTCTGCTACACTAGAGACATTAAAGGTGAAAGTGGACCGTCATCTGAATGGGATGCTCTAAACTGGTGTCCTGCTACAGAAGGAAGTTGGGCCCAGTGGCCTTCATGGTGCCTTCCAAATTTGATTCTGTGATCCACTGAAATCATTGGGACTTCACTTCCCTGTCAGTTTGGAGGCTTTGTGTACAAAGAGGTGCTTGCCTGTGCTGGACCAGCATACACATTGGCTTTCTGAGCACAGCGTCCCATCCCATACCACAGGCCCAGCCATAATCTGGCATTCAACTGTACACCTGAAGGAGAGGATGCTAGCCATGCTTCAGGCATCCAGGGACCCCAAAAGAAAGGGGCAGAGAAGGTCACAGTTTCCCCACACCCTGATCTGGCCAGAAAAGCTCAGCCCCACAAGAAATAAGCAAAAATCGTTGCTGTGGTAGTCAAGGTCATTAACAGAGCCAGGCCCACCCTTAGGCCAGAGGTGGGCAACTTGTTGTGCCCAGCAAAAGCCTCCAGATCAATTCCCATCAAACCTGGCTACAATGGCCGGTGGCGAGGAATCCTGTGAGTTGCACACTGAAACACTTGGAGGGCCGTGCATTGCCCAGCCCTGCATTAGGCAGAGGCAGCTGGTTGTGGATGTCAAGCAGTGAATGGTCTGAAGCAGCAGTCTTGGGAAGCACGGTCTCAGGCATTTGAGTTAGGAAAAGTCCTACAACTTCCATCATTACCCAATGATTTTTTTTTTCCTGTCTAAACATGCTACAATGGTGCCCTTATGGTTGTATTTTGACTGCCAGGCAGAGGGCGATTTTCTGCCTCAGGTGCCAAAATAATTTGACCAGCTTTGGGCATTATTCACCTTGACTTGGGAGAAGGAGGTGCCATTTGCTGCTCACTTCAGCAAAATATTTTATGTAACCCCTGCTAATTTCATAATGTGGAGGGAGAAGTATAGCCTGTTTTCTAGACACCAGCAACTGAACTGCCCCATCTTCATGCTGCACCTTGCAGTGAAAGCTTTGCTATGGAGAGAGGAGCTGAGTGGCAAATGTGTGAAGAAAGGAAGGAGGAACCGAGACAGAGAAAGAAGAGGCCAAGCCCTGAACAGGATTTAGTTCCAAACTGGACCACTGGGATGGCTGTTTCTATACATCAGCAGCGCAGCACCTCCTTCAGCCTCAGAGCCGGATTCCAGGTCAGAGCTGCTTTCAGGGGCTGCCTAGTGATGGATGGGGATAAAAGCAAAAGATGTCGGGCCAAAGGCAAAAAAAGGGTTAGAGCCAAAATACCAAGAATACCGGCAGAGTTACTTTAAAGCTCTTACTGCCACTAAGTAGGCTTTAGGAGAGGCATTTCAACATTTCAGGATGGCCTCTGAGCACAAATGCTGGAAAACCAGCTAATAATGTCAGCTGGGGGAAAGGGCAAAGGAAGACAACGTGGCTTTCTGGAAAACTCCAGGCAACCAGATTTGGTCTGTGGGCCTAAAGGTCTGCACCTCCAATATATGCAGGGAAAAGCATTATGCCCCTCAAAGGGAATCTTTGCCTAAAACTACGCTAATATGCTCACTCTTCCTAAAGAGAAAACCAAAGTAACTTAATCTCTGCATAGAACTGCTCAATAGAATCATTCTATTGGATGGCAGTGGTTTGCTAGAATGCCAAACAGAAAAAAATGCCAAACGGGGGAAAAAACCCTTAGAGATGCTCTACCATAAGATAACAACATTTTTGAAGTTGTGATTCTCTCTCTTAAGGTAGTCTAATATTTTTCCATCTGAAATGACAGGATGTAATTCTTTTTATACCAAAGCAGTAGCATGATACTATTCCAGAGGAGTTTGTTAGAGAATTTGTTTTTTATGTGTATTCACAATCCTTATAAACATGGTCCAAATATTACCAAGCAGTCCCTTCTACCTGCTTTTAAGTAGCATAAGGCTGTAGTCAGGATGATCTTCCCCACTAGGTGGCGCTGCAACATTCCCATAAGGCAAATAAAATGAAAATCAAGGTGCCTTCATTACCAGCAAAAGCCTAACCTTGGCACCAAAGCTATTTACATATATCTTAACATCTACTGCATGTTAGCAACAAAAACATATCAAAACATGGTAGTTAATTAACAAGTACTTTTAAGTCTAGAAGCTTTTGTCTAATGACCTGGTAGATCAACACTTTCCTTCAAATAATTAACACATGGGTGAAAGAAGAGTAAGGACAATTTTATGCAAGCTACCTGAGGGCCAAGCCACACACAAAACGGGTGCAATGAGGGCTTTGCAGACCTCTCTTTTACTGCAAAGGCCACTAGCGAGGGGCAGTTAGGAGAGGAGGTGGCTGCTGGGGAAAGACTCGTCCTCTCCCAACTGACCACTCCAACGGTGATTTGCTGTTTCAGCTGAAAAGGGGCCAATAGGGCTACTGCAACTGGGCAATACATGTAATATGTAATTTGGCTCTGAAATCAGGTTTAAAACAACAAAAAAATTACTAATGCCAGCAAATGAAGGAGAAATAACAGTGGATACTCCTTTGGTCATGACTATTAATTAGTCACCCTTGGAGGGTATTGAGGAAAAAAGAGTCTGAGCTCTGCTGGGTGCATAAAGGAGAAACTTGAAATAATCCTAAGAAAGACCTGAACTTTAATTCAGAGGTGTCAAGTGGGAACCTTTGGGCTGCATTCCACTCCCTAGCCCTGTTTCTATGCCCTCCACCACAGCTGAGAGGCAATGGCCTGCTCTGAGGGGGGAGTGCAAGCGTGTGCATATGCCAAGAGCATGGCAAGGGAGGGGATGACATGGGAGGAAAGCACTGCTTTTTGCCAGGGCTTTTGGTTTGGGCTTCTCTCCCCGTGTTCCCTTTTGCCACATAAGAAGATAACGCGACAGAGGCTCAAAGGCTTCAGCTAGGTGAACTGTGATGCTTCAGCTGCAGCAAGGCCTGTGCAAGGAGCTACATCTGACGTAGCAAGCCCCTTTCCTCTCCCATTTGTTGGGGAAATCCAGAATAAATCATGGTAGAACAATGTTGCTTACATGTGCCTTTGTGTTATAAAATCAAACCTACACCCCTTTCTCAGAAAGCAGCAGGATTCCAAGCCAGGTTACTGTTTAGCATTGCTGTTCCTTTAAGAAGATGGAATGAGAAGCTGCTGTAGGCTAAGACTATCAGTGGGAAAATACAGATGTTCCCATCAGCTGCAATTGAAACAAAGGTGTCCATTTGTTTCTGAATGGACCCATTTAATCATCTACTTCCACAGAGAGAAGTGCCTGACTAGTCAAACCAGTTTTTCTGAATGGTTCCTCAATCAAATATATTTGCATGTTTAAGCAGACACAGAAGTTGATCCAAACTGTCAGGAATTCACTGGACTGACTTGTCAATATGGCTCAAACACGGAAAATTTCTATTCTATTGTCACAGGCATTTCTGATTGGTTTAGAGTATTGCTTTGTGTATGAAGACATCAAGATGCTATTATGTTAATATTATCGGGAAACCTAATGCTCTGTATGTGGCTGGAAGGTTATAGAAGCGTCTGTACATGGGCTGTGATTGTGTAGTTGGTAGTGGAGGCCACTATCCCTTGGAATGCTGTTGTAGTACCTGCAGGGGGCCTGGGTGATCTCACCAAGAAAAGTGCAGGCATTCAAGGCTATTCAGTCTTCCCTGCGGGTCCAAGTATTCATTCTCACCATTGGTAAGGAGGCTCTGACACACTCATCAGGAAGCTCATGTGAAATGAGGGAAATTGCGGAGGCTGATCAGGAGGTCATGGGGCAGGGTAGAGAGAAGCGGAGACCTGGCTTCAGGCTTTCCTCCCACCTGACTGGCACCACTCTCAGCTCACCTCTGTAAAAAAAAGGAGTGCCAGATCTTGGCTTGTGGGGGGGGGGGGGGCTCTCAGACAAGTACCCTTCAACAGACCCTCTCCCCTTGGGAGTTTGCCTTCCCATCCACTGCTCTTGCTGCTGCTGCTGCTGCTGCTGCTCCTCCTCCTCCTCTTCATGGCTGCCCCTCACTTGCTTGGCCGGTGAGAGCTGGTGAGCCAAGCTGTCCCTCACCCGCACCCTTATCTGGACCAGAGAGGGAGAGAGAAAGAGGCTGGCAACAAGCAGGTTGCCATCGGGCAAAGAGGAGCAGCTGCTCCAGGGGCTCTTATTGGTGAGTCCCTGCTGCAGGTGGAGCCTTGCCCTGTGTTCCTCCATTCGTACCCTTGCCCTTGATATATACAATATAATATATTGTATATATCAAGGTGGGGTTATATTGTATGACTGGGGATTCCAGCCCCTGAGCAACTGTCCCAGAAGGATCTGGCCTCAATAATTAACCATCCCTCTATACCATTTTACCTCTACAAGCACCTTCTCATGCTTATGTAGCATAATGTAAAATGAAATTAAGAACTGATGGCGTTTGAAATCTCCAGTGCTGCACCTGTTGGGGGAATGGGACAAACTGCCACAGGGCCAAAACAAATATTTAGACTACTGTAATGCACTCTATGCGGAGCTGCCCCTGAAAACCATCTGGAGACTTCAGATGGAGCACAACAGGGCAGCCCGCCTGTTGACAAGGATGGGCAGGTCCAAACACTTAAGTCCCTTGCTTTATCGGCTACACCGGTTACCAAGTGTATTTTTCCAACATTGTAATTGTTAAATAATGTTATAATATTAATGATGTTATTGGATTTTATACTGGTTTTATCTATATGTCACTGGCATTCTATTATTTGGTTTTGTTGTTTTATTGTTTATTATTGTCACTATTTATTGTTGTTGTCGGTTGATATTGTGCTCCAATGAAGTTAACTGTCCTGTGATATATTCTATGTACAGTATATTATGCTTTTAGATTGTTTTAAATAGTTCACCGTTCTAAGAGCTGTTACTAATTGCATGGTTTATAAAAGCCATAAATAAATAAATAAATACATACATACATACATACATACATACATACTAAGACTTAGAGAAGGTGATGCATCTACCTAGGCTACCTGGGCAGTTTCCAAACCGATGCAAGAACTGAAGAGCTGCCTTCCAACCAGACAGCTGCCACATGTACAGTCCCAGCCTGAACCTGTCAGACCAAAATTACAAGGTATATATGTAGACAGGCTAAGACTGCCTGCCTTTAAAATAATTTCTCTATGTAGCCCAAAGAACCTAGCATGCTCACTCCACACTCTCTCTCTTTCCACATACCAAGCATCACCCTAAATACACAGGGTGGCATTTATTCCCACTAACTGTCAGGAACTCCAGCTGACACCTTTTGCTTACCCAGCTTGGTTTCTGGGAAAGTATCAGTGGACCATCTCCCAAATCCTTTACCTACGTGCATTTTAGCTCAGACTCCCTTCTGCATGCTTAACTGGATGATTCCCCTCCTCCATCAACCTCCTTCTCCCACCACCACCCTAGAGAAATAAAGGGGGTTATGATTCCCATGAGAGTTGCCTGTCATTGAACATCTAAAACAACCTTGCTGTTTAATTTAATGTAGGATATTTAGAACTGCTTAGTTCTTTCACTTATCTAAAACTTGAAAGGAGCTTTTGATTTGGAGTAGCTGCAGAACGGTCCCACACCAGGACGCTTGTTCCATGTTTAGAGAGAAAATGGAAGCATGAGTCCTGGGCTCTGCTGGACTGTAGCCAGCTGAAAGTTTGCTACAAGGTGCTTTCCACTCCCACTTGGGTAAATAACCCAAAGGTCTAGGGAGCCTCTCTCACCCCAGATTTAGGTAGAACTGACAGCCAAAGCAGCGCTTCAGCTCATTGTGGACTTTCAAAGTGTTTGGCTGATTGATTCTTCCAATTCTATTCAACCCTGCCTAACTTCAGCAAAGTTGTGCTCAATGGGCCTCATCAGCCAAGCGTCCCACTAAGAGAAATGTCAGTGGTTCTACATATTCAGCACTGGAGGGGCACTGCGACACAGTGTCAATTCTCCAGTGGAGAAATATGATCAAATCCGAACTCTTGCCAGCCAGACTGCACCCATTTGCAAATCTTTGACGTTTGTCCTCTTTCCTGAATACCGATATCCACTGCAAGTTTTCGATCAATGTGGGTCACATCTTGGTTTACATAAATGCTAATCTGTGGCTGCAGCATCACGTGAATGCCAATGTCACATTAACTTATTTGAAAATTTAAATGTAAGAATGGACTAATACTTTAAATGAATGATAAACAGAAGAGCATTTAGTTTTTCCAGTACCCTACCAAGCACGGCATTGTGATGGAACAGTGACCAGGACTCTATACCTATCTAATGGTCTTTGCCCTTGACTTTATCCAGATTAATTGCATTTGTCAGCACTTTCAATTTTACGCTTGCAGAGTCCTCCAGAGTGCTGAGCAGCCCCCTTTTCCATCGATTTCACAGAAAAGTTGGCCTGAATAAAACATTGCAATAGGAGTGCGTAGGTTCACGTTTCAGAAGGTCAATAACACTTCTACAGCCCTGCCAGGCTCTCAACAGTCTTCTCCACTCCCACTTTTGCAGTCTCAGGCAGGCTGTAACAGGAGGTGTATTGACCCGATAGGTTGTCACATATGACTTGGTGAGTCACTAGTGAGACACCTCCATAGGGAGAAGACTGAACTAAGCTCCTTCTGGTCTGATCCATTGTCCAATGTTGCTAAGCATCAAATACTTTGTTCTGAGCCATCCTGTTAAGTCATGAGACCACCTCATAAATATATATTTGGACATCAGAATGTATGTAAAAACAGAAGACAATGTTCACTTTTGTTCGCTTAGGAGAAAATATCTGAAAAGAGCAGCCTTTATTTAAGGCAGAAAATTTGTGGCGGAAAAGTTATGCAAACTGAAAATTACTTTGCCATCAAAGAAGCTACAAAGTTCTATGAAGAGGTGGCTTTTTTCAAGTATGCAATGAGATCTGCTCGTTCATTAGTCTTCTTAATGCCAGCAAAAATCATTTTTGTTCCAGGAATGTATTTCTTAGGGTCCTCCAAATATTCCATCAGTGTTTTCTCATTCCAGACAATACCTGGAAAATTTAGAGAGTGATAAAATATGTATTACCATTCTATTAATGTTTTATTAGTAGGCATTATCTACAGCTATGTGCATCCTTGTAGTCTGAAAGAATAAACTGAATAACTAATATCAAAAAGATCAGAAAAAATGTAAAAAAATCCAGTTTTATCACTATTTTGATACATTGTTGTTGTTTTCAAATTTCATACCTTAAAAACTCTCCATTCTAATAATTATATTCTTAAATAGCTAAAATATTTTCTGAACTTCATTGGAAATAAATTGCTATGGCTGAGAACCCACAGAAGCTTAACTCTTTTCTAGTAATTCCTTCTACTGATTTCCTGCCAAAGGGTGTCAAGTGTATCTCTTATATACAGTATACAATTAAGCTGGATTATTGTAAGGTTTTCACTGGCTGCAATGCTTAGTTGACTTTTCACTCGTTCCTCCTCAACTACTAGTGTCTTCCTGTCATGTGATCTGCAAATCTCCCCCATGTAAAGAAGTCATTTTGTTCCACCACAGTTCTTACACATAACTAGCCACTGGGCTACATCCACTATGATATAAGCTGATGTTTCTCTTCAATTCCTCCCTGCTGCAGCCTCCTGCAGGATTTGGAACGCCCTTGGGAGAAGAAGGAATTGGATCAACCAGATCCACTGGCAAAATGGCACTGTGCTATACACCCTGTTACATTCCAGCATCTAAAAACCTTTAAAAGAAAGACATCATGCTAAAGCACCACAAACAAAATGTTCTTCATCGGTCAGCAGCAGCAGTGTAATCCTATCCAGGTTTATTCAGCAAGGTGAGGTTTGTCTTCAGGTGTTCGCATGTGATAACATCCAAATACAACTAATTTGCCCTGGGAAAGAATATGGAAACTTCATCATTCAGATAAATGCATATACTGACAAGCTGCCTCCTAGCCACTTCAAATAGCCTGCAGTATGTTATGCACAGCCAGTCGCTCTCCCTGGTGCTGCCTCCCCTCTCAGAGGAGTCAACAAGCAGAAAGCTCTACTGCAGAGCTCAGGTCCCAGTCTGGTATACTGAGGGCCTTGAAAGTGGCCCTGTGAGTGTCTGTGCATGAGTGGACCAATCCTATTGTAATACACAAGTCACTAAATCCTATGTCTAGAGTCACTACAGAAAGTGTAGGGGGAGAAGAATCCTATGGCCCCTTGGCAGCATCTGGGAGGCCACAGAATAATCTGGATTCCCAGACTGGAGGCTGGAGACAGAGCCTCGATTTCAGAACTGGGAATAGATGCCCTGTTTTCCTTCTTCCTGCTTCACAGCCAGCATGGAAAGAACTGTTCCAAGTGCCTTTCTGAGGTGAGGAAATCAATCTTGGAGAGGGGGTAAAGGGGGCATTCCAAGGTGTGGGGAGAAGGCTGAGGCACCAGGAAGCAAGATATCCTAACATTGTTCCATCCGTTCCCCTCTGAATGGCTTCAGCTAGACATCCACAAATGCTCATCTACTTAAAATGCGAAGTAGAAGGTGCACAGAGGCAAAGATCACCTCTATCATTTATCCCACTCTGTGCCGGCCACTTGTAAATTTGAGGACTTATGCGCATCAAGGCCACAAGCCACTGGACTGCACCCTAAGTCTCTTTTACAGACATACATTAGAACAACTGTCTCAAGATAATATCCCAAGAACCCTGAATTACTCTTCCAGTGACCTTTTTTCCTTCTATACCTTCAGCTCAAATTTATTTTGGGACACTGTCATAAAACAAGTGGCTCTGTGCCAATGGTGTCTATAAATGTCTATTTCATTAAACTACTCCCATCATTCTGCCTTTCCCCTCCATTGATTTACCTTTATTTTTATTTGCCTCTGTATATGAAAATCCAGCAGCTTGTCCTGTTTTACGGCCAAAAAGACCCCAAAGATTTGGGCCTGTCTTGTGCGGTCCACCTTTTGCAACTGTGTGGCACTGAGAACATTTCTGAACGAAGATCTTTTTACCCTTTTCAAAATCACCCATGGTAATCTATGAAAAAGGAAATGTATAGAAATGAAACTAGGATGTGCTTAAAATAATTCCCTCTCCTTGGCATAAGCAGCTAAAGAGTTATTATTGAGCCAGAGTGGTTGAGTGGTTTGAGTGGTGGACTGGGGCCCTGGGAGATCGCGGTTCTACTCCCCACTTGGCCATGAAGCTCACTGGGAGACTTTGGGCCAGTTATTTCAGCCTAGTCCACTTCACAGGGTTGTTGTGATGACAGAATGGAGTAGAGGAGGACTACGTATGCCACTGTGGGCTGCTCACAAGAGGAAAAAAAGATGGGATATAAAAGCAATGTAATAATATCTATTTCTACATTCCTATTTATAGTATCTAGCAGCAAGGGCAGGATATAGCAAGCTGCTGTGTATGGAGTCAGATCATTGACCTAATTCTGTATGGTCTACCTCCAGGGTTCCCAATGTGGGGCCCATGGGTACCCGGTTTTTTCCCCCCAGACTTTTCAACATCTGTGCATGGATGTATGAAATGCATACAAGTTAGGCTTCAACAAAAATGGGGCAACCGTTTGACATTGTCATCTATACGCCACCCAGTCATATAGCAAAACCATTGCAATATCCTACATCCATTGCATTATAGGAGGTGAGCATTTCTCTTTTCAAGACTGTAATAGTAATCTTTAGGTGCATTTGCCCTTCCATTTGTGAATTCCCCTGAAGCAGGTAAATAATTTAAAAGTGTGTGTGCCACCGTGAGTACTAAAGGCTGTTCCAGTATAAAAGGTCTGCGTGAGTTGGGCTGTGGGGGGGGGGGGCACTGCAGGCCCTGACAGTCAGAATTGTTCCCACAACTCGACTAGCAAGAAACCTGTGCACTGGGGGCAGGAAGGGCATGTTGTAGCTGAGCAGCACTGCTCTTGCGCCCCTCTTCCCATCACTCATCTGCCACCTGCCCCCCCCCAGCCCAACCTGCAGTCTGGCTAGTCAGGTCAGGGGGTGATTGTGTCTGCTGAATTGTGAGCAGGACTGGGAGAAAGACAAGCAGGCCCTTCCACTGTTACACACCTCATCTACTTGAGGAGGTGGTGCTGGGTAGCCAGGGAGACAACCCCTTCTTTACTGCTTTAGCCAAGGGGCTCCTCTATTTTTTGGTTTGAGTATGACTCAGGGTGTCATCCAGGTTCAGATGACACACTCAACTGCAGAGGGTTTCTTAAGCCCTAGAAAAGCCAGGACTACTTGACGTGTTTTACAAGCCATCTGAACAGAAGCAGGAGGGATTCACATGATATGCTAAGCTATCTTCCTACTGCTTTGCGTGTTGTGTTGATCTAGTTATTTTATTTTAGTATTTATTAAATTTTCCAAAATGATTCTCTGGCACCTCATTTTACTCCTGCAAATTACAATCCTATTGACCCTAGAAGAGCATTGCAGGGGACAAAGGATGTAGCAAAACTCCCTCTCCATCTGTAGGGAAAGGTCTATGAGGCAAGGAGGAGGTTCCACCCTCAGAAAACTGCTCTGCGTGGTTGCAGAAAGATCCACTGCCATCCACTGCCGTGAGCCATTGCAGTGGAGATGGCCAAAGGGAAGCATGCCAGGGGCCCAGTGGGATCTGCTGGATCAAAAATCTGCTGGATTGTAATGATGTGGTACAATCCCTAAATGGGGTTCTGCAGGTGGGGCCATGGCAGCCCCAGGGATGATGCAATCTATTTCTCACACAGGGAGACATGGAAGAGGAAAGTTCAAAAAAGAAAAACAGAAAAACGCCCCCCTTCTGCTTTGCTGCAGGGATGTTAGAGGAGGGCACAGTGCTTTGCTCAAGACAAGTTCCTCCACATGCTGAATTACCCTGAATGCTTGTTGGCAGCCTTAGAACTGCAATAGGAGAAAGTCAGTGGCGCTATTTAAATCAGGGAGGAGGAACATCTGGCCTTCTGGATGCTGCTGGCCTGCAAGTGCCATCTTTTCCTCACAACGTTTTGGCTAGAGATGCAGCCCAACTATATCTGTGCTGCTTCCCTAGTGCTGCTTTAAACACTTTACAAATGGATAACCAGAATCATAAGCATATGAAACAGACACAAAGAAATACATAAAGCAGCAGGAAGAGAATGAAGCAAATGTTTTCTTTTATAACTCCTACCCAGTAGCAAAAACCCTTCATTGAGGGAGGATACTTGAGAGAGTGATGGTGGAGCAACTGCAGTTACTCCTGAAGGATATGGATTCTCTACACCTGGTTCAGGCAGGGTTTTAAGCTAGTTATAGGACTGAAAAGCTGACTGATGACTATTATTGAGAAAGAGACAGGGTAATATCACCCTGTTAATTTTACTTGATTTCGTATTGGCTTTTGATCTCTCATTGGTGGCTCCAAGATTACCTGAAGGGTCAATCCCAGAGAGAAACATTGGATGAGGACTATTTCTTGGACTCCTGGTGACTGAGTTACAGGGTCCTGCAGTGTACCATCCTGTCCCAATATTATTTGATTTTATAACTTTATCAGTATACTGAAGACAACCAAATTACCCTATCTAGATAGTATCTAAGAATTGTTATAGAATTTTATTCTATGTTGTTTTTATTACTGTTATTTAATGTAGTATTATTTTATGTAATAGTGTGATCCACTTAGAGAGTCCTTGGACAAGTATAGTGGAATATAAGTAGAATAATTAACAACACAGAATTCAAATGTGAAATTGCTGATCTTCTAATATAAATATGTAATATGTCCCTAAGATCAGCCACTTCACCAGTGGACTGGGAAGTGGCCAATGTAATGTCATTTTAAAAAGGCGGGGGGATCCAGAGAATCCACGAAATGGGTGCAGATGAGAGTTTACCAGGGCCACATTGATGGGGCACAAGGATCCAAGAAGGCGTCTCATGCCTACTGATTTCTCTGTTTGTTACATTTTTCTCCACTGTAAATGTACAATTAAATGTAATTAGTCCACCCTGTGAAGCAGGCTAGGCTGAGTGTTGGGGACTGGCCCAAAGTCACCCAACAAGCGACTTAAGGGAGGTGGCTGGGGAAGGTGGTTGAGGCCCCATCAGTGAGGACGTTCAAGGAAAGATTGGACAACCAGATGTTGGGGATGACATGAGTGGAACTGGCTGGAGCTGGGGAGGGGAGGGTCAGACTAGGTGGCCCGGAAGACCCCTTCTGACTCGCTTTGTTTCCATGTTTATATGTCTATTCTGGATGAGTTGGTTTAAAGCATGATTGGAGACATAAGTAAAGGTAAAGGTTTCCCCTTGACATTAAGTCCAGTCATGCCTGACTCTTGGAGGCGGTGCTCATCTCCGTTTCCTAGCCAAGGGAGCCAGGTATGACTAAACACCTAAGTGCACAGAACACTGTTACCTTCCCATCTTTTTATCTACTTGCATTTGCATGCTTTTGAACTGCAAGGTTGGCAGGAGCTGGGATGAAGCAACGGGAACGTTGTGCACATTCGAACTGGCAACCTTTTGATCAACCAGCCCAGCAGTGCAGCAGTTTAAACCACTGTGTCACCTGCATCTAGGAGGCCAAAGCTTACTGAAAAAGAGTCAACATGGCTTTTGCAAAGGTAAATCCTGGCTCAATAAACTTTTAGAGGGTTTTTTAGCTTGTCAACGAACATGTGGATAACAGTAATCCATAGGCATTATTTACTTAGCAGTTCCAAAGGCTTTTTGCAGTCCCTCACCAAAACTTTAGCAATCACAAGCTAAGCAAAGTCTTCTAATTGATTAGAAGTCTGTGTGTGTGCGGGGGGGGGGGGGAAAGCATTTTTTTAAATTGAAAGATGTAAATAGTGGACTCATCCAAGAAATTGAATTGGTACTGGGGGCTTTAAACCTGTTCAAAAACAATCTGAAGGGCAAGTGCTGAGGTGGCCAAGTTTGCTGATCATCGTGAATTATTTAGGGTTCCTTAGCTGGACTAATGGCATATTACCATAATATGGATTCTAGATTTTTATTCTCTCATGACTATCATAGCTGTCTTTATGTTTCCTCAAGTTCTTATGTTTACTAGCCAAAGTACAGGACCAAAGAAAAAGTTGTATGAGAACATGTTCGGTAAACTCTCTGCTGCAAATTATACCAAGGAATTAAACTTTTGAGTGGAATGAAGCTTTATTGATAACCTAGAGAATTAATGTTTAAAATGATTTCAAATTTTGGGCTTGGACCACTGGTTCTTAAGAGGCTAAGGAGTTGCTAATAGGATAATGCTAATAAGATTTATTTCAAATAGAGTCAGGATCTATCGTACCCAGTCAGGGCAGGAAAGCACAAGATGAGACTAAAGATGCAACCCTAATGCATGCTTAACTAAAATAAATAAATAAGCTTTTCAAAAACCCTTCAGACAGCCATGTTGCCTGGGGCATGCCAAGAACTGTAGAATGTTTTCCTTGCCTGAACAAACATAGGATCATGCCCTTATCCAGTTACTGGGTCTTCTATTACGACTGTGTTTCATTTACAGATTGTTGCTTACCCCATGTTCGGGTGTGGAGCAGGGGGCTGAATATACACAGAACATCAAAACTGAACCTAAATTGAACAATACTGAATAATATTCTTGTGAACTAGGTACTTTACAGCAGGCCTAATGGAAGGGAGGAGCTACTCCCCCTCCAGTAAATCACCGTGTCCTCCTGCTGCCTACCTTAAATCCGGGCTAGAACGGGCTCCTCTCTAAACTGGCCTGACCCCTTCTCGGAGAGGCGGACCGACCCGCACTCAGACTAGCCACTCCCACCCAGAGGGCGGAGTCACCTCTCTCGCGCGCATTTAACAACAGGGGCTGCCAAGGCAGAGATGGGCAGGACGTCACAATTAGAGTCGTCAAATCACTGGCCAGCGCGCGGCGACGGAGCGAAGCATTCCGAGTCGGGGGGCGGAGCAGCGGCAGTGGTGCACCTGCAAGCTGCCGCCGCCGAACCCCCCCCCCCCCCCCCCGATAGTGCTAAAGGCTGCGAGAAACGAGCCCTCGCGCGTTCAACAGCCGGCGAGAATCGGAGAAGATCTATTGGCTGCAACTGTGGCACAGATTAACGGACGGATGCCATTGTGCCTTCACCGAGCGGGAGTCGCCGCCGGGATCCTGTTCGCCTGTTTGCCCCGGCGGGCGTGCTTCAGGTCCGCCCCCTTGGAAGGGGTCGCTGTGGGCACCTGTGGGCCCTTCTAGCAGCCAGACCCGGAGCGCCAAGGCGCGCTTCTGGTTTCTGTTTGGAACGCGCCTCGGAACGAGAAGAGCTCCTGCGGAGGAGACTGTCGGCGGGCGGAGCGATTGTTCTCCCCTCTTTCGCGGGTTTCCGATCTTAAACGAAAGCGGAAGCGGGTATGAAAGGAACGCTTGGCTTTCCCGTGAACCGCCATGAGCCGGGCGGACCGCGGCGGCATTTGCGGATGCTTTGGAAAGCGGGGCGCTGCTGCACAAGCACAGCGCTGGAGGAGTTCGGCCGGAGCGTGCGGAGCAGCCGCTTCTTCGCTCAGGACGGCGCCGGCCTCCCTCTCGCCGCGCCCCGTTCGTGCTCCCGGCTAGGGAGATACCGAAGGGGGCGGTGCGGGAGCGCCTCGCCTCTTTCGCTGAACTGAAGCCCGGGACGCGTGGGCGATGCGTCTGGGCGAACCCAAAAGCGCGGTCGTCGTTCGCAGGCCTGGCGGGCATCGCGGCAGTGGAACCGCCGGGGCTTCCTTGCCGGCGCGACTCCTGTGCGGCGGAAGCCTTTTTTAAAAGTGCTTTTATTCTCTTTATTTGTAAGTTTTGCCCCATGTCATTCCCTCGCTGGACTTGCTTTCATTCGTGATCATTTCGGAAATTGGTTTGAGAACGTTTGCTAACAAAATTGAATTCATGCAAGCTCCAAGGCAACCAGATTGCTTCCGGTAAAGCTACAGGAGAAATAAAAGTGGAAAACTCGACGTCTGACTTAGTTCTTGGTTAAAATGTACAGCACATTATTTTTTGTTTTGAATGAATGCACACCCCCTCCAGTGAGTAGGGAAAGGAGGGCTGCAACGATTTGTGTTTGTACAACTTTCCTGATACTTCCTGCCCCTTAAGCTGAACTGAAGGATTCCTTTTCTACCTGTCCCCTTTCATGGAAAGTGTCTATGTGGAATAGTGGGGATCAGTATGTATGTATGTATGTATTTATAACATTTCTATGCCGCCTTCATTTCATTTCTATGCCGCCTCGGGGCGGCTCACAACAAAAACAAACAAATGCATATAAAAATTATACAATAAAAATATTAAAACCTGGTGCATCTCGGCTTAAAATTTTTTTTGTTAAAAAAACCCTACATAATACATTAACAATTAAAGTAAGTTTTAAATAAAAAGGTTTTAGCCTGGTGCTGAAAAACAACATATGAACCCTTACGCCATGCCATTTAGTGGAGTGCCTTTCAGACCACATTTACTTCACTCCTGATTAACTACAGACACAACCTTCCTAAATTAATCTGTTTATTTTGGGGGTGGATGGCTGTGTTGTGTTAATTTGTGCCCCAATAAACAGGTTAGTCTTTAAAGGGGCCTGAAAGCTCAGAAGTTTAATCCACGGTGCCACCATGTCCCCAACTATCTGTGCCACATGGTATTAAATACCGTTTGGAAACTTACCACTTTGACAATGAAATGGATGAAACTGTAAGTACCTAATCATGTAAAAATTAAATTTAGTCAAATTGTCCTGAATATGGTAGTGGGCAATTTTTATTTCTAGAAAGAAAATTTACAAAAAGCAAAGAAAACATAAATACCAATAAATGGAGTGGGATGGAAGGAGTAATCCAGTGGCTCCTAGACCGCATTTGAGGTGTCGTAGAATTTTTTGGATTCTCCCATCTAAAGTCAAAGATGGCACAAGAATTCCCTTCACCTTCATGGAAATAACCCTATTGTCTTCTTTCCCATGTCAGGAAAACAACCTTAGAGAAGAGCGGATACTGGGGGCATGAGGTTACAAAGTGTCTTGAGACCTCTCAACCACCTTTCAGCTAGATGAGCAAAAAAGCTTGTTTAGCGTAAATACAGAGTGGAAGGATTTCCCTCTCCCACTGTTCCTGGTCTGCATCTAGTCCAGGGGCTTGTGGGTGTCCTATTATGACTGAGCCCTTATTGATGGGAATATATCTGACAAGGTTTAGGAGAATGTTCCTGATGTATTACTCTTAAGAAGTATTGAAAACAGAAGTGATTTGCATGTAACAAGAGTCCACAGGTCGTTTAATCCATGGGTTGACAGGCACAGACTGGAGCAAATGTGCAGCCTCTGGCATAGTCCCCACTTTGCTTTCAGTGAACAATCCATTTGTAGGTTGTATGATGTCTGAACCCTTAGTGGTTAAACATCCCAGAGCTATCATATGATTTGTTCTCAACTAGTACCCTACAATTTGCCCCAATTTACCACCAGTGTGTAAATTAAATACCAGCAAATCCATTATGTATGAATCAGAAAATTATTTGTGAGCCCATCTCAATTTTTTCCAGTTCTTTAGAACTGCACTCCCAACCCAAAGTGATGTGTTCTTCCAGAAGTCCTATCTGTTCTACAACACAGAGAAAGCTGTTTTGCACACTTGCGCTGTGCCTGAAAAAACAGAGCTGCTGTATTACCACCTTATGCATGCAGTTCAACATGCCATCACTGAAGTGAATAGGGAAGTCTTCATGAGCAAAAATGTGGCAGAACAAAAAATTGGATCCATAACTATTATTAAATCAAGATGAATAAGTTTTACACCCCATCCCAAGTTAGGACTAGCCTAAGGTAGTAGATTCAATTCTGTTACAAATTGTGTGGATTTAAATCACACACAAGTCCATAAGAAAAGTTTGCTATACATTCTTAAATTACAGTCCAGTTTCTTTCATAGTAGGCTGCTTGGGTCTTCTACCACCACTTCCTAAGATAAGAAATATCCCTAGTCAAAAAGTAGAATTCTCCCCACCAAACAGACTTGGCTTTACTTAATTTTCACGGTGAAGTTTAAAATATGCAGAATCTTTTCATCACGTGCTTCATTTTTACAAAGTCGTGCACAACCAAGGCATTTTAAAATGGGAGCGGGCTACAAATATTCGTAGGCAGACGGAAACTGAATAAATCTTGGTTCGCTCCGTCCCCAATAATAGCTCTTTCCTCTGCTGTCTTCCCGCTCTTTCAGCACCCAGTCACGTCGCTGGCCCTTCCCAGAATGGGAGCTCGACCCCCTTGTGGCTTAGCTTGCGGGAAAGGTGGGAGGGGAAAATTGCGGTCTCAGCTCTTCTGCCACCAGGGGACGCTGCGGGGACTTGACTTGTGGTCCCGCCTTTTCCGGGGCAGCATCAGAGTTTCGGTGAAAATTCCAGGATATTTCCGGTTTCTAATGGAATCGAGACTAAGAGGTAGAAGGCACCATAGAGGTGAGAACGTCGAAGGGTAGAGTGGCCATACTCAAACGGAAGTTGGAAGTGACTGCTCGTAGTTCCTGCATTTTCTGTGGTAATTTCAGGGCTACTCCTTAGAAGTGGTTCACGGTTGTGTCGTTGCGAGTCTGCGAACTGGCCGACACCACCCCCCGCTCCGAGCCGCCTATTCGTGTTGCTGGGCTGCTTCGCTGGAGGAGATTCAGCCCCCTCGGCGCACTCTAGGGCGTGCGGGTGCTGTGCGATAAGCGCACGAAGAAGCCCCCGGATGCCTTTTGCTGCACGTAGGCGCGCACCTCCCGGGCCTTTCGGGGCATGCGGCGCCGGTGCTGGTCACTAGACGCCACGGCCCGTGAAGATTGAGCCCGGCGCGAGTAGCACCTGCTTGGACCGTTTGCGCGCGCGCGCATCTCTTTCCTAGCACTTGAGTAACTGCAATTCTTTGCATGTTTTCTGATTAGTAAGCTCCTTATACAGTGTTTAATTCCACGCGTAGAATTGCACTCACGGAGATTTACCAAAGGAAGCTTCGTCTATTACTTTATCTGCATGTTAGGACAATCTTCCACTGCTGGCTTTTATTAGAGATCAAGTTTGTTGGGCAACTTCTCACAATTGTAGTCAAAAAGGAAATTTATGGTAAAACAAACAATGTGTAGAACATACACAAAAGACAAGGGCTGTAAAAGAGAAAATTGGCCTCATTGACTTTCCTGATCAGGGAGGTGCTGATAGCAAATTTGGATGTATTAAATCATAGAATATTAGAGTTGGAAAAGCCATGAAGGCGATCAAGTCCACCCCCCTGCTGTTGCAGGACACCGGTTTACACCATCTCACTCAGATGGCTGTCCAGTTTCTTTTTGAATGTCTTTAGTGTGGGAGACCCCTTCATGGATCACTGCCTTGCCGTGGTGAAGGGGTTTGTGTAGCACAATGAAACTATGAACTGTGCTGTGCAGGGACACCCAAGATGGTCAGGTCATAGCAGAGAACTCTGACAAAAGGTGATCCACCGGAGAAGGAAATGGCAACCCACTCCAGTATCCTTGCCATGAAAACCCCATGGACAGAAGCATAGAAAATTGGGAAAGGAGTATGGCAAGGCTATATATTGTCGCCCTGCGTATTTAACTTACATGCAGAGCACATCATGAGAAAGGTGGGGCTAGATGAATCACAAATTGGAATTAAGATTGCTGGGAGAAATAACAACCTCAGGTATGCAGATGATACCACTCTCATGGCAGAAAGTGAGGAGGAACTAAAGAGTCTCTTGATGCAGGTGAAAGAGGAGAGCGCAAAAGTTGGATTGAAACTCAACATTAAGAAAATTAAGAACATGACTCCTGGTCCTATCACTTCCTGGCAAATAGATGGGGAAGAAATGGAGGTAGTGACAGATTTTATTTTCCTGGGCTCCAAGATCACTGCAGACAGGGACTGTAGCCAAGAAAGTAAAAGTCATTTGCTCCTTGGGAGGAAAGCTATGGCAAATCTAGACAGCATACTAAAAAGCAGAGACGTCACACTGCCAACAAATGTTCGTATAGTCAAGGCTATGGTTTTCCTAGTCTCAGTGTATGGCTGTGAAAGCTGGACCATAAAGAAGGCTGAGCACCAAAGAATTGAGGCCTTTGAACTGTGGTGCTGGAGAAGACTCCTATGAGTCCCTTAGACTGCAAGAAGATCAAACAAGCCAGTCTTAGAGGAGATCAGCCCTGACTACGCTTTAGAAGGCCAGATACTGAAGATGAAATTCAAATACTTCGGCTACGTAATGAGAAGGAAGGATTCACTGGAGAAGAGCCTAATGATGGTAAAAGAAGAAGGGGACAGATGAGGATGAGGTGGCTAGGTGGAGTTACTGAAGCAGTCAGTGTGACCTTAGGTGGACTCTGGTGAAAGGTGGAGGACAGGAGAGCATGGAGGAATGTTATCCATGGGGTTGTAATGGGTTGGATGTGACTTTGCTAAACAATAAGAACAAGCGTGGGAGAGCCCACCACCTCCCCTGGCAGCTGGTTCCGCTGTCATATTATTCGGACAGTGAGGAAACTGTTCCAGATATCTAGCCTGAATCTGGGTTGTCACAGCTTGACTCGATTATTCTGTGTCTTGCACTCTGGTAAGAGCAAGAAAGATCTTGACCTTCCTCTTTGTGACAGCCTTTAAGGTACATATAGAGTGATACCATCTCCCCCCTCAGTCTTCTCTTCTCAAGGCTGAACATGCCCAGTTCTCTCAGTCTCTCCTCTTGGACAGTGTTTTCAAACCCTGGGTCATTTTTGTTGCCCTCCTCTGGACACTTTCTAATTTTTCTGCTTCTTAAATCTTGGTGCCCAGAACTGGACACATTATTCCAGATAAGGTCTGACTAGTGAGGAGTATAGGGGAACTACTACTCATGGTTTGGAAGTAATACTTCTGGTAATGCATCCTAAAATAGCACTTGCCCTTTTGGTGACTGCATCGCATTGTTGGCTCATATTTAGCCTATTTTGCGCAATTAGTTTGAAATTTTTGTCTTCTTCAGTTCTGTTAAGCTATGTATTCCCCATCTTGTGTCAATGCATTTGGTTTCTTTTTCCTAGAGGAGGACTTGGCACTTGTCCTTATTGAATCTCATTCTGTTGCTTTTAGCCCAGTATTCAAGTGTATCAGGATCACCCTGGATATTCATTCTGTCTTCTAGGGTGTTTGCTATTCCACGCAGTTTTGTGTTGTCTGCAGAATTGATTAATTTCCTTGTATTTCCTCATCCAAATCATTAACAAAGATGTTGAAGAGCGCTGGGCCCAGGACTGAACCCTGTGGCACCCCACTAGTTACTTCCCTCCAGTTTGAGAAGGTGCCATTGATGAGCACTCTTTGTGTCCAATTCAGCAGCCAATTTTGTATCCACTTAAGAGTTTTTCCATCTAGTCCACTTTTTGTTAAATTGATTATCAGAATGTCATGGGGCACTATGTCGAAAGCTTTGCTAAAGTCTAGGTAGATTATGTACACAGTGTTCCCTCTGTCTATTTGGGAGGTTACCCAGTCAAAAAATGGGATTAAATTAGGATTTATTTTTGATAAACCCATATTGACTTTTATTGATCGCTGCATTTTCTTCAAGATGCTTCCAGACAGATTTTAAATAATTTGCTCCAGAATTTTTCCAGGGATTGATGCCAGACGAACTGGTTTGTAGTTCCCAGGTTCATCTTTTTCACCTTTTTGAAGATAGGGACATTGGCCCTTCTCCAGTCATCTGTCTGGGACATCTGTCTTCCAAGATTTATCAAAGATATTAGTCAGTGGTTCTGAGTGTTCTTCTTCTAGCTCTTTTATGACTCTGTGATGGAGTTCATCAGGCCCTGGAGATCTGAACATTTTTATTCCATCTAGGTATTCCAGGACCATTTGTCTGTCAATTTTGAACTGCCATCTCTCACTTTCAGCTTATACTTCCTCTTGGTTGTAGATTTTTTTGTGGGAGAAGACTGAGTCAAAGTAGGAATTGAGTGCCTCTGCATTCAGGCATAATTATTCTAGACAGAAGATATTTAAATTTTCCCAGCTCCTAAGATTTTTTCCAAATATATTTCCCTTGGAATTTCATATAGCTTACAATGTAATATATGTGTGGTATTGCCAGTTGACTATTATCTGCAGGTACAGAAGCTGAGGATTTGCTTGTATTCCCCTTACGTAAAATTAGTTTTCATTGTTAAGAGCTGTAAAACTATAAAAGCCACATTGGGTATATAGGATTGCAGCTTAGAACATTATTATTATGCAGTGAGGAGGTGTGGGCTTGCCACCTGCAGAAGGGACCAGGAAGCAGAAGAGATGAGCAGAGAGGCAGCAACAGAGTGGTAGCAGAAACCGTGGCGGTTATCCATAGGAAGAAGGGGCAAGGAAGACGTTGATGGGCTGCACAGTTTCATTCACCCTCAACTCTGGTGCGATGGGGGCTGCTTGGGGGGTGCACACGGTCCCTCTCTTCACCATCCATATTTTCAGGCCTCTCTCCTTTCTGCACCCACGTCAATGGAGTGAGGTCACCCAGCTTCCATTCCCTACAATCTTCACTGAAGAGCCATTAGAAACCATAGGCAGGCATAGAGCACTTTTAAGGACTGGCAGAAGAACAAAATATAGCCAGAAAATATCTCCCATGGGAGCTTCCATCACTGTTTTCTTCCAATTTGTTCTCAACAGTCAATGTCCCCAAAATCAAATCCTCCTGGGCCATCTGATTCCACTTTAGATAAGATTCCTGTGGCCGTGGGAATTGTGTTGCTGTTTCCTCAGATATTTAGCCCATCTGTTTCTCTTCATTCTTGTTCTGTCGTCCTTGTACCAACCATTTCAACTTAGACATGTTTTCCTAAATGAGATTAGTTGTGCTGTGGATGTCTTGTGGCACAGACATACTTATCTGTTGTTTGATTGAACTTTTCCTTGTTTATTAACCATCGTTGCAAGGCAATTTGTAAATGCACACATTTCATTTGTACAGCTACCCCTTAAATGGCCGTTGACCAAAACTAGTATCAGAGAAGGTACTTCTCCCTCCAGAGTACTTCTGCCTTCAGGCCTGGAAATCACCTTTAATGCCAATTTACTACATGGGACATTCTTTCCATTTTGAACTATAGTATGTCAATGTTTCTGCTTCTTCCCCACACCCACTGCTCCAGCCACTCTCTCTTCATTCCTCACTCTGCTTCCCCTACTATTCTATTTTCCTCTCTCCTTCCACTCTTTTGACAAATATTGTTTGGTAAAGATTAAATAAGATGGTGGTCATGTATCTCTGGTATACCTCATCTCGGGTAGGCCCACAATCCAATTGTGGGTTCCATTGTTCAAGATGCTGGTGTTTTCTTTATTTTGGGCTGTGCCTCGGAAACTGATCATTCCTAGCATTGGAATGCAGCCTGTTTCAGCCTTCAAAGTTTAATTCAGCCCATTCTTGGGTAAGAAGTCCCACAAATAGCATTGCCCACAGAAGCTGCAGATAAGCTTTTTTTTTAATTGTATCTAACTGCTGTCAAAAGGTGAGCTGTCAAATATCACCAAAAACATGAATGTCTCGGCTAAGGAAAAGTGAGCCAGAGCTCATTCACCTCCGTTATGGAAAGTTCCTTGGATTTTTTGGGGAAAGGACACAGATGAAACAAGGGAGCCCTCACTTGGGTGCTTATTTCTGAAATTCTGTCATTTCTAGAACATAGAAAAGTGTGAGCTACCCCATGTATGGGGAGTAGTAACTTTGACACTGTCAGTAGCTTACGCGCCTCATCTTTCTCTGTGTCAGGATCAGGGTCACATTCAAATTCAGACAAACTCTTGAGGGCTCTACCCCAGTGCAGCAAATAGCACCATATTGTAATTTAAAGCACTTACCCCCAGGAACTAAGCTTTGAAATAGGCATTTCCACCTTCAGCAATGAGAGAAAAACTGCACCCCAGCTAGGAGATGATTGGTGGTTGGAGGAAAAGTGCTGGGTCTAGGAAGGGAGTCATGGTCATCCAGGGATCTCCAGTGGGCCAGACTGCAACCCCAGGAAGGTAGTGTTTTGCTTCAGAAAATACTGAAGCAAAACAGAGATTTTACCTACCCTGGATTTAGAGCAGGGGTAGACAGCCTGTGCGGGTCCTTGGGCACATTGGCAATCTGAAAAACTGGCCTGAAGAAAAAGTTGCACTCGGTAGGCCATTGATGTGATCCTGAAGAAAAAGTTGCACTCGGTAGGCCATTGATGTGATCCTGAAGAAAAAGTTGCACTCGGTAGGCCATTGATGTGATCCAGCATGGCTCATGTAAAGAAGGGGAGATACCGCGGACTTGAAGCAGTCTCATCATTGCATTACTCAGTTCAAGGAAAATATCATATTGCTCTGATAAACCAAGACAATGCTCATATTTCACAGTTACTGGGGGCAGACTTAACATTTACCTTCAAATATGTCTCTATTGATTAGATGGGATTTGTCAGCTAGTTGATGGAGCTACCATGGAAATAATAGCTGTCGTAATAAATGTACTGGATGTACTCAACAGTTCGGCATTGCCATTCTTGTTCAGATTGTCCACATTAAATTTGCAAGCCAGAGTTATGACTAGTGTCAAGCAGCAAAGACTGGAATTCATACAAAAGTGTTCAATTCTCAGCCAATACCAAGACACTGAGCAGGGCTGCCCATTATCCCCATTTCTGTCTGTGATAGAAGCCTTAGTGGGGATAATACAGGCAACTTGTAAAGCAAAAGGAGCAATTATCAAGTAGGGAAATGCCCAGTATTAGCTTCTTTCAGATATCTTGCTAACAGTGACCTGCTAGAGGCCATCCTGGAATCAAAGTGTTAGCAGTCTTTCACATTGTTGAAGATCTTTAGGTTTCTCACTATCACTGTCAAAGAATAAAAAGTACTTCCAGAGCTGTCAAATATGAATCATCAAGCCAGTAGTTTCAAATACCTTGGGACAATTATTGCTAAAGATCTAAAGCAACTTTAAAAAGAGGAATGCTGATTCTCTGTTAAAGCTCTGAAACATACTTCCCATTGCTAGAAGTGGACTTAACATATCACTCAAAATTCCTCTGCCCAAATTTCTCCTTATTTGAGATACTTCCAGCAGCAATCTCACAGACTGCTACTGAAATAGCAGAAAGTGAGGGATTTAATAATGCCTGCAAAAAGTCTAGACTCCATGTTAAGTGGAGGCAATATGTCTAGGCACCACAGAATGGGGAAATTTAGATTTCCAAACTAAATTACTGTATACTATTATTAATCCCAACTGAAGCAGCTGATACACATAATTTGGAAATGTCAGTCTAATTCTGCAAGTTGCAATGAAACCATATTCTGCAATCCCATTTCTGCTGGTTACATGATCCAGCCTTTCAGATTTGTTTTTAAAGATCATTTTTGAACATCAGTCTGTGTGATGGAAGCAGTCGGTCATAATGTTAACATCACTCTGACTTCCATTTCTGTGTCACTCCCTGTTTAGGAGCACAGACAACTATTATCAGTTTGCAAGCTAGGGAAAAAGCTGATGCAGGTGATGGGATTTAAGATGGGCTGTCCCTTTCCAATCAAAATAGCTAAACTTATGCATAAGAGGATAGTGGTCATCTGGATACAGTGGCTGCAAATAAAAACTGTTGTTGCTAAAGTATCATTGACAAACTCTGTATCCAAAATGGGTGCCATCTTGTGCCGTTTTAATATGCTTATCACAGAAATGTTTCCTGACTCTTGTGAGTGCAAAGCTGCTCCAGAAACTGAGGGCAGCTGTCCTGGACAGGGGCCGGGATGCTGCGTGGTATAGGCAACGCTTAAGCGTTGCATGAGCAAGACTTTGGGAGTCTGTGCTGAAATCAGTGAAATAACTTTACATTGATATAAATGTATCCTACATGTGCTGGAGGGGATATGAAACAAGTGTTGTTTTGTTTTCCCCCATACATGGTGTATCTCTCGATGTGAGAATGTGCCTACGGATGTTACTAAGCCAGTGCTTAGTCCCGGTGCAGCACTGTCTATTGCTAATGACTCAGAGTCAGCAAGCGGTCCTGTTACTGCAGGCTGCGGGCCAATCGGAAATTGCTAGGCATCGGAAATCCCAGTCAGGCAGCACCATTCACAGTTGGTTTGACAAGAGAGCAAGCCAGTTGCTTTCTTCCTGCTTGTTGGCGTATATTAATGTCTGAGAGGCTGTTGGCCCTCCATGGAGTGGGAGCTGAACCTGGAGAGATTGATTTCTTTGTTTACACTGGTGGGTGAGTATGAGGAGAAGAGGCCACGTCTTGGTTCTGCCCATCACAGGAGTTCCTTCCCTTCATAGCAGTAGCAGCAGAACCCCAGATACAGTGCAGGCACAAGGATATTAGAAGGACAAATCTGGTTTCTAATTGAGCCACAGCTTAGGAAAAGGAGAATTTAATCATAGAGTATCAGAGGACAGAGAGACTATCCTTTCCTCTGTATTATGCTGCTTTCAGAGATGTAGATTTCAGATAGCAGAAGTGAATGTACGAAGAATGTGTAATTTTTAAAATTTGCAAATATAAAGAAGGGGAAGCCATGAAAGCAACATGAAACATATCTGTACACAGCAATCATTTACAACACAATGAAAGCAAGCAAGAGTAGGATTTACACTCCTGTGTCAAATATATACATTGATAAAAGCCACTCATATATCTAAATAAGCATCCAGTCAAAACTGATGACTGTAGAATTGCAAGCATGGCATCAGGAAGGCTAAAGCTAGGAATGAACTGAGGCTAAGGAGGGATGCTAAAAGCAACAACAAAAAAAGCCGCCTTCAGGCATGTCCAAAGTAAAAGAAATGGGGGTTCAACTGCTCAATGTGGATGGCAAACTGATAACAAATGGCAAAGAAGAGGCAGAAGTGCTAAATACCTACTTTGGTTCAGTCTTACCACAAAAGAAAATCTATGACCTTCCTGTTGAAGGGGGAGTACAAACAGAAGGAGCAGGATGGCAGCTCCAGATTGATAGGCAAAAGGTCAAGGGTCATCTAATTGGGTTGAATGAGTTAAAATCTCCAGGGCCTGCTGACTGTGTCCTAGAGTCAAAAAAGAGCTGGTGGAAGAGCTCTCCAAATCACTGAGAGGATATTTTTGAGAATTCATGGCAGAAGGGGAAGCGCCAGATGACTGGAGAAGGGCTAATGTTGTCCTCATCTTCAAGAAAGGAAAAAGAAGAACTTAGGAACTATAGATCAGACAGTCTGACATCAGTCCCTGGGAAAATTCTAGAGCAATTTATGAATCAGTCACTCTGCAAACACCTTGAAAGCAATGCACTGATTACTAGAAGCCAGCATGGATTTCTCAAGAAGAAATCGTGCCAGACTAATCTGATTTCATTTCTTGATTGGGTAACCTCCTTGATGGGCATAGAAATGCTGTGGACTTGGCCCAGCTCAGGGGGCTGCTGCCCTTAGCCACAGTCCTGATTCACATACACACACGTGCACGGACAATACAATCCTGACAGTTTTAAGACTGCTACACAGAAGCTTAGCTCATTGTGTTTTCTCCATATCATGAGAAACTAAATCTCCATGTCAGTCAGGTTGCCATCAGCAAAGGGTGGCAATGCAAAGTCGAGTCTAATCCTCCTGTTAAAATGTGCAATAAATGATAGCGTTTTTGTTCAAACCTAACAAACACACACACCTCAATTAGGGGGAGAGGAAGCTTTGGATCGTTTGGGTTTACACTACTTCCCTTATAACCTTATCAGGCTGGACAGAAGACTTGCTTTCCTATGCGTACATCTGCCTGCCTTCAAGGGAAGTGCCTGTACCGGCTCATTCTGAACCACTTTCTAGAGTGGGCTTAGCTGTGGATTCCATGTTGAATGTCAAGAATTAGTCTTGGAACACAATAAGTCACACATGAGTGCCTCTGAGCGGGCACAGACTGGGGGAGTTTCCACACAAGGTTGTTAATCAGCTTTTAATTGGCTATAGCAAGTTTCCATTTTCTCACAATATTGAGATCTGGATGAGATGTGAGGAGTGTTTCCTTTTCCGCTTTATAACTTTTATAAGTGAGAAATAGCACAAACAGACAAGAGGGAATTGCATTTTCTTTTACCTTTATATTTTGCATTTTTTGGCTTTTAAATGATGGAAACTGGAGGGTGTTCCTTTGTTTTACAACAGCTCCCATCCCCTCTTTGAGACATGAAAAAGTAATTTTGCAGGAGGAACGTATTTAAAACTAAATCAGTTAAAATTTAACAGAATGAATAGCAGTCTCCATCTTGGGCCAATTGTACGATGCTGCTGTCATACAAATGTGTAAATCCATTTAATATCAGCCGCATTGGTTACACAGCCACATTTGCTAGACTTAAAAAAGCTGATTAGTGCACCAGTCACTACAGATTATCTGTGTGGCACATATATTTAACAGAATTCAAAAAGAACTGGGCTCAATATTTGTATGGAGCTTCAGTTCTTCCATTTATCATGATGGAAGGCCTGTTCTCATTATGCATAGATATGACCTGATAGTCCTACACATCCCTGGATATGTGACCCAGTTCCCTTGGAAAACCTCATAATGGAGTTAAAACAAGTTATGTCTAATATGGATTTAGAAGGATAATTCACACTTGCAAGTCACCACTTGATTTCCCCCTCTTAGAGTGATGAATATGAGTCTGATGCAGCCAATGTCTAATTACATTTTAGAAATTCTACATTCTGAAGGACATGCTTGTAAACATCTAATTTAATCTTTTTGCAGAGCAATGAGTCTAGAACATGAAGCTATGTTTTCTCATGCAGATTGTTTGGAATTTCTTGGCCATTCAAAATTGACTTTTGAAGCTGAAGGAATTACTACTACAGAATATTAATATTAATGGTATCTGTGAGTGAATTTAGTCTTGGACCATAAACAGCATGGTTGGGATATGAATTAAGGGATGGCTATATGAGGGTTGTCCATATGGTGTCCTTTTGCTCATTGCTCCTTCTCAGTATGCAAGAGAGACGCTGCAATGGGCTCTCTTTGTTGGCAGTCCACAGTTCCACTGAAGCACTCCCTGTGCGCGCGCACACTTAAATTACACATGAAAACCCATCAGGAAGAGGACATCCATGAAATGCTCCACTGTATTCCAGCAGAGGTCACCAGTGCCCAGGCCGTTAGTATACAATACATTTCCATATACCTGCTGTCTAGATTTCAGGGTAAAATTGTGGCTTTGTAATCAAAATGTCTTGTAGGTAATCAGTGAAATGTTTTGTTCATGTTCATACGCGTATATTGTACTGACATGGAGGTTTCCTTTGGTGCAAAAGCCTTATCATAGATGAAGAGATGTTTGTTGACAGAGGAGGAATAATTAGAAAGATCAAATGTAGACACTTATCACAGTGTGTATGGATAATCTACTTACAAAGTTTCTGAACTTTATCCAGAAAGGGGTCAGCCCAACTTTCTAGAAATCAAGCAATGCTAATTTATACTGTAGTTTAGATTTGATGTCTAATACGCTTTTCTTTCTCAGATTTTTCCACTTCTGGGTAAAGTGGAAGTTGATGAGGGAAGATGATGTAATTTGTTGACTAAATAATATAAGGCAGCCAGTGAAAGTGATGAAACAGATGAAGCGGGCAAGTGGCTAAACGATAAACAGAGCAATGGCTCAAGTAAAAATGGGGAAAGGGTGTGAGATCAAAGCAAAAAGAAAAGCCTGACATATGTATTGTATGTAAACTGACGGAAGAATTAGATGGCAAAACATCTAATCATGTAAATCCCAACTTCCATTTATGGGGAGGGGCATTTAACCAAATTGCTGGACCAATTTACCCCCCCCCCAAAAAAAAAGTCTTGTGTGGCTGACGGGTGAGGGAAAGGGGGATACATGAGAAACAGCAAACAATAAAAAGTGTGTGTGTGTGTACACATACACATACTCACTGAGTGCAAGATTTTGTACAGTGATATGGTCACTACAAATGATAAATTTACACTCAGACAAACTGAAAATAAAGTATTAGGAGATGCATGTGATGAACAGTATTAAATTGTTCCAGGTTGCTATAAGAAAATGCATCTCAGGATAGGGAATCCTCTCCTAGTTAAATGAGACGAAATGCAGCCATGTAGAATGCTATACTGTCTTCTAAGATACCCCATCTCATTCCTCCTCCCTCCCCCCCACCCCGCAAAATAATAAAAAGACTGAACTCCACCTTTGCTAAGCATGGACACTCTTCACCGGGCTGTGTTTTAGGGGCAGGATTGTGTCAGAGCTTCCCGCTCCTAATTTTATTTTGCAAACATGAGGTTTCCCCTGGGTACGCCATTCTATCCCTCTTGTTTCACAGTGGTGCTGTTTTGGCTACAATTCTGCCAGCATTTGCCAGATGAGGTTGCTGTTGGAGCGAGTGTGGGAACAAGCCTCAGAGAGAGGCTTTTCTTTACACTGGTCAGAATTGCTCTGCCCTACTGATAGCAGATGCCTATCAACATAAATCTGGTGTGATGCCTTTTGTGAGCCACTACTTAATTTCATGCTTTGAAATAGTGAAGTGACAGTGACCTCCTTTCCCCTGTTTCCTTCCCCTGGGGACAATGTGTTCTCAGCCCCATTCTTAACTGTGAGCACTTTGCAGTTCATACTCAGATAAAATCTGACACTGTCATATTGTAAGCCTGACTCAGGAAGAAGACCAAGGAAGATGTGACTCGCATTACATACAGATTATTGCTTTTCTACAACTACTTTTCACAATAGGTGCTTCTCTCTTTTAACAGTAGAAGTCCTAAAGGGGAACTTGCTGATTTCACTGTTTAAACTGGATGTTATATGGACAAATAACAAAGGAAGCTTTCCATTAAGCAAGGACTGCTCTGTCTTTGGTGCCTTGCAAATGTTAGACACAGCTTGAAAGCTGCATTGGACAATTTACATGCTACATGTTTGTCTTATGTTTTCATTAGAGTGGCAGTTTCTGGGACAGCCTCAACAGTCAGCTGGCAGTTTGTTTTCCACTGTGACCCAGAGCTAGGGTCACAGTGAAAAACAGTTCTCCTATCTTAGAGGTGCACAACTCGCGATCTTCCAGATGTCTTGGACTGTACCACGATCCTTAACCACTGGCCATGCTAGCAAGGGTGGGAGTTGTAGACCAAAATATTTGGAGGGCCACAAGCCGATCACTCCACCTTAGTATATTTGTCTTAAGTTCCCCTCAGTCATTGTTATTGTGGAAGGCCTTATTGTCTGAACAGATAAATTGTCTACAAGAGAAGTAAACAGATATGGTGAAGTAACAGACCCACCATCCCCAAACTTACAATGCTTAATGTATGTCATTCTTTACCACAGTGTCAATTGCTACAGCAGTATTGACCCTTCAGGCTATCAGCTTCTGCCCTCCAGGAAAGGTTTAGTCTCCTAAACCTCCAACATTCTCCCAGAAGCGTCTTCTTGAGAGAAGAATTACTTTATCATAAAGTTTGTATGTAAGGTGCTACCACAGGTTGAGAGAGCATCTCAATTCTAATCTAAGTGCAGGAAAAGTTAGGCACCTCACAGATTGGATGGATAACTGTGCATGCAATGATTTGCCATGGCAGCTATGCCATGGAGTACCACAGGGCTCCATTTTGTCCCCTTTGCTGTTTAACATCTATATGAAACCACTGGGAGAGGTCATCAGGAGGTGTGGGCTATGGAATCATCAGTACGCTGATGATACCCAGCTCTACCTCTCGTTTTCCACTAATCCAGGTGAGGCAGTGGCTGTGCTGGACCGGTGCTTGGCTGAGGTAATGGGCTGGATGAGGGCCAATAAACTGAAACTCAACCCAGACAAGATGGAGGTCCTGTTGGTTGGCGGATCGGGCTTCGGAGAGGGTGGATTTGACCTGGTTCTGAATGGTGCAACACTCCCTCTTAGGGACAAGGTCCGCAGCTTAGGAGTAGTCCTCGACCCGGAGCTTTCTTTGGAAGCTCAGGTGACAGCGGTGGCGAGGAGCGCCTTCCTTCAGCTTCGGCTGATTAATCAGCTGCGCCCCTACCTGGAGTACGACTGCCTGGCGACGGTGACACACGCACTGGTGACTTCCCGCCTAGACTTCTGTAACGCGCTTTACATGGGGCTTCCCCTGAAGACGGTCCGAACACTTCAATTGGTGCAAATTAGAGCTGCCAGGTTGCTGATGGGGACGGGGCGTTATGCTCACATGACTCCAGTCCTCCATCAGCTTCACTGGCTTCCCATTGAAGTCCGGGCCCAATTCAAGGTGTTGATTATGACCTATAAAGCCCTAAACGGCTTGGGCCCTGCCTACCTGAACGAGCGCTTATGTCCGTATATGCCCGACCGCCCTTTGAGATCTGCGGGAGAGTCCCTTCTCCGGGAACCCTCCATGAAAGAAATTAGGAGAGTAAGTACTCGGAGGAGGGCTTTTTCTGCGGTGGCGCCCAACCTATGGAATTCACTCCCCAAAGAGGTCCGCCTGGCACCGTCGTTACTGGTTTTTCGGCGCCAGGTAAAGACCTTTTTATTTAAACATCATTTTAATTGTTAAAATATATGATCTGGCCAGGGCAACTTTCTTCTTCCTTCTCTTTTCTCCTCCTATATTATTTATTATTTTGTACTGATAATTTTAATTTTATATTATTATGTTCGTAACTCAGTGTATTTTTTGTATTTAATGGTAATTTATTATGTTCTATTGTATTTCAATGTATTTTATTGTATTGTAAGCCACCCCGAGGCCTCGGCAAGGGGCGGCATAGAAATGTTATAATAATAATAATAATAATAATAATAATAATAAATAATCTTGAAAGCTATACTTATTTCAAGAGTTAACATATTGATGCTGAACTTTATGCTTTGTAGAAATCTGTTCTCAGGGACAATGATTCTTTCTTGTCAGATGCTGAGGCTAAAGAAGATTGAGCCTTTTGTAGGCAATTTGGACCATCCTCCAAGGGCTTCAAAGCTGCTATTCCACATTCTAAGAAGCCATAGGCAGTTTAAAGAGGAGGGGAACAGTTCCTTTCATCTTACTCTGCCCACTTGGGTCCCATGCGGCAAATAACTAGCTTTTTTCTAGGGGAAATACCAGCTCATTTGCTGATCAGTTATATTTCAGATGTCTGGTAATATTTTTCCCTGAAGAATCTATATAATAGTGGCATATTTATGCTAAATCATCAGATAATTATAATGAAGAACAGACACCTTCCAAGCTTCCTTTCGGACTATTTGATTTATATCCCACTTTTTTCTTACAAACTCAAAGCAGTTTACTCAAAGCAATTTTCCTTCTCCTGCTCTCCATCCTATTAGCACAACAACAACCCTGTGAGATAGGTTGGGCTGAGAGTCTGTGGAGGGCCCAAAGTTGCCAGCTCGTGTTGTGACTGAGCAGGGACTGGAACCCAGATCACCTGAGTCCCAGACCATGCTCTTATCCACTATGCCACACTGGTTCTCTTGGTATTTCTATAGCTTACATTATAGAAGGGACTGAAATAATTGTTGAATAAGAAGTTGTCTGAGTTGATTCCACAGTATTACAGTGTGTGCTACCAGCCTACAGCCTTATAATCAGCGGGTTATTCAATATATGCATTCCTGCTCTAAGCTTTAAGGCTCATCCTTGAGGCAGCTTCTTGTGCCATGGGTTTCAGCCTTTTATGGCTGGCTGACCTGTCCTCTTTACATAGTTTACTCCAGTTTAGGCTTCTAATGGCAAGGAAATTTGTTTTTCTGAAGAGATTTAGGCAGCAATTTGTAAGGAATTCCATGGGCTACTGTATAGTACAGTATAAGGGGGTTTTTTTGTTTGAGATATCTCCCTCTCAGAGCTGGCATTAGCATTTTACACCAGCTTTCCTTGCCTAGAACAATACTCTTTTCTTGCATATTTCCTTAACTGTAGCAAGTGTTCTAATTTATCTTATTGCTGGTATACATTGGTGAGTCCTCAACCCCTTTGCTCTCCATGATGCTCTTATCCCTTTAATGAAGATTCAGTTGCATTGTATAATGGATAAATTTATTTTGAACAGTAGTGATTATGTAGTGCTACCTAAGTCTTTGTATACAACTTCCTATAATACTATGGCTCCAGATAGTGTAATCTTATCCATGTCTACTTGGAAGGAAGTCCCATTAGGTTTAATGCAGTGTTCTACAAGGTGAGTGAGTATAGGCTTCTTGCCTGAATTAAAATAACTTCAAATTAGACTGTTTTATTTTTGCCACAGATGGTGGAAAAGTAGTGCTTTGACCTCTGTCGTAGCTGCATTTTAAAACTGTGTTACTCAGTATTTTATACTTCTTGTAGATTATTTATGCCTATCATTTTCTGCTGTATCAATAGAGTGATGCAAGCTGTTGCTAGCGTCAGCTGGTCTTGTTCCTTGGACCCTACGAAATGTAACCATTCATATTGACTTGACAGGTCAGTGGCATACAGGTCATACAGTGAAAGATCTTGGTACTTGGCCATTAAGTAGCCCATGCATACAGAGGTAGCTCACAGAATTAAGGCAGCATTTGTTATATTCTAAAGCTAGCCAATACTCCTTGAAGCCTAAATGTTACTGTTAGCATAATTCCAATATACATGGACCAAGGGAATAATAAGCAGAGAGTTAAAAGATGAAGGTGTGCAAGCAGAAACAGGCTTAAGAGTTGCATATGGATCAACCGGATTTGTTTAACTTCATCCTGGCTGCAAGATGATTCCATCCACACCTTTAGAGGAGGGAAGCAGGGGGGAAAGCCATGGAAAGGCAAGGAAACTAATGGAAGTAGAATGTTCTGTTTTTATGGGGCATCTGCATAGTCATTTGGAATGGGGCCAGATGTACACCATCCCTTCGCTTTTCCATCAGAAGTGTAGGCTGCAGTGAATTACAGAAACAGAACAGGTCTGTCAGTTTGCATAGCCTGACCTATGCATAGTTGATGAAAGGAAGCACCCTTTTTATTAAGGGTGCTTCCTTTCTGTGCTTCCAGTTTTGTATGACTTTGCTAAACCAATAGCATAAGAAGCTGCCAACCAAATGAGCCCTCAGATGGAGAATGTGTGGCTCTCCTGATGTTGTTGGATTGCTCCTCCCATCAGCCCCAGCCTATGTAGCTGATGGTGGGGGAGGATGGAAGATGCTACAGCTGGAGGGCCAGACATTCCTCGTGTCTGCTTTGATGTTTAGAGCAGCCTCACCTAACTTGGAACTCTTCTGAAGTGCTGGAGAACAACAGTCATTGTCCTCACCTTTATGGCTACCAAGGTTGAGGATGATAGGTGTTTTACTCCAACCTTTCAGGAAGGAACCAGGTTGGGCAAGGATGGATTAGACCAACACCTGTTTCTCCTTGGATATGTCCCAGATCATGCCAGGGCCAGACGGGTTTGTCCTATCCTAAGTCATTCCCAAATGTTGGAATGTCCAAGGGTTCAAAACTCCACCATGCAGAACTTAGCAGCAATGGTGTTTACTGTCAAGCAGGTTTGGAGGGTATTTTCCATTATTAAGCACATCCTTGATATATAGCTGGAACACAGAATGAGAAACTATTACACAGAGGCAAATGGCAGACATAATGTTTGGATGACACGGATTTTCCTTTCTCCTGTAATGACCTGGTCCTGTCAGCTGGCCTTCTATGCAAACTAGCCTTCTCCCACATGAAGTACAGCTTGGTCCTTCCTGCTCTCTGCTCTGCTGTCGTCTATACCTTGACAATGGGGATGGTCTCTTAATGACATTGTGCGTGCACAACATTGCTGCAATGCAGCAGATTTGGAGTTGCTGATCTGCTGCTGCTTTATGGCTCCATGTCAGCAACATGTGCCCCCCCCACATGGCCTCAAGTGTGACCCCCACTGCCACTTCTGCACCACCACAATTCATTGATCACAGGAAAATCCCCTCCACACCACTCCTCTATTTTCTGTTCCCACCCCCTCCCCAGCTGCATCAGCGGCCTGCTGGAAAATGTAGGGCTTATGCATGCACCCAAGTGGTTTTCCTTGCTCACTGGACATCACAGGTTATACAGAATTTTCCCATATGCTGTCTTAATTTCTAAAATGCCAGTTTTGAGGGATTCAGTTGTCTACGAATGACACTCTGTAACATACATGTCTTGGTTTCTAATCCTGTGAGTGGCTGTGAGTTTTTTTAATGGCCAAAGAAATACGCATTACGCATATTCAGAAGCATATTTGTGGGATGGAAAAACACAAGCAATCTGTGTCTGGGTAGTAAGTGAATGAAAGGTACATGTACTGTAATGCCACCTGCAGCCAAACAGGTGGGTGCCCATAATGGGGCCTTCTATGTTGTGGCACTCAGACTTTGGAATGCCCTCTTCCCACACACCCTCAGCCTCATCTGGTAGATAGCAAAGATTTTTGGGCTTATCCTGCTATGTTGTGCCAATGATGATCGCAGCTTTACGTTACTTTCCCCTCTTATTGTTTGCCATTAGTGGCTTCCTTTTTCATAAGCCCTGTAGGTCCTCCTTGCATACAGATCTGTTCACAAGCACAGGCATATCCCTAGAGTTTATTTTAAGTACTCATTTTCAATTGCACAAGAATCCAGTGCATGTGAAATTGAATCCAGGGCAATCCAGTCTCATCTTCAGCAAGTGAGCACCTCCCATGATTCTAATGGAAAACGACAGAAAGATGAAAGTTAGTGTTTCCTTTCCTTTCCTTTCCTTTCCTTTCCTTTCCTTTCCTTTCCTTTCCTGGTGCGCAGCATGTGCCCAGCAGCACGTTAGAATAAACCCTGCATGCGCCTATACTTTTCTTTTGCGGGGAATCGCGAATATAGATTTTGACACACAGATATATGTGCCTATCGAGCAGGATTTTTTTCTAGTCCCCGGTATGGCCGAGCTGGTCTGGGGGGGAGAGAGAGGGGACATCCCTCCGGATCGAAGGGGAAATCCCTTTCAGACGAAGAGGGAATCTGCGCTCCGCTGCCCTCTTAGGCGGGCGTAGCGAACGCAGCGCCTCCTCTGCTGGCATTTCGCGGCGCGTGCGGCACCGCGCCGCCCGGGCTAGACCGAGGCAGCGCGAGGGCCTGGAGCGCGCGCCGCGAGCGCCCCCGTGGCTGGCTCCGGCCCCTGCCTGGTCTTCCAGCTGGGCTCCGGGAGGATGACTTGGCACTGAATCCCGCTCCGGCGGGGTCCGCGCTTCCGGGTCTTGGCACAGCCCAGCCCGCCTTCTCTCTGGGGAGCGGGGAGGGGGAGGGAGGCGGAGCGCCCGGGAGCCGGCGAAGGAGGGTGAGACAGCACAGCGGCGGAGGAGGTAAGCAAGAGCAGCTCTCCCGCCGCCGCCGGCGTCCTCCTCCTCAAGTGCCCTTCGGCCAGATCTCGCCTGTGCCGCGAAGACCAGGGGGAGCCGACGACGCCACCCGCTCCCTCTCGGAGGAGGCGGCGGACGCGCTTTCCGCGCAGCTCCATCCATCTCCGCGCCCGCATCCTTCTGCTGCAGCGCTCCGAGCTCTCCCAGCCAGGTAGCTCTCTTTGCTCCCCTCTCTCCTGGGCTTTGCGCGGGAAGCGCCGGGGGGCGGTGAGACTCTGCGCCGCGGGAGGGGGGGGGCTTGAGGTGATTGCAGCGGGGGAAGAGGACGGCGGCGCTGAGCGACGAGGAGGGGGCTGCCGGCGCCCCTCCTCCTGCCCACCCCCACGTCCAGGCTGTGTCAGAGCGACCGCCGGCTGCATCTGAGAGGGGCTAACTGATGCATGCAACAGAAGCGTCACGTCGCCGCAGAGCGGTAAGGAGCTCCGTCCCGTTGCCTGCCAGCTTGGCTTCGCGTGCTCCGGGCGTGCGTTTGCCCAGACGACAATGGCTGCGTGCACTGCGACCCAACGGCCCCCGGGCCGGCCAGGGAGCTGCATCTGCCCGGCCCCCCAGTGGGGAGCAGTGCACACGCAGGCCGTGCCGGCACGCATCGTGGCCGGACAGGCAGCGGGAGAGGAGCAAGACTGCATTGGTGGTCATGCTCCAGTGAGCTGGGGCCTGTGTGTTTGCGTGTATGCGAGGGCATAGGAGGAGGCATGCTCGCATGTCCCTTTCTCAGGTAGCACAAACATGCATGTTAACTGGGACAAGTCTGCATCTTCAAAGTAGGAGGAGGCTGAGGCGGCGGCGGCGGCGGCATGCGTACGGATATCGTTTTGTTTTATTCTAGAAGGGAGCTCTTTCTTAAAGCAAAAAACAAAACCCGCTTGGGTCTGTGTTTCCTAACTCTCGCGCAATTGGCTGATGCTAAGGCAAAGGGGGCTCCTGCTTTCTCTCCCTCGGTATTGCTTTGCAGTCAAGATGTGTGTTTCCTGCATAGCATAGCGGGAGCAGGCTGGCTGCATTAACGATGTCATCAGAAAAGCTGGGCCTGGAAAGTGATATCTATCTTCCGCACAGGATGATAGAAAGATGCTGCCTGGGCATACTTAAAAAGTTGTAATGTGATGCTGATAGTGAGCTGTGATAAATGTCTAGATGAAGCTTAAGCACTCAGAAGGGTTATCAGGGCATGTTATGTAACTAACTCAGTGGCTATGAAATGAATTGAAATGGAGTAAAGCCAGCTTGGAAGCTCAAATTGTTTATTTTACCTTCCATTGAAAAACTGGGATATTCTTCCTGCCCCAGAGATAACCATTTTAAAATACGTATTTGTTTAAGGAATTGTTGCCATGTGTTGGAGAAGATGCTAAACTGTAAGTTTTGGTGAATAAGTTGGTATTCTAAACTGTCTACTTCCTCTTTTCCATTAGATTGCATAAATGAATACTATTTTTATTCGCTAAAGATGTTGTGAGATGTTTATTTTAGATCATTAAAAAAAGGATGCTTTGACAGGCTTTTCTTTGTCAGTGTGATAATCCTAAATGCTTCCTTTCAGTTAAATTCATTTCAAAGCCAAATTGTCATGATGCCACTTAACACTCTGGGTTTTCCTGTCATCATATAACTATCCTGTTTTACCATTAGCAGCTAGCAAATAAAACAAAAACATTTCATTGTACCTCACATACTGAAACCAATTTCCAAGGATACACAGAAACTGCAGTATAACTTGAATTTAACGTATCTGTCATCTGTAGGGGAATCTGTCTGAACCTCTTCAGAAGCGTTGTGCTCATAGATCTGCCTGAATAGGCCCTGCAAATAATCACATATTTTCTTAAGTGTGGACACTGAGTTAGGTGTGCAAGCAACTGATTAATTTGCCCACCAGTAAAATGTATAGTAGGGTCCTGAGTGAAACTAGCTTCCTATTACATGAATGATAGATTAGTCATTCCCTGTATTATTACCTATTGGCTCAAAGACTAAGTAGTTTCCTGATAACATGGCCCTCTTTGGGTGTGAGTAAAATAGTTTGGATCTGTCGAAACTATTCTTTGCTCATAAAGCCATACATACCCTAATTTAATGGTAATTTTGTCTACATGACCTTGACTTTAAGAGCCCAAAAATGACTGGTAAGGAAACAAAAGATAAAATGATATGGTACTGGGAATTAGTTTATTTGAAGAAACATTTGTATAGGCAGAAAATGTAAATGTTCTTCATCATCCTCTTGCACTGGAATCCCAAGCTTTCTTATCTGGAAGTATTCCATAAACTAGATCTCATGGAAAAGTCATTGCATATGAGTTCTGCTGATGAAGATACCATTGCCGTAGTATGTACATTTCTATCTAGCTGAAACATTTACAAGGCCCTTGCATGTCTCTTTCCCACAAAGATCAAATATCCTCCGCCCTTGATCTACATCAATAATGATGGGTGGTGGGGAGAGAGATGCTCTCTATGTGATAGAGCTGAGAAATGTGGTAAGATCCTGTGACTGTTCTTATTGCAGGGGAGGACAGAACTTGACACAGGATGCTGGTTCAGGGGTATCTCCTTTGCACTGAAAATATAACCTTTCCCTGACTTCTGAATACATATGCTTAGTGTGTCAGACTGGAATGCTAGTTTAAATATCAAATGTGTTGTATTAACTGCAGCCCTGAAATTATTTGCCTCTGCCTTTTACATATACAGAAAACATTTGTGGATGTGCACATTCAGTGTGTGTGCGTGCGCTTTAATTGTTGTAAGTGGGCCTAAGGGTGGTGAAACAGAACGGAGATAAACTTTGCAAAACCTCTACAACCCCTCCTCCCAAAAACATGTACAGGCAGTCCGCGGGATGTGAACGAGTTCCTGAGAAAACAGAAATTTGTCTTTAAGTTGAATTTGTATGTAAGTCGGATCATGTATAGTCAGCCCATGATCCCTGTGAATTCATTCACAAGCCATGTCGAGGAGGAGTGAATGAGTATTCTGTCTTCTGTCCACCTGTGGTTTCCATTTTCAGTCAACAACCCAGGAAAACCCTGGAAAAACTGTGACTATCTCTGCTCCGCTCCTGCTGAAACTCACCAGCAAGGAAATGCCAGAGGGATTTCCCTCTCCAGATGAGCAGGACAGAAAGACTTGCTTTGGAGGCCTCCCTCTCTACCCTTGCACTTCCTCTCTCTCTATGGTGATGCTTTGGAGGGCTTTCCTCTCTCCCTTTTTGCTTCCTCTTTCTCTGTGATAATGACGATTTTCCGCATCGATTTTAAAAAATTAATAGGCCTTATGACAGTTCGTTTGTAAGTATGGATTCATAAGTAACTCAGATATTTGTAACTCAGGGATTTCCTGTAGTCTTAAGATTATTTCTACAGCTTTCAAAAATGCTATCAACATAAATAATGCACCTATTGAACATACACATGTACATTATATGAGACATATAGTTATGGTTATGCATTTTTGATTGCATAAACGCAAGCATATTTGCTATTGTCCTTCGCTGGAGGTTTCCTACACTCTTGCTCATAAGAATTTATTTATTTTACTTGGCCTTTTAGCCCTTCTTCAATAGTCATGGCAAATGCTATCTTGTAAGCAACTACCGACTTGAATAAAATCTGAATAACGCAAAGCTTATTGAATCATTGACAGAAAGTACTGAATGACTTGGCAAATTAAACCTGTGCTTTACATGGTACATCTAGTGTGAATGGGAGCATATGTTCACTGCATGACATAAATGATACTGAGATAATTTGAAATTAAAATGCTAATAGAAATTATTCCAACAAGCATGAACTATATTTATTGGTCTAATAATTGCCATTTCAAGGTGACATGTGCACCAGGTCAGTACATGAACTAAAACTGAAATGTAGGATAAGTTACAAACTGTGTATATATATCAGTTCTTGAATGAGAAGGTTAACGCATTGACCTGGTTGACACATGGCAATAATATCTGGGTTACCTAACCCAGAAATTGTTAGGGATGAGCAGCAGTGACTGAACATGCTGCCACTTGTGCACTCAGCACTTCCACTTCCATTCAGTGCCCCATTCCTGAGTTGTTAAAATGACATCCAGATGTGAAACTCTGGATTGTTTAGAAGTTAATCAGCCACCCATGGCTTGCTGTTGAGTTAAACTCTCGGTTGTTTTCCTCCTAAACAACCCAGTGTTCCAGGTGTGGATGTCACTTTAAGTACTCAAGGTTTTCCTGGGTTGTTGATTGAAAATGGAAACCACAGGTGGACAGGAGATAGACCACTCATCCATTCCTTAACATGGCTTGTGAATGAATCACTGTTTTGGAGTCTGTTTCCAGGCAGAGGAAGGGGTTTTCTCCTTCTTGCTACAGCCCCTTGTCTCTCTGCTTTGGAGGGATGGGGGACTCTCAAGAATGGCATGGGATGCGTATCAGTGGTTTGAATCAGTAAGAGGGGGTCACTGAAAATTAAGAACTCAAACTACAACAGAAGCGCATTTTGCTCCTGCAGTGCTTCCTTTGATCCAAGTCATTGTGCTTCATACTACCTATCTTCAGACAGCCCTTCTAGCATAGATGTAGTTGCTGTGTCAGCAGCCTTACCTTAATTGGGTAGTATCACAGGATGCTGATATCCATGTGGATCAGTTCCAAGACCCCCAGTGGATGCCTGAAACCATGGATTTGTAACACAGAAACCTGTTTTCAAATGCAGACTTTTAGGTCCTTTTGACCTGGTCCAGGGTCAGAAATTGACTGCTTTTAACAACTGCTTTTGCTGTAGCCCTAGAAGCTGGACTTCATAGTGTACTATATGCATGTCTTTTTCCCAGTTTCATTTGTTCCTGCTTCAGCATGTGATTCTTTTCTTGCCCTATTCAATCAAGAATTTTCACTTACAGGAAGCACTTTAAGACTTCCTTTGGGACTTTATGGCCCTCTACAACTTCTCTTTTGGGGCAGGATCAACCATGGTTAACTAAAAATTTGGTAACTGAGCCAGCAGATATGAGGGTCCTGCTGTACACTGCAGGTGTGTTCTGTGGGTTCATATGAGCTGCTGTCAAAATCTAGCAGGTTAAGCCGATCCTTCATGTGAACTGAGGGTATCTCTGTTAAGCTGGGGTGTGAAGAGCCTCCTGCACTCACCAGTAACCACTTTGCTCCTCCATTCATGTGAATGGGAAAACAAGCAAGGAGGTCTCGGTGAGTCACATAGTTTTGCCAACATCTAGACCCTAGAACTAAGGTCAATGGCTTCCAAACAACCCAGAATATGAACCCATGGTTTAAAGTTGGCTTCCATACCCTGGTTTGTTTGGAATGCATTAACCATTGTTTCTGCTTTGTATATACCTAGAAGCACTAGTTAGCTATGGCTTCCTTGTTTGTTTTATTCCTTGTGCAATGCCGGAGGAAAGGGCTGCATATATGTTGCAAAAAGTTTGTTCATAACTCAGTTTATCAGACTAAAGTTGGATTATGCAAACATAGCTGTATGAAACACTGAACATTCCCTTGTGGTTCTGAAGAGTTGTTAGTTACCTTTCTCATTGGAAAAGCTTGCTTCATTTTCATGGAAATTAATCTCAAAATCCCGTTTGATATTCACCTGCATTTCTGCCATTCCCTTTCTTGCTGTTCCTGGAAAGGCTCACAAACCTTGCACCTCCTTTGTTTGGACAACCTTTGTGTAAATGAGTTTTTACCATCCTTTTCTTCTATGCATGTCTTGGGGGATTGGGGAAGGCCAGTGTAAAACATAGATGCCACCTTTGGTGATACCTGAGCAGGGTAAGGAAAGAATTGGCAAGGTGCTGTGACCTGGCTTTGAAACAAAAAATGCAAGGCAGAGCTTAGCACACCTGAATTTAATGTCTGAAAGGTGCCATTCTGTTGAATAGGATGCATAGAGCAAAGAAGCTATTAAGTGATAAACTTGCATACAGCGGGAAGGAGCAGGAAGTATTGCTTGGATGTGACCATAGGATAAATAGGCTGGTATTTTTAAAAGCATCAATACGTAGGACAATAGCTCACTGTTGTGTTTGAATTTTGTGTGTGCTGGTTATTGAGTGTTTGTTGAGAGAATGGTTGCGAAACTTAGAAAAAATGCTCTGGGCAGCATCATGATGCAAGAGGAAAATGTTTTGCCATTCCGCGCTCTTAGAGTGCTGGCTTTGATTAGGTTATAATAAAAAGCTTTCAATTTTGTAGTTTTGACAATCCAACTGATTGCAGATGGATTGTTGGGATGCTTGCATTTTTCAGTATTCTGTTTTCTTTGGAACAATTTCTTGCTAACTCGAGGCCTAAACAAAAGACAAGGTAGCCATCTTCTAGGTAAAAATAAAGGCAGGCAGAGTTCATTTACCAATACCAATATTGGTTACCAATACTGGGCATAGTAGATGTGTGAGAAACACCTGAGACACCTTCCTTCTTTTATTTAAGACACTTCTTTGTTTTATATCTTGCTTTTTCTTAACAATGTCCGCAGATCAGTTTGCAATCAAAGAGCAGCATGTTATAAAAACCCAAGTAAAACCACAGAATAATCAAAAGAGGACAAAAATCTTAAAGATCTGAAAGAACAGAAAAGTGTTTGCCAAACAAATAACCCCCACAGAAGGTAGATGTTTATTGAACCTCTCTGGGGAGAGAGTTGTACAAACTGAGGCACCCCTGAAAAAAACACTACCTCCCTCGTTCATAGAATCATAGAATAGCAAAGTTGGAAGGGACCGAGAAGGCCATCAGGTCCAACTCTCTTCTGTTGCAGGCACCAATTTCCACTATCCCACTCAGATGACTGTGCGTTTTCTTTTTGAATGTCTCAAGTGTGGGAGAGCCCACGACCATTCTAGGAAATTGGTTCCACTGTTGGTTGGACAGGAAATTGGTTCCACAAATTCCACTGTATTTCTCTGACAGTGAGGAAACTTTTCCTGATGTCTAGCCTGAACCTGGGTTGTCACAACTTGAGTTGACTATTCCTTGTTCTACACTCTGCTATCAGTGAGAAGAGATCTTGACCTTCCTTTTTGACAGCCTTTCAGGTACTTGTAGAGTACTGTCATGCCCCCCCCCCCCGCCCCGGTCTTCTCAAGGCTGAACACACCCAGTCCTCATAGGGCTTTGTTTCCAAACCCTGGACAGTCTTTGTTGCCCTCCTCTGAAGCCTTTCTAGTTTTGCATCTTTCTTAAATTTTGGTGTAGTTGCTGTCTCCCTTCCTCTAGAAGTAGGGGCAATGTGCCTTGGCTGGATACTGTTAGGATGGATCTATGTCAGCCACTTTGGGTTTTGCACAAGAGGAAAAAGGCAGGATAGATATGTGCTGCTGATGGTGATAATACCTTAATCTTAGATGGTTAAATAATTTAATTTAATTGCACTATTTTGCCTCTTCAAATCTTTCTTCATGTAGAACACAAATTTATCAGATGGCAATGGATTCTGACTTACAAAATAATATATGAGCATGTCAGAATGCTCTCCTTCTCTAAAATAATATTTGAATATTTCAATTTGTTCAGTGTAAGTGTTCATATCTAGCAGAAAGGTATTGTATAATTTAAGGTTTTCTCCTTTGAAGCCTCCAGCCCTGACTGGAAAATGGCAGTGTACATTTGTCCTACCAGGAGAGAATCTGCCTATGAATCTGCCTACACACAGGCCAGTCTTTCCAGATATGTTATTTGTATTTCACTATATGAAAAATATCTGGAAAGACGTTTTATGAAAGATGTTTTGTGGGACAGGAACTTTGGAGGGATGTTGACCTAACTCTTAGTTAAATAATATTATGATTAGGCATTTGTATAGCAGGTAGGAATGCCCCTGTGCTTCATATATATTGTCAACAATAGCTAAAACACTTTTCTGGGCAAGTGTGTCACGACACGCATCTACTCTAAGCAACAGTGCCACTGGACTACTCCTTGTGGTACACCCTGCAGCACCCAAGCTCAGGAAACTGTCCCAGAGCAGTGGGAGTTTAGCAGGGAAGGACCTCAATAGTTATATGAGTGCTCCTTTGTTGAAAAACTTTGCTTTTGACCATATCCAATTTTAAAGTCAGGAACAGGCATAAGCCACACTTAAAGAAAAAACGAAACCAACAAGGGAGATGCATGTAATGTAGTGGCCAAGTTTGTTAGTTGGGAAGTACACAGTTCTATATCTCTTTGACTGTGAATTCCTTAAGTGGCCCGGGGTGTTCCCTCTAACCCCCTGTACCTCTGGTGTAGTTTTACCCCTGTTTCGCTGAACTGGGTTGCATGTAGCAGCTTGATGGAAAAGAAGCTGAGCAGCATATTGGGCCAACTCTGGGCCATAGCCAGGCCAGATGAGGGGTTTCCAGCTTCTATCCCAGTGCACTGCAAAGCTTTGATTCCTGTTCTCAGTGGACCCTTTTTAACAGCCCAGTGTAAGGCATTCCTGGTGTGTAGGATGGGAATGGAGGTTGAGACACCATGGAACCCCAAGGACTACCTAAGACATTCAGAGTTTAGCAGATATTGAACTGTGTACTTTTCAGCTCACAAACATTGCCATTGCATCACAGGGATGTCTCTTGATAAAAAGGTTCAGTTTTCTTATAATTGTGGCTTATGGCATCACTAGAGACTCGTTTGCTTGCAACCTGCCTGCCTGTTCTTGAATTTAAAATGAGATGTGGTCAGAACCACAGCTCTTGAACAAAGGAACACTTCTGTATTCGTTAGGCCTTTCATTCTGGCACATATGGAAGAGACCTTTGTGTTGTATGTAAGGAATGGTGCGAGAGGTATAGAAGATATTCTTCTCTTGGACTGCTGCTACACATGCAACCAGTACATCAAACCTGTGTTAGGTTTATAATGCTTTATAGAGCACATTGTGCTGTGTGTGACAGTGATAATGCAAAATTCCTTATTGGCTAAGAGTGAGCTACTGTGAGTACAGGATGATTTTCAGAGACATTGTATTATACTTCACTGGTGGATTCCAGAAAGAAGAGTTAACTCAAGACCCGGAGTAACCTAACCAAGCTATTTTAAAATTATCAAATGTATTGGATTGTGACTGTGGTTACCTATACTGCCTAATCATGTCAAGCTGTTCGTAGATTTTATCATCACTGTTATCTAAAATTCAAATTTTTTCTTATGTGGCTTTAGTGTACAAATTGTGAGTTTTTAGAAGTAGTATAATCCTTTGTCTTCTTTAACTAGTACTTCGGTATTCATATACCAAATACATGCAATACACTGACCATATCCATGATCTATGTAATGGTAATTCAGTCCTTTGTCTGTAAAGAGAGAATGTGCCTCCTGCTGAGAAATCAATGTAATAGGATTATAATTGAGGTGTGGGTGTGATAGCTGTTCTGTAAGAATAGAAGTTTTATGACATCTTGTGCTGGTTATGGATATTGTAGCCAAGTGAGATCAAATAATATACTTTAAGGAAATACTTGTTTTTTGTCTTTTGCTTACAGTAGGATTTTGTCTTCTGTACTAAAGATCTTTGTTGGAGCTCTCCTATATTTTCAGTATTAATTTTGAAAGGGCAATTAAACAATTCCTTTGTGTTCAGAAAAGCAAAGAATACTAAAGAAGTGGGTGTTAACTGACACCTAATATTAGAATGAATGCAATTAAAGTGGTTACTCATCTTTGGAAATACAGAAGACCTGTGTTTTATTAGAAGAGAGCAGGTATTTGTAAACCAGCTTTTTAATTTCTTAGAGTGCATGCATTCTTTTCTCCTGTCGTGTTGTAATTGTTTATTTCCTCCCATGTAACAGCCTTTAATAATTTGTAGCTCTTTTCTCTGAAACTTTTATTAAATTTATTTATTTATTACATTTCTGTACCACTCCACAGTTGAAGCTCTCAGGGTGGTTAACTAAACATGAAACACAGAAGACATATTGTAATCATACTGTCAGTGATTATGGGTCCTGTAATTATTATTTAATTGCCCACCTCATATAAATGTTCTGGAGAGGTGTGTGTTGATTACTTGTTACACAGATTTACATAGTGCAAGTAAGCATTTAATAAATAACCCACAAGTCTGGTCTCCTCATGCTTCCAAATAATCTTGTAGAAAAGGAGGTGATACAAAATTTGCAGAACATTTTCTGTCCATAAAAGTTTTTTTGAAATTAGCATCACAATATCTACTACATTAGTTTTGCTCATTCCCCATGCTGATATTTTTAATTTTATATTCACCTTTCATATTTAGTTTAATTAGAAGGAAAACAGTTCACAGAGTATACGATTGTAAAACACAGTATAAAAAACTGGGAAAATTAAAAGCATCTTCTTATTAGGTATCATATTAGGTGGATTGTTTTCAAGTGGATTTGATACTTTACAAGTAGATATCTTTACATTGGGCATGGCAGGGCATATTGCTAAGCTTACCTACTGCATCTATAAGATGGACTACAATATATGTATATATTTCTTCCATTTCTGATGTGTTTGGGTGCAGGCAAACCCTTCACACTATTCAGGGCTGCATGTTCCTGTTGCTCCTGATAGGGTTTTTTTTTAACTCCTTCTCTTTTGTGTATGACTAAAGTCATTGTGACGAGGACACCATATTTTGTTTGGATATGGTGTGTCTTTAAGTTCTTGATATTTTCATCTCTTTCCCTGGGCATGTAATGCTGCCACCAGGAACTTAATTCCAATTGTATTGATTAACCTCTCCCTGAATATTGTGCCCAAGCTATAAGGGTCCTTCGTTGAACTATGTGGTCCTGAGGATGAGACGTTGGCATTCTAATAGCCTATGACTCTTAGTTTACAATAAACAAAACTTTATTTGTACAACAAGTGTATTGGTTTCAAGATGCTCAGTAACTTATTTCCTCAGTGAATAAAACAGTGTGTAATAATAACTTCTGACCGAGGTATCACACTCTTTCCCTTCACAAACACTCTCCACAGTCAAATCCTCCTTTCTCTTATGAATGCACCTTAAACCAGGTTTATTTATTCTGCATCAGTTCAGTCTTTCCCTGAATGCAGCCCGCTGGCCATAGTTTGAGGACCCATGATTTAAAGGAACACATATTTTAAATCATTACAACCCTATCCAAAGATTTATCGCAAACAAGTCATACTTAATACAACTACTGATAAAGTTACCACTGATACAGGTTTATAATTTATGCAGTACTTTAAACCTGTAAGCCCTTTTCAGTCTCTGTTATATTCTGAGCACTACCTTAATTGTGCCAGTCTTACCCCTACTGTAATGACCAGGAACTAGAACTGAGACTTACATGTGATTTATGGGAACATTTGTATGCACGGATGCTCAGTGAGTTCTTTGTCTTTGCAGGGCTGTGGAAATCTCCTTGTTCCGAAGTTAAAGTTAAAACCTGATATGATCTTGGGGGTTTGGCCATGGGAAGGATCAACCAAACTCTTTTGATTGAATTTGGAGGAAATAGGCACAATTACTGAACTGTGTTACAGCTGCTGTTAGCTCTGGTCTAAAGCCGTGAACATATTTATTCAGAAGATGGGTTGGAATTTCAAAATTGTTTTAGTGTGATTATGCTTTGATTTTGTCTTAATGGAGTCCTTATATATTAATAATTGTCTCCTGAGTCTTTTGGATGCACTAAAATATTAGAAAATCAAACAACTGATGGAACCAATGCTTAGTTCATCACTCAGATTCCTCCTACCTGATTACTAGGGCATGTTTATTCAGATCTAAGCCCCATCAGGCTCATTGGAGCTTACTGCAAAGTGAGCACACATAGGGCTGCCATCTCAGACTGAATTTCCTAATTAGTTTGCTGAAAACAGTGGAATAGATTCTACAGAACCTACTCCAAAATATCTGTCTCTAAAATTGCACTGAAAGAAATTGAAAAACATTTTAGAGGATTATAATGGTTTTTATATGGCAGATAGAGAACTACCACATGATTTTTTAAAAAAAAGTCTGTATAGTTTAAAAAAAAGGCCTTGTGCTCACAGGGCAAAATATATAATGAAAGAGTAGGGAGAAAGCACATTATTTTTATTCCACCCTCCCTATCAGTATTAGGGTTACAGGATGACAGTTCACAACGATACTTTTGCTTACAATCCCTCATGCAGGTGGTTTGCATTGCAGTGACTATAGCAGGATTTGAAACAGTAGGTCAGAGTATAGGATTGCAACCTCTTATGATAAATTATTTTTGTTATGGAAGGAGATTAAGGCTAAAGATGGGTTTGCGGTAATTGCAGACCTTGGCATGAATGATTTCTGGGACAACCTTTTCCAGTGAAAAGTAGTTCTGCATATTGTGGAACAATTTAATTTGCTTCTCCATGACATGATCCATTCTTTATATCTTCAAGTAAATGCTTTATTTGGGTATGTATTTATTCATCTATTTCTTACATTTATATTTTATCCTTCCACCAAGGATGATATTTATTGAGTTTTACCATTATAACCTCACAATGTGTTTTATTTAATTAATTAACTTATGTACCTCATTAATTAGTCCAAAGGACTCTCTTGAGGTGATGTATGAGGTGGGCTGAGATACTGTTGATCAGACAGAGGCCATCTAGTGAGCTTTGGAAGTGGGCATGCCTTTGAACTGAGTGTAAGCCCAATGCCCTTTCCACTACACCACCTTTGAAACTGGAGGATCAGATGAATTTATTTATTTATTTATTTGATTTATAAAACGGCATGCAGCAGTCCTGATTGGGACTGACTGAATGAATGTCTGAATGCTTTCTTTGAAATAAGCTTAAGATAGGCTCTTGCAACATTTGACAGGCTGTACATATTTACTGCAAGAATACTTGAAATGTGAGCAGTTTCTATCAGGGTAGAATCTGCTCCTTTGTTCATGCTTTTTATGTTGTAGCTTCCTTGCTGGGTTAGTTCTGCCTATCTGTTCCTCGCAGATATTGTTGCTAAAAGTTGAAATGAAGCTCTTAGGAATCCAAAAGCACATGTAGAAGTAATTTACCAAGAGCAGCAATTGGTATGTGAAATTGGCCACTGAAAAGTACAAGATGGAGTGGAAAATGGCTTATTATGATATCCATATGCTTAGCAGTCTTTTCACCTTTTTCCTTGCCTGTCATCAGCAGCTTGCAACACAGCAGGAGTATCATATGTCAGTGTTTGTTGGGTGGCAAAATGAAAAAGGCTTAAGACAGATATATTTTTAACTTTAGACCGTTACTACCCTGGTGTTTAATGTACAACTCCAGGCAGCTTTCTAATAAAAAACACAAACATATAATAAATGGTGTAAGAGCAAATGCAAGACATCAATGAAACTGTTAAAGCAGCAGCATTAAGGGGGCACAAAACAACAAAGTCCGTTTATAAATGCACCGCAACTGCAGGAGGTTAGAACATAAGAAGAGCCCTGCCGGATCAGAGCAAGGGTCCATCTAATCCAGCATTCTGTTCACACCACAGCCAGCCAGGCACCTGTGGAAAACCCACAGCAGGTCATGAGTCCAACAACACCCTCCCACGCATGTTCCCCAGCAGCTGGTGTACACAGAAAGGCTGCCTCGCATACTCAAAGTCCCATGCAGCCATCTGGACTAGCAGCCATTGATAGCCTTCTCTATTCTGGTGCCTCAAGCTGCTTTGGACTGGAGCTGCTATCATTCTGAACCAGGCTAGTCCATCCTGTTTTGCTGTAGCAGAGCTGGGCATTGCACTAGACCATGCTGTGGAGCTTTCTTCTTGTGGGTTGGAAGCTTGTAAAGAGAGGCATAAATAAAGTAAAAAGCTCAGAATAGCTTAAGGGCTATCACCAACTATCATTTGTTGTACGTGGAATGAAAAAGCCATCTGCAACCACTGGGCTCTTCTGCAGTGTTGTTGCTTGATGCAGGAGGATAATGCAGGAAAGCTTTTTGTGAAAGGCCCTGGCTTCATGCTTTATATCACAGTCATAGTCTCAGTCTTGCTATAAAAAAGTAACATCAGTATCCTAGGAAGAGTCAACAAATAAAACCAGCACCAAATAAAACCAGCTCTAAAGCATCTCTCTCTCTCTCTCTCACGCACACACACACACCTCAGAGACAGAGAGACAGACACAGACACCTTTACCTAGCCATTTAAACCAGCATGTGAATGTTGTAAAATAGATGCCTGGGGGGGGGGGGCTTTTCCTATTTTGTTGCTACTGCTGGAAAAGCCTTCTTTGTGGTTCCACAGTACACCCATGACATAGAAAGAGCAGAGCTTCAGCAGCAGATCTTAAGAAATTGGCATGGTGGTAAGGGAAGAAGTGCCTGTTCAGATTACTGGGGCCCAAGCTGTTGAAGGCTTTAAAAGTAAGTGCAAACATTTTAAATTGGGAAAATAAAATAGGCAAACAAAGCAGTTCTTTTAGAACTGGACTGAAGAATACAATACTGACTCTACCAGTTAAAATCCTGGCTACTTGATGCTTCCAACATATCTTCAAGGGTGGCCACACTATAACGAGTTTATAGTATTCAAGCCAGGTGGTTTCAGAGCACGGGTTGCTGTGGCAAGGCTATCCCTGTCCACAAATGGCTTCAACTGGCAAATAATACAAAACTGGTAAAAGGTAGTCTATGGCATCGAGGTCATCTGGGCCTCCAGTGGCAAAGCCACTTAAATATCCTCTTGTCTGGTGGCAAACCTGCTCTTGTGGGGGAGCACCTTTTGAACATGAGAGCCCTGCTGCCCTCACTACCACAATACTGCCAGGATCTGGCTTTATTTTATTGGCCCTTGCCCAGTCCACTACAGAATCCAGGCACTGGATAATGCAGAAGATTATTCTGGCAATGTCCAGAAGAGAGCATTAATTGGTCTGTTGGTTTTCTGAAAGATTTTATAGTTTTAGAGTCATAAGCTTATGAGAGCAAGTCCACCCTCTCCTTTTTTCAATAAAGAGCTGTTTTTGTTTTCTGATGAAGTATTAAAATTCCACAAATACCTGGTGAAAGCGTAATAAGCTATCATTTATTCTGTCCTTTAATAAAATTGTGTTTGTGGTATACATTTCAGTAAAATATGGAAATACGATTAATGTTGAAAAACAAAATAGATCATGTGGATTCATCCTTGCCTTTTTGAAGCAATTTATAAATTATTTTCCTCTCTTCTGCTGTAGACACGAAATAGTTCTATGTGCCTTATATAACATAGTACCTTTGTCCTTAGGAATACAGAGGTATTCCTAAAAAGACTCCATTGTTTAATTTTTGACTTACCACTCTTCATCTGTAGATTAGGTAACAGATTGTTCAAATCGAAGTTGTCATACCATTTCCTAAGATTTGCTGGCATAAAATGGCAGGTTCATAAGTTAGGGGTGTGTGAACAGTTGGAAAAAGTGGAGTGAATTATAGTTGTGCTTTCATTTTTGTCCTATTGGTTGTTGTTGCTGGTAATAAACTAACATTTTATCATGAACATTTTTAGCTGTCTCTTGCATGCGATAAATTCCGACAGCCACTTACAATGTAGATAATGCTGTCAGGTAATGCCGGAAAATCCCCCAGCGATCCCTTAGGAAGCATTGCAACTTCAGATTAAATTGTGGAATAGTAGAGGGACTTGATGGCATTAAAAAGACAGATGACTTCTACCTCCAGTCTAGATAACAGCTATATGATGACTGACATTTACTCATTTCTACCTCTGAGGTGAGTTTGGCCACATTCCATTGTGCAGCCCTTAACAGTAACCTCCTCAATGGGTGTCTATTGCTGTCTTTACAAATTTGGAACATATAACACTGGCCACATCAATTACTCAGAGCAGTCATAAAATAGCATCCTGTTTGCCCTCCTTTGGGTTGGTTTTCTCTGTCCCATGACTGTTCCTGTCAGTGCTCGAAGTCCCAGCTCTCATTTCCCAATCTGTAACAACAACCAAAAGAGGAATAAAATATTCCACTCTCAAAATAAAATAAAAATCATATCAATTCTGCAACCATTTGTGATTCAAGCTATGGGAAATGATCAAATATGCAAGATTTTAACTGCAGGACTGGCTTTTTCCTGATAAAAGAATTGAGAATGCACTATTAAAAGAACTTTGCACTGTGAAATCAGAGGAAGCTATCTTCAAGGAGTCATACATACCGTTATCACTGCCACCATTGGGCTAGTTTGGATGATTGTGCACACCCAACCCAACCACGGGTGCTCTTGTCCCATTTCCATGCTTGGTGAATGTAAATGTGGGTGTCTCATCTGAAAAGTATCTATGCAAGCAGGCACAAATCATGTACTTCTTTGCAAATAATTAAGTATGCTCTGCTCCTTCTTGATTAAAAGTGTGTATCGACTGGAATCCTTCCTTCAAGTGGTATATAGATAGATAAATTCAGTGGTGGAACAGCATAGGAAAGAAGGATTGCTGGATCAGATTAATTCAAGCATCCAGTTTCCCATCTCAGTCAATTGGACAGGCTGGGAAAGTCCACAAGCAGGATATGAAGGCAACAGACTATTCCTTCCATTGTTGCTCACCAGCAAGTGGTTTTCAGTGCCAGACTGCCTCTGATGGTAGAGGCTTTATTTGACTGCCAGGACTGAGCACCCCTGATGGACATATCTTCCACGAATCGGTCTAACCTGCTTTTCAAACTTCAAATAAAGCCATCCATGCCAGTGGCCCCCAGTGGACATTGTGGCTGCAAAATCAATTATGTGGAAGCTGAAAATTTAGTTTTATTGTTTATTTAGTAATTAGATTCATATTCTGCCTTTTTCTTTTAAAGAACTCAAAGTGGCTTACATCATTCTCCTCCCCCTGCTCTCAATCTTATTCTCACAAGAACCTTGTGAGGTGGGTTGGGCTGACTGGCCCAACATCCTGATGTTGGGCCAGTTGTGCATGACTGAGCAGGGTCTGCAACCCAGATTGCCCGTGTCCCAGTCTCATCACTGTTTTTGTTGTCTGTTCTTTTTGTCCAGTTTGTTGGATGGCTCCGAATTCTCGAATTGTATGGGAATGGAAGGAAAAACTTTCCTGTATCTACTTTCTCCATACAGTGCACGATTTTATAAACATCTGTGACAGGCTTTCCCAACCTGATGACCTCCAGATGTGTTGGACTGCAACTCCGATTAAATAATGAAGGATGACTGGAATTGTAGTCCAACCGATCTGGAAGACCCAGGGTTGTGGAAGGCGGCTTTATTTGGAAAGACTGAGGTAACATTCCTCCTCAAATAGCGTAAGCCATCCTGAGATGTTCTGTAGGGAATGGGATAGAAAAGTTTTAACAAACAAACAAACAAACGGTTTTCCTTGTACAGAAGGTACACTATCTCCACCCCCATCATTTTTGTTCCTTTCTTCTGCTTTTTTCCTGTTCCAAAATATTCTGCTTTTTCATGCAGTAAACAACTGGAACAATACGTAGCATTGCAAGATGGTTGTGCCACAGAATTGTATAGGATACAGGCAGTTTTATTTTTGGCCCCTTTTCTCACCATCCCTACCATGGGAGTTCCCTTTTCTAGGTTCTGCTTGCTGAATCATTGAACTGTCCACACTGTTCCAAGATTTCTTTCCTGGTTAGTTGCTGCAAGTTCAGAACTTACTGGTATATATGTAACATTAGGATTTTTTGCCCGATTATGCATCATTTCATGCAATCACATAAATCTATTTGCATTATTTTGCTCTCCATTTGTCCAGTTTTGAGAGTTCATTTTAGAACACTACATTTTGGTTTTCTTACTCTGAATAATATGGTGTAATCAGTTAACTTGTTCACCATTCAGCGTTCTTTAATGTACTGTCCTTTCATATCTTGAAGCATTAAATGCCTTCTTTAATATGGAAACAGTTTTGCAGAGCTGAGCTATCTGATTTGCATTTTGAAATGTGTAATGTGGGCTGCAATACACCTTTGCCTGGGATGAAGCTATACTGAATTCAATGGCTGAGATCAGGCAACCTGGTAACCACAGTTAATGGTTGGTTGAGCATGGATTGAGGATAGCTTGGTTTTGAACCATGGATTGTTGTTGCAATGTGGGTTCTTGTATTATCTGAGCTCATTCATGCTAATAAACCATGGTTTGGTAACCAGAAACAACCCACCCTTCACGATTCAACAAGAAACCATGGATTCCTTTCATAGATTATTTATGGCGAACACGTTAGGTTTATTAGTGCAGCTGGATTCAGACAACATGACAACTCAAATTTCAACAACGATGCACATTCAGCAGCAACTCGCATTTCAACAACAACCCACACTTGGCCCATACGCAACCCTTGAGTGTGGGTTATTGTGTTTTCTGAACCCTGTCAATATGCTTTACATCTATATAATGCTGCATTTTTAGTAGCTGGAGAAGATGGTTATACTGTCTGAAGTGAATATCAGGGCCTTGATCTTAAGATCAATTTTAATTATAATTCCTCTAGTGAGGTCCACCACATTAGCACCTCCAGTGCGGCCACAAGCAGGTGGTGGTGAAGATCATTTGAGTTATGAATGATCATGTAGCATGGGAGTTCCTAATATCATAAATACATACTAATGAATCCTGATGTATCATGCTATGTGAAGTCGGTTTTGAAGGCAAAACTATCACAAGTATTTGAGTATCTAAGGTTTGACCACTTGGGAGCTTTCTCTACCTCTGCAGTTCCAAACAAAGTATCCTCTTTCCACTCCTCTGCTCCTTCTTTAATGGCTGTTGTGCCTGCCTCTAGTCCAGAGTCTTAAAACATTAATTTTACAATTGCAATTAAGTGGATATGCGATCATAATACTAGCACTAAGGGAATGTTGCTGCTCTTGTGAATTGGATAGGATTTCTCCCTGAAACAATTATTCATGTTCCTTGACAAATGCTGTCCCAAGGGTGGGATTCATACTGTTTGCAGTTTCTTGTGCAGCTTAGATGACAGACCTTTGAACAAAGAAAGCTTGGAGATACATGAATCACCGTAATGCAAAAGTGAAAATAAGCAAATTTAGTTAACATGATTGTGGAGGGTATTCTTACCTCATGCTCTGAGATAATGACTCTGTGTTACACCTGAAGCAGCAAACTGGTTTGTGTTTTCTCTGAAAATCAGAATTCCAGTTGCCCATGTTGGTTTGTATGTCAAATGCAAACCACAGGTTCCTTGTTTGGAAAACCAGCAAGTTGCTCTGAATGGGAGAAGGTGGAGTGTGCAAGCCTGAACTTTATTACTTAATGCCAAGCCATGGTTAAAGCCAAACTGAAATAAGCCAATGTCTACAAGGATTAACCCACCCATTTAGCAGGAATAACAGAGGTACAATATTTTATAGTCCACAGTGGCCTAGTTCAGATGTAATGTGCTTGTAAAATCTTCCTGATCACTTGGTGCTTAATCAACCATGGACCTTTCAGCTGTGGTTTATTTACCATACTTGTGTTAACATTAACTCTGGTTTGTCTCCCTCCAACAAGTTAGAGACATAAGGGCAGAAGGGTTTCAGGTTGGCTTGTAATGCTAAACAAGCCACAAACAGTGTCTCCATGGTTTGTTAGTCATTCCTATTTAACACTTGGCTCAATCGAGCAATTGCACAGTGTGCTAGCATGTGGCTCATAAACAATATGGTAAGATTTCCCCCAAACCCCAGCATATAGTTGTGTGCAAACTAGGCTGTTGAATAGTGCAGTCCAGGCGCTTATCTCTTGGCGACATCCCTACTAAAGAATTTCCTGTAGCGTTCAGAGTTGTATAAAAAGTGAAGTATATAAAAGATATAAAAGAAAAAAGAGAAATAATATATTTGGGGAATTGGAAAGAGGTGGTACATGTTACTTTATTGGATTCTGACAACAAGCAATTCTGGAGGAGAGTGAAAATTCATCTGGTATTTAAAGTCCTTCCAGAAAAAGCAACGTGAGTGAAAGAGAAACTGTATTTTCCATGTGGTAATATATAGGAACCTAGAAAGGGCTTCATAAATTTCTTTCCCCTTCTTGTGACTGTGGGTACCTAATATAGTTTTGGTGCCTAAGCATTGGTATAACCCTTAAAGAACTAAACACTGTTCATTCTCATATGCCATACATGTTGCAGAACTGTAACACATCTCGCTTGTCACATAACAGTACAAATGCTCAGCTCTATTTTCTTCATTTTATTTGAAGTATTTCCAAATTGTTCCTCAAGGAATTTTCAATAAAAATGAGCACAAAAATGTAGCAATTTCCAACAAAACTACAACTTTATAAACTATATTGTGGCAGAGGAATCTCATAAACAGCTTAAAGGCTTGGTGGATCAGTGTAATTTTCCCCACCAGCTAAATGCGTATTACTTCTGCTACTTCTACTAATAACAGAAAGCCAACCAGGATTTCCCACTCCCATGGCCAACTTGGTTAAAAGTCCTGTCCAGAATCTCCCTGGTCCCAGAGCCCTGGACCAGACACTGGCTTCAGCACACAGCAAACCCAAACTTTGTGGAAAATATACCCTTATTAAAAGGACAAAATAGAGGGGAGGGGTGAAAGTGAAGAGGATTTGGGGAGCGGCAACAACGAAATTACAGCCAACCAAGAACCTCCAACTCAGACATGCAATAACAAAGCTCAGCCTGACCTAAGCTCTACACTCAAGTGCTCTGCTGGTATCAGGCACAGGCAGCGCAGGCGAACACAGCGTTCTTCAGCATAGGGTATGACAACAACAGCGGAACCTCTCCTCAAAGAGGGACCCCAAACCTTTCCAGGCCCTGGGCTTTGTTGCCCCCCCCCAACCAAGTCAGCTGACCCATGAGTTGCTGTGATGGACTCCAGGTGTAGACCATCTGCCCCTCATGGTAGCTGTCTCTTGTGTCCTTGGGGTGTACTTTACTATGTCTCTTCCCTATACATAACAGGAGCTGAGCCGAGCTTCCCTTGATTGTGGGTGCAAGACTGGCACCTGGGCTTTCCAGCATTTTACCCCTTATGTCAAATAACCCTTCCTTGTCTCCCAGTGCTACTTGCCGGTTCACGCTACACTACTACATTGTATTTATATCCTGTGTTCCTTTCTCTTGCAAGGAAGCCAAAGCAACTTACAAGGTTCTCCAACTCTTCATATCTTGTTATCTTTGGAACAACAACCCTGTGAGATAGGTTTGGCTGAGATGGATCTCCTGGCCCAAAGTCACCCAGTGAACTCCATGGCGGAGTGGGGATCTCCCAAGGCCCAGTTCAGCACTCAAACCACCCCAGTTCTCTGGAAGGAGCCGAGCTTAACCACCCTGGGAAAGGGGCTCTACAGCAGGGGTGCTGCTGTGCTGTTTGGGTGCCTTCAGCCTTCCTTCTCTGGGGTTGGGCTACACAGCAATGTATACATTGCCCATATACTAGGAAATAGTGAGGCCCAGCAGACATGGCAAGCAGCCTACAACAACAGATTGTGCACTCCAGATATGGTACTTATATGCAGTGGTGCAGCTAGCTGGTTTTAGTCTCCAGACTTAATTGCCGCCTTGACTCTTCTGAGGGCACTATGTATTATTCATTTACTTCCAAATGTGTCAAGCCAGTCATTTTCCACTTGGGGACCCTCTTGCTCCTCCACTGTGTGCATGCCTGAACTTCTGCCCCCAAATCCTGCCATGAGAGCACCACAGTCCAACTCAAAGAGTTGTGCAGATAAAAGATGATAATCTCCACATTCAATGTCTTGGCCTCCTCGAAAGAAAAGCAGGGTGTAATTATGATACAGTATTGTAGGACTATCCAATCTGGGGGTATTTCCTTTTCACCCTCTTCGTTTATGAGTTTTGCTTATACAAAGAAAAGTTTGACGTGAATACAGAATTCTGTCATTTCTCTTCGGACTGAGGAGAAAGCATCTGCTCAGTCTTGATGTTCTCTGGCATCTGTGAAGATTGTTCAGCGCACAATGGCTACAGCTGGTGAAGCCCTGATCTCTCCTGATGAATGGATTCACAAATGTAACCTTGATGTCCCTTTGTCATACCTTTTTCTCTTTGAAAGCAATCAGCAGGCACGGTGAAAGCCTTTTTCTTTTCTTTGGCATTCTTGCTAGGAGCTTTCATAGGGAATCAGAGGTTTGCTTGTAATTCTTGCAGGCCATACAAAGGCAAAGGCTTGGCTCCAACTATATAGCGAAACCTAGGGCCAGCCCTACTTTAAGCAGAGTGGGGGACGTCTCAGGCAGCAAAAGCTGGGAGACAGCAGTGGCAGCATCTTCAGAAGCCCCCGGCCATTGCCCCCATTGGAAGAGGCAACTGTCATGCCTCTGGGTGTGGAACAGGGAGGGGATGCCTTCCTGACCTTTGCCTTGGGCAGCGAAAGGCATGCCAGAAATCTCATGGGAGTTGATTTGGCAGTCTGATCCTTTTGGCGCATAGCAGTTTGCAGGGCTAGATACAAGTGCCCTTGCCATCAGGACAGAGATCCAGACTCCGCCTTGGTTATAAAAGCAGTCATTGTTATGTGCCATCAACTCATCTCCAATGTATAGTAATCCTATAGATGAATGTCCCCCAAAGTGTTCTTGACAGCCCTACTCAACTCTTATAACATCAATGCAGCTGTTTCCTGTACGGAATCAATTCATCTCCACCTCATATTTGGGTGGCAGGAGTTGCTTCTGCTGCTGCTGGTGCTGCCCCCCTCCCCCCTCCTCCTCCTGCCTTCAGCCTTCCCTAGCACAATTGCCTTCTCAAGTGAGTCTTGCCTTCTTAGGATATGCTCAAAGTACGACAGCTTCAGTTTTGGCATTTTTCCTTCCAGGGAAACTTGGCTTGACCTGATCTAGGATCCATGGTTCATTTTTCTGTTGCTCTATGGTATTTGCAAAGCTCTCCTTCATGCATATGATTTGAACGCAACAATTTTTTTCCTGTCAGCTTTCTTCACTCTCCAGCTTTCACACTCATACATAGTGATTGGGAATACAATAATGTGGATGATCTTGGCCTAAGTCTTGAGTGAAATGTCCTTACACTTGTTGATCTTTTCCATTTCTTTCACTGCTGCCCTTCCAAGTCTCATTACTCTTCGAATTTATTGTCTGTGGTCTCCCTTTGAATTAGTGACCCAAGGTATGCAAAATCTTTCACAATTTCTGTAAGCCATTCAGAGACGTTTTGTATTGGACGGTTTAGAAATATCCTAATAGATAAAAAAATTTTTTTTTTCATTTCCTTATTGTTGTCTTCAAAATTGTGTAATTCTTTTGTAGTCATGATTTTTGTTTTCTTAGCATTAAGCGTTGCACTTTTGCACTTCTTTCACTTGCATCAGGAGTTGTTTGAAGTTATTGCTGCTTTCTGTTAGGGATAACAGTATCATCAGCATATCTTAAATGCCACAATTGGGCGGCATGCAAATTGTTTAAATAAATTAATAAAATTATTTCACTCCTTCCTCTGAGCCTAATCCATCTTTCCTTATTATAATACATATAGAGCAGATAGGGAGATCAAATACACCTTTGTCTGATCCCTTTGCCTGTAGGAAACCATTTTGTTTTTCCATATTCTGCCCTAACCATAGCTTCTTGTTCACAATATAGGATATGTATCAGGACAGTCAAGTGCTGAGGCACACCCATTTCTTTCAGGACCATCTAGAACTTCTGACAATCTACAGAATCAAAGGCTTTTCTGTAGTCTGTAAAACATAGACTCATCTTTTGTATTTCTTTGTTGCTTTCCAGTAGCCAGTCAAGACTTGTGATAGAAATCTGGATGGGTGACTGAGTCTTGCATCGAGCAGGCAGTTGGAACTGATGGCTTGCTAGCCCTCCTCCAACTGTATGATTCTAGAAACCTCTGGGGGATTTTTGGAGTCCAGCCCAAACATTGGGCATTTCTCACTCCATATAGCTTTATATTCTTTATTGTAACACTTTGAGGATCACTTTGATTGCACGAAAAATTAGTGCAATGGTCCTATGGTTGCTGCACTCTTGTGCATCTCCTTTCTTAGGAATTGGAATGTATATTGAATGTTTCCAAACTGGACCTGTGTCTCACTTTCCGTATTCGTTGTCATATTCTTCTTAGAATTTGGACTAGTTCAGTCTCTGCTGATTGGAATAGTTCTATTGGTAGCCTGTCTACTTTGGGTGTTTCATTCCTTTCAACTGCCTATAGAGCAACTTTCACTTCACTCTTTAGTGTTGCAGGTTCTTCCTCATGAGGTTCATCCTTGAAGGCATTTGTCATTCCTTCATCTCTTCTGCATAGTTCTTTTTTATATTGTTCCCCCTTCTCTTTATTTTATTCGGTCATTGGGGTCATTAGGGTTAGGGTATTTGCTTTCCTCTTGACCCCATCACAGCTGTTGCTAGTGAGAGCAGAAGCAGAGAAGCCCCCTTAGGAGCAATTCCAGAGCCTGCTTGCGCTATACAAATCATGCCTGCTTGCACCATTGAGGCAAAAAGGATCAGACTGCCTCTGTATATTACTTTGGGGGCTAATGTCAAATGATGCATCCAGCAAGTAGGAAGATCCTCTGCGTATATGGAGACTGTATCAAAAGAAATCTTGCTAGTTAGAACATAAAAATGCCATCTCAGCAGAACTATTGAAGTATGAAATCTGTCTTCATAGAAAGGAATAATATTAGGCTATGTTCTGTTAGAAATTTTTCTTGGGCTCACTGGCTGCAGAATTATAATTCTCCCTTTTGTCTTTCCAAACTCTTTTTGAAATCTTCTTGGATAGTTAACTGAAGGGATGGGAAAATCCACAAAGCTCAGACTCATCAAGGTTCTCTGACTTACACCTGGAAGCTTGGTCTGCCTTGATGTGAGCTTTTGGATTGGTAAAACTGCACATTTGGACACACATTCTTTTAAGTGTGCACCCAGATGTGTAGCCTTGGATGTTTCAGAGAAGAACGTACATTTTAATTTGTGCATTTTTCTACAGGATGCGTTTTTCACACTCGCATCACAAGCTCATGAATGTACAGGCTTTGTCCACAAACATCAGTCCTGTTCATGATACAAATTCTGGCCAGAAAGAAACCAAAATGACATCCTCCTAGCTGACACAGTAGTGCTTTTCTGACGTGATGCGAACCAGTGTATCCAGTGATCGACTGATGATCTGCAAAGGAGGGGGATTTAACAAGATTTGAAACTGAATCACCAGTTATAGTCATCAGTGATCAAATCTTATAAGAAGGTACTCTGGAAGTTGTCCTAAGTGCAGCTCAGAAGGGTTCTGTGCCATGAGGAAAATGCCAGTAGAGCTCTGTGCACTGAGCCGCCTGGCTTGCTGCAATGAGAACCTGTGCTCAAGCGTCACAGTGCAGGGGTGACCTTCACAGAGCCTGGGGAGGAAATCTTGTTTGCCCAGCATCCCAGGATAATTAGGAATGGTTGCTAGAGCAACGTAACATCCTTGGCCAATCCCAAAGGGACAGCCAAAATGCCAATTGGAGCATTGCAGCTAAAATGGCAAACAGTTTGGAGAATCAATGAATTTTTAGCAGACTATAACTTTTCCAGCTGTGATTTTGAACTGCTGAAAGTCTGCTGAATAAAAGGAGCAAACATAGCAAATAAAGTGTTGGTGGGGGAAGGGAAAGTGTATAATGGAAGTAAGCACAAGTGGAATCACTAAGTTTTAACTCCAAGTTAGTGTGTGTGCAGAGCTTGCTACTAAAAAGAAAATATTTAATAACAAATAATATGGGGGAAATAAATTCAACTCTAGAAATTGTTCGAAACAGCTACTAAAATGTATATTTGCAGGCTTCAATTCAAACACTTGTTTGTGTGAATGGAGGCCATTTGGTCAATGCCTGGCTAGGGTTTCTGATGCCGTCCCCAGCTCCATAGGCCTGGTGCTTGCATCCCTCAAAAATCTATTCTCAAGAGAGTCGGAGAACTTTTCGGAGCAGTGTGTGATGAGCAAGAAACACCGATGCATGCATGGGGCTTGAGTATCAGCTGTTGTCTTTGGAATTTGTTCCCCTGATTACTGTGGTGATACCATGGCTCTTAGATCCTAAAATGGACTTAAATTTTATGCAGAAGATGCATGCCCTATTACAATCATAAATGATAATAACCCAAGCAATAATAGCATTATGCGCATTGTGACTGACTTAAAATAGATATTAATTTACTCAGCTTGTACATTTATGAAGCCCAGTGTGTAAAGTATCCTGAAAATGCCAGGAGGGTGTGCAAAATACCTCTTTTTCTTCCTACAGAGTCCTTGCTACTAGTCCTTCCCATGGGAGGGCACAGGTCTCTCTTTTGCTAAAACCGGATGAGCAGTGGAAGGGAAATGGGTACCGTGAGCCATCACTACTTCCTCTCTCCTCTTCTGGTATACAAATGTGACTCTGCAGGCAAAGGGATTCAGAGAAGGAGAGTTACTGCATTGTTTGAAAGATGTTCCACCACAGCTGTGAGATGTCATGCTCCCTTGTCTGAATGCACCCCCAGGAGGAATCTGCTGCCCTCTCTCCTCCTTTCTGTGCGCCACTCCTTGGGTCTGGAGTGTCCATTCTATAATTATAGAGACATATTTATTTTGTATTTTCTGCTGCTTTAACTTATCCAGTGTAGCTGCATACTGCTTCTTTCTGCTCTGTTTTCTAATAGTTGTTATTAGGCTACAATTTTTTTGTTCTCTTGCTGGTTCTATTACTGTAATGGAAAATGGGTTTCATGAGCCAGGATTTTCTTAATCATGTTTTGGGGCACTTAGCCATTATTCTGCATGCATAGCAAGTGCATTGGTGAGTCATTGTCTCCTTGCAGATATAGTAAAAAGGAGGGAAATGTACCAGCATCTTACTCAGATTCTTCTCTGTTCTGAGTCATATCTGCTTACCTCATTAACAAAAATAACATAGTGCAATTCTGAAATCTTGTTAGCTCTGTCACAAAGTGGTTCATTAATAAATTACAGCTGCAGATTTTTGTTCCTGGTAATGATGCAAGTATCACTTGACCCACAGATTTAGTCCCTGTTAGTAGAAAAACTGCTGACACATTAATACAAGTCATGGCACCTAAAATGATACCTTGGGATCATGTTGGACTTGTGGTACAGCATATAGAACGGGGCCATTTGGGTGTTTGTACAGAACTGAATACTGGAAATAGCTCTCCCCACTGATTAGGGTAGGATATACCACGTGCCGTTCATAATGCGGTGTTCTGAATTGCTTTCCAGAGGTCATTCTGACAACAGAATAAGTACCAGTGCACTAAGAGACACTGTTAATTATGGGAAATAGGCTGTCTGCTCCTAAATTCTGTTATAGCTGCAGCAGTGCAAGGAGAAGCTTGCGTTTTGGAAGTGGCAGTAGCACCCTGAAATACTATAGGCAGAATTATTTTCGGCACTCAGTTGTCAGTCCTGAGCACAGCTCTAAGGAAGCCATAGCTGGGGAGTCAGGTATCAGAGCAGGAAAGTGAGGACCCAAGTGGCCAGAAGCAAATGACTTCATCCAGGGTGGATGTCCTCAGGGTCTAATCCTGCAGGCAGCTGGAGGCAGTGGGGATGACACAGTGCAAAAGGGTCCCTGTGGCCACTCAGTGAGGAGCTGGCATGGGTGTAAGGGCTGGTAAAGCCTGGTGGGTCCCAGTTGTTTGGCTCAGCTGATTGCAGTCAGGCTGGAACCAGAAGCTAGAAGGTGTCTTTGAGCCACAGTTGGCCTATGACTGGTTTATGGAGGGACCAGATAAGCACTGGCTGTACAGGAGGTCATGCATGGAGGTAGGCTTCTGAATGCACTGGTCTGATACCCAGCCCTCTCCCCACCCCGCCGCTTTAGTTCTTGCCCAACTTCCTTTCAAAAGAGGTTAATGACTAAGGATTTACTCTCCACATAAGCCTAACTAGAATTGTGTGTATGTGAAATGCTACATTAAACTAATTTTCTTTAAGTATGGTTCACTTGTCATTCCTGCTTTCTGCTCTATAGGTCTTGATGATTCTTCATGAAAACTGAGGTGTATCATGGCAGGTACAGTTAACTTATTTTGAATATTACATTTTACTTGCTGGAAAGATCAAACAGTATTAAGAAATAAGTAATCTTAAACAGAGGAATGTAATTTTTTTACAGATATGCTTGTATACAATATTGTGCGTGCAGCCAGCTTGAGAGAGTGATGTATGTTTCAGTGGTATATGGTTGCTCCTTCCAAATGGCTTCCCGTAAATGACAGCTGGGTCAGATATGTCAGGTCTATATGCACACTTGTTATGCAGAGGCACTTTCATGCACTGCTTAAGTGTGTAGCTTCCAATCCAGCAAAGGGTTTCATACACAGAAGCAGCTTTTGCACAGAATCTCCCAAGCTAAATGCAAGCATATTCTGTGTATAATACATTATATTCTGATACATTGATTCTGCTGTCCATGCAGAAAATACTGTAATTCACTGATAGTACTATTTTTGTTAACCTTATAATTCAGTAAGTCTGAATTATTACAAAGCAAGTTGTTTTTATCATTCATTATGTAAAGGAAAGTAACATTATTGATTTTATTTTGTTTTTATGTTGCAGCTATTTGTATTATTATTTTAAGTTTTTATGGTATGTTGATGTTTTATAGTGTATGGGTTTAGCTCTGTTTTCATACCCACAAAGAGCTTTGGCTATTGGGCAGTATAGAAAGTTAATTGGTGAGATTTAAGTGGAAGACACAAATTCAGAGGGATTTGGTATGCTTGCAAGACTTATATTGATCTGTTCATTTAACTGGAAAAAGAGTAAGGAAACAAAAGGCTTAATTGCTTATTCTGTGCATGCATGTGTGCATTTGTGTGTTTTAAAACATTCTGCTTAGTTTACATATGTTTTTACAGAGCGTATGATGTCACTAATCTTTGCATCTTCAGCTATCTGACTTGATAGTAATTTTGTCATAATGTCTCTTCATTATCTTCAAGGGCAGTTGCAATTAATTAAGCACGGAGAAGTCGCCTGGTTCTTTTTGAAAGAATAGAAGCAAGGCCAGTGTGAGCATCAATTTGTCTTAGTGAATAAACCAATTTAATTAGCACTGCTATTGCCTTTTTTGAATGTTATAGTAATGCAAACTGCTGCATGAATGCTGCTCCATGCCAGTATTTCCTTGCGCTAGTATGGTATTTTCTTAACACCTTCAGTTAGTGCTAAAATAGTGTAACATTTTCCCCCTCTGTGAATGCTTGTGTAGGTCCAATAGGGGTGTCTTTGGTTGAACTTTGGAAGAGAGTAGGGAGCTGTTGGCATGCTGCGTAAAAGCTTACATTTTGCAGAGAACTGTTGGAGAAATGTGTCTTGCCGTTGAAATGGAACATGGTCCATATGCAAAGCCTCATGTTTGTTTTGAAAGCTAAATTATAGAGGATGCCAATGTCTTTCAAAAGAAAAAATGGCAGCAGATAATTTTTTTAAAAAAATCTGCATTACCATTGCTGCTTAGAGGAAACACCCTACAGGTGATCTTCCATTGGCTGGGATGGGCTGATCCCAGAGTGGCCATACAGTTATTTTTATTTTATTTATTTATTTAAAAATTTCTATGCTGGACTTAAAGTTGCCTGGGGTACTCACCTGTTCCCAACTAATGACTGGGAACAGTGGGGGTCCTCTGGCACCCCTCGTCCCTCTTTCCATCTGTCCTCCATCCAGTATCCAAGGAGACGCTGCCCTGGAGCACTGAGGGATGACAGCTGCCAAAGGGGGCACTCTGGATGCTTCCACCAGCATCAGCAGGAACACCAGGCAGGGAATCCAGACTGGAGGGGGCACTCACGCCACCTAGCACTGGGCTTCCAAGCCCAGCACGAGGCACCGTCTCTTCCTGCTTGGTCTCAAAGCCACTTGGCTCTGCAGCTCCACAGTGAAGTGACCCCTCTGACTCACCCCTCCCTTGGTTGTCGCAGCACCCATGGCCGCTGCAGCAAGAAAGAGCCGTGCTTTCAGCCGGACCGCCTGCTGAGGAGACCCAGCCGTACATGCCCCTGTCACAGTCCACAGACATTATTTCTCTGCAATCACAGCTGCAGGCAGAGGAGCAGAGGAGGCCCAGCTGATGTACCCAGATCCTGCTCTAGGCTTGAGTTGGTGACATGCAGTGGAATCCAGCTGCTTCCCCCCTCCAAACCCATGATGGCTTATAAACTACTCCCACTTGAAGCCAGGGAGTTCAGACAGTGCTCTAAACCATCTTCCATTACTCCCATTGCCATCTTCTACTGTGCAAGCCCAGTCGTTATTTAAAATTGCGGTTGTTATAAAGCACAGTAAAAACAAAACCTAAACCTATTCATTCAAACTCAGTTTTATTCATGAATTCCCTACAGCAAACCAACCAAACTGTAGGGATAGAAATATTTTTGACTATAGCTAATGCTGCCCAATTATGTACCTTTTCAGTGCATAGGTACATAGGGGTGATATTTTTCTATGTTAGTTAATGCTTCTGTGCAAAGAACCAATGGAGTTAGTTTGTGCCGAATAATCAAGATGTAACCATACATGGATCCATGTGTGAACCATTGGTTCTCTTCTTCCTCCAGAAAGACCATTTCTTTATCCCTTTCCTCTCAATATTCATCTCCAGGTAGGAACTCAGGCTTATCCTTTATTACTGACTTCCAGCTAGTAATTCCTCTGACAGTTCCAGTTCTTGAAAGCTTCTACTAATGGCACTAGCCACAAGCAGCATGACTGGGCAGCTAATTCTCAGTGAGGTTAACCTCTTTAGGGCAATTACCCTGCTGCAGCTGAGCATTACAAAGATCTTTACATTCATTATACCAGTGCATCTTATTATTTTATCACATGCCATAGTATTCTGCCTACCCAACATATTTTAATTTTTATATATATAATTAATTATGTATAAAATATGTATCTTAGAGTGTTGTATTTTATTTTAAATTATTTTTGTAGTGATCTTCTGATTGAGCAATAAACATATTACTTAAACTTACACATAAAGTTTGTAAGTTTATTTGTTTTTCGGTGCCAGGCGAAGACCTTTTTATTCAAGCGGCATTTTAACTGTTAACATTATTGGTTTTATCTGGCCAGGGCGGCTTATTTTATACTGTACTGTTGTATTTTAATTTTATATTTATATTTTAATTTATATTATAATTATTTTAATTTATTGATGTGAGCTGCCCCGAGGCTTCGGCGAATGGGGCGGCATAAAAATGTTTTAATAAATAATAAATAAATAAAATAAACTGGCCTAACTTCCTGCAAGCTTTTTGTGGCAAATTTTAGCAATTTAGTTTCATTACAGTCATGAGAGTGAGAAGCAAACCTCTCTGATGAATGTTAGACATCTGTAGGGTTGTTCTGCTCTTGCTTATGAGAAGAGGGAGAGAATTGTGAACAGTGTGCTGAGGTGTTTACTTAAGAGTTTTCAGAGTTGTTTGCATAGCACTGTGAGCTTACTATATATACTTAAAGAACTGTCAACCTAATAATGTGGTAACTGTTATTTCCTAAGGCCTCTTGACATTTTGTGTGCTAGAACATTCTTTTGACTGACGAGCACTGGAGGATAATACCCTTTCTTTCCTAGTGTGTGTGTGTGTGTGTGTGTGTGTGTGTGTGTGTGTGTATATATATATATATATATATCTAAAGCTCAGAAGTGCAGTTTTTGGAAAAGATATTTGTAAAGGGCTGCAGCCTTAGCTAAATGAAATAACTTAGACTTGGAATGCTTAAGTCTGTGTGTTTAAGTCAAGAATCTTCAGACTCTGGATGTTTCCCCACTCTAGTATATTAAGGGATTGTTATGGGAAAGAGATGGGGGGTGTTCCCTTCTTGATTCAGTCTAAATCTGTACCTAGACAGATGCTATTGAGAGGCATTGCTATCCCAGGGAATAATACAATTAATTTAACATACCTGGGCATGCAGGAATGTCTTGACCTAGTGCTGAGAAGAAGATAGAGTTGGGACCAGTCATATTTTCTTTTGTACAGCATTCCAGAATTAGAACTCAATTTTAGAGAAGATCCACATTCCTTGCTCTTTCCCTTTCCAGGGAATCATGGCAAAAAGTTTCTAGATACAGTCTGTTATTGCGTTAGGATGGCTAGTAGGGTTGGGCTTTGCAATACGGAGTGAGTAATATAAAAGTATTTGTAAGTTAATAATTTCTCAACTTGGTGGTGCCCCTTCCCCTCCCAGCTGAATTCCTCTCCAAGCAAAGCTGTTTTCACCCCCAGGAAGGTTTGTGCTGCTTGTGGGCTGAATAGCAGGATCACCAAACGTGACTTAACTGGTCTGCTGGTCTGACTTGCTGACAAGCCACTGGGCTGATAGGTGCACCACCTTCCTCCTCTGACCACCCCCTTCTTCAGGGTATCTCCCCAGACCAGTGGTTTGGTTTATCTTGCAACTTCTGCTTCACCTTCTGACCCTGCCTCTTTCTCTAGGTCAGATTCAGAGTCTGAAATTTTTGCCTTGCATTGCCATACTTTGGAAGAAGAAGGCCCAGTCCCAGTAGTCCTCTCTTTATAAGCGCACTGTGCATTTCTCTTAACAAGACATCCAGAATTCTAGCAGCTGAATCCTGTGCCAGTTGAAGCTCCTGAATAGTTTTGCACATAGTTGCACATGTTGCAATACAATAGTTGCACATAATAAAAAAATAAAGTAGTTGCACATAAAATGCAACACAGTAATTGAATCTAGAAGTTGCCAGAGAATGGCATTAATCACTGTGGTCAGATTATTCCCATCCAGGAAAAGCCACAATTTATGGGCTAGCTAAAGCTGGCAAAAGGTGCTATTAGCCACAGAGGACACACTTAGGTCTTTAGTGTCACTCCTGGATCAAAGCACACTCCCATGCTGTGTTCTTGCTCCTTCAGAGTGAGTGTAGTCCCATCCAGAACTGGTTGAACACCCACTTCCCAGATATTACTGCCATCTATGCACAAAACCTCCATCTTGTCAGGATGCAGCTTGAGTTCATTCGTCCGTCCACTCATTATTGAGCTGGTTCAACATCTCTACAGTCTCATGATGTAAGCCACCCAGAAAGCCTATGGCTAGTGGGGCGGCATAGAGATTGAATAACAGCAGGCAGGCAGACTCACTCCAGATACTCAGACGACCTCACTCAGTGGTTTCATATGGATACTAAAAATTTGGAGAACAAGGTGAAACCTTGTGAGATCACACAGCTAAACCACCCATTAGATTGCTTAGAAAATCCCCCCCCCCACACACACACACAGAGAGAGAGAGAGAGAGAGAGAGAGAGAGAGAGAGAGAGAGAGAGAGAACTGCATACCATACTACTTTCTGAAACCTTCACTGTAGGTGTGGAGCCACCTTATTGTGGCTCAATCAAAATTATGATTAAACTAAGCTTGCTAAACTTGAAGTATACTTGAGATGAGGGATGGAGGAATAACCTTAAGTGATTCAACCTTGCAAGAGTGGTCCATGTCCAGAAGAAGGCTTTTGTGCATTGAATTCTTGCGGGATTGGATTTTTCTGTATACAAACAGTTGTTGGTGAGGTCAAAACCCTATGAGGCTCAAGAAGGCTACCCTCAGAAAAACTGTGCCAGGTTGAATCTCCTAGTACACAGTTGATTGGAAGAGCTTAGAAGATCACCTGCTTGTGCCGGGGAGACATCTTTTGTGGCTGCACGGCTTGTTATTTCCTTGCTTCCTTGAAACTTGATTACTGCAGAGCCACATAGACACAGTCTCATTCACAGCAACATACATGTAGTCCACTGCTACACCCAGGACCCTGCAGATTAAAACTCGGATTAATCCAGGGTGATGTAATGGTTAGAGCAGTGGATTCAGAGTCAGGCGATCTGAGTTCTAGTCCCCACTTGGCCGTGAAGTTCTTTGGATGACTCTGAGCCAGCCACGGACTCTCAGCCTAACCTACATCACAAGGTTTTTCTGCAGATAAAATGGATCAGAGGAGGAAGCTGCCTTAAATTTCTTGCAAGAGGCAGTAAGGCAGGACATTGAATAAATTCTCTCTGTCTCTCTGTCTCTCTCTCTAAACACAGAGCATGCATGAGCCTTTTGAACTAGAGTTTCTGCTAGAAGGGCTGCTAGAATTTCTACTCTCAATCTGAAGATGACAAAGCTACTGCTCCCCCCACTTTCTGCCTCAGACCTTGTTTTGATTTTTCTTGCAGCTGTCCTGTGTTCATTTCCTGAGTTCCTTTCTGTTTTATCACATTTTGAGTAGATTGCTCTGCTGAAAGTCATTTGCACAAAACTGTTTGGGAAAGACTATTTTTGTTCAGTTTATTATTTCTTAGTCTCTATGACTATGTGCTAAAAAGAGCATTTTGGTTACTCTGTACTCATGGTAATCTTAGCAACATGTTATCAAAATATTTTCTTCCTCTCCCTTAGGATACAATAGTAAATATATCCTAAATTAAATGATTGCTTTGTTTTGATCATCTTAGATTCTTTATTAGATTTGTCATGGCTGAACAACTTTCAACAGCAGCATTTAAGGGCCCAAAGAATACCTGATATTTCTGTCTTCAGTTAGACAGAGAGAGAGGGAAAGAGAGCTGGATTGGCATCAGAAGGAGAGGGAGAGGAGATTTCTGAATGGAATTGGGCTCCCTGCATGGTTCCTCCCGCAAATCACAGCGAGAACATTGGCCTTGGCGCCGCTGGAAGCTAACCTGCAGGTGTGGGGCAGGATTTTTCTGACTGGGACCAGGGCAGTGTCAGAGCCCTCCTTGACCCATACAGCAGACCTGGCCTAGTTCCTTTCCTTTCTGAGCTGGCTCTTGGAAAAACAAACACAAACAAATTAACTATTTAAAAAATGGGCTAGTGAGGAAGCATTTGGGGACAGGTTCATTATAAGATGGCTTGTCTTTGTTCTACTGGAGGGTTTTGGAGTGGGAGGGAAGGAAGCTGCAGAGGTATCAGGATAGCTCATATGCCGGCCTCCACATCTTCTCCCCTAGCCTGCCCATCCCCACTACTTTTTCTTTGTTTGAAGGTACTTTCTCAATCACAGAGAACAGACTGTGTAGTTCTCCACACTGGCTGTGGAGCATGTGCATGTCAGAGCTTTGATCCCCAGCTTCAATTCTGGAGCTCTGTCTGTGACATTGGCACTGGGAATCTAAACTATCCTGTGGCCTCCCCAGATGTTGTCTAGGAGCCATAGGGTTGCTGCCACCATAAATATCACATTTTACCTTTTTTTTCCAAGAACAAATTATGTGGAAGATGTCACATCCAGTGTAACCCTAACTCTGATACCATAATTTGGGTAGAGAACCTGGAGCTTTTCAACCGTAGCTTTCCAACTGACTACAGTTCCCATCATCCTTAATTCTTAGGGATTGGTGAGTTTTAGAATCCAAGGATTTCTAGAGAGCCAGAGGTACCCAGCTATCAGGACAACAAATTAATAAAAGGAAGAATACTAGCTCTGTCCTTAATTAATTAATTATAAAATTTGTATGCCGTCCAATTATTTGTGTCTCTGGATGGCTTACAGCATAAATAAATTGACCATCCACATTGGCTGCAAATTTAAAAAAATACAACAATAAATTTCAATATTAAAATATATTAAAATATTGATTAAATAAAAAGGTCTTGACCTGACACTGAAAAACATATAATGATGGTGCCAGGCGGACCTCTCTGGGGAGTGCATTCCATAGTCGGGGCGCCACCACAGAGAAGGCCCTCCTCCAGGTACTCTGTCTCCTAACGTCTTTCACAGAGGGTTCCCAGAGGAGGGCTTCTGTTGCCGATCTCAGGGGGCAGGAGGGCAAATAGGGAAAAAGGTGTTCCTTTAGGTATCCTAGTCCTAAGCCGTTTAGGGCTTTATAGGTAATAACCAGCATCTTGAATTGAGCCCGGACTTCTCTGGGAAGCCAATGGAGCTGATAGAGGACTGGGGTTATATGAGAATAATGCCCAGTCCTCGACAGCATCCTGGCAGCTCTATTTTGAACCATCTGAAGTATCTGGACTGTCTTCAAGGGCAGCCCCACATAAAGTGTGTTACAGAAATCCAACCAGGAAGTAACCAGTGTATGTGTTACTGTTGCTAGACAATCCTCCTCCAAGTAGGGACGCAGCTGATAGATTGGCTGAAGCTGGAGGAAAGCACTCCTCGCCACCGCTGTCACGTGGGCTTCCAAGGACAGCTCCGGGTCGAGGAACACTTCCAAGCTGTGGACCCTGTCCTTTAGAGGGAGTGCAAACCCATCCAGGGCAGGGCCCAAGTCACCTACCCAGGAGCACGAATCACGCACCAACAGAACCTCTGTCTTATCTGGATTGAGCTTCAGTTTATTGGCCCTCATCCAGCCCATTACCTCGGCCAGGCACCGGTTCAGGACAGCCACTGTCTCACCTGGATTAGTTGAAAAAGAAAGGTAGAGCTGGGTGTCATCAGCATACTGATGACTTTGTAGCCCAGACCTCCTGATGACCTCTCCCAGTGGTTTCATGTAGATATTAAATAGCAAGGGGGACAAAATGGAACCCCGCGGTACTCCATGGCAAAATTGCCATGGCGCAGAGCCAAAGTCCCCCAGCACCACCTTCTGGAATCGGCCGTCAAGGTAGGAGTGGAACCACTGCCAAGCAGTGCCTCCTACTCCCAATCCCGCCAGCCTATCCAGGAGGATACCATGGTCGATGGTATCGAAAGCCGCTGGGAGGTTCAGGAGAACCAACAGGGACGCACTCCCTGTCTCTCTCCCTGCACAGGTCATCATACAGGGCGACCAAGGCAGATTCAGTACCATACCCGGGTCTGAAGCCGGACTGAAATGGGTCCAGATAATCAGTTTCATCCAAGAGTACCTGGAGTTGTCCTGCCAGCACCCACTCCAACACCTTGCCCAGAAACGGGATGTTGGCCACTGGTCTATAATTGGCGGCCACCTCTGGATTCAGAGATGCCTTCTTTAGGACAGGCCTGGTTACTGCCTCTTTTAAAGGAGCGGGCACCCGGCTGTCCCTCAGAGAGGCGTCAATAACCTCTAGAATCCAGGAACCAATCCTGTGTTTGGCTTTGGTCAGCAGCCAAGAAGGGCAAGGGTCGAGTGAGCAGGTGGCAGGACGTACTTGTCCAAATACCTTGTCCACATCATCAGGCCACATTAACTGAAATTCATCCATTAATAGATAGTGTTATGTGCAATACATAAAATGGACAAAGTCATGTTAAGTCATGAATATTACTGTTGTATTCACAACTTTTAAAAATCATCTTCTTGTATGCAGTGTTCCACATAGTATTCAGAAATTTAGCTTCAGCTACTGCAGTTTACAAAATAGGTTTCTAGCAAAGGTAGAATTACCTCAGACTTTTCAGTACTGGTTTTACTGCTAGTATCAACATATAGTTTATAACAGGAATCATTGCTACTCGAGTTTGGAATTGACACTGATGTGATGTTGAACTGTTAACTAATAAAAATTAAGGTGAAAATGGCTTTAAAAACTGCAACATAAAGTAGTTTTCATCCCCACCCTCTTTGGGAGCTTCACACAATTTTATTGACAGCTAAAGCCATAATCTCTAATGAGTCAATTCTGACTCAGCCATTAGTTTATAAAAACAAAGTCCAATGAAAGACAGTGGTCTTAGGGGATAATAAGAATTTATGGGCTGATACTATGGATCGGCTTTATCTGCAGAATCAGATATTCATGATTAATTTTAATGTTGCTGTGATCAGGCCTGTAATAATTCAAGGGAAGGCAATCCCTGGTAAATGTCATGGAATCCGCATCATTTTGAAATAAAATCCCACTGATTTGAATGGTCCTTGATAACATTCATTGTAGTGCTTGAAATGTAAATGTATAGTTTTATGCCATAAATATCAACAAGCACATTTTTTGCCTTCTTTTCTTTTGCATGTAGCATTTGAAAGTTGCCAATCATGGTGATGAACAAACCATGGCTTGCTGTTTCGTTCAAGCCTCACAAACTGTGGTTTGTTCACACCATTCATTTCTTGGGTTCAGGTGCAATTACAAAGTCTGGTTTGCTGCTAAGGATGACTAGAAGCTTTCAGTTATTGCACACCAGAGGAAGAGGGAATTTGCGCACAGTTCAAGCCTTTTTTTCCTAGCACCAGACAATAGTTTACTGTTGCATCTGAATACTCCCACTGTATTTTACTGTAATTCAGTGAATGAATTATATTCATTGTCTGAGTGTGATTTTTCTAAAGGGAGTGGTAAAACATTTTTTAAACATGTTTAGCATTACACTTTTTTCTACAAATGAAAACACTATTATAAATAAAAAATATAACATAACTCTGTTGACCTATAACTTTTAATGCTAGCCATGGTTTCCAGAACAGAAATAGCAAGCTCATGCAATACTGTTATGCTGAATAGCCTCATTCCCTGAAGAAAAAAAACACTTAGTGATTCCAAACACATTGGGCTTATTATTCCTAATAAATTTGGCACAACTCACAAAAGTATATATGTTCTGTAGATTAAGTATTGCCCTCTTGTTGCTATAAAAGAGAACCATATCATTTTTTCCTTAATTTGATTAACCATTGTGCAACTCTCAGTGCTACAGTCTACATTTTATCAGTTTACATAATAGCTCAATCACCCTTTTTTCTGTTCCCTTACAATTTAAGCTATTATTACCTGTTGCTAACTGCTGTTGTTCAGTGATATTTCCATGTATTGATTCTTTCCAAAGTCTATGCCTTTCTAACGGCAAAGGAATCAGCTATTTTAGTAATGGAATCTTAGTGACTATAATCTGTCATATAGACAGATTAATCCATTTTCTTGTGCAACAGTGTCACTGTTCTGAATGCTTAGAGCAAATTTCAGTCCCAAAGGCAATTGTCACTTCTAATCATAGGCTATTCTCTTTGAAGCAGTTTAAGTTAAGAGCAAGGTATTGGTTACCAGCCAACACCCACTGAATTCTTTGCCCCTGCTTGGATGAAGTATGATAAATGAGCATCGGACTGAAGGTTCTCCTAGGGGTTGTATGCTATAGGACTCCCTTGCTTACTTTATTCCATATTTCTGGGGGAGTAAAGAAGAGTAGCAATCTGTCTTCTTGTTTCCTTTATTTCCTCTTTCAGTGAAGCACAGCTAATCTAGATTTTTGTCTCATCTTCAGGTTTTCACAGTATGCATTTTGTGTTGTAAGCAGACTTATGTATATAGGTTAAACCCAGTGTGCTGTGATGGTTAGTTCTGGGTTGGGAACCGGTTTGTCCATGAAGCTCACTAGGTGACTTTGGGCCACTCACTCACTCTTGGCCTAACTTATCTCTCAGGGTTGCTTTTGTGATGATAACATGGAATGAAGGAGGATTATGTAAGCTGCCTTGGGTTCCTCGGAAGAAGAAAAAAGGTGGGATATCCATGAATGTGGTGGTGGTGGTAATGATAAATCCAACCACAGAAAAATATTTCCCTTTGCCACATTATTATGATGAAGGGAGCAGCTGTAGAATTGCCACACACATGACATCCTGGTGGTCAGGAGAAGTGCCGTAGAGCCAGTGTGATCAAAGAAAAAGGGACATAATTGCAGATTTATTAGGTTTGCCCAGTAGATGATTTTTTCAGGAGTAATTCCTAACTTCATTAACCAATTCAATGTGCAGATATGTAGGAATACCTTTCGACTTACTTTCTGGGACTGGTAGATGAAACTAGAAAATGTATGGGATCTGAGATGTCAGAAAGGCTTCTTGTTTTGTGAAGTTTGAAACCTGGCAACAATTATGTTATCTGGAGAAGGCCATGTGTGCTGGCATTCTGGTCAAAATTACTTACGGTTGTAAAGAAATGGACTTTCAAGGGCAGTTCTGTGGCAAACCAACAGTGCAATGGGTTTCTCTTTTTCCTCCCATCAGTCTTCCACACTGCCAGAAAAATGCTCTGAAGGCTTTCCTAGCCCTATGGACCAGACTTTGAGGTTGTGTTCCTCTCCTGCTTCTGCTTTGTAAAGCCAGACTTGATTGGTTGCTGTTGGTTGCCGTAGCTCCTCCCAGCACTGAGCAAATGCTTTGCCCTTGTGTGCTGCTTGCTGCCATGCTGAGAGAGCACATGATTTGCAGAGAAGGGCCATGACTCAGCTGTAGCTTGGAAGAGTAACTCCTCCAAATCTTGGCCCTAGTGCATTTGTTTCATGCTCCATGCGCCCCAGTAGGGACGGCAAGCAGTTTGCAAAGGAGGCAGCTGACCAGGCTGCCCCTTTGGAAAATTGTTCCCCCAAGTAGTGGCCAAATCTCTTCCCTCTTCACTTTTCACTGTCCCAGTTGTGATGCTGCACAGCACACAAAGGAGTTGCCCAACTTGGCTGGCACTTGGAGGAAATGCTTTTCCAAGTACCAGCAGCCTTACTTTCTCTGTGCAGAAAGAGAGATGGTGCTTTCTTTGCACGGAGAAAGGAAAAATGGTCAGGAAGGGGTGGCTGGTATTAGAGGAGGGGATGTGTAACTTTATCTAGCCTGCCAGCTTGGGTCAGGGTGACATTCCAGACCATACACCCAAAAATGTTTTTCTGCCTCTGACTTAGATGATACATACTTAAGACCCTCATTTTACAGGTCAGAGGATTTGGAGTATAAATGAACAGTGTGTGATTTTCAAGGGAAGTAAGAGCATGCTGTGGCCCATACCTGTACTCCTGCTCCTACTTATTACTATTATTATTTGCATTTCTTTACTACCCATAGCCAAAGCAGTCTGGGCAGTTCACAACAGTTAAATCACCCATCCAGAATACAACCTGGCCTGATCCTGCTAAGCTTCCAAGATTAGTCAAAATGTGGTACTTCAGGCTATTAGCTTCAATTCTTATTGAATCCCATTTACAACACTAGGTAGTACTGTGTCATGTTGTGCATATTATTACTGTATTCATTTAGCAATATAATATAGAGAGTATTTTAAATTAGGGTTTCTGTTTGTTTGTATATTATGTGCAAATATAGTACTAAATTACATTAGGCTTTTTTGATGAAAAATTCCAAAGTATTATTGATTCATGCCTTTCAGGATTTGAGGTGGCTTAAAATAGTGGATTTGAAAAATGTCTCAGTTGATTTGTTTTAATTCCAATTTGCAGAAATGGTAAAGCCTTTTCCTATCACATGGATTGCCCTGAATCCATGAGATTAGAAGGGGAAGTGAAAATAATGCACAGTCAGAGCTGACTCCATTGTATCTGTGTCTGCTGCAGATTTTGCTCTTCCTACCCAAGGTAATGCAGAATCCATGTTGCTGCTTGAAAACATGGATCGTGTGTGTGTGTGTGTGTGTGTGTGTGTGTGTGTGTGTGTTGAAATAAAGAAATTCCAGAAGGAAAACATGCTGTACATAAACAAGCAGTTGTGCAGCAGTGGAAGACTTATGTAGGTGGTAGCTGTTTAAAGCATACGTTTTTATGTGGTAGGCAGGACACGGATTCGTGGCCCATGATTGAAAATGTTACTTAATGATGCTTAAGGCTGCTGACAAGATTTTCTGGCCCTGGCTTGCTATTTTATTCAGGGCAGCCATACGTGTGTGTGTGTTGGGGGGCTACATGCTCAGTCCCTGGTCACATAATAGGACCTTCTTAGGTCTGGGTAACAGGATTACTTGTGCTTTACTCTTTTGACTTTGACAGTGCCGTCTAGCCAGACTCTCCATGCTCTCCCAGGGCATAACCTCCCTTGTGTAGCAGGCTAGGATGACAAAGAGAAGCCTTGAACGGGGAGTAAGAACCACGGCTTGCTGTTTTTGCTTCCATGACTGTACAAACAGATGAATGCGAGGCAGCCAATGTCTGGGTATATCACCTTTTCACTCATTTGGCAACAGTATTTCTTTTGGTTGCAATAAAAGAAGCACTGATTTTGAGCTGAAATGTGATGTTACCTCATTGCTAGCAAAGAGATGCTTAGGAGACAGACTGAGAAAAGCCTGTAAATCAAATAGCCCCATCTTCTGAGGTCCAGTATTTACTGGTGTCCTCTCCATCAAGCTTCCATCATCCTCATCTGCCATCCTCATCTGCCTTGGGCAATGGAGTTATCATCCAACAGACTGAAGTGTCAACAAGCTGATGGAAGATGAAGTGGGGGTATTAATCTACATTATATTATTTTGTAACTATTCACTGATTTTGTTCTCTGAAAAACTCACCGTCATTTATCTTCTCAGTTTCTCTGCCCAGCACAACCACTTGGCCACTTAATGTGCCTTCCATTTCTGAACCAATTCCCCAGGGTCCATGACCCTTCAACTTCTGCTTTCTCCTTAAAAGCATTGCTTCTTTATCTCGCCATTCAGGTCCCACATGCCTCTTTGCATAGGAACCGTTTCCTCCCTGACTGCTTTTCTGAGAAAGGAAAATATGGGTTTCCACTCCTGCACTCCACACTTACAGCATTAAATCTTATTGAGTTATGCTTGGACAAAATTGCTTTCCAGATTTGTCAACATGCTTTTGTCACCATAGTCCAGAAATGTTGCTGTCATGCCATGAATAAGTCGCCTTCCTTGGGATAGGAAAATACTGGGATTTGATGAGTCATTCATTTTAAATAATTAAAGTGGGTCACCATGCCAAATCCCGCCCGTATCACCATATCACCACTGGGCCAGTTCCCTCTGCGCAAGTACAGTTGCAGTCGTGAATCATCTTCTGCTGTCCAGCTGCCATTCGCTGGCCGCCTAGCAGAAATGGATTGGGCTGCTTGCCAAGTCGTGGTGGCACTGCTGGTTCAAGTTACCCAGTACGCCATCTAGGTCAGCACATAATACTTGGGTCTTGTAGAGCTGTTGGTTAAATAAAGGACTCTATGGTTATAAATAACAAAACAGAGCTGTCCCTGTCAGGCTGCGGATGTTAAAGATGCCATGGTAGTCTTGTAGCTGTTAAACAGGTCTTGAGTAACAGGGCACTTATTTATAGCAAGTCCCTCCTTTTTCCATGAAACGCAACACCATCCATCCATGAATGTGAATCAGGTCTCATAACAGAACCTTTCATCTCTGGTGTCATCTGACCTATGCCTTTTAGAGGTGAGCCTGATTCTTCTCTTGGTGAAGGCCAGGTATTGGGTTCCCTTTTGGAAACAGAGGCTCAATTATTTCTTAGGTGCAACGTTTAAAAGACTGGCTCAGTTAACAAGCCCGTGCAAAACAATTTGATGTTAAGAATGAGGGCTCTTGCCTCTTACGGAAGGTCAGGCATTGTTGTTCTCTAGCCCAAAACTGGCTGTCCCCTTTCTTCCCTGATGGTTATGTTTATGTCTAAGCAGAATAGAAGAGTTCTTTGCTGTGGCAAGTCAGCCTTTTCCCCCTCCTGGGGAGATTTGAAATCCCTATTTAATGAAGTAATGATTTTTTTATCATGGTCAAGGGAACATTTTTTAAGTTTTTACTAATGTAGAATATTGGCTGCTTCTGTACTGTTTTATCCATCCCCATCCAATACCTAAAGCAAAATACAGGCAATGTTATTGATACTTGTATATCTCAGCAAATGTGAGCAAATTCTTGGAGCTATTGCTCATATATTCTGGTTCTGAATCCATGCTAGGGTTAAAAAGAAAAGGGATTCAATTCCATTACTACATTCCAAAGATTTTCTGGGGTTCAGATTTGACCAGAATAATAAGAACAATCTGTGAAGGCCAGTATTAAACCTCTACATCAGTATTCCCAAAGATAAATGCACATGCTCTGAGTCCTTACTGTAAAGCAGAAGTGGTGGGTAACTTGCAACCCTCCAAATGTTTTGGCCTGCAGCTCCAATTAGCTCTAGTCAGCATAGGCAATGGTAAAGGATGATGGAAACTGTATGCTAAAATATTTGCAGGATGTGGCCGGGGGGAAGGGGGGTTAAAACAAGTCACCTATCACTATAGCAAAGGGGTACTGAAATGCTTTATTAAATGCACGTAACTATTTGAAAGCAGACAGTTTGTATTTCTATTTGGATCAAAATGGTCCAAACTTGCACATTTGGCACATTTTAAAAATTAGTTGCTTTTGGTTACAATTCCCCTTACTCTGCTAATTGGAACTGAGCTTACTACGTTTCCCGAAACAGTGGCGAGAGCATCACTTTATGGGAACATCCTGCTGCATGAGCGGCTATGAAGACACTGGCCAAGCGCAACGCATACATCACTCAGCAGAGTGGCTCCTGTAGGCATAGGTCTGCTGTGCCGTTAAAAACTGAGTCCAGATGCATAATAGCTAGTTATGATAAAGGAATTTGCAGAGCAGAAGCTATTTTACCCAGGTCATCGTTCAAGAACCAGTTTGAGCCATTCAGCAGGAATGCCAGCCAAGGTACAGAACAATTTTGGATGAGTTTTGCAAGTGCTTCTTCTGGAGAGCTGATTGTGGTAGAAATCCTTTGAACAACTCTCTTCTCCTGACAAGCACTTATATAAGAAATGGATGAGAGGATGGATGGATGGGTGAGAAAAGCTCCAAATCATTTGGAGTGCTGGAAACATCTCAGTTAAAGGGGGAAATGCTTTTTACATTTTTGAGACTAGTCAAGGATTTCACAACTTCTGTCCATGTTTGAACACTTGTCCCATACACAGAGAATCACAAAGGTAACATAAAAATAGCCTCTCTATCTGTCTGTCTGTCTCTCTGTCTCTCTCTCTCTCTCATTGTCTCATCATACAGTCACATTACACACAGTGAAAGTGCTTGGATGCTCTAACGTCACTGTGACAGTAATTAGAAAATATTAAAGAAGGATTGGCAAATCTAGTGCAGTAGTGATTATCTACGTCACTAAATGCTGGAGTCTGATTGTGGCATAAAGATTTGTCATTGTGAGGTGATGGAAGGTGGGTTCTGAGCTAATTCTGTGATGAATCTCTTCAGCAGCCAGTATGATGTCTGCTAGGATGGAACAAGGTGACAGTGCAAATGACAGGAGGGACAAAGGAAAGGAAAGCACAGTTGCTTCTGTACAGCATACAGAGTACAGAGTGACATAACTGAGAGTACCTTGTACCCTTCTGAAATTTAAATCTGGCCCAGTTGCCAAGGAGACACACTGCAGGGGCATTGGGAACACCAAGAGAAGTTGTAATGCTGTTGGACCACATATCTGTTATGGGGATAAACCTGAAGAAAGCAGAAAAGAGATATCAATGCTTAAATAAAATATGGCCACAGAAGAACAAGAATATGACTAAGCGAGAAATTAGAAATTTATAGTAATAAGGGAAATTAGGGTTTAGGATAACGATCTCTTCCTACACACCCTGCTCTCCATAACATTCAAAGAGGGAATGACAGGTTATGAATAATACTGATTGTCAGACATTTTAGTCACTTGCAAAGATCTTGAAATATATTCTCAACTTCCACTACCCCCTATGATGTTAACTAAGGAGCTGCCACATATATGTTCAGCATAGATTCATTCATTCTCAGGATCATTTTGGTTGAGGCATTTCCCCTGGGTCTCCTGAGTCCTCCTACCAGTGGAAGCTGATGGTCATTGGAGGAGAAAGAGCAGAAGCCAAGGGGTCATGAGGGGTGAGGCCAAAGGGTCATGAGAAATGAAGGGTCATGTGGTATCTTTGAGACATAGTACACTAGACAATACTCCTTCAAGCAACATTATTCTGCTCCAGCAGCAGCAGGCTATTGCGCTGGATCCCAAACCATCTCTTGACATGGGCATCTCGCCACTTGGGAGCAGAATCTACAGAGCAGCAAAGAATTCTGCTATTCCAGCAGTAATTCCTATGGCACAGAGAACTGTGCGCCTTTAAGGTGACGAGTGCAAAATGGCACGGGAGAATTTGCACAGTCATACAAAATGATGATGATAAATGATTGTGCACAGAAAAGCAGTCATTGGAATGCAGGAGTATCTCCACAGTCAAACGCTAAGGGATCTAACATGCTGCTAAGCATGTCCAGCAAGTTCTGAGCATCCAAACATAGATCTTTAGATATGATCAGCAACCTTTCAAACCTGCTCAGGAGTAACAGCAAGAAGCAGTACATATTCTCCCACCTCACCCATTTATTAAAATCCCTACTTTAAAACCAAAAGGAGTGGTTTATTCAGAGGTTAGCACGGCTAACATGTTCTGATTGCATCAGAAATTCACTCACACTGCAGGCAGCCAACTAAAGGGGAGAAATGCCACCATTGCCAGCAAAAAGAAGGGTGGCAGATGTTCTGGACTATAAAGCACATCAACTAGCATAAAGGGCTTAGGGAGAGTTGGCCACCAAACAACAGAGAAGAGAAGGAAAAATAAAATGATACTCCTTGAAGCATATTGTTTTATTTTTTTAACACTGCAAGAAAACAGTAACCCAACTCTAAATGAAAGCAAGTAAGGATACAAGTAAGTCCTACTGAATCCAGTAGTAAGCCCTATTGAATCCATATTTCTGAGTAGACATACATAGGACTGCACCATAAGTAAGTTTATGTTACATTTAGTTTATTGATTTGCAGATTGTTCTGGATGGCTCCGCTGAGAAGAGGTAAAACAAAAGAAATTTTTACAATAAGTGCACTCTCCATCTCTCTTTCTTGCTCTCTAACATTCACTTTCTAACTCTTCAGTGGCTTGACGAATCAGTGAAAGAAACTGACTGACTGACTGACTGACTGACTGACTGTCTGTCTGTCTATCAAAATGCCCTCCTCTCAGCTCATGGATTGCTGCCAAACTACAGATCTACTTAGCTAATTGTGTTACTTTAGTCTAGTCTGCTGTTTTTCTTTACTTTTCATAAGTCATTCCAGTCCTAATCCAGATCAGGGTTTTTTAAAGCTTCCTTTCCCACCTTTCTTCCCCATGAGGGAGAGTTAAAAGGGGACAGAAGCCTCCCACCCCCGCTCCCACTGCATGACATGTAGAATTTGGCAGAAAAATGAGTGACAGGTTAAGTTTAAACACTCACAATCCAAAGTGCCATGGTCCCTATTAGGAATAGAGGTAAAGAAAAACAGACGGGACTACAGCAACACCATTAGAAGTGTAATTTGGCCCTATTTTTTTTCACCCTTCTTAACTTAGTGACACATCCAGTGCCTCTGTGCCTCAGACAGCCTCATCTTGTAAGCTGTTCCGAGATGTTCTGTAGGGGATGGGATAGAGTAGAAAAGCTTTTAATAAACATACAAACAAATAAATAATAAATTCTTTCTGGCTCTGCTATTGCTAGAGTAGTCCAGCCTAATGCTTTGCTTGAAACTTAAAAAAAAAATCAGTGTCACTGCTCCTCCTGACTTGTAACGAAGGCTTCTGCATCTGTGCTCTCTGCCAGAATGACTCCTTTCCTTGAGAAGGAATGGGCACATTTTCACTGGCAGACTCAAGCTAGGAGCCCAAGTGAAACCACTTTTTATTTAAAAACATCCATCAAGCAAAGGAATGTCCTTCACCTGAGGGAGCATGCCCTCCCTCCCTCCAGGAAGCCTTTCTCTATGGCAGCCTTCCCCACCCTGGTGGCCTTCAGAGGCATTTGGACTACAACACCCAGAATTCCATCTCACAGGGCCATTGACTGGGAATTCTGGGAACTGCAGTCCAAATGTTTCTGGAAGGCACAAGGCTGGGGAAGGCTGGTCTATGGTGCTGCCTCTGAGACCAGGAATGTCCCGCTGTTCATGCAACAGTGCAGTTGATCTTGCTGAAGAAGCTGGTGCCCAGCACCCTCCACTGGAGAGGTTTAATTCAAAAAGATGGAGAGATTGGCCAAGAGGCAAGGGGGGGTTGGTGCAGGCCCTGCCTTCTGAATAGCACCATCCCTGCCTACCTCAGAGAGATGCTCAGCTGATGATTATAAGAATTAAATGTGTGTCTGCGTGCAAACTGCATTTTGCCACTGGGCTATGACTATTTTCTGTTGGTCCTTCCCCAGTGCTGGCATAAAAAGATACTTGAGCTCAGGTACTCGGTTCATGTGTGCTGCCTATGCATTTTAATAATATCTCAATACCTCAAGGACTAGACTGAGAAAATGCAGATTTGGAGAGGAATCAGCAATTTGAAGAGAAAAGCCACCAAACAAATTGATGCAGCTCACACAAGGCATACATTCCTAATTTATGGGAATTCTTCATTATTGTTAGAGTGATGATGAGATTTTTATTTTGCTTCCTCTCTTGAAGGGTGATGGTGTCATTCTTTTTGTATTACGAAAACAAATGTCTGTTCAATTAATGAAATGGTTTTCCATATTGATTTTACTGCTTAGATGTGCTTGTTGGGGATGTGCATTTTTTAGTTTTTATGATCTGCCATTCTCTAAAATTAGAATAATTCCCTTAGGACAAAGACAGTTGCCAGCTCAAGTTGATGGGGTTATTATTCATAATCAGTGGGATTTTGGCTTTTCAGCATGAGCAGACATAAGCCAAGTGCAGTAAAGATGAATCTTTAGAGAGTCCACAGTGTTCAGGTCGCCTTCTGTATTTTGTTAGGAAATTTTTGCTTCAAGGCAAGGGGGAAAATGTGCATGTGTGTGCATACAAGGTTGCCATGTGTGCATGCAAGGTAACCTTAAACTGAGATTTTCAACATGCATTGTGTTCACAGATACAATAATGTTACATCAAGTGAAATGCTTTTGAATTTCTTAAGCATATGCGAACCCCCACCAAACCAAATTAAAACAACACTGAAAAGCAGTTGCTGCAATAATCTCAATCAAGGTGCACAACAAACAGATTAGTATTGTCATTTGACTCTGGTCCCTTCAGTTACCAAGCTGGTCCTTTGGGAATTAAAAAGAATTGCAGGTCCCTTTCTTAATTATTATCTAAGCTGGCAATTTGAATGCATTGGAACTCTCCTAATTACCATAAATGCTTCAGAGCTTCTGGGGGGTAGAAAAGTGTGCTTAATCATGTAAGCAGGCAGCAAATAGGAAAGGCAGATGTCATGTTGACCTCCTGTCTTCAGAATCTGATTATCTGTCATTTGACCTTCTCCATCCATTTGAGGTCAACATTGATGAATTCAGTATTAAAATTAGAAATTTAAAGCTAGTGTGCTTGTACAGAAACCATGATGTCTGTATTTTCTAAAAACAGAGAATCTGGTCTATTATTATTACAGATTGTGAGAAATAAAACCAGTATATGAACACCAAGTTCATATAATTAAATAAAGCTTACTATCATAAACAAAACAAAACTCCAACAATTCCTTTTGGGGATTGTGTGATCTTTTTGAAAGTGCAGCATTTTCTGATGTAGACAATATGCAAACAAGCACCATTTGAGTACCACCTGGATTAACAAAAAGTGTTCTGTTAATTTATTCTGACAAATGTCAATTAATTCAGATAACTCTTGATGCTGCCTTAAAGGGTACTTTACATTGAAATAAAAACCTACATTTTTTCCACCGAGATATTAATAGTGGTATTTGTACCTTTGCGTTATGTTCACTTTCCCAGCAGAATTTGATAGGATGTTAGAATTTCACTTTGTTCTTGACTTCATAAGCAGTTTTTCAGACTGATCTAATTTACTGTAAAGATGATATGGTTTCCGTTCTTTATGAATACATTCACAGTTAACTAGGTGACTGTGACATCTCTTCAGTGTGGAATATAAATAGCTTATATAATCCAGCTGAATTGTACAATAAGTAGCACTAACAATGGGACATCAAAGCTAACATGCTCTGATGTCCTTAATTCAGTTTATTATATATTCTTAAATTATAGCTTAATTATAATGATACATTATAATAATAAATAAAATAATTTATTGGGTTAAACATACAGTGAAAAAGCTGACAAGTTTACCCAAGACCAATGTAAAATTTGGTTTTTGTTGTGCCCTCTGAGTACTGCTTGATATGTTTTCTGGCAGAGGTCTGAACTCTTATGCATACCTATTTGAAAGTAAGTCCCATTGAGATTTAAGGATTTAAGTCTTCAGGAACCTGTTTAGACTTGGCCTAGCTAAGCTGCATAGAAGGAAGAATTTTGCAGGGGCAGGCTGTCTCATAAACAAGTCTCTTGTGATGGGAGAAATTGCAGCACAAGCACTCTGTTAACCCATCGCTTTGTATTCCACAGATCACTAACTCCCCCAAGTCACTTTCTCGTCCAAACTCTTCTGCGATCCCTTTGTCTCTTCCTTTGTGTAAGATCCATCCCCCCAACTTTCAGTTTATTCTTTGCTCCTCTTTGCTTCGATTCCATGTGTTGACTACCCATTGAGTTTTAACCCATGTACCACAGTATCTGGTTTCTTTTACCACTCTGGACAGTATCCAGTACTGCTGTTGTGTGGCTGCTCATTTAGTTGTACCCGTGGGACCTGACACCAGTGCAGTGAGGAGTAAACACTTCCTGAATGTGTGGAATGCCAGGATAGATTGGTGGAGCTCCTTTCTGCTCCCTCTGCTGACACGGAAATGAGAATTTCCACTCATTTCTGGTTGTTTTAAGAATCACAGTGTTACCAGTAGATCCTGGGTTCAGATAGCACGACAAGCCACAGTGCTATGGAGAATGAACAAGCTGTTATCACAGATTTTAAAGACCAAACTTACCATGGTTAAATACCACAGCTGGATTTAGACAGCACGACAGGCCAGCTGTCATAGGATCTGGAGGAAAGGGAATATCAGCCCCCCCCACACACACACACACAATTTCTTGGCATCCTTCAGTGGGATTGCAGTCAAAATTCAAAACTTTGGTTATATTTGAAGGCTTTTGTAGCACATGCACCAAAACTCCATTCAAACTTCAACCTAAAAGGGGAATTAGTTCTCCATAAACTATAGCATGCTTGACTATATACATCACAGGAGGGCTCTTCCCCTCTTCAGGAAACAACCATCGTTTCCAGAAGCCCCTGAATGAAAGGCCTGTGATGAGCCCAGGACTGTTGCTTGCTGTCCCAGTAGGCTCTTGGGTCAGCTTCTGTCTAGCACACAATTCTGTTCAATCTGTGAGGCTTGCTTGCTCTCTACAACAGAACTTGCAGGTTGCTTCTTCAGTCCAGCCAGGGGGTTGCTGAGAGAAAGAGCAAGCAAATGCTTTCTTTCCCCCAAGGATGCAGAGTTAACTAGCTTCTAATCTGACTGCACCCCAGTGGAGAGCCATGAGCGTACCGATTCCTGGTCTCTCCTAAGTCACAACCTCCCGTGCTCTCTTCCTTCCGTGCCTGCCTTTCCACACACCCTGGACCTCCTCTGCTGTCATGGTTGCAGCTTCTCCTGTGCATTCTCCTCCTTCCCTCTCCCCGGCCTTCCTTTTGTCCCCCCGCTTTTCCCTTTGCTCCTTTCCTCCCAGTCCCGCTTCAGGTGCCACTGATTTTGGCAGGGGACAGACAACAAGCGGCAGGCAAGGCAGAGCGTGGGACCTCACTGGCTTGAGGTGTCTCTCTTGCCAGCTGCCCTGCCCTTGCTAATTGTGTTGGCCTGAGAGTCTGTCTGGCTGCAGGCACCCACAGCGGGGCCAGGTGCAGCTCGTTGGGTGTCCGGTAAGCGGAGGCAAGCCCTGCTGTCCCTTCACACAGACGGTGACCCAGCAGCCATCATGGCTTGCTGTGTTGTTTGAACATGACCACCGAGTCCACGTACTAGTGTTTGCTTACAAACTTAGTTTGGACAGCTATTTAAAATTGACCAAATTGGCTATTTGCGATAGCTGTGCTTAATCCCTGAATGGGGATTTTGGGACTCCTTTGTCCCAGTTCAGGATTCTGCTATCCCACACTGTTTCAGCATTTATCTTTTAGGTATTTCTGTTATAAAATAGAGTGTTGTTACCCTTTTCCAAACAACGTCCCAGCACTTCTGCCCCCCCCCCCCCATCCTTAAAATACCTTGTTTTCTGTTAAACCATTTGCTGGTATCTTTCCTGGATCTGACGATTACTGTTTGTTAATGCCTTTTAAAAGGCTAAAATCCAGCCAGTGTCAGATCTCCCTCCTCCTATCTCTAGCTCACACACTACCAGTGCTAAATATATATTAAAAAATGTCCACATGAATCAACTGAATGGTGCTCAGATGTTTCAAAATCCTTTAGATTTTCATTTACTTAAGGTCTTGTCAGCAACTTGTTTTTAATGCTTGTTGTTCACCATAAATAGCTAAAAAGCTTTCATTTTTAGCTCTTGAATAAGCTCTTGAGTACAGCTCAGTGAACTGAAATTATTATTTTGCTCTTTCCTTTTAAAGTGCAACTATTTTAAACACTGGAATTGATTTTTATTCATACTAAATCAAGAGGGTGTGTATATCTTGAAACAACGTATTTGGTACAGAGCTTAGTAGAGGGTTACCGTGCATATCACATGAGTGCAATTTTGCAAGCAGTTAAGGATTTTTAAATACAGTATCACATGCTTGTTTGTTTGTTTATTCATATCCCCCTTTTTCCTCATGCAAGGAACCCAAGGTAATTTACATAGTCCTCCTCCTTTTCTCCATGTTATCTTCACAACAATGCTGTGAAGCAGGTTTGTGCATCATTGCAGGGAATAGCAGCCTATGACTGTACTATCAAGTGTACTTGATGCTATAGTTTGTAGGGGTCAAAGTTTTGCATGACTGCATTTTTCTGTGTGTAACCTAAAAGTATGCATGGAAGAGGGTAGGAGGTGGTTTTGTTTTTGTTTGTTTATTTTACTTGTACAAAGTGTGCATATATTCTGGTGTAAACATTGGAATGAAAAATGTATTATTCTACTTGCATTTATTGTGAGTATTTAATGTTGCTGTTTTACTGGTAGGCCATATCAGTGGCTGCTGTCCCTAACAGCATTGTGGAGTTGCACAAATTAAAAAAAAACAAAACAAAATCCAGTGATTTGCTGTTGGAATTTGGTGGTGGGAGTTGAAATGGAATAGCCAATCAGTGCTTTTTCCCATTGCCCCAGCAAGTAGTGGCTCTATTGCTCAAGGGTTTATGCTAGCAGAATACCATTAGTGCTAGTGCTGGGGCACAGCTGGATGCTGCCCATGGTATAGAATTTACTGTATGGAAACATGAGCTGGACATTAGAGTCAGAGAGGAATAATGCTAGGAAGTCTTATAAGGAGCAGGACTGAAGATTAAGTGACCAGGAATGGAGCAGAGGCAGATTTCTCCATGCATGATCCAAGGGAGGTGAAGTGCTGGGTACCTGAACTAAAGGGCAGGTATAAACTTAGAAAAAAAGGATACAAAAGGATGAAGGGCCCTGGCCTGGATTTAGGATGAGCTAGAACAAAAGAGTCAATTGCTTAACTTCGGGGAATAAAAAGGAATCTCGGAAGCTACTGATACTTGACTGAGTTAAAGCTAGCAGACTGAACATTAGAAAGCCCTGCATCTATTATGCAAAACAGATGGATTTCATGAGGGGAGTCCACATGGTGCTTTAACCTACAAATCCAGTTTGGGGTGAGGATGCTCCATGATTAAGCCATAATTTGCGTCAAGCCCTTGGAGTGGCCACTTCGTGTCTGGCATAGGTTGTGACTTGGTAGTTAAAATGGTATTTGCATGTGTTCAGAATTCCCACAGAGCAGCTCTTTTTAATTTAGTTGGAAGGACATACACCAGCGATACTCCTGACCAGGTCACTCTTGTTCCTGGCATCCTTCAAATGCCTTGCCTTTGCTGCATTTTCCGGAACAGAATGGATGCATTATCCAAGATACAAGGGTGAGAAGGGCCCTGGTTTAGTGTGATAGAGCAAATGTTTACATTGTAGACAGTCCCAAGTTTGACTGGACTCTGGCATCTCTGGGTAGAGATGGGGAAAGTCCTGCCTGAAACTCTGAAGAGCTGCTGCCAGTGAGCATCATTGGTATGGAGCCAGATGGGCCAAGTGGTTGTCCAGAATAAGGCAACTCTTCCTGTGTTGCTCTGACACCAACCAAAAATGTCACCCACTGTATTTGTGTACATAAAGCCATGATGGCTGAGCATCGCTATAACAACGGAGCACACACATTTATGTATGAGTTGAGCCAGCTGACAAATTGCAACGGCCCACTGACTATCCTATGCCTGCTTGGAGCTCTCAAGTCAGCTCCCATATTTAAACGTAAAGTACTCATTGCAGATGGCTCTAAAGAAGCCTTGGCATGTTTACCAGCCCTTTTGACCATATCCAGCAATTGCTTATCCCAAATATTGTCATGCTACAGTACAAATCATAACTATGTCACTTCACCATTTTTCCAAAATACACTGGGGATGTAAGGCAGATGACCAGTGGTTACACTGAATGACCATATTGATGTCAGTGGCATTCACATGTGAAGAAGAGAAAGATGCTGTGGTCCCCATAGGTTGAGGGCTTCCTACATGTTCTTTCAGTGGCACATACATGTGTATGTGTGTACATACATGCACACACAATATAGTTTGCAACAAAACTGTGGTGTGGTGAACAGAGAATAGGGGAAACAGGCTGGCTGGCTGGCTGGCGGGCTGGCTTAGGTAACCAGGTAAGGGAGAACAATCAATATCATGTCAAGAGGAATACTATTCTACCAGTAATGAAAACACTATTTTGAAGTCCTGCAGAACACAAATAGCCTTTAAAAGAAAATTGCCTTCTCTTTTTCCAGACCAACACTTTTGGAAAATCTTTCCAGCTACCTCCATGGACCTGCACCCTCACCATGCAAACTCCTGATATTTCTTGATTGCTTTGCATCTTTATCTGTATACAGACTATGCATGCTTTGCTTACTGAGTTTAAGTTTAGTGGATTTACTGGCTTTTTATTTGTTTGGTAGGAAAGTCCTAAGACACTGGCTTAGATTCATAACTAAATGCACAGCTAAATCCCTTCCTTGTAGTCTGTTTGTTGTTGTTTCTTCAGGGGTAAAAAGTAGAATATATAGATATATGTGTATGTACGCATTTACAAACTCTCCAACTCCTTTCCTTCTTTTTCAAGGTCTGGCTTACATGCCTTTTGAATTTGTCTGAGCTGTGCATGTCAATGATGCATTTTGAATTGAAATGATGCTGGAAAACATTTGGCTTCTCCTTTCACTGGAAGACTGAAAGAAGACTAATGTGGTCTTGACTAGCGTCAAAGGAGATTGCCAGAATCTAGCTGCAGTGATGAGTTCAGAGGAGAAGGGTATCTCTCCTGCTCACAAAACCTCTACACCATCTCATAAAAGTGCCTCTTCTTCATCCTCTTCTCAGAGGGACAGCAGACAGGTGAGTGAAAGAATCTATGTTCTTCATCCACATTGAAACTCTCCAGCTTCTTTAGTTGGTTCCATATGACTTTCATTGTGTAACAACCACTTTTGGTGGTCGGGTCTGCTCCCATCCAGGCTGCTTCCTGCCACTGATGAATCTGCACAAGATCCTCCCTAATCCTCTCCCCAGTTTTCTTTATTCTGGATGGCTGGCCAGCAGCCAAGTACCATTTTTATTTTCCAAAAATGCCTTTAAAGCTCACATGGAGCTGAAAAACAGCTGCATCAGGGAAGTTTTCTGCTGGAAAACAGGAATTTCAGGAAAGTTCTTCTTTTATATTCATTTCCCAGCTCCTGGCTGGCTGGCAAGAGTGCAGTTTTACTGCTGTTCAGATTGTGTGGGGAAGACTCACTTTGCGCTCTCGCTTCCATGGTGGCAGCAGCATGCACAAGAGGGAAACGGAGTGGCAGGTTCAAGGACAGTATTAACAGAAGTTAGGGGTGTGAGTTTATTCCTAGTGTAGTTTTCTTTATCTTGCTCAATGAACATTGACTGGCTTTGTAAGAGAAGATAATTTGAAGGAAGTTCACAAAAGGGAAGTTGCCTGTCCCTTCCTTTCCCCCTGCATTTATGGCCCTGAGGTGCAGGCTGATGGGAGGAGAAAATTGCCTCAAATTGGGTGGACCCTCATAAATTTTACATTATCTCAAAATGCAAGCCACTGAGTGTGTATGTGGGAGAGGGATGCCTGTTCCAGTGCATCCCTCCTGCCTCCCCCATATGCATTCAATATATCATAGCTTTCCCCAACTTTGCATTTTCCAGACACATTTTGACAACAACACCCAGAATTCCTAGCCAGTGGCCCTGCTGGATGGGAATTCTGGGAGTTGCAGTTCAAATACCTCTGAAGACCACCAGGTTATCTTTTCTAACTATGAAACATTGCTGCATATATCATAAACATTATACAAACACTGTCTGTCTGTCTGTCTGTCTGTCTGTCTTTCTTTCTTTCTTTCTTTCTTTCTTTCTTTCTTTCTTTCTTTCTAAAACTTTGGTTTAATTTACTGTTGGGCTTTATGCTCTATTTTTTCCTGAATTTTTCATTTCTTTAGGATTTGTTTAAGTCATATATTCTGATGACTCTGCTCCAAAGTATTCACTAACTGTTATTTCCTCCCACAAGTCTTGAAGCAATAATTAACCCTGGAATGCATGCACTGTCATTGTGATGGTTTCAACTGTACAGCTTGACTACCCACAATACAGTTGTGGAAAGGGTAATCACAGCTGTACAGCAAGCCAGATGTGAGCAAAGCCCTCATTCCTTCCCTCCTCTCTGTCAAAAGCAGGACAGAAGTAATGTATTTTTCAACCATCACCACCCAAACTAGAGAGTAGAGGAAAACTGGCTTATCTCTTGTCCTGTTTTGCCTCAAGCAGGATGGGAAAATATGCTCCTTACTTTTTCCTACAGAAGAAAAGAAGAGTGGGAGTTTTGCTGAGGAAACTAGACCTTCATATCTCCCCTCAATTTATAATGGCAGTGGTAACACAGATGCCTTTTCTCACCCAAGCAGCCAAATATGGTTATAAATCGTAGTCTGTGGATTGGTGGGTGGAAGATTGCCATAGTGATTGGGTCTGGATGACATGCTGCAGCTCATTGTGGGCTCTTATTAAACAACTCTTACATAACCTAAACAAGCCATGAGTTCCATGAGAGTTGTTTCGTCCTTGCATAAGCCATGCTTACTGGGTTTGCACGACATATCTTTCCCCGCGCTGGGCTTGCATATTCAAAATGGTGCCACACCCACCATAACCACAGTAAAATAACCCAGCTGAGTTGCTGTCTTAAGTAATGCAAACAGCACCATTGTGTGCAATTCTGTGCCTGTATTACTTTGCTGAGTTACATACACTGTGTTGAGAATTGGAATCTCAGTTACCATAAGTTACATTTTTTCTGTATATCTGATAATTTACTTGATCTTTCTTTTTCAGTTCATCGGTCTGGGGTAGTAAAGAACAGTTCTGTCCATTACTTTCATTGTAATTTGAGTCCTTTCCATATTGTCCAAATAGGCTGGGGTGGGACATGGTGGCAGCCCCGACTCCCTCACAGTATGCTTTGTGTGCAGCCTCTTCCTTCAAACAAACTGTACAAAGTTCTGCATACATGATCAGGAAACCTGCTCTGTGAAAAGGCCTTGGGTCAAATCAAAGCGTGTGACAGACACATATGTAAAGTTTGTTAATTTTTTAATTCCCTTGATCTGGGTTAAACCTGTCAAAATGTTTAGTTCACAACAAAAGAAAACTGTCATCAGAGTCTCTATGGGGAAATCAATCCGTATGAGCAATTACGCAGGCAAAATATAGTTTCATTTTATGTGTGTTGTAATGGTAATACTCCTTCATATAGATTTGCAAATCCTCTTCTGAAAGATAGTTTCTTGGATTTAGGGTGTATTTCTGCAATATTTTATTTTCTAAGGATGCTTTCCTTTAAGGGGATCCACCTGCTCTGTGTCAGAATGGCATTGAAGCTATACAATTAGGAGTTTAAAAGGGCAGAGAGTTCAAGTAACCACTTGACATTTCCATAGTACAAGTATTGTGCAGTTACAATCTCTTGAGGAAACAGTTGTAGAAATGCGTATCAAGATTTCTGCTGTGCCACTGAAGGTATCTTTCTGTCTGTTTATATCTATATCACACAGTAAAAAGAGCATGGAAATATTTATGGCCTCAGTAGTTCAAGTTTGCAGATTTCTGCACCAAACACAATGCATAAGACACCACCTAAGAACAAAAATGCAGAATATATATTCACACTCAGAGCAAGATAGGGAAGGCCTGATTTCTTCTTCTTCTTGACAAAATCCAAACAGCATGTAAAAGACCTGGGAATCATCCAGGCATTCCTTTGCATCCAGTGAGCAATCCTAAGACATGCAGAGTGGCGTGGCACTTGGCAGCTTGCTGCTGCCGGCGACAGTCTCATCTGCCCCAGCCCCGCCTTCTGCAGTCTCTGTGTTGGTGGGGGGCGTTTGTAGAGAGGCCCCGCTGTGTGAGCACCGGTGCCTTCTGTGATGTGGAACTGGGAAGGTGCAGGGTTCCATGTCACGGGGACTCCTTCACGCAAAGTGCAAGCTCTCTGCCAGAGATACGCTTCCTCACCTGTCAATAGGGTAGATCAGTGGTGGCAAACCTGTGGCATGTGTGCCACAGCAGGCATGCAGAACCCTCTCTGTGAGCATGCGAGCCAAGTTGCCCCAGCAGCCGAGCAGCAGATAACAGCGCACATAGGGCCATGCGCGTATTCAGAAAGGAGTAGCGGCGCCAGGCGATGATGTCATGAGCTACGACTTATTAGCCGTGATTCATCCGAGCTTTCGCATGGCCTGTCAGTGTGCTGCCAAGGATATACATATATTTGCTTGGGCTGGCTGTGAGTTGTATTTTTCTAAACTAAAACCTCAGTATTCAGTGTGTACAGCAGTGTTGGCACTTTGCGATAAATAAGAGGGTTTTGGGTTGCAGTTTGGGCACTCGGTCTCTAAAAGGTTCCCCATCACTGGGGTAGATTGTTGCATTCCACTCCCTTTGCCGCCCTCTCCCCCAGTGCATTTGGGAGGAGGAATACTCAACATAGGGATATAGTGGAAAGCAGATATCTGAAGTGGCAAATGGTTAAATCATACTTGTTTTGTTGAACCAATCGAGGACGAATTTGAGGGTCGACTGAGTCCCTTTCCCTGAAACAATGATATTTAGGCTTGCCCCTCTGTCTTTCTTTCTGTTGATGTGAGAATAAAGGTAAAATAAAGTAAACAAGAAGCCAGCATAGGAATATGGGAAAAACACTGATGAATGCAAAACTATGGGAAGAAATAGTGTATCAGAACTCAACTGAATAATATATCCTGCCTATTTAGATGTTTATTTCATTTAGTTGTTTGAGTGAATTTACATTTTGGCTTTCCATCTAAAGATAAACAAGGCAGTTAATCTTGAGAGTAGCAGTTATATATTGCCTTGTGACTCTTGGGTGATGTAATTAACATTCATATAGGCCTTCGCAGCTATGAGCTATGAAACACATTAGGATCCTCAGTATTGACATTCTTGAATTGTGCAGTAGGAAAAACGACTTTGGTGATGGTTAATTTGTTTCTGGGAACACGGTACATTTCTAGAAACCATGACAGCCTTTGGACTTCGCTTTATACAAAGAAAATATATTTTGTATGACATGACATTTGCTCCCCTTTTGTTTCTGTTTTGTTTTAGAGTGGCCATGTGTTAGAGCGGAATATTTCTTCTGGAAGCACAGATCTGGTAATTAGCAAACAGTTGCTAGAGAATGAACCAGTCACTGTATCCAAAGTAAGTGCAGTTATGGGGTATTTACCAGTAGTTAGTGTGGAAAATAGATGGCATATTTAATGTGGAACTCCTGTGTATAAACTATTTGCCTTGTTCTGCTGCTGGTGAGCTGCCTCTGTTTAGGGAACGAATCATCCCCATTAACGTAGATTGAGTCATGACCAACCCTTATGCTTTCAAAAGAAGAGGAGAATAGTTTGGAAATGGAGTAGAAAATGTAAACATGTAAGCAATTTGAGTGAGGACCCATCTTTCTAAAAAGCAAGGGCTGTGTCTGTTATAATGAAGTAAAAGCTGGTTCATTTTTTAGTAAGACACAGAGCACCAAGACCTTAGGGAAAGGGAATCACCAAGGTTTAGAAATAAACAGTAGCAAATAACCAATTTGCGCTGATTCAAATGCTAGATGGGTTCTATCCATTTGTAAGTACCCAGCTGACTGAAGCCATCTGCCAGCAGAGCTGGGAGGGAGGCAATTTTCTGTGATTGCTAACTCTTCAGAGCAGATCTGGAGGGTTGAAAAATGCCTCTTTCTCTGTTCTACTGACAGATCCTTTCCAGTCACAGAGTAGCCAGAATTGGATAGAACCTCATGTTTTTAGCTTACCACATTGATCTAACAAGGTCTGTGGGCACACGGAAGCAGGTTATGTCATGTATCCCCTTGCTTCACAACTTCAGGGTGTATATTTTATTGATGATCATTTTATTTAGGTGCTTTACGATTTCTAAAATAAGCTGTTTTGAATTCTTGAAAGCAGTTAAGTAAAATGCCTATATAAATAAATATGTGATGTTCTGAAAGTATGAAAGCAGAATTATCAAGAGTATTAGGAACACAATAACAAATACTTTGTTTGTATATTAATGTCTTGGAAGGACCAAGTTAAACTGAAGCTGTCCATGTGTCTATTCTTGTTTTGGTCTCATCCACAAGAAAATAACAAAGGCAAATTAAATAAAACTGAACAACTGCAAGCTTATTCAATAATAAAGGTGTAATTAGTCTGTACAATTCACATAAGGCATAATTAGTTTATATAACTACTTATTGTTGCATTCTAAATACTGACTGCATTCACAGATGGGAGGTCATGAACTAGCAGTCAGTAGTTCGAACTGCTTCGCTGCACATGGCTAACCTCTTAATTTGTTCTTTTATTTTGTGTTTGCTTTTGTATGAGTGATGACTTTTCTTCCACGTGATTTGGAGGACAGAAAGAATTCAATGCAGTTGCAATGTGTCTCTCCCCCCAGCCCCACTGTGTCCCTCTTTGCTTTGGAGGCTTTCCCTCCTGAGCAGACATTGGGGGTGTATGGGGAGGGAATGCTCCCCCCACCGCCGTTCTGCTGACACAACTCAGTGGAGTTGCAGTACTGGATCCAGTCCAAAAGCTTGTAGCTTGTCCACATACGTCATGAGAAACCTCTTAATGAAAGGTAGAATAGCTGCAGTTGTGGCAATGCCCCCCCAGCACCATATCTATATATTCTAGCTCCATGTTGCATCAGTAATGCATCAATGTTCTATTGTTAACAATTAGAGCAGTTCGGATGGGACAGAGATTTTAGTTGTTGCCACGTTTAGGAACACTGAAGCTGTGATATGACGTTCTTGTATCGTGCATCCTGCTGCTCTTCTACCATACAATTGGCTGGCAGCAAAATGTCTGGGACACTGGATAAGCATTCCTACCTATAACGGGGAAAGAGGGCAAAAATTCAACTTCAGAATTCCGTTCAATGTATACTTCCACCCTAAGGACTGGAATTTTTATTCATTTACTTACTTATTTGGCTAAGAGGGGTCTCAAAAAGGTGTGCACTTAGTGTAATGCCCCGAAATTCAATATATTATTTCTTTGTATTAGTTGCTGAGCATGGACATATATCACCCACACCTGTTATTCTTTACTTAGAAGTAAGTTCACTGAATTCAGTAGGACTTGATCCTTTGTATTGCCACTTCAAACGGTTTGAAATTGGATTGGATTGACAATGTATTGTCACCTTGGGGGATTGGAAAACACGGCTCAGAGGAAGCCCACTGTTTCAGACAATGTTGACATTATGAGGTTCTTTGGTGTGTTCCCTCCACCTCCCCTCCCCTGCTCTTCCCTCAGGAGCCAGACAGCTGGGAAATTATAGAAGGCCTGAAAATTGGTCAGACTAATGTTCAGAAACCAGACAAACATGAAGGATTCATGCTAAAGAAAAGGAAATGGCCTTTAAAAGGCTGGCACAAGGTAAAATATCCATTTAACACTCAAGTGCTCATTAGTTCAGATTAAAAAGAAGGGTTATTATTTCTGTGGCAAATTGAATTGCTCTTCCAAATTCCTGAAATACATTTTTACGGTCCATGCGAGTTTATTATATCATCTGCACAAAGCTTTCCTTAGAGGATATATGCTTCCTGTCAAGAACAGATAATGCTTTCTTTGTAATGTTTATCAGAGGAAGTACTACTTGAAGTCCATTAACCCCTGAAACCAGGAAAGCCTTCCCTGCACCCTGTATCAAGCAAGTCATAATCAAATATGCAGTGTGATGGCCCAGAAACAGTGAGCACATAGAGGGGTACATTGGGTGTATTCTTGGGATTTTGTTAAGCACTGAAACGGAGAGTCAAAGGGAACAGCTGACCCTCTGAGCGCTCCGATGTGCTTGCATATTATACCAAAAGAAAGGAGGGAAGTGCCGGCACCATGTTGTGGGGAATTGGGCCCCCTTCATTTTAGTTCGCATTGCTGGAACAATCCAGTGCCCCATGGCAGCATCACAGGAGCAAGCAACATTTCAGCAGTGCCACTCCTTATCTGGTAGTCAAGGAAACAAATTTGCTGGGCTGTGGGTGGGAATTGGTCTTGCTAGGCCAGGGGGAGGCATCCCGGTGCCCTCGTCCCAGAGAGCACAGCCAATGGACCGGAATTATGGGAGTTGTAATCCAAACACTTGAATGGTGCTGTGATGCTTTTTCTGGCAACATAGCAGAAGGGCATTAATTATTGCCTTGGTGCTTATTCCTTCTCTGACCCTGTAAGCTGCTGCACTTAAAAGAGAGAAGATCGGGATGATAGCACTGCTCCACTATAACGTGGCTTCATTTCACCTGAGGTCTTTTAACAACAGCTGAAGGGTCCACAACTCAGTAGATTTCATTATATTAAGCAGTATATAAGAAGTATACTGTATATAGTATATTAAGCAGTATAAATAAATTAATAAATAGTTGTAATATTTCACTTTAATAATTAAGGGTAGTCAATCTCTGCTAGTTTAAAAAGTTATTTGTTTTGAGTTTGGTAGAAATAGCTTTCCTGAAAAACTCTATTTCATCTATGTTTTTATAAATTTACTGATTCATTTCTTTTAATTTTTCCATTATATGTCAGCCCACTTAGGTCACTTTTGTATCTGCTTATGTAGTCAGTACTCCAAAGAGGAAAAAAATCAATATGAAGAGCACTATTCACATGTCACTCAGATTGAATACTTATGAATTAACTATTAAACACAGATTGATATTAATCCAGATTAAATAATTTAGAATTTAGTAATCACAGAGAATGTACATCTGTCTTCATTAGCGGTATTGTTTCAACATTCCAGGTTTTATTTGCTCATTTGCATATTGTTTTTCTGCAGCGCTTTTTTGTCCTGGACAATGGAATGTTGAAATATTCTAAGTCACCAATTGATGTAAGTAAATCTGGAGCAATTGATGTAAATAAATCATGCTGGGTATTGCCTGCTACATCACTTAAATATTGACACTTAGAACCAAAGCACAACCTTGCTAGCAGCTACGATTTGGGGGATTACTCTAGACAGGTGCCCTAGCCTGGATCAGGACCCTGCCAGGAAGTGAGTTGTGAGGCATTTGGCAAGAGTAACAAAAACCTCTTCCCAAGCTAGCCCAGGCCACCAGCAGTGCTGGCCTCCCCACAATGCCCCAGTGGCATAGTGGAGTGACAGACGCTGGATAGCCTTTCCCCTCCTTCCTCCCCCTTTTCCCCCAGAGGATTCCAGTCTGTCAATAGTGACAGCCCCTTTAAAGTGCCCAACCAGCACACTGCAGGGCCTAAAAAACTCTGGGTTTTTTAGTTCAAGAAATTTGGCAATCTTTAAAAAAAATCTAATTAATTTTTAAGTCAGACTTGTGCAAACATGTATAGTTACACTTGAAATAGCAAGCCTCGCCCGAGTAGTGTCTGTGGGGATGCCTGCTCTCAAAGTGCAGCAGGGACACCCCCCCCCCCCTTGGGCATCGACATAAAGAGGCTGAACACAACTTTTTTTGTTTTTGTTTTAGCTTCTCTTGACAGCTGTCAAAAGCTGAGTTGTGAAGAGAAACCAAAGCTGCAAGCTGTCTTAACTTGCAAAAAGGGATGGCCACTAGATCATTGTGTTCATGGCAAGATCCTCAAGATTTTCGGTGGAGAGAGACCTCGGTCTTCTTGGGTCCTTTGCACTTTTCCACTGCTTCCAGAGATTCTAGGTGCTTGGCAAAGTGAAAAGTGCAACCCATCCCCCTTGATGAGAACATGGAGATCTGACAGCTACTCAAAGAATAATTAAATTGCCTTATTTTTCTAGTCTGTTGATAATGCTTTGTCTTGTTTTTTCAGACTCAGAAGGGAAAGGTCCATGGGAGCATAGATGTTGGCTTATCAGTTATGTCCATTAAAAAGAAAGCTCGTAGGATAGACCTAGACACTGAAGAGCACATCTACCATTTAAAAGTAAAGCGTGTTTCCCCTAATTCTCTTTCTGTTTTGTAACCATCACGTGGCACAATGGAAGGTAAATAACACTTCTGAACACCTCATTCACACCAACCCTTTCACTAGGTGAAGTCCCAGGATTCGTTTGATGCTTGGGTGTCAAAACTGCGCCACCACAGATTATACCGTCAGAATGAGATTGTACGATCCCCACGAGATGCCGGCTTCCACATCTTCCCTTCAACCTCAACCGCAGAATCTTCACCAGCTGCTAACGTTGCTGTGCTGGAGGCCAAGGTGTGAAATGTCTTTGAAGTAGGAGAACTCCTGTCTTGAAGGTCACGTGTAGTTGCTTAATCCTCTAACACATTTCCTTACTGTTCTTCTCAGTGAGGAAGTGGGTTTCTGAAGAGTCCCCTGTTTTTCTGCATCCTGTATTTGTTGTTTGGTTGCATTTAGATTAGAGTGCCACATTTGTATTTGCTTCCCTCTTCAGAAAGAAACAATGTCCTTTGTGTGGTGCTTAGTTTTTATCACAGTATTTTCTCCCAACAGTATAAGTTTTGCCTCTCTCCCCATCCTCTTCTCTTATTTTTTTCCATAGGTCTCACCGAATAACTTCCCATGGCAATCACCTATCCCCTGCAGTAACAGCCTACCTGCGACATGCACGACTGGCCAAAGTAAAGTAGTTGCTTGGTTGCAGGACTCTGCAGAGATGGACAGGTGTGCAGAAGGTCAGTCCCTCCTTCAGTTCATGACCAGGCTTTCTCCTTACTTCATAGCAGCAGCTTCTGCTACTAAATTTAATAGATTGTAGCTGCTAGTATTTACAGTAGCTAATCAGACTTCTTTCCTAAAAGTAATCAATAGCATCTTAGCTGCTATAGATGCTTCCCTTGCAGAGTTCATATTTCCCTGTCAACAATTCTGGGCTCTAACGTAGCCCACAAGTACCAGTGGTTATCATACCAGTGTGATCCCGATGGGCACTTCCAGCTCCTACAGCAGTGATCTTAACTCCCCCCTCCCAGGCCACCTGGGGGCCTCTCGTCTTCTCCTGTCTCCATCGAGTGGTGAGGTCGTGCACCAGGTTCAGCTGGATGCCTTTTGGGCCTCTCCTGCTCTTGCCCCTCCTCCATCATCCAGACAAAGCCTTATCAGTCAGCCACAGGCAAAGTCATCAGGCAAGCAAATTTTGACAGGTTTGGGATGGATCTTTTTCTCATGACTTGAATGCTCTGTTCTTTTCAGGGTTGCAACATTTCCCACCAGCTTCACCCAGGATAGTTGGGTGGTATAGATAATTGATTAAGTAGAGACTGCTGTGGCTTTGGTAGGGAGACCCCAAAATCCAGTCTCTCTCCCGACCCCTCCCAGCCACAGAAAGAAGCACGGCAACTGCTGTCCAAGGGCATGGAAGCAGCCTCAGAGGACCTCAGCAAGATCTGCAAGGGGGTGTTGCAAGGTGGCTTGATAGGGAAAAAAGAGGAAAACCAGACAAAGTTATGAAAATTGCCTCTGTTGTACCTCTAGCCCTGCCAGCTGCAACAGTGATAAGATTGCAAGTTTAAAAAGAGAGTTGATTTTGAGTTTTACCTATACATTTACAAGTATATTCCACTTATTAAAGTTAAGTTCCTCCTTTTTAAACCAAATTATTTGTTTAGAATAGCTAGCTTATCACCTGACAATATAACAGATGTGATACCTCGAATTTTTGATTTCCCTTAAGCAGGAATGAAGGAGTTGGCAGTAGCAGGTAAAAAGCACATTGAGAGATTAATCGAGCCTCCACTTGTTCCATCCCTTGGTTCAGGGACTTGTAGAGGATCAGAAGAGTGGAAGAGCCACATATCCCCGTCCCGTTATGATTATCAGAAGTGTCGCTAAAATGTGTTGTATTTTCCACATAAAGCAGAGTGATTATGCTGCAGTACAGGCAAATAGGTCCATTTAAGGCAAGAGATACAATTGCAAAAGAAAATTTTGGCCATGGTGGCTAATGTACCTTTGTTCTGGTAATTTGCCTCAGATCTTGCGCACTGCCAATCAAACCTTGTGGAACTGAGTAAAATTCTTCAGAACTTAGAAATACTTCAGAGAACCCAGTCAGCCCCAAACTTCACAGACATACAGGTAAATATGTTTTTTAAATGGATTAAATACTGATGGTTATACATATAAACAGTTTGTCCTTGAAATGTCCCATGCGGTTGCCAGGGGATCTAGTTGTCATTCTGCAAACACGCATTGCTAGAAACTCTTTGGGCAATCATAAAAGACTTCAGGGTGTGCAGAATAATGTATTGTCATACTCCAGTTTCCTGATGATTATAAATTCTACAACCAACACAAATTTGCAGAATCTTGCTGAATTTGAATGTTGTGTTCTACTAGTGTAATAGTCAACTTTTCTTTGTTTTTGCTAAGACTGTTATGTCAAAGAAAAAATGAAACTCTTCTTTCATTGAATTTTAGTCAGAAAACTCTAAATGGCTGTAGGATTGTGCTTTGAAGTTTATCTGCTTTTAAAATTGTCTTCAGTGGGCATATTGTCTGCTTAAGTTAGCAGTCTTCCTACATTTCTATTTGCAAAAAATACTAATGCTAAGATTCTTGTTACTAACTTTGCAATATTGTCCATGTTGTCTGTGTGAGCTTTAATGCAGTGGTTTGTTGCTTTTAACTATTTTATGACATAGGCTAACTGTGTAGATAAGAAAGACAAACGTGTCACAAGAAGATGGAGGACAAAAAGTGTCAGCAAAGATACTAAAATACAGCTTCAGGTACTGAGTTCATGTTGTTTCCATTTTACTACTACTTTGGATGAATCTTTCTTTTGAAAAATACAAAAGAAGTCAGCTGGGTTGGGCTGTTTCTTTGTTTTTGTTTTTGTTTTTGTTTTGTTTTGTTTTTTGAGCACTGGTCCTTTCATTCTTAAAAACATTTAAAAATATGAAGAACAAGGCCCGATGCTCGCAAATTAAATTGCATTCACTCTCATATTAACATGAAGAATTTTTCATATAAAAAAGGAAACAGACAGAAAGTGGGGCAGGGGCAACTCTGTAAGTATGAAAAATATTGCTGACTGGTATCCAAAGAACTAATTTAGGTATGTTCCAGGCTCTGCTAGCTGAATCTCCTTTTTTCCTGTTTTTCCTTTGAACTGAAGACCCCTGTGCTGAGTCACTTCTTGCTTTAAGAAACCTCACTTTCAAAAACGGCTTGTCATGCAGTATTGGGGGTGTCAGTTTGAGAACCTTAAGTATAAAAAGTCCTCTTTGAAATGCATAACTAGTTATACACTTCTTTGGATCCTAGATATTGTGCTATCAGCAAAAAAAATCTCTTCTGTCCAGGAAAGCCATATGCTGGGTGTATGTTTATTTTGCTGCATTGATATATTTTAGGAAGCCACAACCAGTAATTACATGTCTATTTAGCAGCGGCATCCAACAGTGCACACTATATTTTTACCTACATAGAGGTGGTGCCTTTGAGGTCCTCCTGTATAAAGATGCCCAAAGTCAAGGTTGGATTTTTTTAGTTATAGATGCTTACGGCATGCATCATTGTATTCAATGTGGCATACTCTTGGGTAAGTGTGCACAGAATTACAACCCTTAATGTAGATAACATTTCTTCTATAGGCCTTTACAAGTAATTTTGCATCATTGAAATTACGGCGTTAGCCAGAGATAAGACAAGACTATATTATAGCTTACTTTAGATTGCCCAGGGATAATAGTTCTTTCCCAGGAACTGTACTTCAACCTTATAACTAGATTATAAACAGTGGGGTTTGTAAATATGCTCTTTTATCTTCACAAGCTGGGTTTAGACATGCAATGGAATGAGGTGAGAATGAAGTGATGGCCTACCAAAGTAAGGATTGTAGGATTTCAGACTGCTTCAGCCCTCACCCTGACAAAATCCCAGTAGACAGAGCTCTAGTACCGCAGAAGAACTGGGCTAGATTCTTTCTACTTGCATGGAGTACTTCCTTAGTTTTCACAAAAGACAGCCTTTAAAAATGGGATCCTTGGTCTGAAGTAATATGTGACAAAGTTCATGGTATCACCCCAGGCCTCTTTCACTTTAACCTTCTGCATGTGAAAATCTTGCCTGCATGAGCAAGCAAACGAATCTGCCAGTTCCTGGGAAAGGAGAATTCTACTGGGAATCCAGGTTTTGAATATTACCAAGTAATATTACCAGCTAAAAGACATTGTGATACATGTACAGAAATAGATCCTTGATCTGTTTTGAAAGAGTTCCAGCTATGCACATTAAACCTCATTCCATGAAGAAGCTGAAGTTTGAAACCTTTTTGTTTTTACATTGACTCTACCCAAATGAACAGACTGTTTCAGGCTTGGAAATAACAACTCTATTGGGTGAAATAAAAACTGTCTCTATTTACACTCAGTGGCTCTGGAAGTGGCCCATGGGGCTGCTTCTCTTCCTGTCCCTCGCTGAAGAGCCAAATGAAAACATCTTGCTTTACTGGTGCTCTATTCCTTCCTGAAGCAGGGAAAGGAACATTCCCATGCAGACCCTCTAGCCTGGCCTTCCACAAGGCTCTGCATGAAGGAATGTGCCATGTCTTGATTGTGACCCCTTCCACCTCAAGCAGAGAGAGATTGCAGGACAAGACCAGTAGGTTCTAGCTCAGCTGTGTTTTCGCAGCCAGGTAAACACAGAGTAGCTAGTTTCTGCTTTTCTTTCTCTCTGTCTTCCCATCAGATTCCTGCCTTTCTGTCTTCCTTCCTTCCATACTCTTATGTTCTCTTTCTGCCTCACCTGCTGCTCAGAATCAAGGGAGGGACAGAATCTGCCCAGCAGTGTGAACATTTGAGGCAGCTATGATTACCTTCCTCTCCCTCCTTTCTGTTCCTCTCCTCAGGAGAAAATGAGCCCTCTGAGTGTGTGTGTGTGAAAGACAGAGGAAGGGAGAATGCAAGTCCCTGGTTGGCCCCACCAGCAGATCTTTTTTTTCACCCTCCCAGAGTTAATTCCCCATAGAAGCTGCCGTGAGGTCTGCATGGACTGTGGCATGCTCAGTTGAGTGAATGGGAACAGGCTGTCTTCCTGATCATTTACAAGGCAGGACTAGTAGTTGCCAGATGAACAAATAAAAAAGAAGAGGACCTGTAGGTCTGAGAAATTATTATATCCATTGTGATCTAATGGAAACAATTAAAGGAAGGTACCCTGACAAATCAAGCCTTTCACACGCATTAGACAATCCGTGTAGCACATTCAAGACATTTTTGTGTTTTCTTTGTATTGTTTTACATGTGCACTTTTATATATCTATAGCACTGTTCCAATCCTATTGCCTGTTACTAATGCCTATTGTTTGAAGCTTGATACAGGGCACTTTTTGAAACAGGTGTTACTATTTTCATTTTTTCCCAATCTCTTTCTAGTAACTTGGGACTGAAATGGCAATGTAGGTTTCCTAGGAGAGCATGGGAGAGAACAGCCTGTATTTATAGAACTGAGGGCCTAGAACTTTATCGTCAAGTTTTACCAAACACCTCCTCTTTCTTTTTGTGGGTAGGAATGTCTTTCTGAACTAATTGCATCCCTTCAGAGAGAATTTTCAGGAAATGTTGCAGGATTTCAGAAACTTGGTAAAACAACAAGCTGATTTCTTTGCCAGCACTGCTTATAGCCATATGCTTTGGAATGATGACACATGGTTTTGCATATCAATAGTTAGACTTATTACTTTCCAGTAATATCCAGCAAAATTAAGAAGACACAACAAATAGAGTTGTTAATGTTGTAAGATGGACACATCTTGTTTTATTGATGTAGCATTTTCTGAGAATGCATGGTCCTTATTAGTCCTTACTACGTCATTTTGTGGTAGATATCTTGCTAGGGTTTCTAATGCTAGTCTACTAGCAGAGGGAGTATTGATGTGAGAGAAATGGAGATTGATCAGGGAAGTCTGGAACCAAATTTTAATTTCATTGTCTTTACCTATGTCTTTTGCTAAGTTGCTAAGATTATTTCAATTCTCTGTTAGCTTGTTTTAATGTTGAATGAAATTGGAGGCTTATCAGTGAAAATAAAGTTAAAATAGAAGAAAAGCAAATGCCTTAGAAGCCACATGAAATAATATTTCTGTATATGCACCTTGTGTGTGTATGTATATTTCCCTATTATGCATGATATTTTAACAGGTTGCTTCTCTTGTGTAGCTTACAAGTCTCAGAGAAGCTTCTGTTTACAGCTGAGAGCCTGGTTAAACTTAATTTCTCAGCCCAGCATGAGAAAGGTGGATGTTTGGCTCTTGCATATTCCTTTATTCTTCTTGCACCCCTTTTCTTTCCAGGTAAAAAGTAGCATGTGACCCAGCATGGTACATATTCACCTGTATCTGTAATTTGAACCCTTATTTATTCCTCTTTAACTTCAGGAACAAATAGAAAGAGTAGAGTAGGGAAGGTGGAGTACATATTTGGGTAAACCTACAACTTTCTCCTCCCTGGATGGAGAAAATCATGTTTGACCAAATCTTAGCAAGCCTGAAAATGGTGAGAGTTCAGAGCTAACAGATAGATGTGGGAATAAGATGCATACTTGGTCCCTGATTGCTAGTAGCCCACGTGCATGTAAGGGTGGGATGGCTGCCTTCAAGGAAATTGGGCAAGATATTCATTGGAACCTTGTAAAACTGCTTGCTTGAATGCTCTGGACTGGCACTTTGCATTTCGAATGGCATGTTGAAGAACTGTTACTGGAAGCATGAAAACAGTTATTCAGTATGGTTTGTCTGCAGTCTTATGCAGAATATGTTAGAAAGGAAAGGAAGGCTGGAGAAGCAAAGAGTCAGATGTTCAGGATAGTCACTCTGGATGAAACATGTGCTATTAAAACAATCAGGTGGAATCTTGAGGTGGCGTATATTTTGACTTAAACACCTTCAGAATAATATGCATGTCCACACTTTATAATAGTTAGCTTGCAAATTGTAATAGACTTGCATTCCAGATGATTTCTATTGCAATGCATAAGGTAAAGTGATTGTATCAAATCTCTGGACTTTTGTGGTCTTTTAATTGCATAGCCTTTTCTTTTTATTTGAATGGTGTATAACATGCACAATTTTATACATGCATTTGTAGTTCATGAGCATCGGATACCATTGAGAAAAATCTTACAGCATGTAAAATTGCCATACTTCTTCAATAAGAAAACAAGGCATGCCATTTAATACCAGGATGCTATCTTTTCCTAAGAATTAAGACCGAATCCAGTTATTCTTTATACATGCATTTGGTTATTGCATTTATAATAGTTTTATATTATAATTATAGGCAAAAGGGAAAAGAAGCTGGGTTTTTACCCTACTCTAAAATTGCCTGTCAGGCTATACTGAGCTGAGTGAAAAACAAAATGAAACAAAACAGCGCACCCCCTCCTTCAGCTTCTCATGAACTAACTGGGGGTGGAAATGAATACTGGAGTGGCTGAATCATTCCTCTGTGCTCACATCTAGATTGAGGCAATCTGTATTGGAGTTAACAAGGAGTTATGGAAATTGGCCCTTTGTAGAGATAAACTCCGTTAAAGCATCTCCCCCCTCCTTGTCTCACCATCTTTTACCTTCCTGCATCCCATCCTCCTCTTCCCTCCTTTCTGCTTCCCTGTTCTTTTCCCTGTTCACTGTCAGGAAGGGACAGCGCTGAAGGGTCAATTCAGTACTGCACGGCGCCGGCAGAGACTAGCAGCAGCAGTGGCTACAACAGTGAGTGACTTGACAGTCAAGGCTCCTCCACACAGCTTTGAAGATGGGGTGCTGTATATGTTGAATGTGTGCTAGTGATGCTGAGAGACTGAACGGCACGTCAGGTGCTTGTGGCACTTGGGGGGCCTGGGAGGGTGGGGGGAGCCCCGAGCCGGCTCTGCCGCAGTATGGGCTCATAAACCATACAGCTCATTCATACGAGTGTATGTACTGTGCGACCGAGTAAGTGCTTTTAGCTACGTTCTGCAAAACCGGGCCAAATGAACCCCACAGAGTTCTGTGAGGGAGAGAGAGGCCATGGCTGCAACCAGCAAGGCTTGAAAAAGCTGCAATGTGGTTGGACTGCATTGTGTGCGTGCGCGTGCGTGTGCACACGTGTTTAGAACTGCTTCTCACACAGATGGTTTTGGGTATACTTTCTGAGCTGAATTCTTTCTGATTTTGTATGCATGGTGCACCTCCTGATGAGCATCATGCGCCAAAGGATTACTAGCAGTTACCTGTGGGGTCCTGGGTGTCTTGGCAAGGGGGTGTTCTTGGTGGCTGCTCCCAGGCCAAGGGGGTTTGTGCTGGATCCCTCCATAGGGGAGGGATCTATAGACATTTTTATTCAAGCAGACCTTTGGTTTGCAGGTCTGCTTCAGTGTTTGGGGGGCTGTTTTTATTCTTTTGTGGTGTTTTCAACTGTGCTTTTAATGTATTAATTTTATGACTATTCTAACTAAGCTTTTTTTTAATGGTTCTTACTATTGTTAGTGGCCTTGACAGATATCGCTTTAGTGGAAAGGCAGACTGTTACTCAAATTGATAGGATAGGATAGGATAGGATATAGCCAATGGAAGTGAGCTTCACATAGGTGTTGGAAGTTTTGCTCTGGTAATCCTTCAGATACTGTAATAACTGCAGTTAATGCTTTTACATGCGGTTGCCCATGGTGAGCCAAATACCATCCAGATGCTGCCACTCGGTATCCCCTGAGGCACACTTGCATAGGGTTTCTTTCTTTCTACCTTGAGAAAAACCCGCAAGTTTGGGGAAGAGTAAGGAAGACACAGCCTGGCTGGCAACGTCACCATTTCCAGCACTTAGGGTGGCAATGAGGATGAGAGCAGGCATGGCAGCCTAATCAGAATTGGGGAGACATTTACTACACCATGTTAGTGCGGTGCCTCAGAGAGAATAAGAAGAGCTTTAATTAAGTTGCTTTTTTATTATTTTACTTCAGCCACCTTGGGAACTCTTTTGGATCAAATGGTGGGGTGGGAGTAATCAAACAAGTAAATAAAAGATCTGGCACCATGCATATTAAAGAGGGGGACTTTGGCAGAGAAAGATCCTAAGATGTTAGAATCAGGCCCTATCCACTTAGGATAATTATTGTATTTTGATTATTTTATATGTTATTTTCTCCCCTTCAAATGGAGAAGTCTGAAGGGACAGATAACAAATATAAAACAACATCAAAATAATTAACCAACAATAATCAAACTGTCACATTCTGATAGGTATTTTATACTTACACTGCATACTATAAATAATAGGAAACCACAATATGGTTGAAATTCTGATGCTCACTTGAAGCAAATCTTTTTAAAAAAAGAAGGCCTTGTTTCTGAGTAAAGATGCTTAGGATCACACTGTAATTCCATGAAATGACTTGACCAGTTAAGAAGACAGAAGACGATTGATTACCAAGTCCATCATGGAATTTAACTACACTGTATTTTATTATTGTCTAAGTTTTATTTCTGTTCCATAACCACAAAAAGTCATATTACTACCATGACCAGCCATACTTTAATTTTTATTAATGGTAAATAAGTAAGTTATTTATTGAGAAGGAACAACTCACTGGAGAAGATCCTGATGCTGGGAACGATCGATGGCGAAAGAAGAAGGGGATGGCAGAGAATGAGGTGGCTGGATGGGGTCACTGGGGCGGTGGGTGTGGGCTTGGGTGGACTCCAAGGGATGGTGGAGGACAGGAGAGCCTGGAGGAATGTTGTCCATGGGGTTGTGATGGGTCGGGCACGACTTTGCGACCAATAACAAGAAGAAGAAGGTATTTATGGTGGAAGGTAAATAGAGTCAATGACTTGGTATCCAACCACTGTTTCCATCCAGTGCCAAAAGTTTCACATAATTCAGTAATTACAAGAAGGCTTAAAGTGCAGTCCTCTGGCTTCCTGGCATGGTCTGGGGGCCGTGGAATAGGTTGAATTCTCAACTCTAGCCTCAGAAAGCTTTCCAAGGTTGAGACTGGGACTCAGAGCTCAGAGGGGGCCCTCCATCTTGGCAGCTGCCCTGTTGTTTTCTGCATTGGTTGAACCCCAAAGATGGGAGAAGGCTCTCTTGGAGGCAGTGTGAAGAGAGGCAATCCAGAGGTCAGGGAGGGCGGGAGTGAGGCATGGCTTTCCTCTGAGGAATCCCAGCAGTGCCTCAGCTTCTTCTCGTGAGAAGGGGAATAATCAGCCATCTATGCATTGTACAATTGTGTGGCTTAATAAATAGACACATTTTCAGTGGAAAAAGCTGATGAATGAACTCAGGTGAGCACACTGTGATCAAAGATTTGAAATAGGATCAGTGATTGGCGGAAATGAATGAGGACAGGGACGTAGAAGGGGTGGTGGAGCTGGACAGCCCACTTAAGTGGCGTGCTCTGGGTGGCTGCACAATCTGGAAGAACCTGACAGTGATCATTGCAGCCTCAAGGTATTTAGGTGGGTGGGTAAATCAATTAAAGACTCACTTGTGGCCATTTCACTTTCAGGTAACCCCTTCCCCTAAAGACTGTGTGTGTGTGTGTGTGTGTGTGAGGGGAAGGTTGTACTGCAACTGTGAAAGGCACATATGCATTATAACAGGCAAGCACGCATTACACCTTTGTACCTCAGCATAATATTCTATGTACTTCCAGGCCTGCTCAAGTCAGGGTTTTACCTATTTCAGCTGCTAGGAGAAGGTTTGATAGATTTTCCTCATATGGTGCTGCATACTTTACATTTATAATGCTGCAGTGCAACCCTTTTTTCCCCAAAATTTTTGATATTTTATTTTTTGGTCCTTTAGCGTCTATTTTGAACCACAGCTGTCATATTACACTTGATTTCAACAAATTGCTTAATGCCATTTACCCTAGTCCTACCTTCATTATAGATGTTTCTTCTAAATTCTGGGCGCTGTATAAACACACTTTCTGCACTCATGGTTGGAAGGACCTGAATCTTGACATCGCTGTAAGAAAGTGGTTTTGAAGTATTACCTTAATATGTGCATATATTTCATATTAAAATCTATTATCTGTCTATCTTCTGTTAAGGTTGGTGGATGGGTGTGCACACATGTGCACACACAAGTACTGAATACTAGGAAGTAAAGTCATTACCTGCATGTTATCTATGTATTAGTTGGTCAGAATTTTAAAATAAAGTTGAGGTAAATACAGACTGTTAGCATCTACGCCACTAGGATCACTTCAGGCATGAGTTTAATTTCTTCACATCATATTTTGTAAATATGTACACATCAGCTGGGATTCAAAGTTCCCCTTAGATTGGTCCGTGGTGAGCAAACTGCAGCATTCCTGGATTTTCTTCCCACCTGCAGATCCCTTTTCATTGTGGATCTGTGGGTAGGACTCCCTTCCAAAGTTAAGCATGGGGAGATAAGCAACAGGAAGTGCTTTTTTCCCCAGAGGGAGGAATAGCATCTGCTCTCACCAGTCCTTTGGACCCTGGATAGTCACAACCAGTATACGCTAAATAAGTGTTTCGTATTTATATTTTTATTTCTTCTTCTTCCCTCCAGATTCCACTTTCCCCCCTCCTGCAGTAACCCAAGACAATATGCAGAGTCCAGAAATATTCCCTATACTATTCCCCACTTTGGAAATGCATGTGCTTCCTCTGCCCACCCTTCTTCCCACCACACCCTCAGCAGAACTGGTCTTCTGCCAATGACTCTCCCATGATCAGCTCCAGATCCCTGCAGAGGAGAATGACAGATTTAGGGGACAGTAGATTTAGGCTTTTGCCCTGGTGTATCTGTTTCTAGATGACCCTCCATGCTTTCTCCCAGGAACTTTTATCAGGGCTCCTTGCATGAATTGTTCTAGCAATAAACTGCTGTTGGCTTCAGCCATAGCAATTTTGATGAAAATGAAGTTACAACTTGGACCAAGTGCCATGGGAATGGAGATCAAAGCTTACTTGTCAAAAGGATAGCCTAAGGGATTTTTTTACAGAGAGAGTATTAATATAGTATGAAATCTGTGTTCAGTGCGAGGAAAATATTCTGGATGTACCTGTCTGTCAGTGGCATATCCTCTGTCAGCAGAACAGATTTTCTTTCCTCACGTAGTTCCCTGCCCCCTCACCAAATCTACTTGGGTTGAAGGGTATCCAGAGCAGAGTTTTGGAGTCATCGAGACTGCAGGGTGGGAGAGGGGTCGCTTTGTTGCATTAATCAAGTCCACTCGCACAATGTTCATGGTCACCTTTTATGTGCTTACGATTGCAGTGATATTCGAAGATCCCTTAGGATAATGAGACATTCTCTCTGATTTCTGAGAGCAAATAAAAACAACTATGTAGCTTTTGCAGTCTAAATTTGACTTGGGTTCTAATTTAATATTACATGTACAACTGAGTGAAAAATATATGAACAAAGAATGTTGGTTGTTTTATGAGGATACTTAGCTGATACTTCTCAAGATGGTGTCTTCCATGTGTTGCTGGACTTCAGCTCCCATCAGACCCAGCCAGCATGGTCAATGGCCAGGAATGTTGGGAGTTGTAGTGCAAAATATCTGGAGGGTACAAGGTTGGGGTTTAGGTTAGGGTCATAGAGTAATATGACTTTTTGTGCTGGTACTTTTTAGGGTATTTCAAAGGCATGGACTGAGTTTTGTGATAATTTTTCAGACGTTGACATTTAAATTACATTAATTGCTTGAACGACAATGAAACTAGCCATTGAAGTTCTAAATTGGATTGCTACTTCATTCATAGAGAGGCTTGAATTTTGGACTGCATATCTCATGTAGAGCTGTGTGTATTTTGTCTTGCATGTCTGCATATAACAGAATGGCATGTGTATATATTAATATAAAAAGGGCCATGGTGTGTGTGTGTGTCTGTCCGTGTTATTTCATGTGTAGATATAGAAAATGTATTGTGTATATGTCTTAAAACTGCACAGATACATTATTTATAAAATATACACATATAAAAACATATACATGGAATGTACATGAAACATGTTTTTGGAAAGAAATAGAAAGTGTAAATGGCTTAATAAATTGTGTGCTTTGGGACATCATTTTGGGACATCAGACTATTTTTGTGTTCAATGCACTGCATTAAGCTGTCATTCTAAATGAAAAGGGGGCACCTAAGGAGTCAGTGTAGCTTCATAGTGTGCAATTTGTAAATGCACTATAATGCAATATATTTAATAGCAACTTCCAGGCACACCAACATTTGATTAATCTATTCATAGTTATTTTGGGAATTTTTTGCTATATTTTTAGTTTGCTGAATGAACTTAATACCGTGCATCTTTATAATTCAGTTGTATGCCTTCTTCTGTCGGGTGGTACCCAAATGGCAGCCACTACACATTCTTCCTGTATGAACATCCAGATGATTAGAAATTAAGTAATGTTCTTTCCACCCTTTACATTTTTGCTTCTCACTGAATGGTTCGGGAACACATTTTACATCATCACATGAATATCTATTATTCAGCCCTCACATCCATGCTCAGGAGATAAGGTTGCTAAATTTTGCTTTACTTAAAAGATTCTCAGAATTGTACATTTCAAAATATAACTGTATGTGTATAACTCATATAGCATAAGGGAAACTCAAATTAATGCTCAAAATGAATCAGCATTGATTTGAGAGGACAAAACTTGATTTGGGTGTGCTTTGCAAAATAAGCAGAACTTCCAGTTGAGGATTAATTGTGGATTTGCCATGGCTCCTTCACTTACATTTTACAGGAGGTTCAGATAATGTTCATCTACTGGTAATCCTTCCATGTATTCCCAGTGTTGCTTTTTTTTCTTACTGGAGAAGTTCTGTCCTGGTTTTTTTTCGATTTTGTTTTTATTTGTTTTTGAGGATGGAGTTACACAGTCTTCAAATTCGCAAATGGCCTTCCTGCTGTTCTTCCATCTTTTTAAACAATTGTTTTTGACATGTGCAATGAACCTATAGATAGCTCAGCATACTTAAGACAGATGAAAACAAGTGGATGATAAAAAATGGTGCTCATTGCAAGAGAGGTAGTAAATGCTTGTTTGAGTTGTCCAATAAGTCACTAGCCATGGCAAAACCCACATCCCTTAAAAGAGACAGAAAAGTAATCCTAATGGCACTGAAGTGGTGTGGTAGTTTGGGTATTGGGCTGGGCCTGGGAAATCTGTGTTCTAGTCCCACTCAGCCATGAAGCCCACTGGGGTGATTTTGGATTGGTCACTGACTCTCACTCCAACAGGTTTGTTGTAAGGATAAAATGGGGTAAGCTGTAGGAAAAAGAGCAGGGTATAAACAAAATATTCATCATAACATAGTAGAATGTACATTAGTAAATGCACAATATGCCTTAATAGTATGGAAAGTCAGTCACAACTCCATTTGTAGCTTACAGTGGGGAAACACTGATTGTTTTAGTTCTTGGAACCATCTGTCTGGAAGCACCTTTATTGTGAAGGAGAGTAAAAACCCTCCTCTTGACTAAAGTACCAGTTCTTGTAAAATATTAAGCATATGGGTAATGTTAGAAATGCCTTCTGTTTTTGTATCATTGTTCTAAGGAGGAAAGATTCAGTGCTGTATATCTGTTGCTTTTCAATTTAGGTTCCTTTCAGTACTACAATGTCTCCCGTTCGCCTACATTCATCCAATCCTAACCTCTGTGCAGACATCGAATTTCAGACTCCTCCAAGTCATGTATCTGACCCCCTGGAAAGCTCCACAGACTACATAAAACTCCAAGAAGAATTTTGTCTCATGGCACAGAAAGGTAATTGCCTTGGTACCAGCTGCTTCTTAACAGAAGATAACCTTAGATACAGAAGGCTAGCTCAACTAAGACCGTGTGTGGTTGTGTTGCTTGCTTTGTTTGTGGAAGAAGGAGGTTGAATGGGCAGTGGCTGAGGGATTTCTCTTCATCCTGTTCTGGTTTGGAAGAATCCATGTGTGACATTTTAAAAGTGCTTGATCTAGCCTTTCAGGCCCTTCACACAAACCTGCCAATACATGGGAGTTGCCTCCCCCTGTGTTACACGCATGCCTACCATACAAGCAGGGCAAAACTAATTGTGTTCCTTGAGGATTAAAAGGACTGTTGTTTCCAATCTATGCATGAAGGAGGAAGTTCTGGCCCGTGGTGCATGTGGGCTTTCAAGAGTGGCAAGTCGTGTTTGCAAAAGATGCGTCTATTTCTGTAGTGAAGGAGTAACATTCTAGAAATTATCTGCTGGAGTTCTACAAGTTGCTTGCAAATGGCTGCTGTGTGTATCAAAGGTATTTAGGACAGGAAGCATAGAATGCTGCCATATCTTCCCAGTGTTGTCTGCACTGACTGGCAGCAGTGGCCCACCACTGTTTCAGGAAGAAATGTTTCCTAGCCCTACCTGGGGACTGAACCTGGAGCCTGGTGCATGCAGAGCAGGTGCTTTGCCACTGTACTGTGTCCCTGTCTCTTGAGTCAGGAGAATGCAACAGTTGCCCATTAATGGTCAACACTGAGCAGGCACTCAAGTCACTTTAGGGACATACATTTCTGTTTTCTCTCCAGTGCATTCTCTTCTGAAGTCTGCCTTCAACAGCATAGCGATAGAGAAGGAAAAGCTTAAGCAGATGGTTTCAGAACATGATTTCACAGGACATGCTACACAGATAACACGTCTCAGACAATCACTTTCTCAGGTAAACTCACATATGGACACTTCACTTATTCAGAGACGGTTGGCAGTGGAAGTACCTGTAATTTATATTTTTTGTTACACATGAAACACCAGGTAATTTTTAACAATAAATATTAAAATAAAATGTAATAATAGTAATGAATTCTTGTTCTGATCGATTTCATATCATTTCATATTTTCAGATTTATTGAAAGGGTACAGAAATGTGGGTGGGAAAAATAAACCATATTTATAACATTGTGTCCAGATATTACTTCTGATGAGTGAAAACTTTAATCAAAAGATTAGTAAAAACAACTTGTGACCATATGCCCTCAAATTCAGCTTCAGGCATTTCTTTACCTTTGCTTTCTATGTTACTTGGATGTATAAAACTGTACAGGTGAACCAAGCAGAACTGCTAACTCAGTAGTCTTGCTTTCCACGTTTCCAAGAACAATGTCTTCTTATTGTCATAGTAGCAAAGCTGATACAGTAACACCGTGGGCAGCAAGATCCTCACTGCCTGCCCTCCTTGGGTTTGTCCCATGATCATGGTTTGGGTTGCAAGATGCAACGAGAAAGCGCGTGCCGACTGCCTGGCCTTATTTCTTTTATTGCAACTTTGTTCCCATAGAGGGCATTTTGAGCATCTTACAGGAAAATCTGCACATCAGTTGTGCATTATGCCCAAGGCATGAAAGCAAGACATGAACAATCCCATTGACCCACCACCATAGCCTTGTTTTATCCAGTTTTGCTTGCCACTTTTCCCCAGTCAGCTTATCAGACTGAACTAAGCTCAATCTCTGAGGACCTGATCTTTGTCCAGTTAACTGTATAAAACCGTGGATGAAGTTCTAGCATCAGATGAGTTATTGCATTAACAATGATGATATTCTTTGGCTTATCCTCTGTTCTGTAGTCTTTCTCTCAGCTCCTGCCTCGTGTACTGTGACACGTTCTCCTTGTTTGTCACCAGATGCTCCTGCTTTAGTATCTGATCTCCTTGAGTATCCCCTTTCAAAGGTCAGGTCTTCCTCTGGAGGCAGGAGTGGGGGAAACAGACAGAAAAGGAGCTCCTAGTACAGCACACCTGCTTGCTGCCAGGTCCTCTTCTCTTGCCTCTTGTCTCTGCGTTATCTATACAAGTGGCCCGTCCTTTGGAGAGGAAGGTTGCCAGTGTATCTGTTTTGAAGGAAGTTGGTGCACCGTCTTGTATAAACAGACTGTAGTATATTTGTGAGTTTGAAAGTTTTTCTTGACAGGAGTTGGATAAAAGACCTTAAAATGGCTTAAGCAACGAGGAGCATTTAGTCCTTTCTCCATGGATGCTTTTTCTGAATCATGGCCCTTACAGAGAGAAAACTAGGGATTTCCCTTCCTTCACTATGACTCCCATCAGATTTATAGCACATCATGGCTGTATTTCATTATAATTTTTTAAGGAAAAGAAGATGGCTCATGCATTTCCCACATTGTGCCTTTGGTCTTAAACTTTCTTAAAATGCATGGATGATGGATCTCTAGCAAGGAATAGTCATGATCTTAACCAAGCTATTAGCATTTTGAGGAGAAATTCTTGGGGCGCAGTCCTGTGGCTTGTACCTTCAGTGCTCCTAAGACCCTGAACTCGAAGGCTTATGAGCGCTCAGTGCGGAGCAGGATGACCCGTGGAGGCAAACTCCATTGTTCTGCACCTCCCACTCTGCATTTTAACTAGATGGCTGTTTTCATCCATCTAGCTGAGGTTCTCTGGAGGGGGAGGGAAGGGGGCTTCAGCAATCAGGATACCTGGTGGCTCCATCTCTTCCTTTCCTTGGATCCTTTCACTCACTCTCTGAGGTTGTTCCTGTGACCTTGGGCAGGCAGCTGGCACGGTCCTTCTTGCACTGGCTGCATGGGTGGAGGAGGATCAGAGCATGGATTCCTGATCCTGTAGTAAGAGCTTGGTAACGCAGAGCCCTCTCTGTCGACATGTGAGCCAAGTCAGCCCCAGCATCACCCCAGCAGCTGAGCATTGAATAACAGCACCCATGGGGGCCATGCGCATGCTCGGAAAGGAGTAGCAGCACTAGGTGATGACCTCACGACTCATTAGCCATGACTCGTCCCAGCTTTTGCTTGGCCGGTCAGTGCGCTGCCACGGAGATATATATTTTTTTGCTTGGACTGGCTGTGAGTTGTTTTTCCTAAACTAAAACCTCAGTTTTCAGATTTTATTGCAGTGTTGGCACTTTGTGATAAATAAGTGGGTTTTGGGTTGCAGATTGAGCATTCGGTCTCTAAAAGGTTCTCCATCACTGGGTTAGGGTTAGAAAAATGAGGTGTTCTGGCATGATTTTGATGACTGGAATGTGTTTAGAATGGGCAGAAATGATGACCTATGCAGGAAGAGCTCTTCAAGGAAGGCTTTTTCAAAATCACCCTCTTTTCAATTGAAATTTACCCCTATATTAAGGTTAGGAGAGTGCACCAAGGTAGGGTTAGGGCAGTCGAGTTCAACCTATGGCACGTGTGCCACATCAGGCACGCAGAGCCCTCTCTGTCAGCATGCAAGCCAAGTTGCCTCAGCAATACCCCAGCAGCCAAGCATCAGATTACAGTGCACATAGGGACCATACGCATGCTTAGAAAGGAGTAGTGGTGCCAGGCGATGATGTCTGTGCCGCAACTGACTAGCTGCAACTCATCCGAGCTTTCGCATGGCTGGTCAGTGTGCTGCCAAGGATATATATATATTTTCTTGGACTGGCTGTGAGTTGTTTTTTATAAACTAAAACCTCAGTTTTCAGGTTTTATTGCAGTGTTGGCACTTTGCAATAAATAACAGGGTTTTGGGTTCCAGTTTGGGCACTCAGTCTCTAAAAGCTTCTCCATCACTGATATATGGTATGCTGCATCATGCTGTCTTTTTCATTTGAAATAAATAACAAAACTTTTTTGTCATTTTAAGGCTCTCAACCAGAATGCCGAACTAAGGAGTCGTTTGAACAGAATACATTCTGAGACTGTTATTTGTGATCAGGTTGTCAGTGTAAATATTATCCCCAGCCCTGATGAGGTAAGACTTTGGCATCACTCTCATGGATTTACAGTAGGCAGATCCCACTAATTATCACTAATGATTAAATCATTCTGTTTGACAAATCTGGCACGCAGTGAGTCCAGCTCATTTTCAATGGTTCCCTGGTAGCTTTCATGACGTTAGTAAGCTCTGGCTTCTGTGAAATTCCCTTTGGAAACCTGTCTGAGAAGTGGAAGGTTTAGCATGGACATTCCAAGACTGTGCATAAGCCTTGCTTCTAGTGCATTTCCCAGCAACTGAGTCTCTCTAGCAACATGAGGAGAGTCTTGCTGGGACAGACAAAAGGCCTATCTGGTCTAGCAGTTTGTTTCTCACGTTGGAAAATGGGAAGCTGATAAGCGGGACAAGAGTCTTCTCTAGCTAGCATTCAGAGGCATCCTGCCTCCGAATTTGGAGCTGACATATAGCCATCCTGATTAGTAGCCACTGAGAACCATAATCCCCGTGAATTTGTCTAAGCCCTTTTCACACCATGCAAACTAGTAGCAGTCACCACATCTCATGGCAGCTAATTCTGTAGGTTAACTGTGCCTTCTGTTCAGAAGATCTTCTTTTTGTGCCTCCTGAATCTGCTGCCATTCAACTCCCCTGGGTAACCCTCAACTCTAGTGTTATGAGAAAGGGGAAACGATTCTCACCACCAAGTCACACATTTATAATTTTGTAAACCTCTTTCCTGCCTCCCCATTATTCACTTTCCCCCTCTAAACTAAAAATCCCCCCAAATTGTCCATAATTTTGCTACCTCTTTTCTGTATCATCCTTAGCGCTATAGCATCTGTTTTGAGATGTGGCAATCAGAACTGTATCTGGATTTCAGTGGTACTCAGAACCCAAAGATTTATCCAAAGGTGTTACAGTATCGGCAGTTTTTAGTTTCAGTTGCTTTCTTAATGATCAGTAGCACAGGACTTGTTTTTTTCATAGCTATCACATGCTTATTAAGCTCTCTGCTATGACCCCTTCATCTGTTTCCTGGTTAGTTACTGCCAGCTCAAACACTATCCGGGAAGGTGTGAAACTAAGATATTTCCCCCCAAAATGCATTACTTGATGCTTACACATATGACACCCCTTTGCACTTTTAATTCCCTTGCAACTGGCTTGGAGAAATTCTCTTTCTGTTACCCTGGATAATTTGGGGTCCTCTGCAGAACCCACATCTCTTAGAAACAATGAGAACCAAACCTGCAGGTATAAGTGCTTTTGCCCACCGTACTTTCACAGGTTGTATGGTGTTTCACTTGAGCCACCTGTGACTAGTGTCATATTTTTGCCGTCAAACACATGCCATTTGAATGCTAGAGAAAGCTGGTTGCCCCTGCACCAGAGAAACATTCTCAGGGGAAAGCAGCTGTCTCTGTCCTCTGCTGCAAAAAGGTTACGAATACAACATCCTTGAAAGTGACTTGTTATACAAGTGCCTCGTTTGGTCTTGGCTTAGGATAGGATGAACATTCCCTGTTTGAGACATCCCCAAGCTCATGCGGGCATCTCTGTGGCTTTCATGAATAAAGAGGCAGGAAAGAGGCAGTGTGTCCTTACACAAAACCGTCTTGACTGAACATGCTCGTGGGTTTTCTCCGTCACGTGTGAGCTCTCTCAGGCCCTTTGTGCAACATTTGGAGATCACATGAATGTTTGTTTTTTCTTTCACAGACCAATGAAAAGATCCATGTCAATCTCCCACTCTCCCAGCAAGTTTCTAATGAGAGCAGGCTCTCCATGTCTGAATCTGTCTCTGAATTCTTCGACGCACAAGAAGTGCTTCTGTCTGCAAGCTCATCAGAAAATGAGGTTAGAGGCAGGGACAATCGTTAATCTTTATGATTAATTAGTCTTTATTCCTGCTGACATACAATGGTAATACCATTAGGAACAAGGCACTGTAGGTGCTGAGCTTTTGACCCTCGTTAGGACGGCTTGGACATGGACATTGACATTGATTCAAACCTTACCTCAGTTATGAACCAAGTCAGCGGCCTTAGGCAAGCCATTAGCTTTCAGCCTCAACTCAACAATTTAAAACCCTACCCTATCATGGAGAATTGTAAGAATTATGGAGTTAAAACCATCTGAGTAGTCTGGAATGTGAAACATATATGGCATTGCATTATTGCATCATATTATTGGTACCTCTCCCAAGAGTAGCTCCATCGATTTTAGTAGAGCTATTCCAGAGAGCAGAAACTTGCTACTAATTGCCTTCGGATTTAGTCCAAAGTTCAGCCAAGCACAGCTGAAAGCTGCCCCTCAATTAGAAGGCAGACTCAGTGAGGTCTGTCTGTGCTTATCAGCTCTGATAGGAAATGTAATGAATAATACAATGCACTGGTGAAAATCTATCCAGAAGCATTTTACACTGTTCCTTTAAAAGTTCCTGCTAAATGCCCTTTGAGGCAGAGCATACAGTAGCATCCTGTCTCCTTCATCAGTCCCTCTAGACCGGAATACATGCCCAGGACTAATTCTGATTCAGAACAGCTGTTTGGTATTCCTACGCTGTACAGTAGCAGGGCTCTGAGCCTTTGCTCACTCCACATCACAGCAGTCTTTCCATGAAGTTTTGTCAGGGTGGACGAAACCAGTGTGAAAATGAGAGCCTGCAGAGAAGGTTTTCTGATCTGAGGCAAAAGGATCCTTTCTTTTCCAAGAAATCATGCCTGTGCCCCGTTTCCTGCTGCAGCACAAAACCCACCATGCAGTGCAGGCTGTGGCTGGATGAATATACCTTGTAACCCTTTGGGTGGTTTGGCTTTCAGTGCCCATCAGTCCTAGATAGCATAGCCGGTGGTAGAGGATGATGGGAATGGTAGTCCAAAACATCTGGAGGCCACAAGTTTGTCTCAGGGGAGGTTGTCTCAACCTTGCCTACCCGATTGCTTGGTTAGCATAGAAGGATTGTCACTGTTTCCCCTTGCCAAGTATCAGAAGGTAAAATCCCAGGTTTCTGCATTGGCCCAGTTCAGATGTTGAAAACCTGATCATATGAGCCATGGTGTAGACCAGAGCTCAGGCACTTCCTCCTCCCATCATCTATACAGCTGACCTCCTCCACTTACTGGTTTTCTCCAGCCTAGTTTGTTGTAATAAACAAATCAGTTGCCTTTCCAGGCAGGCATGCTTTGAAGCGCATTCACGAAGCTTAGGCAGCGAGGAAATGCTTTTTCGCGCAGCATGTGAAGTCATGGGATTTTCCCTTCCACAAGATGTAGTGATGGCCATTGAGTTGGATGACTTTAGAAGGGGATTAGACAAGCTCACGAATGGTGAGGCTGTCAATGGTTAGTGCTCATGATGGCTATATATTACTTCCAGTATCAGTGTCCGTAATGGAAGTATCAGCAGTGCTTTTTCAGCTTGCCTTTTACAGTGTGGCATTGACAGAGAGTCTGTTTTTTAGGCACTAGCTTAAAAATGGTTCATATAGGCCAAAGTGAGGTTTCCTGAAGTTGAGTTGGTTGACAGGCCACAGGGAAGAATGAGGCCTAGGAACAGGTTACCTGAGCTGGCAGAAGAGTTGCAGGACATTTTGGGGACTGAGGAGGGAGAGAAAACATATATTACAGTGGAGCTGAATGTATGGAAATATTTTGTTCTGTAATTTTTGTGATCCCCCTGGAGAACAGTCATTACTGGGTGAGTTAGAAATGTAATAAATATATAACTAAATTACGTTCTGATTTAATCCTTTCATTTTCTTCCTTAGGCTTCTGATGATGAATCATACATCAGTGATGTGAGTGACAATATATCTGAGGACAACACCAGTGTCGCAGACAATATTTCTAGGCAAAGTATGCAGCCTTTTTAAATTTAAGAAAACGACTGTACTCTTTAGCCAATGTATGCAGGTCTAAATAGGACCACTTGATTTGGCTATGACTCAGAGCCACTTTTACATGTTTACTAACTCAGATTGGCTGTCTCACTATTAACAACGAAAAAGGATTTTTCTTTCAGTTTTAATTAATTCTTTTAGTTTTAACAGTCTCTTTAATCCCTTCTTGTGTCTGCATGCTGTACCTCAGTCCCTCTTTCTGCCAGTCCTCCTTCCTTTTCTCCCTTCAAACTATGGAGCAAGTGGCCTCCTCTCTTTCTGTCCATGTCACATTTCTCAGTTAACATCCTGTCTTTATTCCCCCACTCACAGCCTTCTCTCTTTAGCCTCACCTCACAACTGCCTCCCATTACACTCTCTCTCACTCACATTGTATGCCCTCCTCTTTCCATTTCTCCTCCTCTTTCTATCCCTCCTGTTTTTGTATACTCCCATATCTTTATGTTTCAGAGTTTAGTGATGGCAATGGCACACAGGTTTTGCTTTTCAAGCAAGCAAGACTCCAGCCACATAGTATTTGCTAATGTGCCTGATGGAATCCTGATGCTCTCCCCCTTTTTAAAAAGACACACGTCTGCTTTGAAAAGAGCTTATTGGAGCAGCCTTGCAGCAAGCTGAAGCTTATTCCCTAAGTGCACTTTGGGTACTCCACTGGTGGGAATAACGGCAGGGAAGCCAATTGCAGTGGCAAAATGGCAGACGGTGAAAAGATAAAATACATGTGCACCCTGTTTTTTCTTAGGGTGCTTCCAGATGGAGGGGTCCTAGTGCTACCAGTCAAAAGACACTGTGCAGCTGTTCCATCTTGCCCTCCTTAAGAGATTTTCTGTGGTAAGAAAATAGATGGAAGAACCAGTGGGAAAGCACAGGGTGGTTACAAAAGGAGGGCAACAACATCTGGGGCTGTCCTGTTTCCCATAACTTTCCATGAACGGCAGTGTGATTTCACAACAGAAACCTTGTCTGGAAACACCCCTCCTTTCAAAAAGAGTCCTCCTTGTCTTAGTTTTGTTCATGTAATTGTAAAATCAAACAAACAAAAATCCATGCTAAGGATTCTTTGGATAGAAAGTTTCCCTAGAAATTTGCTGCTGATACAGGTTGTGCGGCATGGCCAGTTGTGGCTGATGGCACCAGCATTGCCGCACACCTTTGAATACACAGGAGGAAGAACATGATTTTAGTGACAGAAGAATCCACTCCACTGACTTCTGATGAGTTTTGATGATGTAAAACATTCCTACCAAGAAGTCAGATGACCGCAGATAGGGAGGGGATTGCCGTTGGCCCATGGGCCTTTCGTGACAGTAGTGAAAGACAGATCTAGTTCAAAGAGGTATTCATGGTTTAATACCCATGTATGTATGTATGTATGTATGTATGCATTTATTTGTTTATTTTCATCTATGGATAGATTGCACATTCATGTTCTTACGTTTCTCTTCCAGTACTTAATGGTGAACTATCAGGAGGTGCTTTCAGAAATGGCCGGAGGACGTGTCTCCCATGCCCCTGTCCTGATACTAGTAATATCAATCTATGGAACATTTTGAGAAATAATATTGGGAAGGATCTCTCCAAAGTATCCATGCCAGTAGAGCTAAACGAACCTCTGAATACTTTGCAGCATCTTTGTGAAGAACTAGAATATAGCGAACTCTTGGACAAAGCTGCTGAGTCGGATGACCCCTACGAGCGCATGGTAACAAGCCTGACCGAGAGCACACAGCCACGCATGCTCTGTAATAGGATTGTGTTCTCCTTTGTGTGTTCTGCCTTTGTGTGCTTTGCTTTCTTGTAGCTTCACCTGTTGAGGGCAGGTTTTGTAATGCACAAGTGTTCTCATTGCCATTTCTGATCGTGCTTCAGCCCTCGCAGCAGGCCACCTCCTTTTCTTCTAGGCTGTTCTTGCATGAGTAGTGTAATTTCAGAAGAAGGGGTTTGAATGGGCTTTCAGCTCCTCCTCAGTCAGTAGTAGAATGCATGGAAAACATGTCAGAAAAGAAGCATATGATGAAGTGAGTCTTGGGATCCTTGCTCACATTCCCTTCAGCTCATGCCTTCACACACTCTGCAGGTAATGTCAGAAGCCCCCGACACTGCGTCTTGTCTCCTTGCTATCACTGCCTGCTTTTCCAGAAGGGGAGAGGCCACCTTGAGGAGAAGCCATGGTAGTATGGTTTCCATATGACTTGGGATTTCCTGCTACCTTCATGGAATGGGAAAGAGCCATGCTCCAGGAGCTCTTGAGTTACTTAGGTTATCAGATAGGGCCATTTAGCAGTAGTAGCATGTGGATCGCTCCTGGAAGAGTGAGCACAGTAGGGAAAAATAAGAAGCTTTAAAATACTGCAGCATCTCTCCCACACAAACTGATCACTTGTTTGTCTGTACAGTAGCTTGCAGAAGTATTCATCACCCATTGACTTTCCCACATTTTGTAATGTTACAGCCTGGAATTGAAATGGATTTAATTGGCATTGATACCACTTGAGATACACAAGATAATCCACTCTGTGAAAGTGCAAAATATTGTTATTGTGGCACAAAAGCTAAGTAAACAAAAACAAATTGGCACTTGTTGTTTGTTTAAGCCTTCACCCCATGAGTCAATACTTGGTAGAAGCACCTTTGACAGTAATTATAGTTGTGAGTCTTGTGGAAAAGCCTCTGTCAGCTTTGCACATCTAAATGCTGCAGTGTTTGCCCATTCTTCTGAGCAGACCTGTCCAATCTCTGTCAGTTAGATGGAGGCCTCTGGTGAACAGCAGCTTCCAAGTCTTGCCACCGATCTTGATCTGATTGAGGGTTGGGCTTTGATTGGGTTAATCTAGGACATTCAGGGTATTGTTTTTAAACCACTCCAGTGTTACTTTGGTTATGTGTTTGGGGCCATTGTCCTCCTGAAAGATGAACTTCTGCCTTTGCAGACTGGAACAGATTTTCTCCCAAAGTTATCCTATGTGTGGCTGCATTTGTCTTGCCCTCAGCTCTGATGAGTTTTGTCCTCCCTGCCAAGCAAAAGCAGCCCCACAGTATGTTGCTGCCACCAGCGTGCTGCATCCTGAGGCTGGTGTCCTCAGGACAAAAAGCTGTGTTGGCTTTTTCCCACACTCAGAATTTTGCAGCAAGACCAAGACATTCTGTTTTGGGAACCTCAGTCCAGAAAACATTTTCCAAGTGTTTGTTGTACCTCCCACATGCATTTTGGCAAACTCAGAATAAGTTTTGATGTGGATTTGTTGCTTTCTTCTCATCATTCTTCTGTAGAGGCCAGCTTTGTGGGACATCTGGGGATCTTTCACATGGATGATCTGTCCAATGAATGATCTATCCCATCTGAGCTGCATATTTCTCCAGCTTCTTCAGCGTTCCCAGGGATCACTCAGTTGCTTCTCTGACTAGTAGCCTCCTCTCCAGTCACTGAGTTTTGGCAGAAAGCCTTCTCTAGGCAGAGTGTTAAGCCATATTCTTTCCATTTTGAAACGATGTTTCACAGCATGTTCTGGGATTTTATTTTTTTAGCATCGAACCCTGATTGGTGCTCTACTCAACTGTATCGCAGAATTGCTTTGACAGCTTCTGAATCTTCAGGATGCTGTTTATTTAGATGGGTTCTCTGACAGACCCTGGAGCACTCTAGAAAGAGGTGCATTTAATCTGAGATCATGTGGCACTAAAATTGCACACAGGTGGCCTCCATTCAACCACTCATGTGACTTCTGGAGGCAGTGAATTGTGATTTAGGCATGTCAGAGCAAAGGGGGTGGACGCATGCTACCAAAAATGGCCAATTTGGTTTTAGTGCCAGGGTTTTTTTTTTTTTTTAAGGTAACTTCACATTGTGGAATATCGCATGTGCATCAAGTGGTAACCATGTCAATTAAATACATAAATAGACAGCAAGCCTTGTCTGTCATCTCTATAGAGTGATCTGATTCTAAGATAAAACAGCAAAAGCATCTCAATCCTGAAGCCAGTTTGGGACATTTACAGGAAAAGATACACGGGGGTGTTTGTGCATTGCAATTGTTCATAGGTTATTTTGATGTAGACAAGCTGGAGCAGGCCTCATGCTCATGCATTCCCCTACTTCATCTCTTCTTGTTATAAGACTGGGTAGAGGACTTCAGAAGCTGTTGCTTCTGGTTATTAGCCATGACTTCCCATTTCATCCAAAACAGGGATCTTGGTTTATAATAGTTTATACAAACCAGCTTTCTAAGGCATGTTTTGAAATTGGTTAATATTAGATCAGGATCCCAGATTTGGAAGAAACAGAAAACCATAGTGAACTCAAATGGAAATTAAAATCCATATGAGAGAAGAGATGGTGCTGAAGCTTACTGCAGCTTGTACCTTTCATGATAATCCCTATTTTTAAAAGCTTGTAAACACAACCACTGAGTTTTTCTTAGGAACAGATGCCAATTCTTGGCATTCCTATATTTTAATTTCTCTTTTATGTTGAGACAGAGACTCAACAGCAGGCCTAGGGCCACTGAAACACAAAGAGCAAAGTTGGTCCTGCCACCCAGATAATCCCAGCACATTTCAGTTCAGTACTACTTAGAGAACAGTTGTTCAGCTGGATCCTTAACTATGATTCTTGTTGTTTAACCAGGTCCTTATTGCTGCCTTTGCAACTTCAGGATATGCTTCCACGTATTACAGAGCAGGAAGCAAGCCTTTTAACCCTGTGCTTGGTGAGACTTACGAATCTATTAGGGAAGACAAAGGATTTCGATTTTTCTCAGAGCAGGTAAAATCACTTCCAAAAGAGGCCCTTAAATAGCATTCTGATGTTAATGTATGCATTTCTTTTTTAGTGAAGGACTTTCATCTTGACTTAAGAAAGTTTTCTGATAGAAATTTATTTTTTTATTATAAAATACATTTAAACAATATTTAATTTTAAAGCATTAGTCAAAATTCAGTGCTGTAAAGCAAAATCGTTTTGCAGAAACGCTGTAGACTGTATTCCTATCCTTTGCACAATGTGTACATCTGGTATTTATGGCCTCTGTTGCAATGATGATAAAAATGAAAGTCTCTTGCATTTTTTTATACAATTCCTCACCACCGTAATTTTTTTTTTTCAGGTTAGCCACCACCCACCCATTTCTGCCTGTCACTGTGAATCTAAGAATTTTGTGTTTTGGCAAGGTATACATTTTAATTCTCAAGCCTAAAGATAAATATAGTTAAAAAAAGAAAAAAAGCAACCTTAAATGATTATTACATATATAATTCTCCTTTTGAAATTTACCTAATCGGTTAAGCTAGTTGTGAAATCTGCTGTTTTAAATCATTCACTTTCATATTTAGCAACAAGGAATAAATAGATGGACCATTTTTTGCCTTCAAAAATAAAATATAAAAATATTTGCTCAAAACAGGGCTGTGTTGGATTACATAATAAGCCAGGGAGATAAATGCAGCACTGCATATGCAGAGGTTTAGTCATTTGCAGGTTTCTAAATCTTTGCTCTGTTGTTCAGATATCAGGTGGAAGAACAAATTCTGGGGCAAATCCATGGAAATACTGCCAATTGGAACATTGAATGTGACAATTCCAAAGTAAGCAGACTCTGTTCTTTACTTTGCATTCCTTCCTCGTCCAGGAAAAACTGTCCAGTGAAACCAGTTCAGGCTCTTCAGCTCAAAGGTGTACTTATCAAAGGAATAATGTAACAGGTTAAAAAACTGGAACCTCTAAAGCAGGGACTGGGATTATCTGGCTCTCCAGATGCCAGTGGACTGCAGCTCCCATCATCCCTAACCAGCGTAGCCAGTGGTGACAGAACCATAATTTAAAGTGTCCAAAGCCCAGACCCTATAATACTGGGTGCTTCAGTTAGGCAGCTGTGAAAATCATGCTTGTTATTCATAGCAGTTCCTTGGCTTGTGGTTTTCCCATTCCACTTTGAACAACAGAAGGGAACATTTTTCGAAATCTCCTGTAGAACTGTTTGGATTCTCAGTTTCCTTAAAGCAGTAAGAGTGAGAGGCATTTTAGTAGTTCAGAGTGAGTTGTGTCCTTGTAAAGTCTGAGATCACACAATGACATGAAATAGGGCCCTTATATTGGATGGGCTGTACTGGAAGAACCAGCAGGTTACTGTAAGTAATGTAGTGAATGTACTCATATTGAAGTTTCTTTCATTTGATCAACTAATGAATCTTGGAGTTTTTCTCTGCAATTCGGCTTGGTTTCTTCAGCACTAGTATGATGGAACAAACAGAACAATGGACTTAAAAGTGTTGGGACCCAGATATAATGAATCATATCCAAATGTATACAGTTTTGTGAAGGCTTTGGGCAATTCCTTATTTCTCAGCCTAATATTCCGCCTTGAGTTTTTTTGAGGACAAAATAGCATAGTTACAATATTAGTGTCACCCTCGCAGCATACTTTTCTGTTGATTTCCTTAAACAGCTGTAAGATTATAGTTTATAATCCAAAGTCAGTCCTCATTATACAGGACTATAATTCTTCACAGAGCTCATCTGGGGTTCTACAGTTGAACAAATTTTATCCTCACTGAAAATGGATGAGAGAGTTTGTTCATCAGCCCTAAATGTTTTAGGACCAGGGTAACTAAAAGACATTCTGCCAGTCAGTTGAAGTAGTCTATGGAAGTTGGGCTCCAGCTGCCACCAGCTTCAGAGGAGCAGTGGGGGTGAGTTGCTACAAGGGATGGGGCCTTCTCAGTATCGGCACCCAGACAATGGGCTGCCCTTCCTCAACAACTCTTTTAGGCCACTTCCCCACATCACCTCCTACCACACAGCTGAGAGGAGGAGCTCAGACTCTCTGCTAAGCATGGCTTCCCATTGCATCTGAAGTGGGATCCTGGTTGACAATGACTATAATTAGTTAAAACAAGCTAGCATCATGAGCCGTGGTTTGAAACTGTCTAGTTTCAAAACCAAACTGGATTTGAACATTGCTACCCAGGCTTTTTGGTGAGTTTAGAAATGAGTGGTAAGAGAGCTTATGGTGACGGATCAATATAGACTTCTTTTCTGGTTCAGTTATGTGTTTTATTATGCTTTTTATGATGATGTATTAAGTTGATTGTAAATGATCTTTTGTTGAAAGGTGGGGTGTAAACGTTTTAAATAATTACTCAGCAGAGATTTCCTGTTTCTTGGTTTCGACGTAGGTAAGGTAATATTAATGCAGTGCAAATAAGTGTGATTTAGCAAAGAGCCCTTTTGAAACTTAGTCATTATGCTTTTCTTTCTAGGTATGGTGATTGCTATGTGTGGAACAAAGTCACCACATGCATACATAATATCCTTAGTGGAAGGCGATGGATAGAACATTATGGAGAAATAACCATTAGGAACACAAAAAGCAGTGTTTGTATCTGTAAACTCACTTTTATCAAGGTAACTTTTCTGTGATCCTGACTGTGAACTGGGAAAGGGCTCTTCTCAATTGGTGGACCACTCCCCATGGTTTTTGGGGAGTGCAGAACCCAGCTGGCTTGCACTGATGGAGGGAACAACTGTATGAACTCGTGCTTCCGTGGAAGGAGGGATATGTCGCCCTTTCATCAGCTGTCACAGATCATGCCGTAGCCACCTTTCTGTTCCCCACATTGGAGGAGTTCTTTGTACAGCCAGCACCTCTGTAGAGTCCCAGCTAGGACACAAACCTGCAAGCGACCTGGACAGTTCCTGTGTTTGGCCATGCCATGGAGCAGATCCTGCTTCGGTGTGGGGAAGCCAGAGCAGCCTGTCAACTGCACTGTTCTCCAGGGAGAAGCTCACTTACAGTTGAGCCTCTGAGTCTGGAATCTGGTCCTTTCAAAGGCTGCTGGCCAAACAAACTAGCTCAAAGGTTTACTGAAAAAGACTTTTACAGCCATTCTTGTTCAGCCTTGCTGCCTGCTGTGACGGGTGTTTGTATTACCTAAAAACAAATAAGATTTGTTTTTCCCCTCAGGAATTGTATGCATATGCAAATTTACATAGATGTCACCCATTGCAAGTCCATGAGTTCTACTTGATTAACTAATCTGTTCATTAATTCACTGAAACTCATGCAATTAATCAACAAAGGCTTCTTTAATCAGGTGACACCTTTATCATCAGTGAGCAAAATGTTTTTAAGAATGTGTGGCCCCCAAAAGCAATGTACCTGTGCAGACACTAAAAGGAAAAGAAGAAAAGGGTGGGGGGATGTAACTGGATTTCCCTCTCACATGGACTATTCTTTCTACAGTCACTGACTTACTTTGTAACAACTGCATCTTTTTTACAAATTAGTTTCACTTGCAAAGAAGTGTAAAATAATTTTGAGGGGCCTTACTAAATAATCTTTTCATTACAGCCCTTTAAATTCTTCATCATAATAATTCATTTTGCTCTGCCATGCTTGTGGAAGCAAATTCCCTTTTGAGTCAGAGGTCCGGCTTACAGCACAGAGCTGGGTATTTATGGAGCCTGCAGCTGGAACCCGTCGGCCACAATGTGATGAGCAATGTGTGTGTTGACAGCCCTTCTCCTGGGAGAGCATCTAGACCTGGGAGGGGGTAGTGAATCATCCTCGTTCCCCGTTTCTGGAAGTCGCCTCATACTATCTGGCACTTGCAGGGAGCGTGTGGCAGTGTAGCTCTCTGCATGGGAGCACTCCTGGTCTTCTTGGATACTTCTGTGTAGCAATAGTCTGCTGCAGCCTGAGAGCAGGGGGATGATTTGTTGAACAATCCGTTTCCAGGTGAATTACTGGAATTCTAATGCAAACGAAGTGCAAGGCATCGTCATGGATCAAGAAGGGAAAGTGGTGCATCGCCTCTTTGGAAAGTGGCACGAAGGACTCTACTGCGGGGTTGGGCCCTCAGCAAAATGTATATGGAGGCCAGGTAAAAACGTGTGGGCAATTTAGCTAAGTTCTTCATGGGGAGAGGGATGGGGTGGATCTAGAACTTGCGTTATGGGAGAAGGTGCTTCACCACTGGATCCAGCAGGATAGACTGGAGTGGCCCTAGGAAGACTCTCTCTGGAGCCACCGTTGGCCACTTCTGGCCCATTCCCGCTCTGGCCCTGCTTCCTTTCATGATCAAACCTAGATGAGATCCAAGCTCTGCTTCCCTCGCTATCTTGACGAGTTTCAGTTGTCGGCCTGTGTTCCGTAGTGGGAGGGTTTGCGTGTCACAACAGATAACGGTATGTCTTTCATCCTTTTTGGTCTGCCATGCTGCCCAGCCTTGTTGTGGTATTTCCTCATGGAACGTTTGGTTTTGAGAAACCATGAGCAGAAACAGTGGTCTGCCCTGTGGTTTCTCAGTACAATGGATGCTGGAAAACACAATTGCATGTTGTACCAAGGCTGGAAGCATAGATCCAATCAACAAGAGTTGCCCATTGGTCGTGCCAGATGGCTAACCAGAGACTGCCACTGATTGCTGCTGGTTGGGCCAGCTGTCACAGGTGCCCCCTGCTTCTCCTGCCCCTTGCCCCGAAGCTCTTCGGGGCAGGAAAAGACCATCAGCACCGAGAGAAGAGCAGTGCCACTCAATTGATTCCCCCACTGCGGCTCTGCGCAAGCAGTGGTGGCCGGTTGGGGTCCGTGTGCTGTAGCACATCCCCCGGGGTCGCCCCTCTTGCAAGACCAGCAGGGCGAGAAGTAGTTGGACGGTGGCGGTGCCCAGCTGGGAGCTCTGGTGGCAGCCGTCCCATCCCTTCGTGTGCGCCAGGGCGAAGCGCCTCTCACTGTTGCTCGTGAGTCAGCAGCAGGAAGCAGCTGGGCAGCGCTGCAGGCAGGGGCCGCTCCCTCCCGTTGGTTCCCCGTTGCCGCGTGTCGGAGGGAAGCAGCTCGTGCAAGAAGGAGCCAGCAGCAAGTGTGAAAAGCAGCTGGGTGGCAGGGCCTGATTCAGGACCGTTCTCCCCTGCAGATTTCCCCACTGTCCCCCTTTCTCGCTGTGGCTTGCCGGAGACATGTTCCCAACCCAGTGCCCACTTTGCAAGCTTTCGCAGCAGGATCTGCATACCCCTTTAGTGAGATGGAGGACCAGTGCTGCTTCCCCTTCAGCATCACCCCCGGGTGCTTCTCTTACCCACCACCGACTTACGAGTAGTACTGTGAGGTGCAGTACTTCACTCTGGGCATCTCACGGGACGGATGGGGCATCAAGGGAGCAATGCTGCTCCTTCCCACAGCACTGCCCAGTGGGCCCCTTGCCTTTCGCAGATCGGGCACCCCTTTCGGGCTCCAGGCTCCCCTCTGGAGCAGGAGGAGAGGCTTCCTTGTCCTCGGCTGTGCTTCAGGAGCCCTGCTGGTTCCGCAGGGAGCGCTTGAAAGCCTGACTTGGGGTAGCGGTTGTCCGAGTGAGGAGCTTCCCTCCTTCCCATGGTGCTTCCTGGAATACCGAGGGCTGAGAGGGAAGGAAAAGATGGATGGGAGGAGAGGTACCGAACGGAGCACGATCATCTGCCAGGCACATCCACACAAAAAAACAGGCCCGGTGGAAGCGGCGTGGCACCGCTCGTCATGACGTGTGCGTCCAGCCAGTGTGAGCAGTCATCTCCAGAATGCAGGGCCGTGCAGAGTGCCACAGGCTGGCCGATGTTACGCAAAGGCAGACCTGATATTTTAAGAGGTGGGAGCTGCCTGGTAGCGCCACTGTTGCCATTAAAATGCAAGTGATTTTTTAAAAACTGTACTACCTTGGGTGGGCAAGTTTTCCACATCATTGAGGTTGAACAAGTTTTCCTTTTGAAGGGGAATTAGCCAGGGATGCTGTTTTCCTGTCCTGGGCACTAGTTGGTCACTGCAACATTATCAGCACGCACACCAACATGAGAAGAGGGTGCGTGTTTGATGGTTTTCTGTAGTACTTGAATTGATTGGAATAAAGTCCTTGAATCAATCCACTAGTCCCTGCCCCAGCCCAAATATTGTCATCTTGTAATTTACCAGATCATTAGCTAAGGGGCCCTGGGATGGCAGACCTCTCTGTTGCCCCAGTCATTCAAGCAGTGGCTTTGTGACATCACCAAAAAAAATGGTGCCTTTCTTTTCTGGGCTTTGAGCTGGATTGTCAAGTTTTGGCCACAACACCCACCATTTAGATGTGGGCTAAGGGAAGCAGAATCCTGGAAGCTTTACCTGACATTTTTGGATTCACGAAATAAAAAGCTAGAACCATTTACTGTAGGTGAAAGTCCACCTGGTGACCACAGGCCAGTTACTGGGCAGAATCCATTCCATTAGTGTAAAGGACATTGTGCTAGGTCCCAAGCTGTATGCACGAGGAGGCTCCAACTAAAATTACTGTGTTTCTGCAAGCTGTTCTGCGCTACTTTTGGATAACCTGTTGTGCGACCAGTTGTACATAACTCCTGTGCAAGCAATTGTACATTCCATTTGTGGAACCCATTGTCTAACCAACTGCACAACAATTTACACAAACCAGTTCTGCAGGCAAGTTGTGTATCAAAAAGATTTGGCAGAGCTCTGTAAACACTATTTGAGTTTGCAGAATGTTGCTGTTAGAAACTGCCCATTTTTTCTTTGTCTAACTCACCTTGGAGGGTTGTTATGAGGATCAAATGAGTAGATGGGGGTAGTTTTATGAGCTACTTTGAGCTTCTGCAAAAAGAATGGGATTAATTCCTTATTTCCTTGATAATGGGGGTCATCTAAGTCAGAACGTGTTGTTCTGATGTGCCTGCCATTCCTCATTCATGGTGCTCTGTTGTTGGTTGCTTTGCAGCTTAAATAACCACGATCCCAAACCACGGATGTGCATCCAAGCAGCAGCAGCTGCTGCAGGAGGCTACAGATGGGGCTGGGTGGAGCATATGCCAAAGGCCCAAGGTTCAGTCCTAGCACAGAGATGCCTTGAGTTAGCTTTCCCTAACCTGGCACAGTTCCCATAATTGGCAGGCAGCGCAGGCAAGAGGCGAAGGGTTTGGAAAGTTGCTGTTGGAGACCTTGGGAGAGGGCAGTGCTGGACCAAGAGCTCCGTACGCAGCTCTTGCGCACCCCCGCCTGCTCCCCAGTCCTGCAAACAGATGTTTCGTGCACTTGGCTCTGGCGGCCGGGCCATCTGTGGGCCTGGTAGGGTGGGGGCAGGTCACTTGCAAGAGCTTCCAAACGGCACTGTGCCGTGTAGCTCTGCTCATCCCATGGCTCTGCTTCCCGCCATGCAGAGAGCCCACACCAGTGTCACCTGGCTCGCAGAAATGGGCAAGGCCGGTTTGTTTCTAGTGGCTCCTCAGTAGCACGTAGAGCAGGGCTCCACCCACCCCCAAGCAGTGATGAGAGCTGATGGGAGTGGGCCATGCCAGCTGCATTTCTGCGATGGAGTATTGCGGTTTGACAATGCAAGAACAGGCAGGTCGTTTTCTTCTGGCACTTTCTTCTGCATAGAGGACCTTTGTTGTTATTCACAAAGAACAACTGCTAACTTTCCCTTGCCCATCAACTCTACCTTGCAGGCTCCATGCCAACCAACTATGAATGTTACTATGGCTTTACAAGGTTTGCAATTGAGCTGAATGAATTAGATCCTGCCTTGAAAGATCTTCTTCCAAGAACCGATGCACGATTCCGGCCAGATCAAAGGTAAGAAGGGCAGCATGCAAATGCAAACAGGTAAATAGGTACCACTTCAGTGGGAAAGGTAACAGCATTCCATGCACCTTGGCATTTAGTCAGGACAATCCTGGCTGTTCGGCTTACAAATGGAGATGAGCACCTGCCCCAGAGCCAGGCACAGTTAGCACACACTTGGAGGGTGGGGGGCACACACCTTTACCTCTCGCATTAGAGTAGTGATTGCAGACTTTCATCCTGGCATTGCTCAGTTGATTAATGCGTTTCATGGATTGCATACAGTCCTTTTCATCTGCTAAAGGGCTGCCCCTTGATTGATTAGAAAATGTTGAAACTTGTTATCAGTAAAAGCACTTCAGGTGGGCATTGTTTTAAACACAAGGGCATTTCTCAAAAGTGCTTAAGGTGTTCACCATCTTAGAAGAGGCATCCCCCTTTCTAAGCTCACAGGCAGAGGAAGGCCTCTTTCAAAATGGTGCCTTCACTGATACTTAAATGCATATATTTAAAACTAAAAGGCATGCTGGCTGTTCTAAATGGTTTTATTCATATGCATTTATGCTGATTTAACCAAAGAGATGACCTACAGATAATTAATTAAAACTCATGATTAATCAATTAAAAATTCTTTCACAGGGTGGCAGCCCTATTAATTTTATCTGAATGGTACTAGCTGCTCATTGCCTGTGGATTTTGTTGTTGTTCTTTCGCTACTTGTATATTGATAGCTACTGAATTATTCAATTGGTTTACTGAAGGCTTTTAGAAGAGGGGAATTTAGAAGCAGCAGCAGCAGAAAAGCAAAGAATAGAAGAACTCCAGAGGAATCGAAGACGCTACTTAGAAGAAAACAATATGGAACATGTACCAAAATTTTTTAAGTATGTAAATTTAAGACTGTGTTGATTTCCTTTGAACATATATGCCACCAGCTCAGTAACAGGAAGGGAAGATTTAAGCCAGGGCAGGCCACTTCTGGCTAGCGGGTCCCAAGTAAGCCCTGCCCTAAATATCTGCACTTGCGGCACGGAAAGGGTGGTTGGGGATAAACAGGACACATTCAGAATGAAAACAAGCTACATTTGTTTGCTTTACTGGTCCATAGCAGTTTGCTGCTGAAATTCATAAGTTGCTGTTTTTACCACAACAAACGCAGCAGTGGGAATGCAACCCGTGTTGTTGTTGTTGGTGGTGAGCTATGGGGCTTGAAAGGGACCCCAGATGCTCCCAAGTTACGGACCTGGACTATAGTTTATTTTACTCTCAGCATGCCTGTTTACAACTGAAGTAAGGAGTTGGTAACTGTTAAGGCATTGCTGTAAGAAACAAAATATTTACAAGAGCTTTAGAGAAACTTTTCCTTCAGCATTGGAAACCGTGTTATGCCATGTGAAAAATGTGAGCTGCTTCTCATTGCACATGGTGGGACATTGGCAGAAAGGAAACATTAAGGGAGGCAACCGATTGCAGATTATTATTGAACATTGCTCCATTTGACCGGGGCATCATGGCTCAGATAAACTTGGACCAGATGAGAGATACATGCATTTTTTAAACACTGGCAAGTAATTACATTTATTTATAATAGGCTGGACCTAGTAGTGCTGTTCCACCAAGGAACTACTTCCATCTGGGGAACCAGGGGTGGGGACATTTGGGCAGCGTGTGGGGTGGCTGCAGGGAGGAGGAGATGAGAAGGAAGTCCCACTGCAGAAATGGGTGTCTGCTGATGTGACACTTGATGTATAATGGTGAAGCTTTAGAGGGAGAACATTAACACTCTGATCCAGTTTGGTGCACTGTATATGTAGGTGCCACCTTCCGCAAGGGGGTCCTTAGCTAGGTAAGGAATGCTGTGCAAATAGGCTTGTGCTTCTTTACATCCAACAGCAGAGGCTGCTTGCCCTTATCCATGCAAAGGTGCTGCCAGTTGTCTGTTCAGGAGGCTGAATTTAGTCCGCCTGCTCCTCCTCTACCAAATAACAGATTGGTGGGATTCTTGCTTATTAAGAAGGCTTCTGCATGGCTCACAATTGAATGGGCATGCCATTCTTTGCTTTTTAAATTTCCCAATTTATTGTTGTCTGACAGTAACACCTTTCTTTTATATTTGCAGAAAAGTTATCGATGCCAATCAAAGAGAAGCTTGGGTTTCTAATGACACATATTGGGAACTTCGAAAGGATCCTGGCTTTAGTAAAATAGAAACCCTCAAACTCTGGTAAACTGAGAATGTAGATTTAGTAACATATCACTCTTAAAAAGAAAAAGAAAAACTATGCACAACATGTTTCTTATAGCTAAGGGTGGTTTGTGGGCCTGCAGGAAACCTTCCATTTGCTTTTATATTCATCTTTATAATGGACTTCCAAAAGTGCATTAGCCCAGACCCTGAACATTTCTGCAACAGTCATTAATGTAAGGAAAAGAAAACACATTCAGACATGGGAAATGCAGCACAAGAGAAGCATGTTCTGAGTTCGCCAAAGATACTTTGAAGAGTATCTGGTGCTTAAAATAGACATGGGGAGTTCCAAAATAAAACAGTTTTAACTAACTTGTCTAGAATGTCCACACATGCAACGATTGAATCTTGAGTCACGATACTTGCTCATTTCTAGCTTCAGGTTAGTTTCTTGGTGTGATGTGCTTGGACTGGCCATGTCAAAAAAAGAAATAATGCTTTTCTGGAAGCTCTTCCCATTCATACGCCATTGTTCATGCCTTAAAAAACAATGTGAAGTTGTACATTGTCATTTTAAAATATGTATTCTTCTTAGACATTTGTGAAAGGCAAATTTTTAAAGCACTAGGATTTTGTTCATATTATAAATAATGGAGGAAGTGTATTATTTAAAAGAAAACAAACCCTAAAAGGATTGTAAAGGAAAGTGATCGATTCCATGCTTTAACTTTGGAGGACTTGGTTGTACGGTCAAGCTGAAAGGAAAGTGGCTAATTTTGTAACAATCTTGGGAAATGAATCCAAGGATGTGTTCTCAATGCCTAATGCTGTGCTAAATATACCATCTCTTACCATGACTTTTCACGGCTTTGCAGCTTGTCTGATTTTCTCACAGCTCTTCTTTATGATTGGAATCCCCGAAAGCTTTTCAGTAGTAGTAAACATGAAAAGGTGTGAGCAAAATGTCTGGCTTTTCTCTTGGGATAAAGGATCATCCTGGTAACATATATATGTGTGTGTGTGTGTGTGTGTGTGTGTGTGTGTGTGTGTGTGTGTTTCTATGTGCATGGCATACTTTGGTTGTGCGTCTGCTTGCAGTTTTGGTGGGGAAAGCAACATGACATACACAGAAGGTTTATGGCTGCTTCTTGCTAATGATTTTTATGCAAATTTATATTTTATCATTCTCATAAAATGATTATATTTTTGGATGAAGAAGTAAGATCTAAATGGCCATTATGTCGGACATTTTGATGTATATGTGACGGATGACTGGATGAGTTCTCTCTCAAAGTAAAGTGAAGTTCGCATGATTTTCTGAAATCAGTATTAATGTTAAAAATAGTTATGGTTTTTAATTAAATCTTTTCTTTCATTCATGCCCAGTGACTTAGTTGACTCTACTTGCATCTCTTGGGCACTGATGACAGAAACAAGTTCCTTCTACATATTTCAAAAACAGTTTTAATATATACATGACGCATAATTCTCTTTATGCTTTTCTCTGTATAGTGTTTCTTAAGCATAGATTATTGGTGGGCTCTCATAGGAACACAGAGGTGGCTAGCTTTTCACATAATTACCTGAAAACAAATTAACTATATTTAACATAAGTATTCTACACATTATTTATCTTTTTTCTCCCAAACCCATAATTTCTGCTCTACAGTCACATCTGTCAAAGGAACAGACAGTTGAAAAAGTGTGGTTTTCCCAACCAGTGTTACTTTGGATGCACAACGTTGTATGGGCATTAAATGTTTGGCATTGTATGGGGGTTAAACACTGAGCTTCAGTTGCAGCTTGGGATCTCCCGGGTTTGACTGAGGCTTAAAACATACCCATGAGTGTCTGAAATTCTTCATGGCTGTGATCATATACTGAATGCAAAAGTCCATGCTAGGAAGAGTTATGCTAACATTTCAGAATATAAGAATTCATCTTCTTAAAGGCCAAGTTCTCTAGGTGTTGGGGTTGTAAGGCAAGGGCTGGAAGTGTGCTGGTAGCCTCCTCCAGGGGGTCAGAACGGGCTTGAACTCTACAGTGCTTTCTTCTGTCCAGCTTCCTAGTAAGAATCATCCCTATTCTGTATATAAGAATAGATGGATTACCATATTTTGCTTTTCTTTAAGCATTTTTATTTTTTAGTTTTTCAGGAAACTACCATGCAAAACAACATTTAAGAAAGAAAAATGCATAACCAGTATATATATTAGTAACCAATAAAACAGATTCACATTAAGAATGAAAACCATAAAAATCACATATGGAAATTTTCATGCTGCAAGGCAGAAATGCAGTTGACTGAACTCATGCAATGGAAACTTTTCTTTAGTAAATTTCCAGATTGGAAAATTGAGCTCCAAGCCTCTTCCCTCTCCCGGCAAGCGTCAGGAAAATTTCAAGCAAACTGCCTGACACGGCATGACTTACTTCTTTCTTTAAAAGGCTGCTTATTCACTGGAAGGCACCACAGTAAGGGATGCCACAAGCATGTTTCCCAAGGGAGCTCTATTACGTGCTCCTGTTCTTCACCCCCCTCCATTTCTTCTGTTAGTGATGCTCTGCCAAAGTCTGGCAGTGACCACCCTGCAGCGGCAGACTTTGGGGGGGCATTTCAGTAGAGGGCAGGTTTAGGCCAGGCGGGAGAGTGGGACTTCATACACTCTGGGAAAGGTCTAGAAAGCTTGCCCAGGTGCAGAGGCTCGCGAAATCCAGGCTTTGTAGCATGCAGAAGTCTAAAGAGCACACCCAACATATGTACCCCACTGCCCAGTGCTTGGCATCCAGTCATCACATGGCCTGGTGCACTTGTGCACATCGGGAGACATAGAGGGTTTTTGTAAGTCTTCTGCAACAGTTTTCCAATAGGAAAAAACGAAGCCAGGCTGTGGGAAGCTCTTTGTGCAGTAAACAAGTATTCTCTGGGGTTCCCCAGGCTTACAAATTAATGTTACAACTGAAAAAATGTTCCAAATAGTGACTGTGGATACAAAAGATCGTTCAAATTGCATTCTGTACTACGTATTAGTGGTGAGTGAACAAGGGTGACATTCCTGTTACAAGAACACACTTTTGAGGTTAATAAACCTCCTCTTAGCCATCATGTTTCTGAGAATCGTGTCCATTCTGAGAATGGAGAAACTACTTTGGGGGCTTGTAACTAATACAAAGCTGATAACATTGCAATATATGCGCTTCTACTCGGAAGGGAATCACACTGTGTTCAGTGAGACTGACTCCCAAATAAGCATGTATTGGATTGCAGCCTAAAAAGTGCAGGTGTCTTCCTATTTACTTCGATAGACCATGAATTATATTCCCAATTCTTTGTTCAGTGAGACCTACTGCAGTGATTCCTGGTCTCCACCCAAATCAGACCCTAAAATGCTTCTCTGTAAAATAACTTTCGTTGTCAAGTATTTTGTTGCTTAGCTGATTGGCCAAGAAAAGTTTGCAAAGAGTATAAATGACACCCCTTAAGAGCAATAGTCGAGTTTAATTTATGCTTATTCTAATAGAAGGCAATGCTATGCAATTGTGTACTACAAACTGTTATTTTGTTTTCATTCTAACAGAAATCTTGGAGCTGAAGTACCATGATTGAAATTGAATTGTCTTTAAAAATTAAATAATCACCACAAGCATGGTCCAGTAAATGTTCCTTTTACACATGTAGAAAGCAATTGTGTGGAACATTTGTCAGTGATTGTTCCTAGTAAGTCCCATAAAAGTCTTATTTTTCTAGATTGTGTCCCAGAGCTGTAACCTCAAGAAATGATATTCCAGGTAGGAGGGAATGCAAGTGAACCAGAAGCATCATTTAGACTGCAGTCCTACGCACACTATTGTGAGAGTAAGCGCCACCACACACAGTGGACCTTGCATCTAAATTAGCTGGTGCAGGAATGCACAGTTCTTCCGTCTGTTTGCACTGTCAAAAATTCCAGTCACTGTTCACTTGGAAAAGAGTTGTATTCTCTCTCTCTCTTGCCAGTGGATATTGCTTCAGTAACACTCTGCGGGCAAAAAGCAGAACTCTTCCAGTGCATGTTGAACGGAGCAACGTTCCATTTGTAAGAAATGAGGGTTCATTATATTCACAGCAATTACTGTTTAAAGTCACTTTGATTTTTTTAAAAAAACTTTCTGATACACTATATTGTGCTTAAAATACTTAGCCTTCTTTCAAAGAGGTCAGGGTGGGCACAGTCCTGCTCCCAGTTTTATCCTGAAGGCAGCCATGCTGTAGGTTGCAGAGAGAGGTTAACTGTGCCAGTGAGATTCACAGCTGAGCAGACCTGAGAACCCGCCTTCAGTCCAAGCCCAAAGTTCTGCCGTCTGCAGTGTTGGGATCAGATGGGACTTGACCAGTCTCCTGTTCTGCCTGTGGGTACCTCTGGTGTTGAGTCACTGAAGACAACCGTAAGTACCACTGGGCTAGGTCCAGACTTTGTGATAATTACAGTAGGTGCATTGAAATCACTGGAATGAACCTGAGTCCCATTGATTTCAGTGACTGCTCTCTGTCTGGAATCAACTCTTTAAGGCTGGAGTCCTAATCTCACTTACTTGGGAAATAAGTTTCATTGAACACACTGGGACCTGAGTATGCAAGTATATAAATTATGCCCTCTAGTCGTGTGACTTTGAATTTGAACTCTACCTAAAACCTTTGGAAAGGTGTGTCCCCAAGCAGAAGGAAATGGTTTCTAGCAGACCAGTGTGTGAAACAGCATTGTTTTCTGGCCTTCAGTAGAGAATAGAAAACAAGGCCTGTGCCTTGCTGAAACCAAATGACAAGCCGGTAACCAATTGGCAGCCAAGAGAAGGGCATTTATTGATTGCCTGTTAGCTGAGCCCTGGGTGAGACACATTCCAGGACTAATACTGACTCTTGCCTAGCATAGTGGGAGAGGCACTCCGCTCCATTAAAAACTCTGTTACTCTAGAACCTGGAGCTATACAGTGATGTCTGATTGTGTGCTTGTGCAGTTCTTCCCACATAAAGAAATGGTGCTGCCATTGCTGTGCTTGGCATTATCATCTATGTAACAGCTCAAGCAATGGTCCATTTTAGTGACCGGTGCAATGCACAAAGCAGGAACTACTGAAAGACTGTGGTGACTGCGTACATGAGTAAAAAACTCCAGGATGCAGTTTTCTGTTCAAACAGCCACTCCAATCTTGTGATTCCCATGTCACACAATCATGCATGCATATAGATTGCCTTAGAAAACACGAGCATCGGCTCTCTCGAGAGTGTAGATCTTGTGCACTGACTGCTCAAGAGGCCTGCTCAAGTGTTCCTGAACATGGACTTGGGGGGGTTCTATCATGGCAGGAGTTTCCAGGGGCTCCACAGCTGTGGTAGTCTTCATGCTGCAAAATGGGGTCTCCCATTCTCGCAGTTGATTAGGTCAAGATGCGGTGGTCTCCTAGGATGTTAGCTGGTGGAGTCAATGGACTGTACTACCTGAATTCAGCAAGTTGCTTGGACTTCTGAAGCAGTTTCAACTCAGTGGAACACCCAAAAATTGCCAAACAGTTGGCTCTAAAAAAGTCCTAGCAAAAACATCAATACTGTAGTGGAATATGGTAATGTAATACTGAATGATTACCACTGAATTAATTGCTGGTATGAAAACCCCCTATAGGCAAGACTCACTGGAGAAGACCCTAATGTTGGGAACGATTGACGGCAAAAGAAGGGGATGGCAGAGAATGAGATGGCTAGATGAAGTCACTGAACCAGTCGGAGTGAGCTTAGGTGGACTCCTAGGGATGGTGGAGGACAGGAGACCCTGGAGAAGTGTTGTCCATGAGGTCGTGATGGGTAGGACATGACTACATGACTAATGTAATATGAAAAGCCCCACGGTCTTTCTAAAACAAGTTATTTCAGTGCTGGCAGCATGCATTCAGGCTTCTGTGTACATATCCACCACTAAATGGGAAATGTGCAAAATTATCAGTGTTGTGGGCTGCCGTGATTAGTGCTAGAAAAGACAGCATGACCTGCACTACTCTGATATGACAAATGGACAAAGTGAACAATGCCCTTCTATTCAAGGGAGAGAGAAAATTTAGGTCTTAAAATTAAAACTGATTACTGCAGTTATTCTTTAAAACAATTTATTAAAGAATGACTAATGACTTTTATAGACACCTTATGAAAAATGGCAGTGATGTCAATAATTATTTCTATAAAAATTCAGTCTTCAAACCATAGGGTTAAAAAGGCCACAGTTCACACACTGAGAAATTCAAATACCGGAACCTGTATAATATTCCATGTCCATCACATCATATAAAGCTTTTCGAAGCAGAAACGTCCTTAGTTTCAGATATCAGCAACTTTGGTTTTAAGATCCCATACACAGAAGTTTTCTGAAGGTGCCTGCAAGCTTTAGTAGGTTTGCCACGTAGGCTCAAAGCTACTTCATCGTACTAAAGCTGAATACAGTAAATACAGTAATTCTAGTATTCCGCATTAAACCCTGACCCCAATTCAGCCAGAAAAAATAAGTTACTCTAATTGCAATAAATCACAAAGATGGCCATTTTTGTCCAAAGTATTCCATGTCAGTAGTATCTAATTCCTAAACTTCCTTTTTTCTAGACTTTGCAATTTTGTCATGAAATGCAAGAAGTGTAACAGAGACATGCAGTACTGAAGTCAGGGTGCTTTCAAAGGAAGGGAATGTGTAGTGCTTGGAAATTCATTTGAAGGTATGTTTTCTGAGGAGCAAAGTAGACATTATTCTAAACATACAGTTAAAAGGGTAGCCACACCTGTAGTTCTCTCTACCATCACTCCCTGTAATATCTAATAGAATTTATTTGGTATTATTATGTCACAGCATTCTCACTGTGATGTCAATATAGGGGTGGCTGCTTTTTGGGGTGTAGATCTTTGTTTCTAGCAGGTCATGGTAGACTTTAGCCGTATGTGATCTACTTTAGTTTTCACTTTGGTTCATCAAGTAGAGCCAGGTGCAAAATAGTACTTGATGAAGACTGAATTGCTGGACAGGGTATATTTGAGAAGATGCTGACCCTAGCAATGCGCTTTTGGTACCAGAATTGAAGCTTGCAGACCAGTTTCACACATAACTCTATTCGTGATTCCCTCCAAATTTTCATGATTTCAGCTGCCTAAGTTAGGAGGGACAGGTGGCTTTTTCTTGTTCCTACTTGTGAAATCAAGTTGGAAAGCATGGTGGATGTATTGCAACTCGTCTACCGATCGTTCCCACTTTAACTTCTGCCCATCCATGGTTTAGAGTCATGTCTACTTTAGCCCTGAGGATTCTGACCCATCAGACTCTAGAAAGCTGAATTCCATGTCTCATCCCATGCATCCAGTTATGCAGGGATCTGGGATTCCTGAGTCTAGCTATCCAAAACAAAAACCTTGCAATAATGGATTTAGATTATTTCCTTATAATGGATAATTGTATCTATCGATTTTGTGATGTGACTAAAAAACAGCCTCAGTAGTTTGGAAACTGCTTGGCTTGGATACATGTATCCTTCTGAGTGATGCTTCTCTCTAAATATTTCCCTTTGCTTGAAGCTTATTTCCTTCCAGCCATGATTTTTAAATACTGTAGTGCATTGTGTGCGGCATCATTGTGCGCGTTACCCCAGGAGATTCCAGTCCCATGGCAAACTGTGATTGGGTTAGTTGAAAGTTCTGCAAGACACTGGAATTGTCCATTAACGCTCAGTTCCTCTGAAATTGCAAACACAGATATTGATTAATGGCATATTATCTATTTTTAAAAGTCATTTCACACAGACACACTTTTCCAAATAGTGAATGGATCAAGCTTTGCTTTGCACGGCTGGGAATATCCTTTATGTTGATAAAGTGAAAACTGCAAGCAACCTACACAACTGTCAAGTTGAATGCACCATGGCTGACCTGTCTAGGTGGAGGCCCCTGCAACAGTGCCCCCTGCAGGCTCTTGAGGGAAAGGCTTCCCACCACCTTCTCCTGGGAGTTGCCCAACAGCAGGGGAGAAGCAGCAAGCACAGAACTGACCCTCGATCAACAAAAGGGCCCTTAGTTTGATACAGCAGAGCCTCCACGCATGCCTTCCCGACTGCCACTGTGCCTGACCTGGGAGAAGGCACTTTCCCTGCCTTCCATAGCTATGGCTCCTGCCAGGTGCATCTCAGTGAACTTTAAGAGAAGGACCTATGCACTGCCACTCATCGAGGAGGAGGGGGCAGGCATGTCACTGTCCCTCTCCCCATGCTGATCTCCCCAGGCTTCAAATAATGCAGACTGAGAAGGTATGTCCTGGTTAGGGAAGTTTGCCCCTAATGGCTAAGAGGTACTGCAAAGGTCAACCATCTGGGCACATATATATTAAAATTAATGAATCTGTTTTAAGAACAAAGTAACACCATACATACCTCTTAGTGTGCATACCAAGTTTCAAGCACCTGGGTTTTACAGTCTTGGAGCTACGGTAGGGACAGACGGACCGATGCACAAATCAACAACCTACTAGGGATACTGCCCCAGCTGAGACTGGGATCGTTGTATTTTGTTTCCTCTGAAATCAGTGGGACTTCACTGATGTTTGACTCGGTTACAATTGGAACTAAATGCAATTAACTGAGGTGGCAACCCTAAACATGCACACCAGAAAGTAAGGCCCCTGGAACCTGGTGGATCCCACTTCTGATTAGACTTGCACAGGATTGCAGTTAGTCTGGATCCAACCCACAATTTATGTTTTATACAACTGAATGTAGGGATTAGAGCAACTCCATGACCACAGTAATTCTCTGAAGGGCTTCTAGTCTGGTGAATTTTGTCAGAGCATTGTACCAAACAGCAGATTCAGCATAATATCCCTGAAAACCAAGCACACTGTAATTCTGCCCTGCCATTCATTTGTCTACATCTATTGCAGCTTTTAATCAAATTAATGTTCTGAAACTAAATGCAGAGTTGTACAGAAAGTAAGCTCTTTCATTGTCATCACTGCTAAGTTTGTGTTAAAGGTAGAACAGAATCATAATTTCACAATGCTCACTTTTTTGGTACTCTGCATCTGAAGCTACTGGTTTTGCCGGGCTGCTGTTGGGTAAAAACACACTGAGGAGGAAGATGCATCTCACTCACGGTGGCAGTTCTTACCTATATTCAAGTACGTTGTATTAAAACTTTGTTCATCTGCAATTTCTCCAAGGAGCTGGACATAATCTGTATTGGGAATACTGAGGGAACTTCTCTTCAGCAACATGATTTTTTCTCCATTTGAGTTCCTTAAGGTGTCCCACGTACATCGCAAATTATGACTCTGCTCATTTCCCTAAAACAAATTAAGAGGTTTTAGAACTTTATATATCTTGTTACATTTAGTAAATCATCCAACACCTTTAACATGACATCAACCATCTTCTCCCTATTCCTTGATAATCTATTAGGCAGATATACTGTGCTATGCTCTGCCCATTTCACTGATCCTGCCTTGCTTCTATTTCTCTTCCTGTAATTGTGGATCTGCCGGATGATTCTCAGGCAATATCTATTGTCCCTTTACTCAACAGGGGTTTTTTCAAAATCTTCAGAAAGAACCTTCCTCTTCTCCTGCTGTATTCACAGCTAAAAAAGAACCAAAATTCAACCTGCAGAAAGCTGCGCTGCGCTGCGCTGCGCTGTGTGTGCGCGCGCTCTCTCTCTCTCTCTCTCTCTCTCTCTCTCTCTCTCTCTCTCTCTCTCTGGAGAGCGACTGTGCTATCACCTGTTTATTAGTTCTGGGTGACTCTGAAATATGAGAAGTAGAGGAACAAAAGAAGCTCTTTTAAAGTGAGTAGGGAGGAGCTGGTGATGGTGGCAGCGGCAGCAGATGTTGCAATGAGGTCAGCAGGTGGGTCTGCTGAGGAAGCAGCCAGATGTTGCAGTGAGGTATTCCAGGAGCCCTGCCTGCTAGAAAATCTAAAGATACAGGCCACACTAAATCCACACCAAATCTAAAGATAAAGGCCTTATTTGTACAAGCATCCCACATGCCCCTAGTTCTCTTTAAAGGCACTTACCTCTTAGCACCCCGGCAGTGCACCCACCTGGGCCATCAATGGGTGGCATGTTAAGTCATGCATACTTATACACATAAGGATGGACCAGGGCTTTTCCCATGGCCCATGTCCTGTATTACACAGAGCTACTACCAAGACAACAGCTAAGTCCTGCTGTTCAGGAATTCCTTCAAACATTGCCCCTTCTAGGATCTCCACTATCCATAACTTTCAGGTTAGGTTGTGTATCTGGAGCACTGTTATTTTTTTATATAGCACAACAAATGCCAGTTAATTAAAACCTATAATTTCATTCATAGTCAGCTTTTCTACTAGATGTTCCACTCTAGCGTTAGCAGTAGCCCATCAAGCAGAAATTAAGCAAATGACGCTTTCTCCAGCACTTTAGCGCTATGCTAAATTTCTGCAACTAAGGCTGCTATTGAAGGTACAGAAATAAATGCTGGGGTCCCAAGATCATCCCAGATTCTTAGTCAAGGGATAGGTCTACAAACACTATGCGAGCCCAGGGCTACTTTGAGGGGACAAACTTGCAGTCCCATTTCCTGAAAGCATACCGTGGCCACTGGTATTAGGACAGTTTGGTGCTTACTCGTTCCTACCATTAAGTAAATCCAGGAATTTAAAGTCAACTGATTAGACTTCCCCACCACCCACCATCACTCAAAATGTCTTAGACTTTTCAGAGAAATAGCCATGAGCAGAACAGCAGAAAGCAACAGCTCCTTAAGAGATAGCTGTGAGACTCATTATTAGTGCACCAACATGTATCTGGGTTTTGTGAAAATGACCGAACTGAGCTCCTTCCAAAATCTGAAGGAGGAAACATTACAAAAGACCTCCACCACTGTGACAGGAGTGGCCAGATGCAAGAGGGCAAGGGTTTTTACATCTTTTAGCCTGCATGGCAGAGAAATTCCCTCTTTCACCCAACTATTAAAGGTGCAGAAGCCCTGTCTTCTTTTGCATCTGGCCGCCCTGACTGTAAAGTGGATGCTTGCACTGATATGGAGTGGATGACTTATTATTTTCAGAAGATTTGTGAACCTCACCCTTATTACTTAATGCTTGGGTGAGGAAAGCTGTCTTCAGAGGAGCAAACAGTTGTTAGGTACCTGGAGAAGTACGGCTCTTATATATTTATCTGAATTTATGCTAGATTTCAGCGTCAGGCATGCAGCCTGTTTACTCAGAACAAAGTAGGACAACATTTAATGCCATGCTTTCCCAAGTGACTGCATAAAATGTTTTAATAAATAAAAATATATATATAAGACTATCGTTCCTCTATTAGAAAAGGCTGGCTTGGGGGAAGAGAATCTGTTGACTGCAGGAAGGAAGACGGGAGGTGACCCACATGTGCTGAATCAGCCAGACCAGCAGGTGCACCTTCCTTGTGTATGCGGCTACAAGGGAGGTATTAACAGAAATGAATGCAAATAGTTTGGTTACGTTTGAAGGACTGAGCGGCTTCCATGAAATAGAATGAATTACTTACTAAAGAAGTAGTAAAACTATCTCCAGATAAACTGTGGAATTTTTCAAGTAATTTCTCAGCAGCATTTCGCTTGGCTAACTTTTTAGAAGTCCCCACCCCTGCATAATGAAAGAAGAGCAAAAATTACTGAAACAAACAGAAAACTTAAGCTGGGATACATTCATACAAAAGCAAAACATGATTATAGCTAAGAAGTCATACTGAAATGCATCCTTGCAAGGCAACCGGGCCCCCTCAGTAAAATAATGCATTCTTAGCCTCCACATCTTCAACTGCAGTCACCAATCTAAGACTGTCTCCTTGTATGTTTCATTCCAATCAATTTTCGCATAAACAGTTTAATTATGAACTGATGAGTTTCTTTCTAGCCATTGCCAGATCAGAGTTTTCTCCTATCACACCAGAAGAAAGATAAGGAAGCACCAAGATGTGGAAGGGTATCATGTGGAGAAGGATGATAAAAGCAGGCCTGAATTCAGGACCTAATCTGAACCAGGCTGCCTACAGGTCAAGCTCTTGGCTGCACAGGTGCCTGCCACAAAGTGATCTGAAGGTGAAGTCTCTTGTGGGAAAGGACAGAAGGAGCTGCTGCAGAATGGATGAAAGGCTATACAGCAGGGATGAGGGAGGCTTGGTCCTCCTGATGTAGCTGAACTGCAACTCCCATCATCCCTCACCATTGGCTATGGTGACTTGGCTAATGGGAGTCAGAGTTCAACAATGTTCTCCTCTCCAAAGTGTTTGTCATTTGATCAAGCAGCAAGGTCAAAATGGAAAAAAGATACGCTTGGCACCAGGTGAGGATAAGCACTGTACACATTCACATGTATTAGGGGGAGGGAGAAACGGTGTTTTCTTGAGTTCCAGGGAGAGCAAATGGTAAATTTACACAGAGAAGCACTGTAGCTGAATTGTCCTGTATACTTTTATTATATAAACACACAACTAAGTACAGATAATATTTTTTAAAATATACAACTCTGACTTGTATGTAATTATTTACTTATTAAATGGACTTTCAAACTAAAAAGGCATCAAAGCTGCTTACAACAGAATTATATGAGACAATAAAGAGATAACAAAAATGGAAACCTCAATATATTGCATTGAAGCATTAGTTCTTTGGCCAAATTCAGGCAATGCTACATTTGGCAGGGTGCAGGGAATACTCACCTGTTTCCACAAATGTTTCTATTCTGCAAGTCATGGTAAACTCTCTTTTATGAGGTGGCCCTGTCTCCTGGGCCAGTGAATACTCTGGAAGTCTCCAGCCTTTCTGAATAGCCAGCTCCTGGAGAAAGATGCAAAAGACCAAGTGGATGTTTGGTGCGTCTACTATGAAACAACCTCATATCCATTTAGTAATCACCATCACCACTAATGTATGTTGCTGATTACTGCAGGAAAACCCTTCAATTATGTTAATTATAATTAACTTTCAAAATTCCATGGTAGCTTGCATAACAAAACTTGGTTTCAGAAATATTTATACTTGAAATCAGGATTTAAACAATAAAAAGGTTTGTGTATTTCAGCCATACTGGTGTCAGTTTTATAGTATGTTTGACTTCTAGCTATCATGACTTCTTACTAGCTTTACAAAACTACACAAGTGCAAAGCTGTCAAATATGGTGCAGACAGTACTTTTGGTCACCACCATCTATGAGGAATGGCTAGCGGTTTTAATAATCATGAAATAACAGAACATGCAATAGCCTTGTCTAATTGTTTTGGGTTGAAGCCAGAATGTACCTCCCAAGGATGGAAGGGCTCTTTCTGTCCACCCAGAGCTGCTGCAGCTGGCAGCCCTTTCAGTTGGCAGCTATGCCTGACAGCTTGGGCATTTTAGAACCGCTGCCACTGGCACTCAGAGCCACCTGTCTAAACCAGCAAGCTATTTTGGCCACTCCTGCCTCACTGCTCTATAGGGGCTTTGGCCAACCATTCGGGTTTGGATGACACTTGAATGCCAAGTGTGGCTTAGAAACACTAGAGCAAGCCATGGCTTTGGGTGCTGGCTCAGCAGCTCACCGAAACCCACCTTCCAGGTAGCACACTCAGGTTCAGAGAGCATGCTAAGCCACCAAATGTGCTGAGTGAATTCTGCTGATGTGTTTCTCTTAATATTTACTTATTTCCTAAAAGTAAGTCGATGCCCTACAGGGGGGAAAAAAGGTAATCAGAAGAGACCCTGCCTGAATGCTTACAATCTAATCAGTGAAAAGAAAGAGAAGCAAACTTCATTTTTAACCCTGAAAGGGAAAAGGTTTTCTAATCTAAACTAAAAGAGAGTTTGCAAAAACAAGCTAGAAAACCCTGATTTGGAGACAAATCAAGGCATTGTCAGCAACACAGAGACATTTCAGCAAAAAGGTTCAAGACTACACTCAGCTGTAAAAATAATATGCAAAAAATGTGAAGCAGTTTTTATTAATAAGGTCTTTCTATTTATCACATCACGCTGTAAAACAAACTGTATTTGGACTAATCCTGCCCTCCTTTGGAGGCCTGCCTACTTTGCTTCCTAACTGCTGGATTTCATTAATTTAGCCAATGTGGCCAAACAGCTGATTTAAAAGAGAATGAATGCAGAAGGGAGTCACCAGATAGCTCTTTCCCCTGTTCCATTACTCTCACAAGAATGTATGGCTGCAATCCTGCTCACACTTGGGATGTAAAAGCACAATCTATGTTTATTTGAAAAGAGCTGCACTGTGTTCAGCAGGACTTATTTCAGGACCAAGTCTGCACAGCAGCCTTAGAGTGATTAAACACAGCAGGACAAACACGCACATACACAAGGATGTCTCTACTTTTTTCCCACCTGAAGTTTCAAGGAGGCTATTCTTAAAAGTCTTCAGATTTCAGGGACAAACTGGATGTGATGAGTGAGTTCCAGAAATTAAGCAGACACCACCCATCTGTATCAGGACTGTAGAGGGTTAACCCATCCATCTCATTATTCCTGCTGAAAAAGTTGTCCCTCAAGGAGCAATTATCCTTGACTAGAAAAGGGTATGGGCACACAGAGCTATAGTCATACATTTTTCCACTTGGGAAGATCCCAAGACCAAAGCTGAGAATGGAAGATTTTCAACAAGAAAATGGCATCTGGAAAAGGATGAACCAACTTCCCTTCTCTCCTAACACACATGTGAGAGTCCTGATACAGTGCAGGATCTTCCACAAATTACTTGTACAAGAAAAAGACGCTGCTTTTCTGTTGAATGGAGAAATGCTTGAGTCAATTAACAAGAATATATAAAATCGGCTTTGCAGTAAAGAGCCAGCACAGTTACTGCCAGGAATAAAGGTATTCAGTTAATACCACTGCTCATAACACTTAGAAATAAGGAAGTCTTCACAAAGGTTTCAGCTGCAAAAGAGCCTCTTGATCTCTGCCCGGGACAAACCTGACAGGTCTTCTAAGAAGGTAAAATTTCACAAAGCCATATTAATGGCCCAGTGAAAATTTTCAATTGAGTGATGTAAGAACAAATTTTGCTATTACTCCACAACATTTTATAGCCAAATAAAAGATCTTCATGCTATATATCACAGAGGATGGGCTGTTGTTGACCAACACACATACACAGCCATGTGTATATAAGATCCTGACCAAGACATCAAATTTTCCTCTACTTTCCCCTTCTCCACAAAATGTGTAATCACTGTATTTTGCTTTATGACACTGCCTTTAAAATGCTTCCTGAGTAGTAAGTATTCTGCTTTCCCATTTGTGCTACCTGATCTTGACTACCTGTGTTGTTTTCTGTCATCAGAAAAATGAAGGAAAAATATATTTTGTATATGGTTCTAAAATGGGCATGTAATTTACTATGAAAAAAGCATACACTCTAAAAGAAAAAAAGCCAGCGATCTTACCTGCAATGATCCTATAGGATTGGCCTGATTCTGAGCTTGATCGAAAGGTTCAGGAATTAAGTGGTCTGGCACAGAAATACTAAAATGAACACAGTAAACTTAAAATTGGCAGTTTAGAAATAATTCCAGGCATTGTTCCACTAATAAATCAGGATCCAATTACAAACCGTATGAAATGTTAGCTTAAGATTACCCACAGCTTAAGGTGCTAGCTCAGGCCAAACAGACTGACAACGCACATACTCTTCAAAATCAAAATGACTATGTATATACAGCATATCACAGAAGTGAGTACACCCCTCACATTTTGTAAATATTTTATCTTTTCACGTGACAACCCTGAAGAAATGACACTTTGCTACAATGTAAAGTAGTGAGTATACAGCTTGTATAACTGTAAATTTGCTGTCCCCTCAAAATAACTCAACACACAGCCATTAATGTCTAAACCGCTGGTAACAAAAGTGAGTATGGCCCAAAGCGTCAATATTTTGTGTGGCCACCATTATTTTCCAGCACTGCCTTAACCCTCTTGGGCATGGAGTTCACTGGAGTCCTCTTCCACTCCTCCATGACGACATCACGGAGCTGTTAGAGACCTTGCGCTTCTCCACCTTCTGTTTCAGGATGCCCCACAGATGAACGATAGGGTTTAGGTCTGGAGACTTGCTTGGCCAGTCCATCACCTTTACCCTCAGCTTCTTTAGCAAGGCAGTGGTTGTCTTGGAGGTGTGTTTGGGGTCATTATCATGTTGGAATACTGCCCTGCAGCCCAGTCTCCGAAGGGAGGGGATCATGCTCTGCTTCAGAATGTCACAGTACATGTTGGCATTCATGGTTCCCTCAATAAACTGTAGCTCCCCAGTGCCGGCAGCACTCATGCAGCCCCAGACCATGACACTCCCACCACCATGCTTGACTGTAGGCAAGACACACTTATCTTTGTACTCCTCACCTGGTTGTCGCCACACACACTTGACACCATCTGAACCAAATAAGTTTATCTTGATCTCATCAGACCATAGGACATGGTTCCACTAATCCATGTCCTTAGTCTGCTTGTCTTCAGCAAAACTGTTTGCGGGCTTTCTTGTGCATCATCTTTAGAAGAGGCTTCCTTTTGGGACGACAGCCCTGCAGACCCATTTGATGCAGTGTGCAGCGTATGGTCTGAGCACTGACAGGCTGACCCACCACCCCTTCAGCCTCTGCAGCAATGCTGGCAGCACTCATACGTCTATTTCCCAAAGCCAACCTCGGGATATGATGCTGAGCACGTGCACTCAACTTCTTTGGTTGTCCATGGCGAAGCCTGTTCTGAGTGGAACCTGTCCTGTTAAACCGCTGTTTGGTCTTGGCCACCGTGCTGCAGCTCAGTTTCAGGGTCTTGGCAATCTTCTTATAGCCCAGGCCATCTTTATGTAGAGCAACAATTCTTTTTTTCAGATCCTCAGAGAGTTCTTAGCCATGAGGTGCCATGTTGACCTTCCAGTGACCAGTATGAGAGAGTGAGAGCGGTAACACCAAATTTAACACACCTGCTCCCCATTCACACCTGAGACCTTGTAACACTAACACGTCACATGACACTAGGGAGGGAAAATGGCTAATAATGCCCAATTTGGACAGTTTCCCTTAGGGGTGTACTCACTTTTGTTGCCAGCGGTTTAGACATTAATGGCTGTGTGCTGAGTTATTTTGAGGGGACAGCAAATTTACACTGTTATACAAGCTATAAACTCACTACTTTACATTGTAGCAAAATGTCATTTCTTCAGGGTTGTCACATGAAAAGATATAATAAAATATTTACAAAATGTGAGAGGTGTACTCAATTCCAGAGTTTTCTTCCTCTCTTCCCCCACAATGGTAATTTTCTGCAATGCTATTGAAACTCAAGGAGTTTCTCAAGGATTCTCAAAAGCAGAATGGAAGGAAAGACATTTATTTACTGTAATCCCAGTTATTTGAAAATTGAATTATATACTACATTATTTGCCATCAGTCAAGACAGAAAACTACAAAAGTTATTATCAAGAACACTTCGAAAAGTAGGATAAAGAGGTTATCTGTATTCGAAAAATAGTTACCTGCACATATCCACAATGAATTCAGAGAAGCATCGCATAGATTGTTGGCGGGGTCCAAGGCTTAAGCCTGCGCACCCTACGCATGTTTAGGTAGAAGCACGTCCTACACCTCCCAGCATGCCCCACCTTAACTTATTTGTGACAGAAACTGGGATAGAAGCAGAGTTCTACTTCCATACTCATAGAAACTGCAAAGTATAATAAAATTTCCACTTGGCCATAATTCACATACAGTTTCATGAGAAGTCACAGAAATTGGCACACGGTGCAAAACATTTGGAGGTTTCCATTCAACAGCAATGTTAGCCTGATGCACTTGCTTAGCTTGGTCATGGGGGGTCTAACAGTCTTGGCAACATCACAGAGCTCTCGGCCCCAGAGATTCTTATGCTGGAGAAGGAGGTCTGGAAGGGGGCTCTGCTCACCTATGCCTGAGTGCAGAGCAGAAGCCTCAAAAGGATAGCTGGGCGATGAGGCCATTGGGGCAGGGTTTGGCTGCACACCCACATCTCATCTACACTGTTAGCTCTCCCATGAGCAAGCTGAATGCCTGGACAGAGCAAGCCACTATGTCACAGCCATCAAAATCCCACTCACCAAATATTAGAACTGCCTTTCAAGATGTGCAGTGCAGCTTCTGCTGCTCTTTGTTTTGCAACTTTCTTGCTAGGACCCTCTCCTGAATTAGTAAAAGAAGAGCAACAATATTTGTGCATGTTTTCACTGGCAGAGTAAGAAAAGAAACAGCTATCCTAAGTCTGTATATTTTGAAATATATGTTGTCTATTTCAGGATAATTCAGTTTTTCAAGTTTAAAGACTGCAATCTTGTATATGCCAACTTCCAAGTTATCATTTAGAACATTAAAAAATGAAATCACTATTTCCAGCCTAAACAGATCAGTTCAGACTATTTTTCTAAGATGCTGAAATGACCGATCTTACAATGTTTTGGCAGAGCACACAAGCCCTTTAGAAGAAAAATGGGGCTGGTGTCCACACAGCATTTTGTCAGGGCTATCCTAAAGAAGCAGCCTCAAATATTTTTCTTTCTGCAATTGTAAGATTGCAGTTGGGCAGCCTATTCCCATTGGCTTCTCAGTTTTCAGACTTACCTTCTCAGTTCTCAGATTCAACCTAAAGTGGAGATTCTGAGAAGCCAGGGGATGGTGCAGCAGACAGAACCCTTCCTTGAAGCAGAAGTTTGGCACTGCCCCTCTTGAAACTGCTACAGCATGAAAGATGCACGGAGGAAGGAAGCATAAGGGGACATCTGGCTGTGGCAGTTTCTTCTCCTCAGGCTTCCTTCTTTCTCTGGCAGGCTAATTTCAGGAGGGAGTGCAGTATGTTCTGTCCAATTCCTCTTCCAAAACCAGGGTTGGATTAGCGCGCTAGTCCACAGATCCCTGCACACACCACCAGAAGTTGCATGTATCAAACTGTGGTGCGATGACGGGGTGTGCTCTGTTGCCAACAGGATGGCTGGGCTCAGGTGCAAGAAGAGAGCTGGAGTTTAAAATGTCTGAGAAACACTAGCTTATGTCAAGGCAGGAGCATGTGCTACAAATTTGAGCCCAAGCACAGAAGGGGCAGGATGATTTCTGGATGATTTACGGAGGGGATGAAAATCAATTATTTAAAAAAATAATTGGATTTTTTAAATTTTAATCAGATTTTTATTTAAACTGGGTTTTTAAATAGAATGCTTTTTGAGGAAAAATCTATCTAAAGATGGTTTTCTATTTAAGATATATTATAGTTCAAAGGTTATTTGTCCTGAAATAAGGATTAGTTTTTAATTATGTAGCATAAGGCTATATATTCATGCAATTTTTTTTGTTAAATAAATTCCATTAATCCAGAGGTTTCTGTCAGATTATTGGGCAATCTAGAAGATATTATCACAGATGCTTGGTTTTACATTTCTCAGAACTGTGTGTTTCTCCAGTGATCACATGCCTCTTCTTCACAGCAAAAATGTTATAAAATAAACATACAAAGTTGAGAAAAGGACCTTAATTCCATTGTTCCTTTGCAAATCTATGCACACAAAATCAACCCCTTACCTCTTAAGTGCTAAGTTTTAAAAATCCAATGAATAGGATAAGATTGTTGGGAGTGGAATAGATCTGCATAAGAAGTCAAGTGTGAGGAGGGTGGAGCAAGCAGTAAAAATGAAAGGGAGCCCTTTTGAGTAGAACACCGTACAAGTCTTTGAGTCTTTCTGTGTATAGCCTGAGGTTTATCATATTATTCTTTACCTGGAGGAGGACACGTATATAGTGGCAGCAGACCAGTTTGGGGATATTTTATTGAAGATCCTCTACCCACAGGTAAGGCAGGCATTTGTGCAAATTATGTCGGAAACCCTGATTTAAATCTAGTCCTACTGACTAGTGATTTACATTGTGATTTAAATCAATTTTATTTAAATCATATCCACCCTCTTCCTGTAACACCACAATCCCCTTTCAAAGCCAACAAAGCCCAGCGTGAATGCAGAGTTAGGCCCTGTCCACCTCCTCAGCTGGAGGGGAAGCCAGGGGCTCACTCCAAGCCCAGTCACGATTGCCTCTACTCTTGCTAGGATGGTGTGGGGCATTCCTCCATGGGAGCATGTCTACTTAATTTCCAGTTCTCTGAGCCAATGCCACCCTCATTCTACTGTCCCACAACTTCCTGCGCTTCCAAAGAGCCGTGTACACATTGACCCGTGTTAGCAACCAGTGACAGGATCAGTTCCCAGGAGTCACGCAAGAAAGAAGTACTGCTGTTACACTGCAGTAGTTACTCTTCAATGTGATCTTCCGTGGCCAAAGCACAGGGCCGTGCTCAACGGGGAGTTTTCCTTTCCAGCCCAGAAAGCAGGGAAGAGTTCTGGTTCTCTGCTAACAAGCCATACACATGAAGGAAGCATAAATCTCAGCCCCCACAGAATATATGCTGCAGTATGTAAGGGGGACATACAGCACTCTCAATTCTGTGGCTCTCAGAGATACATAAGGGATGTAGCTGACCTAACTGTTCTTCAGCTTTCTTTTTCAAACATGACTCCATGCCTCCAATCAACCCTGAAGGCTAACTCCCGCTCTACACTCAAGGTGTTAACAGCAGGAGTAACCAAGCTCTCCTAAGGCAGGGAAAGGGGGGTTCCTTTCCACTAACTTTCTCACCCAAACCCTCTTTCCAGCCAGAGAATGCTGCTGCGATGCAAACTAGGCACAAGCTGGGCAGGGTGAGATCTGCCTGAAAACAGTCCCAGCAGAGTCACCTAAATAAGGGATCAAAGGGTGGAAGAAATGCTCTCCTCTACTATTTTTAACCTGTTTTGTTCTGCAGTCTCTCACTTCCAGCACACCCCAACCTTCTAAATGTCCATTTCCTTATCATTGTTTTCAACCAGCATACATTTAAGGATAAAAGCCCATAAAAATTTTAATGGAGAATAATGGGCTCTAGGATTAGAACTGGGGAAAAAGAAAGCTTTTAAGCTACTGGGTGGTATAAAAATTAATTAATGAATTAATTTGGGTTCTAGGGTTAAAATACTGGATGGAAGTTTAGAACATGTGAAAGATGGAATCTGGATTTAGGACAGACGGGGAAGGGAAGGATGTAGGCAAGAGTGTTTGGCCTCTGAGATTAGTATTAGTATAGGGAAAGTGCAAGAGGTTAGTCTGGATGTGTGGAGGGAATTTTGTGCTCTGCAACTAGGCTTGAAGGATGTTAAAAAAAGAGGAGGTGAACAAACATCTGGACTCTGGGATTAGAAGAGGAGAGGACAGAAGTGTTGAAGTGTGTTAAGAAGAATGCTAACTATTCTATTATTTCAGTTGCTGCTTGGGAGGAACTCCCTCTAGCAAGCAAGGAATGAGCTCTTAAAAAGAGGAAAGGCTTAGGTTTAAAAAAGTCCTCCAAGTCAAATCCCTTGCCGGATCCCTTAAATGGCAAAGGGATTGCTCTCCTTGCAGATTAAAGAAGCTTGTTGGAGGACTGGTCTTGGAGGACGACGACACTTTGAGACCAGTTCCCTCTCCCACAGCAGTACACTTCTTCCAAGCCCAATTCATCATCACGGAAAGCCTTTAAAATGCAAGGAGCACTGCCTTCCTCACAGCTTAAAGGACCATTCCAGCCCCTCCACTTGCTACATGGTAGGTGGGGGTGGGGGGGTAAATAAACTCTTGCTACCCAGTTTACCAACAACCAATGCCCTATTTAATTCTTTAGAATATTAAACACACAATACATGAAATTAAGAAATCAAAGGCATAGATTATACCAAAATGCACCACTGCTACAAACCTGTTGCAGTTATGTCACCTATAGTGACTTTATAGGTAAAGATAGGCATATGTACTTGTCCTTCAGCTTTTTCAAATTCATACGTAGGATTGAGGTTAGCCTTTGTGCCATATTCATGCAACAGCTGAATTGGTGTTTTCCCTGGTTTGGCCGCAATAATTTCCCCCAAGCTGTTCATAAAGATAAATGAATTCAATGAATATTTGAAAAAGAAGGCCATTAGATTTAATAACAAATTTTTGCTTTTAAGAATGTCATGTTGTACTTTTCATTCATGAAACGCAATCCTGATAAAGCTTAGGATGCTTTTGTGATTGTACTTTCATATGAATGAGTAACCATGGAAAAATTACACTGTTAATGCAAAAAGCAAAAATATAAACCCTAGTGATTTGGCTATACCGCCAGAATCATGAGAACAAAGTGACATGTGCTTCCCCCTTTGATGCTTAGACTTCATGTGAAAAGCCATTGTTATGGAACTAAAATGAGTAATGTTTGCATAGCAGCCTACACAGTGAACTAGAAGTCACCAGATGTTAACTTCTTAATTACATTTTTTCCCTCTTGCAGGCCTAAGTATAAAACACAAAAGCACAACTATTACACATTTATCTTGCTCATTCTCTTCGTGGGCTGATGGCCAAAATAAGACATTAATTATGCATATTAAAACCCTGCCTGTTTTCCTTCAAGGAAACCAAGGTGGTTTACTTAATCCTCCCTTTCTTCATTTTATTTTTACAACATTCCTATGGGGTATGTTTCCTTTCACCCCTGTTCCCAAGACTGACTAGCCTATCAAAAGGCCATCATGAATTTTCAGGTAATGTATCATTTCAGAAAGAATGATATATCTGAAAAATAATTCTATTATTTGGGCCAATTCTATAACTTTGGGCCAGTCACAGACTCTCAGCCCAACCTACCTCACAGGGTTGTTGTTGTGGGGATGAGATGGAGGAGGAGAATGATGAACGCTGCCTTGAGCCCTTTGTAGGAAAAAGGCAGGGTATAAATCGATAAGTAAGTAAATAAGTATTATTTAGTTGTACTGTACTCTGAAAGCAAAGGCAGAGAAATTACATACATAAGAGCTGTTTCAAAGTACATTTGAAGATCACAAGGCCCCAAAAAAAAAGGCTTCAGAAGTGGAAGACAGCAATTTGCTTAAGGAAAAAATTGAAACCAGAAGAACCAGTTGGATAAGAAAGCATGTCTGGTACAGCACTGTGTGTGCTATACAAGCAACACTCAAAATATGCAGACATTTTTATGGATGGAGACCCTCAATGGACACAAATGAGGGTACTTGTTCGGACTTAACTAAAATCTAACGTGTACACTTCAGGCATCCACTGAAGTGAACCTAAGGTTAACTTCGTTCGCTTTCAAGGTGCCACACGCCTCTTGGTTTTTTTGCTGCAACGCATTACTACAAAGCCACCTCTCTGGAAATTAATTTGCACTGCGGTTGTATGCATGTTTGCCTAAGTCCACTCGGTTCAAGAGGAATGCTTCCCAATCGCAGCCACCGGGAGCTGGAGTGAGGCTTTCTTCTGCCACGGAACTCCCAGGCAGCAGCTGGTCCGGGGCTACTCGCATCCCGCAACCCTACACCCATCCACTCGGAAGCCCCATCGCCAGGGCTCAGTCCCCGGGAGGTGGCGGCGGGACTGGAGGATCAGTTACACCCTCACAGCCCGGGACGGGCGCCCGTGCGGCGGCGGCCAGCAAGCGCGCCCGTGACGACAGCCCCGTCCTGCCCCGTGTCTTGCGCGCAGAGGATGCTCCGCACGCGCCGCGGGTCGCCGCTCCCCACAATGCTCCGCGCCCGCGCGGACCCCCCTCGCCCTCCAGCAGACCTGGCAGCGCCCTGTCTCGCCACCGGGGACTTCCGCTGCTCCGGGCCCGGGAAGCCCTCCGCGGCCCCAGCCAGGCAGGGGGCAGCCTGCGGCTGGGGCGGCTGGGGCGGGGTCAGGCTGTTCCCCGCCGCCGCCGCCGCCGCTTCCTCCGCGTCCATCTCTTCCTGATCGGCGACCAACATTCTTCCAGCACAGCCCCGCTTCGCGGGTCACGTGCGGGGCGGAGCCTCTCGTGCACGGCCCACCTCGGTTCGCTCCGCTGCGTGGCCCTGGCGGGAGGTGGCGGCTGCGGACTCGCCGCCTGTCGCCCGGCGAGCGAGCGAGCGAGCGAGCAGCGGCTTCGTTCTCAGCACTCCCCCCTGCCTATCCCCGCTCTCCCTCTGGGGCGGGCCGGGATGCGTCCCGCCGGGGAAGCCGACCCTCCCTGCCAGCCAGAAACCGGCCCTGTGAATGGGGCCGATGTCAAGGAGCCTGCCTTCCCCATCCTGGTGCTTTGCACTCCTGTTGGACCGCAGCTCTCAGCCTTCTGGAGGTTGTAGTCCAGCGCGTGGGGAAGGCACCGGGTTGGGGAAGGCTGCAGGAAGCACATTGTATTGTCAGTGGCCCAACCCCCCGCCTGTTTCCCTGTCGCTCTTTTGGCTCCAGTTATTGAGCAAAAGCTGCAATCGTACGAACCCTTGCTTGGTAAGAAGGGTGCTTTCTTTGTTTAATTGCCCTGCTTGAAACACAGAATTACGTGTGGGTCCAGACGACCGTGGGTGCTTCTGGTCAGAGCTGTCAAGTGGTAGCAATCACATGTCTCCGCTCTTTAACAGGTTTTCTGCGGTTCAGGAAAAGAAGACTGAAGAAGCGGCAGGGAAACACAGGACAATTAACTAGTGGAAGAGGACAACGCCTGAATATCCCTTCCCCTTCCTAAAATTTTGTGAATGAGAGAGAGGGATGCTGCCTAATAACATCCAGCAGTTAGATCCGGAAACCTTCCGCCAGCCCATGCTGTAGGTATTTTAGTTTCTCCACTTGAGCGGGGCGGGAAGAAGGATTGTAGATTGCGGCTCATATTACTTGTGTTGTGAAACACACATTTAACATTTCTCCTGTCCCCGCCTCCCTTTCCATGCTTTACAACTGCTGCCTTTCTGGTAAAGGAAGATAAGATAGTGGTGTGCAAAACTGCATTGTGTGCAGAAAAGGGATAGGGAGACAGTTCCCCCACCCCATAATACTAAAACCAGGGATCATCCCATGAAGTGAATTGGTGGAAGATTCAAGAGAGATAAAAGGAAGTGCTTCTTTACACAGCACATGGGATTCACATCCACAAGATGATCATTATCATTACAATACATATATATGCCACTTTTCATCCTTTTGCAAGGAGTCCAAGGTAACTTACAGCTTCTCCTCTCCCTTTTATCATTAGGCTGAGAAGCAGTGACTGGCCCAAAGTCACTCAGTGAGCTTTATGGTGGAGGACTAGAATCCAGACCTCCTGAGATTGGATGTAGTCTTGGCCACCCATTTGGACAGCATTAAAAGGAGATTGGATAACTGCACAGAAGAGAAGGCTATCAAAGGCTACTAGTCCAATAGCTACATGCTACCTCCAGTACAGATGCAGTATGCCTGTGTACGTCAGTTTATGGAGCACTTGGGCAGGCGTGTGCTTTTGGATCACGTCCTGCTCGTTCACCCCTGGACCAGAATTCTGTGCCCTTTTGTAAGATCTAGAAGGCTGATAACTTGCAACCCCTTCAACAGAAAACAGTAAAGCAGAATGTTGCCAATTCTAAGATGAGTCTTTTCATATCAAATATTTAGAATTGGCATTAACATGACAAAATTGTCCCATTTTTCCAATGTGGAAAGAGTGAATAAAAAGAAAATGTCAGTGGATGAGGTTCAGTTCTAATTCTCACCTATGTTCTCCTGAAATAAATAGTTTTCACATCTTAGTCGTTCTAAGATTTTTTTTAATTGATGAAAAATGAGTTTTTCAAAGTCTAAATTATCCAGCTAAATGATGTGGAAGATAGTATGGTGCTACAGAAAGATACTGCCTTAATACTAGTGAATGTTGCCCTATCTATTTACTTTGTTGATGTATTATTAATTAGTTTGAATGTGGCAAGTTAATGAAAGGGAGTTCTTGAATAATAGACTGGAGAAACTGGATGATTAAAACAATGCTGGTGCTTCCTTTCCAGATAAATGTAAGCTTTAAAGCACAGGTTTTTGTCCTGAATTAATCAATTTAGAAAAGTTAAAAGATTTTAAACATGGCTCCAAGGATTGAAAACTGCAGTTGCTGACAGTTTTATTTTGTGTATGCATGCATAATATGTTTGCTGCTGCTACGAAAAGTTTTGTTAAGCAGGTTGGTGATGGAGGTCGATTAATTCCTGTTCGTAGCCTCAGTGAAGCTGATAAATATCAACCCCTCAGTCTTGTAATCAAGAAAAAAAGCTGTTTTCTTTGCAGAAGATCCAAATTTGTTTCAACACCATTCAGCCTAAAAGACATTCTTCAAGGAGAGAAAGAAATTTCAGCTGGTAAGTTGTTTTAGGTTTTTCAGACCTAAAATATAATCTGTTGATTTTCAGAGGTATAACTGAATGGAATAAATATAAAGCCTTAGGCTATTTGATTGTACGAATATGTGAAAATCAATTAATATGCTGTAAACAGAATTCTTTAAAAAATAAAACAAAAGTTACCTTAAATAAATAAATGTATTTAATTATTAAATTTATTTAGAAGTTGATTGAAGAATTTGGGAAATTTGCATTTATCTTAAAGATTGACTTCATTTTTTGTGTATTTTGTTCTATGTAAAATGAATGCATTCTATAACACCTGTGTATCACCTAATGCATGATTGTACATATGTTTAGAAAATATGCCACTGAATTCATTATGCCTGCACCTACTTTCTAGTATGCATGCTAGGACTGCAGCCAAAACATTCCAGGACAGAACTTCATAAATTTTATTTCAGACTGTCACCTCTGGGTCAGAACACTGCTTGACAAGGCCATTTCAACACCTGTCTATAAATCCCCTTTATTTGGGATGTGTAGTTCTCCAGAGTCATGATTTAATTTGAAATAAAATGCCAGTGGAATGCAATTCTCCAAAAACGCACTATCCACATCACTGTAGGCACAGGAAACTGCTAGAAGAGAGTGTACTTCAAAGGCTTATGCAACAGCATCCTGCTGACCATTGTTGTTCGATGTGCAGTCATACAGAATAGACAAGAAGTTGAAACTGACGTTATTCCTCTTCTTTGTAAGTACCAAAGCAGTTTCTGTCTGTGTTACTCTGTGCAAAGCATCCATCCAAACTTAGTAACACTTACATATTTTCTGCATGTTTAGAAGACAACAGTCCTATAATTCACAGCTTTCCCCAGCCAAACAAGCCATAGGTAACTAAAGTCCTATTTGTTTCAATGAGATCCTAATATGACATGGACCAATCCTAAGCAAGTCCACTCACACATTCCATTCAATTCCATCCCATCCCATCAATCATACTCCCAGGTAAGTGAGTATAGGTTTGCAGCTTAAACTTAGCTTGGGTCCATTCCTGTTATTTTATCTCCATGTGGTGTTGGCTTTCTGGGATTATGCAAATATTTTATGTTATTACATTATTCATAATGGGATGTTATCCAGGGGAAAGCAGCTCAGTTGCTTGCAATTTTTGATGCCAACAATCAAAAGCTCTACATGTTGTAATAAATAATATGTTGAATATTTCCTACCACTGTGAATTACATACTCTGAATGGGGAAAAATGAATGTGATAGATACCATAAATTCAATCTATTCATAAGCTTATATCTGAAAGGACAAATTTAGAAAGATAATAAACTGTTCTTAGTATGTTTCAGTTGTCAATATTTCATTTGAAACCTACCAGTAGATTCAAACGTGGGTTTTGTCTGTATGCTTTGCCTGACTCCTGAATTGAAATATCTTACCTTTTGCTTCTTTGTTTGTTCTAGAACATTTAGACATTCTTGTCAAAATGTTTATTTCTAAACTGAGATTCCTTAAAAAAAATACTGCCAATCTTGCCTCCTGTAATAGGTTTCTGACTGAGTGAAGGAATGCCAGTAGTGGAATGGAGACAACAGCAATCTTCTCTTATTTCCCCTTCCTCTGCAGCATCCAAATCTGTTGCTCCAGTGTGTTAAGAAACCTTCCAGAGCAGTGTAGGAGGTAAACCTGGATGCTGCAGAGGGAGAGAGAAATCAGCATAGATCACATACAACCTTCAGCCAGTAGGAACATTCTGAGTGGAACTCCATTCAGGCAATGCTCTTTCTAGCAGAAAATAAGCTGGCTCAAACCCAGGGAAGACAAAGCTTTGCAAGAAATACCAAAGGATTTCATTGCTTCCAATGATGGAGCTCCCTGGCTCTGGAAGCTTTGCTGATGGCCTAAACTTCTTTTGGAAACCCTTTTGGACTTCAGCTCTCTTTTGAGAGTTGTTCCAGTCCTTAGAGATGTGCTAGGCTATAAATATAACTAAGACGGGTACAGCTAGATCACAACAGAATACCTACCTGCATCTCTTTCATGTTATGCAAAATAAGAAAATATCTAATACAGCATCTCTAGCCATATGTCTTTTTGATAGGCTCTCTTCTGGGCTGGCCCCTCTGAAGAAAGTTAGGCAGATGATTACAAAAGGAAGGTTCTTTTCAGTTGTGGCAGCCCTTTTATGGAGTGACATTCCCAGAGAAGCTTGTTTAATGCCACATTGTTATCTTTTCCGTGTCAGGCAAAGACATTTATTTTCTTCCAGAAGTTTTACAGTTTTACAGTTTAGATTTTATGTGTGTTGTTAAAACTGTTCCTGTGTTTTTTTGTTGCTTTATATTGCATTGTAATCTTTATACTTTGCTGCATTGTATCTGACCAATATCCAGTCTGCATTGGACCAATATCCAACCTGCATTGTATCTGACCAATATCCCATCAATAAAAGGATATTGGTCAGATAGAACAGATAATAACTAGTTTTGCACAAGGTAAACCACAAAAGAAATCGAGGCAGCAACCCAGCATGCACGTATCTGGAAATAATGCTCACTGGGCTCACTGAGACTGTAGACACAGAGGCTGTAAGAGTAGAATCTGAACATTGAGTAGAACCAATCAGAATCTAACGGGTGATCAATTTTACAAACCGTGTCTTGGATTAATATTATATGTGAACATGAGACTGTTTATAGACTTTAGTAAGCAGCTTTTCCCCTTTAGGTATTTCGTCTTACCAGTTACTGAATTATGAAGACAAGTCAGATGTAGCACGCAATGGCGGACGAGGAAATCACATCATAAACTCTGCTGGGGTCAATATTGCTGGATCAGATTCCCTTGCAGTGAAGGCTTCATTTGGCATAGTAACTAAACATGAGGTTGAGGTACCAACATTACTCAGAGAACTAACTAGTAGGTTGGTATTATTGTTTTAATTTTTTTTTTTTTTTGGCTGTTGCCTACTTTATAGCTGCGGTTTGAACTTTGACACTATATTTGATTAGTTCACAAATGCATCATTTGGCCAGGTTTTAAGAACCATAAAAAGGAAACATGTGAAACTATCTTGATTTCCTGCTTTATTTTAGGAAAATGAATTTTGAACACTGTCTTGTTCGTCAGTCACGAGAGAGTAAGAGGACAGTTCTTTGCGTGGTTATGGAGAGTATTCGAACAACACGGCAGTGCTCGCTCTCTGTGCACGCAGGCATGAGAGGAGACACAATGAGAGTGAGTGAGCATGTTCCACAAAATTCCTTATGTTTTATCTGATTATCTGTGGATTTAAGCATGCCTGCATTCCATGCATTGTAAAAAGAATCTGCTGCCAGGAATCGGGGGTTGTTAAAGATAAGATTGGATCCAGAATTCAAGCAGGGTCAACTGAGTAACCAAGGAATGTGGAGCATTTCCTTACTCTAGTTTACATAGCTTAACTAATACAAAATAGTACACATAATTATTTGTGGTGTACAGGGATCTCTTCTGCAAAACAAGCTCTTATTTAGCTCTTGAGCTCCGTTTGCATCAACAGAAACTAGTCCAGTTTAAGATACCCATCCCAATCCACTGACACGCAATGGGTGGGAGGTTCTGATGCATCTTGTGTGGACCTTGCCCCCCCCCTTCTAGATTTGTCCTCTTTGGTCAATGAAGAGGACGGTTTCCCGTGTTCAATTTGCTTGCACCACTGATCCTTCCACTGAGATTAACTGCTGTCAGCAGTGAAGGTCATTCTGTGCACACTTTGCCTTGTGGATTGCCGTTACTTGATTTTCATCTCAGTTTTCAAAGACCTACTTAATAGTACTGTAAGCTGAGATGTTTGTCCTAATTTCCTTAGAATGTAAAAACAACAATAATTTGAAATGCAAAAGAATCAAGCTATATTTTCTAACACTAATTTAGCTTAATCCGCATAAGTATTCAAAGGTTTTATTTTTAAGGCAGATATTAATTTCCTCTTTCTTTTAAAAATAGTTCCATATTATTGATGATCATAATTACAAAGGGCGTGACAAAGCTATCGTCTTTCCTGCACATACAACTATTGCATTTAGTGTATTTGAACTTTATATTCACTTGGATGGTAATTTTGGTAAGTATTCTGTTTCTTCTGCAATCATGATTGCTACCATTATTAAAGTTGTTCTATTTCTGACATTGGGACTGCAGTCTGCAGCATTCTGCACATAATATCCTGTTTCATTAAACACATATAAGCAATCTTGTCCAGTTTAACAGGCCCTTATATTCTAATCCTACAGATATGTGTAATTGCAGTGGGATGCACCCAAGCACCTGACAGTTTCACTCTACACGTGATGGCAACAGACACCTAAATTGCCCAGGTGCTTACAAAATATGAGTGAGAGGATGATTTTCAGACCAAAAGGGATGGCTTGGTGAGGGGAGCTGAACCTTTCCTCCACTTCCCCACCTATGTTCTCAAGCTCACCCCTTCTCAGCTAAGCAAACTATCCACATTAACACTTGGTTGAATAAAGAATCTTTATAGGAGAAGAGACAGCAGGGAGTTAAGTTGCAGAAACTGGGGAGTTTAGCAGTTCTCACTGGTGCACTTTCAAATGGGAAAGCACCTCTTTAAATATGTGATTGAGGTAAATGCTTTTAAACAAATGTATCTGCAACTATTTTTTTGAGCTATAGGTACTGGATTATTCTATGGGAGAGACATACATGGAGTCTATTATGCTGTGTTTCCTGTCAATTGCAGCCCTGTAATATTGTTACTTCACATTTATTTAATAATCATTGTGCTAACTGGAACTTTAAATGCATTATATCAGATATACAGGCTTGCACTAAGTACCCAGATCTATACTTATCAAAAGACATTAGGCCAGAGGAGTTCAGAGATGCACTGTAATATTTGCTACCGCAAACTTTGCAAAATGGTGCCATAGATTCTACAACTTAGGAGAATGAGCTTCATTTGACCCTGCACTGCCCTTAAGACAACCAAGCTTCAATCTTAAACACATGCACCTCAGAGTTTAAAATAATAATTAAAAGAAGTACAAACGTTCAGACTCAAGTCTGTATCATTTAGATAAATTGAAGTCTGGCATTCAGCAGTGACAATAAATGGCTAAATCCACCATTAGTAAACTGAGGTTACTGCCTCAGGCAGCTAATTTTGGTTGCCATGAAAATATAGCAAATGCTATTTGATTTATTATCACTGAACTTTCACTGCCTGGGAGGAAGAGAGATGCCTGTGCGATTTCCTGCCTCAGGTGTCCCCGTAGCTTGGCTGGCCTTGAATATGATGCCCTTTGACCAGGAATGGAGTGGGTGGACGTGCAATGCACTTGCTGCTCTCTCTCAGGCAGCAGGATAGAGATGCTTTCTCTGCCGCCTGTGGATGCCTCATTGAGGACGACCAGGGGTCAAAGATTTCATGCCCCTCATAAAAGCCTTCCACACCCCTGGAGTGGGCAATCCGCATGGTAATGCCATTTCACTGGTCAAGTTTCCCCTGCTGAGTTGGGAGTAAAAGTAGTTTAAAACAATTTGACATACTAAAAGACTTTAAATGTTTACAAGTCCATGACATTATTTTGTCTTCATAACATGATTTTCTCTATCATCTGCTTTGATCTCAGTCCTGAGATAGTAACACACGACTGGCAGGTTGCATGCCACTGGCAAACTAACACTGAGATGGGGACAACATGTTCTCACCTGTACTGCAAGGAAGATGAGAATGTGGATCCCTGTCCATATTGTGGAGGCTGATGGGGATGGCATTTGTTTCCCACTCAGGCTGTTTCACACTTTGGATCCATCAGGGAGTCCAGAGCAGCAAAGGCAAAAGTCTTGCTTGCTGTGTTGCATCTTTTACTAACAATTTTAAAATAGAACTTTTATATGCAGATGGTAGAACAATTCAGTTAGCTGTGTTTAGAAACTGGAGTGCGTTCACCATTTGAAATATTCTCTATTGGTGTTTTTCCAGAGCTTTGTCTCACTCCAGAATCAAAAGGAGGATTTGAAAGAGAGCCATCAAGATCATTTTCGCTAACCAGATTAAAAAATCATCTGTTTTATAGAAGTATGTTTGATGTTTATGTGCATTACACTAATTCATTTGGTGATTTATTTATGATTGGTGCAGAAGGTCCAAAATTATTTTGCAAACAATAATTTTTGCAATAATAATAATTTTGCAAATAATTTTTGAAAAAAATATTTTGCATCAGAGCAATTGCAATAGTTCTGTTAGCAGTCTAATTAAAATAATTGCAGAGATTTCAAAATATGCCAGGTGCATAAATTTTTAATTATAATGAACATGATCATGATCTTGCTTAATATTAAAATGTACCCCATTATAATTTGTTTTAATCTTACAATAGTTACCTTTAGGAGACTGGGAAGTAACACTCACAAATCATGTTATAATATTCTTATAACTTGGGCATAGTACAATACTTTTAAGTTTAACCTACTTTAGTCCTTCTTGCTCCTGCTATAAGACCTATGTCTCAGTTGAGTTCTGGAGTGCAGTTAGATTGATGTATGAAAGAAATCTTACATATGTTTATCTCCAGCTGGTAAGGCTGCCTGGAAATATATTAACTTCCCCAGTCAAAACATTGATGAGGGTTCTGCTCAGCTACTGAGGACACTGGGGCGGCTTGATTCAATCCATACCCACTTCCCTTTCCCTGCCAAGCAGCTGACTGCCACGATTTCTGGCAACGCGCATGCATTTGCATGGCCGGCTGCGGGTTACCGCTGGGGCTTCCAGTACTTTTTAGGTAACAGCTGCATGCATTGCTAGAGCATATGTCAACTGTCTCTGGCACAGGGTTTTCATGTTGAACTTTGAATAATCTGTTGGATCCAGATTTGGCATATTTGGTGTGGACCCATTTGTTCCAGTAGGAACTTACGGCTGAATCCAACCTCATATAAACAGAACCATAGGGTTTGTTTTCGGAAGATGATCTTTATTGCCAATAGAAAATTACACTTAAAACTGCCAAGATCTTACTCCCCTTGTGTAAATCCTTGGTGTGACCACACTTGGAGTGTTGTGGTCAGCTCTGGACACCTCACAATTACTGTATTGGGAAAAAACACAGAAAAGGGCAATGGAAATGAACAAGGGGCTGGAGTATCTCTCCTATGAGAAACAGCTGCAAACACTTTTTTCTTAGAAAAAAGGCAAGTGAGGGAGGCATGATAGAACTGTTTAAAATTATGCACAGAGTGGAGAAAATGGAGAGTGAGATGTTTTTCTCCCTCTCCCAAACAGAGGATCATCCCATGAAGCTGACTGGGGGAAAGTTTAGGATAGACGAAAGAAAGTACTTCTTCATGCAGCATAGAGTTAATGGCATTCACTGCCACAGGAAGTGGTGACAGCAGCCAATCCGGATGGCTTTGAAAAGAGATTGGACAGATTCACGAGGGAGGGAGCCATCAGTGGCTAGTAGCCTTTCTGGCTACCCACTAACTCCCTTGCCTGCATACACCAGTTGCTGTGGAACACAGGCAAGAGGAGGTCTTGCACCTGTCCTGAGGGCAGCTGGTTTGCCACCATGTGTATCGAGTGCTGGGCTAGATGGACCTTTGGTCTGATCCAGCACTGCTTTTCTTGTGTTCTTGTGTGTGAACTATGAACATGCCCCAAATAATTTACAATTTGGAATAGGAACATCAGCAATAAGATTTTTTCTTGAAGTGTACATTGTGAGAATTTCTATTGAATAAAATAATGTAATCAAATGGTTATTTCTTTGTACATTACAGTATGATTCAGTGGAATTCTAACTTGATAGAAAACGGGGAGCAAAACACTTTATAATGGAAACATCCTCTACGAAGTGTGGAAAAACTTATTATTAGCAGATTGTGTGGCTTATACATATTAACTTCTTAAATTGTCATGTTTACTGTAGATTCTGATCTGAAAGAGAAATGTATATTCATATACTGTGTCATTAGAATGTAGTAATCTTTCTTTTTTGTCTCTCTCTGTGGTTCTTGCAGACAAAAGGGTAATGGATATCATCGCTCACTCAGATAATTACTTAGACGACCTTTTTGCCGACTACTATGAAAAAGCTGCAAGCATGACTGAGATCTCCGCAAGCTATTTCCGGGAAGGGGCTCACGTACGAGTGAATCTACTTAATCATAATATCCCCAAAGGCCCTTGTTCCCTGTGTGGAATGGGGAGCTCCAGAAGGGAGACAGTCTATGGTTGTCTTGAGTGTTCTTTCAACGGACAAGCATTTGTACGGTTACATGCAGTGCCTTGCTTTGACCTATGGCACAAGAGGGTCAAGTAACATTTTCTATGAAAGCCTATGCACTGAATCAGATTCAAAAGGATGCATTTGGCTTCCCTTTAAATCAGTGGAATGCTATGAATGTTGGCTCCAGCCCCTCCCCCCCCATCCATTGAAATGTTTGCTGGTGCCATCAGAAGCTTTTTTATTATTATTTTTGGCCTTTTAATTGTGATATGTGGCAATCTTCAAAAGGAATTGCTGCTGGGATGTTAACCTTCTTCTCTGCACAGGCAGCACTCCTTCTCCTGCCCTGTGACTCCAGCCACCCCCTGCATGGCAGTTAAGCTTAGGAAAAAAGAACCCTACTGATGCCAATTAAGCCTTTTTCCTAAGAGTATTGGAGGTACAGGGGGGGACAGTGGAGACAATTGCCCCCTGAATGTTGTGGCTCACCCAAATTCTTCCATCACATGGCCTTTTGGGCTGAGGGCAAAAAACCATTATTTCACTGATGCCTATAGAAAAAGTTTTCCCCCCATGCTTAACTGCACAGGGTGGGGGCAATTTTCCCCTAGGAATGAAAGTGAGGAAAGGGGGAGAGGAATCAGATCTCTTGACCCCTTTCCTTTGACCCCCTCTTCATTCCTCCCACTCCCACCCCAGCATTTTGAATCTCTCCTGCACTGGATAGAATTGTGCACTATTTTATTCTGACTTTAATTAATTGGTTTTGATTACTGATGAGGAATTGCTTACTAATAAGATGAGCAATGAAAGCAGCATCTGAGCAGGAATTGGCACATGGAATGACCCTGATTTATCATGAACTAACATTTGCACCCGTGATCTGTCAAACTTTTGAAATCCCATTTTGAGGAAAAGTTGCCATTTGGGCGTGCGTTTGAATGAGAGAGAGAGAAAGTGCTCATGAAATAATCTACCAGCAACTTTTTTTGCATTTTTGACAGATTACAAATTAATTGCAAATGAAAGAGAACTACTGATCTGGGATGATCTGGGGCAAGGTACAAATTTAAAGATTTAGTTATGAAAGCTAAATGAAGTCTATTTCTCCTAAGTTTGCATATATAAATATCTATTTGCATATACCAACTTCACTCAGATTTATATCCTCTGTCCCTGGGCCCCAAATCTTTACACTTCACTTTCACATTGATTTAAATGGGACTCAAGTGCAGTTGATGGGAATCCAGTGCAATCTAGATGGGAATCCTGTGCATATACTTTGCCATAGAATTCTTTGTGAGTGCTGACTGCAAAAGTATAAAATATGGAGCCACAAATACTTGTATCATCCTGCTTTTATAGTAATGTTTTCTTCTACAGATCATACTGTACCAGTTTTTAAATATTTTCACAGAATTGCTTATAAACTTTGTTGTGTTCCTGGGTAATTCTTTATAAGTGCATAATGCAAAATAGCTAACGTGTTTTTGAAGTAGAATCTTGAAACAGCACTTTTTACATTGAAAAAAATATCTATATTGTGTAATTTTAGGATGCTTTACTTTAACTACATCACTGAAAGAAAATATTAATAATTTGTTAATGGTATAAATATTTAATTGAAGTATCAGATACAGTACATGTTTGTGCTTGCTCTGATTAAAGATATGTTAAAACAGAAATAAAGCTAGATGTTCAATTTAAATTCTCACCCTTATATCTGTTTCCTGTTAGGCCACTACAAGCCCCATTTGATTTTAAAATGGAAAAGCTTTCTATTTTTAGTAGCTTGTGAAATACTTGAAAATGATATATATTTTTGGTAATAAAGATGTATCATTTTGGAAAAATTAACTCTGTTTTATCTAATTTCATATTCAAATGTAGTATAAGACTTAGCAAGGGTCCCCTTTTTGGATCCATGAGTACATTCTGGAATTTGAAAAACTGCTGTGAGTACCAGGTGCAAAGGAGTTACTGGTGGATCACCACTTGGGCAGTTTCCTTTCACATCTATGGATCTTGAGTTGCATCTTATTCAACAACAACAAAAATGTTTCATCTCTTGAATAAAGAATTGTCTAATTCAGCATATTGCTGGAGGAGCAATCGACCCTGTGCTTCTTTAAAACATGTTTTGGCAATGTCTGGGAATTGCTTCCTTTGGAGGGGAGGTTGATACACAAATACATTTGGCAATGGAACATTCACTGATCTGCATGCTTTTTACAATTAATTACCTGCTTCAGGGAAATTAACAAGTGATCAGCATAAATGAATTTTCCACCCCTTGTGACAGCAAAAGACTGCCATTACAAGAGGGATAAACACCTCCTATAATGCAATGCAACACCTTACAAAACCTTCAGTATTTGAACAGGTGGTATATAGCGCCACTGCCAAATTGAAGCATATGTATAATTGATAAAAAGTGGTATGCATTTCATATAAATGTACATTTTTAAAAGATCATTAAAAATAGATGCATCTAGGTGCAAGCAGAACATTATGGCACCATAGGAAACACCTGTGGGCACCTGGGAGGCTAACTGCTGTCTGAGAACATGTATAACAAAGCCTAAAAGCAACTGTGTTGGGGGGGAGGGTTAAATTTTACTCCACTCTGAATCTCTCTCTCTCTCACACACACACACAAATTGCACCTTACAGTAGAACAAAGCTAGGGCAGGAAGTGATTTGGAGCAGGGAGGAAGAAAGCAAGGAAAAGCTCAAGAATTCTTTCCCTCCACTGCTTCTCTGGAGAATCTGCATCTTCCTTGCAGCTCTACCTGTTATGTCCCCCTGGGGAAAGGACTTCAGGTAGGAGCATCAGCAACAGCATGATTTGCATCTGGCATAGAAGAAAACTAACGCCAGTCATTTCTTCATACCACGTTCAGAGCAGTCCATACAGGTTTTTCCAAAAGGACTATGAATCACACAGACTAGTTCACATTTTATTCCATTTGCCTAGGTTCATCAAATTCAGTTATTAGAATACAATTGATTTTAATCTTGTGTTTTTTTTTTAAAAAGGTATAAAAAAGGACTTCCATTTCAAAATGTATTGGTTTAAAAGCAAAAACTCTAATGCATAAGTTCCATCGCTAATCAATGAGGCTAAAGCATACAAAGCACTTTAGTTGATTACAATTCTCATACCAAGTCCGCTGTTCTATCTTCGTTCTGAGGTTGTGTTCAGGACTTCTCAGCAAAAAGGATGTCATGTTGGGTTCAGCAGAGCACACGGGTCTCTCAGGGCACCCACATCGTGGGGGGGGGGGTCTTACTTGGGGAAGCAACATGGGTACAGGAGAGGAACTGTTGTATGTCCATAAAGCAACAAGCAGACCTTTTAACCACCTCTTCTGTTATAGTTCATCATGCTGGTAGACATTATATTCCTTGGCAGATATGAAGCCATCTCCATCATGGTCGTTCTTTTTAAATATATCCACCAAAATATCATTATGAACAGATGGGGCACGTTTCTTGCCATCCCTTTCAAATTCCTTCTTCAAATAGAGGCTTATCTAAAGGAACATTAAAAGCACACCCACATTATCTCTGGTTTTGCTCTGTGTGTTCTGTGAAGCTACATCAGAAGCTACTGTGTAATGAATCGGACCGTGGGTTCGCCTAGCCCTGCACCGCCAGCACTGACTGGCAACGGCCTTCCAGGGTGCAGCGCTGGGTTCTTTCCCAGCCCTATCTGGAGGGGCCACGGACTTAAACTGGGACCTTCTACATACAAAGCAGCTTCTTTGCCACTGAGCTCCAGCCCCTCCCATGCACGTGTCTATCCTTTGGTGCAGATTTGGAGGCCACATCGGAGGTGGCAGCAGGGAGGGGTAATCCACTGCACCAGCAGCATCCCTTCTGTTGGCAGCTGAATAAAACTGGAGGCACACAATGGAAACTAACTTGCCCTCAAAGATTAGGTGCAACGGTGATGCTGTGGCCACTTTCCTCAAAAGAGAGTGAGGGGTGAGAATCAAGCCCTTACCACATGAAAGAACAAATGGCAAAAAGGGAATCTTTAAATCAATTTTGCAATGCTGCTGGATAAGAAAATGCGCAAAGTCCAACATATCCTCACAATACAATTGTATTTTGATTTTAAGCAACTTCTGTAACCACGTCTACTCACTTTGCCTAATGTCTTGTTTTACTTCCTTTCAGGCTATTTTTTAGACCCTTCTTTCTTGCTCATGTCTGTGAACCCTGCTAATGTCATCAGTAGTTATATATCATTTGTCTCATCACAGCAGCAAGTATTTGTTCCCATACATACCCATGGTTTTTGATAATGGCCTTCTGCCAGATTGTGGTATAATCTGTGCTCATAATCCACCAGTAGAAATGACCAGCAATACAACAGACACATAGCAGTTCCTACAGCAACCCTGAAAGTTTCTGAAACAAAACAGGTAAGTGGAGTTCTGTGAGCTTCACTGACTTGTTCCATTCCAGAAAGTCTAATTTTGGCCAGTTTCTGGTTGCTGTTGTTGTTTTTAGTCGTGAAGTCATGTCCGACCCATCGTGACCCCATGGACAACATTCCTCCAGGCCTTCCTGTCCTCCACCATCCCCCGGAGTCCACTCAAGCTCACACCAACTGCTTCAGTGACTCCATCCAGCCACCTCATCCTCTGCCGTCCCCTTCTTCTTTTGCCATCTATTGTGCCCAGCATCAGGCTCTTCTCCAGGGAGTCCTTCCTTCTCATTAGGTGGCCAAAGTATTTGAGTTTCATCTTCAGTATCTGGTCTTCTAAAGAGCAGTCAGGGTTGATCTCGTCTAGGACTGACCAGTTTGATCGCCTTGCGGTCCAAGGGACTCGCAGGAGTCTCTTCCAGCACCACAACTCAAAGGCCTCAATTCTTCAGCGCTCAGCCTTCCTTATGGTCCAACTTTCACAGCCATACATAGCAACTGGTTGCTGTAGGAAGTACTAATTTTCTATTGTGCTGGTGGTCATTCCTACCTGCATAAGGGTGGATTGGATCCTGCCCAGATAATATGCCAGGCAGTGCACCCCTTACATTCAGACCCTTAGCAATGAGATCCCCATCTTTTGTGTAGTTCTAGACCTAAATTTGCACTTACACATACATTAAGGTGAAATGGAAAGCTATGGGACCAGAGGACATCAGAATATTACTCACATTACCTCATCTCTCGAAAGCTTTTTGTCACTATCCGTGTCTATTTGAGAAAATGCTTTAATACTGCGAGGTCCTTGAGTTACTGCATACAATTCAATCTCAAAGATCAGTGTTGCATTCGGTGGAATTTTTGCTGGTTCTGAGAATGTAACAAGAAAGTTTCAGGCAAAACTCACTCAGATGGCAGAAAATCTTAACCAAAAGCAGCAGTATTTAGCAATGAAGGATCCTGTGTCAGGCCTACTGGTTATTAAGAAGTCTTACCCTAAAGTTCAGGCAGTCCTCCTGACCATCAGCAGCACAACCAACTGGATGATTCCCTCTGCAAACTTTAAAATGAGAAGCTGCTGGAAAAGGTGCTATGCCCAAGAGAGATATCCCACAGAATTCCAAGAGGGACTGTGTCACTCACCCTAAATTGCTTACAAAAAACAACTGCCCTGAATTAATGTCATTGGGCAGTATGCAGAGCTGGCATTCCATCAATGTGCATCAGGCTGCACTAGTGGAAACAAGCACTAGCACAACCAAAAACAAGCTAGTGCTTGCCAGTTCAACCCCCAGAAACTAGCTCCAACTACCATTTCCAGAAGAGGGACTGGTTGGCAGAGCTCCCTCCACCAGCACTGCTGGTTGGCTCGGTTCCAGAAATGCTTGTTTGGACTCGATCTTGGTTCCTGCAGCAAGCCCCAGCTTTCCATTATGCTAGCAATCCTCCTGCCAGAGGAAGGGCACCCCTGGATACTGTCCAACAGTGAGCAAACTTCTTGATAAAGCTGGTCCCTGCTTCAGCCAGAGTCCTTCTGCTGTGGTGGTAAAGAGAAGGTATGATGCTCTTGCTGTAGAAGCCTGGGCTGCCGATTATATGCCTCAAGCAGACCAGAAGGGGAACACTGTTCCTCTGGTCTGCTCTGGGGGTCCTGTCTGGACCCCTGACTACAGTAAGGGCACTGTAGGGCAAAGCAACTTGGTAAAAATGAAACAACTAATCAGTCCTGAACGGCTCCTTCATAAAAAGCGTAATTTCAAAGAAGCCATTAGGACAGAAGGGCACAACTTATCGCTCTCCAGATGATGAGGATGAATTTCATTTCTATACCGCCCCACAGCTGAAGCTGTTTGGCCTACAAGTCCCATCAGTTCTAGATAGCAAAGCCAAAGGTTGGGATGAGGGAAGTTGTAGGCCCAACCATCTGGAGGTACATAAGCAGGGGCTTCAGGAATACAGGGAATAGCAGTGTCAGGATTTAACCAACAAAATCATCTGCATTTTAAGAAGAAACAGGACTTCAAGGAAAATCTATGTTTAGCGTTATCACAAAGTTTTCTTGGGCTGGAATTTTATTTAAAAATTGGCAGGTTTTAAGGAGAAAAGAATGCTAAAACAGATGAAAAACGATAATGTAGTGCACTTCCAAAATCATTCCAAAGCATTTGGCAAGCCAGGCACATGCAATTAGTGCATAGAGAAGCTGGTTTTCTTTATACGGGAAGTCACCTAAAATGACAAATCATAGAGCAAGCAGGAGTTCCTGCTCACAATAGACAAAAGGGCCCTGGTTCCCCAGGAAGAGGCAAGAAAGTCTCCTGTTCGAAATCTGGAGAGCCACTGCCAGTCTGCATGAAGAGAAATGGCAAGACAGCCACTAGACAAACTATGGTTTGATTCAGAATATCGCAGCTTTCTACAGTTTATTTTTAAGTACCTATAAACTGCATGGAATGCTAACAGCTGCAACACCCTTCACAAATAAAGGGAAAAATCAGAACTGATTTGCAGAGTTCACAGTAAATAAGCAAGCAGTGAAACCCTTTTATACAGAGCCCTGTACACTGTACACACAGGACTCTGGCTGTGATGTACAGTGGGCAAGGTGTGGTCATCTAGATGCGTAGGCTTACAACTCTCACCATCTCTCACTGTTGGCTATGCTAGTGGTAGGCCAGAACATTGGAAAGGCTTCCAGTTGTCCACCCAGACTAAAGTGACATGGCTCACCGGTTGCGTATTAGGGCCTGCCATGGGTTGACTAACACCCACATCCTTTTTGAAGCCCTTGGAGGCCAGAACATGAGACCCACTTAATCCCAGGGATGAGGAGGTGCTTGAGGAATACATGGTAGGCCACCAATTTCACAAGGCCATTCTAAGAAATCTCTTTCATGAAATTGTCCCGTAAGAGGTCAGACACAGAAGAGCAGCACGTGCAGCTTAGATTTTCTAACTGTTCTGTTTTTAGAGTTTGCAAGATCAGAGCAGGGCTGTCAAGGACAGGATATTTTGGAGGGTACTCATTCATAGGCTTGTCTCAAGCCGGAGATGACTTGACAACCCATAACAACATCATAAAAGGGGTTTCAGATGCTAGCAGAAACTTGAGAACCATACATACCACAAGGGAACCCACAGAAAGATCTAGAAAGCCACACATGCATTCCTGATATTGACAGCTAGAGCCATCTTGCCCAGCATGCAGGACTATGTTCTGACAGAGAAGCTAGAAAAAAGGCCTTCTTCAACAGCAGCCTAAAACAAACAGTCATAGTTAGTGCTCAGTCATCATGCGATGCTCATTTGCTGTTCTGGAATATCAGCTGATCCATCAAGACATGTTAATCTGGTTGCTGGACCGAGACCAAGTAAATGGCTGGCTTTAGGAGAATTTGACTCGGAAGAGAAGTCCACCTAGGGAAATTTTATACTGGGGTGGGTAACTCATTCAGCCTGAGGACACAGTCTGTTTCAGAGAATCTCCTGAGGACTACATCCCAGACCCTAAGCCAAAGGGCTGAGAACCAGGGCAGTGGAGTCACAGAATTGGAGTCGGTAAAAATTTTAATAAATTTATATTGTAATATAAATAATATGTTAACATTTCCTATTTCAAAGATAATAATTTGAGTAACCCTTTTCAGGTTATATTTTCAGGATGTAATTTAACCAGTTAGGGTTCTAAAAAGCAGCCTGATTTTTCATGTTGGCAGTGATAAAATGCCTTGTAGGTTGAGTGTTTTCAATCCTTATAGGAAAGAAATACATTAATTATTTCCCATATTAATATTTAAATATAGGCGTTGGAATTGAAGGTACCTTAAATTGGGGAGTTGGAGTCAAAGGTTTTATGTACTGACCCCACAGCCCTGCTGGGAACAAACCCACCCTCCCCCACCCATATTTTGCAACGTAAAGTTTTTACTAAACATATCTGACCACAAGGAGAGGGATTTCAACCTTTCAGCATGTGGTGGAAAGGTGCATAAAAGTTGGGAATGCCCAAATGCTTCCAATGCTTAAAGCAACAGCAGTTCCAATCAAAATTCATGCACTGATCCAATTGCATCAGTCATGACTAAGTCCCATTTAATAGTTGCATCTATCTCACGTTTCACCGGGACTCAGTCAAAACAAACTTTAGCTGATTTGGGGCCATAGTGAAGGTTTACTCAGTGGGACTATGACCAGGAGATAATGAACTGTCCTTGCAGCAGACTCTGCTTTGGTGTGGCATCTTCTCCACAGGATCAGCAAACCCAGAGACCGAATGCTCCAGGGCAGCCTACGCTGGCCATGGGTTGGCTCAAGTCAGACATAAAACGTTATTCCGGAAATTGGGAGCCGTCCTATCGGCACACAGTCCCTTTTCTATCCTCCCAACGGGTTCCTCTGCCCAACTCTTGGAGTTTGCTAATCATAGTTTGCTGTGGTGTCTAAACAGGCAAACTCTGGCTGGTGCTAACTGCCAAACCAGTTTCTGCAAAACTGTTCCCAGTAGTGATGATGATGATGAACCATGATGGAGAGGCAAGGCACTAACCCTAGCCTGCCAGCAGGGACATCATGACAAAATGCAAGGAGAGAGAGAGGAGGAGAGTATGCCTGAACCTACAGTGCTACTTGAGACCAACCATGATTTTGATGATGTCTGAATTGAGCCACATGGATTTTCCAGCACTTCTGTGGGCTCAACAGTCCTTAGAAACCAATCCGTGATTTCATCCATTGACTGCTTATGCAAGTCCCACAATGAAGGTTAATTTTGAAAGGAAAAGAACAACTAATACATTGCATCAGCCATGCAAAACTCGGATGCCTCATGAGAAAAGATTTCTACTGTTCACTGATTGGCTGCCTCTTTTCAGCAAGCCATTGGAGGGACTTTCCTCAGCACTCGTTCCCCTTGTGCCAATAATAAGGCAGATGATGGGGGAGTAGTATGTGAGGCTTTCATAGCAACATCCCCCCTCCCCAAAAAAAACCCAGAACAGCATATCTGGGAGCACATCCTCTCTTGATGCAGGAGCAGTACATTTCACACAAACTGTTTGCATCTTGACACTATAGGGTTGGATAGCTATTACCAGATATTTATCCAACACTTTGAGCTGGAACTGTCTACAGTGAGAAGCAAAGCACCACTCACATCAGGACCCACTGCTCAATAGTGGGGGATCCCAATTGCTTCCCACACCACAGCTCACCGCACTGAGCAAGGGTCTCTGAACTCTCTCTATAGAATTTTCAAGCAACAAGAAGGGCTGCCATGGGAAGGAAAGGGGTGCATCTGATAGCACATCTGATCCAGCTTAAGTCTGGCTCCAACCTAGAATCTATATGAATTCAGGCTGCTTATAAATCTAGTTTACTAGAGACAATTTTGCATGTTTCTCCTTCTCTCATAATATAGAATCTAGGTCATCCCTTGAAGCTGACTGGCAAAAGATTGAAGATAGATAAAAGCAAAAACTTTTTTAAATCAAGGCATATGGCAAAAGATTGAAGATAGATAAAAGCAAATACTTTTTTAAAACAAGGCATAGTTAAACTATGGAATTTAATTCCATGGGAAGTTGTAATGGCGACCAATTTAGACAGCTTTGAAGGGGATTTGGGCAAATTCATGAAGGGGAAGGCTAACAATGGGTACTAGTCTTGATAGCTACATGTCACCTCTAGTAGCAGATGTAGCATGTCTGTTGCTGGCGAACACGGGCAGGACGGTGCTTGTGGATTCCTGCAGGCAGCTGGTCAGCTGCCCTGGGAAAAAAATTCTGGAGCAGATGGACCCTTGCTTTGATCCAATATGGCTCTTCTTAAATTCTTAGAACTAAACCTCTGGACAAGTAACAGAAGCAAACTTTTTTCCTTTGGTTTACTTCAGCGACTTCTCCCTGCTCTTGTTGCTTCCTCGTATCTAACTTTTAGCTCCTTGGGTCAGAGACTTCTCCTGAATAAACTTCTATGCATAAAGTACCTATGTAGGAGCCCATTCACTGCAGGCCTCATCTGAAGCCCTCCTCCACATTCCTCTCCCTAACAAAGTAAAGGGGAGTTTGCAAAGAGGAGGGCCTTCTCCTGCACAGCACCCCAACTATGGAATTCAATCCCACTTGAGGTCCGGTTGGCACCAACTCTCTTGGCTTTTAGGTGCTAATAAAAGACACATCTGTTTACCAGTTATTTTGACAGGTGAATTTTTAGGTATTAATGTTACCTTATGCTGCTGCCAATGGGACATGATGTTAAAGGAGGGATATTTATTTCTAATTTTAATAGTTTATTCTTTATTTTGGGGGTTTTATATATGTACCATATTTTTCGCTCTATAAGACGCACCTGACCATAAGACGCACCTAGTTAAAAAAATATTCTGAATCAAATGGGCACATAATCACAGGCACATTCCCCATCACTTCCCCATGGGCTGCACATCTGACAGACTTACTGCACACACACATTCGCTCTGTAAGACGCACAGACATTTCCCCTTACTTTTGAGGGGGAAAAAAGTGCGTCTTACAGAGCAAAAAATATGGTATATAGTATACATTTATAGCATTTATTAATTCTATTTTTTCTATTTTGGTTTTAATCCTGTTAATTTATTTACTGATTTTACTGCTATTATTATTGGTTTTTGTAGTAAATGCTTGCTTGTATTGTTTTATATTGCTGAATTTTAATATGTTGTAAGCTGCCCAGAGAACATGTGGATAGTGCAGTGGCATATAAATGGGATGAATGAATGAATGAATGAATACACACACAACAACCTGTTGGTACAACAACCATGTGCTTTTCTACTTTGGGTTTGGCAGAATTCAAACTTCACAGAAATGTGACATAACCAGGACAGATCCAACTGCAATTTCTTAGCATCACTACTACCATTAAAAGGTACGAATGGACAGTAACATCCAGAGAACAAAAGAGGAAAACACAACCCTGTTTCTGGTTTTCAGGAATAATACTTTTGGGAGGCCATCTGTGTCAACATTCCTCTCACTGTAGTTAATGGAAAGAAAACAGTATAGAGAACAAATAAAATCAGGCTTGTTTTACCATATCCACGCTCTCCATAGGCTAGTGAAGGAGGAATGATCACTTTCCGTTTCTCTCCAGGACACATATCCATCATTGCAATATCTAAGCCTTTAATCACTTGTCCTACACCAAGGACAAACCATTTTGGATGGCCGTCATTTTGTGTTCGACTACAAAGAAGAAAAATTAACAGATGTTTGAAACTGTACTATAACATTTTTTAAAACTGGATTCATACAAGCACATCATCCTCTTTGGAGAATGTCCATTAGTACACTGGTAAGTTGTGCACAGTTAAGAGACTCTAGCTGTGTAGCTGTAAGAGCAAGCTGAGAGAGATGGACATGGGGAGAGTTGTTGCTCAGTGGCAACTGGGTCATTCCAGCGTGCACAGTCCAAGAGGAAAACTGGATAAAAGTGCTCCTTTCTCCTGCACTGTCCAGAACAAGGGGCAGCAGCGGGTCAGGATCAATCCGACAGGCAGGAAAGGAGATGCTTTCTCCTTACATGCACAACTCAGTTTTTCAATGCATGCATTTAGATGAATGGGAGTGTTTCCTAATTATGGGTCCAAAGAATTTGTTGGGCTACAATGCCCAGTCAGCATGGCCAATGTTCAGGAGTGATGGGAGCTGTAATCCAAGACTGGAAAAAAGTGGATGTTTCCAGATGAAGGCTGTTTTTGCACTAAGGCACTCTGCAGCTATTCATGGTTCTCTAACAGATTCCCTTTTGGTAGGAAAAAAGATGGAAGAAGTGGTGGGAAAACACACAAGGGACCACAAACAAAAGATGCCATTGTCTGAAGCCTCTGGTTAAAAAGTGTGAATGAGGCTTTGCGACTGCACAAGAAAAGCCTAGTCTGGAAACTCATTGTGTCTGCCCTCTATCCAAGCATGCACATGCTATGGCCTCCCTGCCTCACTAAGATGTACAAAGTGGCCCTCTGGTCCTCATAACTTATACAAGGAAAACAGATCCCGAATACATCTGTGCACATGTATTCATACATGTTCTGAAAACGCCTGGGCAAGGAAACAGGCACATTTCTGACGCTTCAGCCCTTTGGGAGCAATCCCCGCAGACGGCTGTCGAGCGTCCTCCCAGGCAAACGCGCCTAGGAATGCTCTGCACAGCTTACCTTCCTGCGGGCGACAAGTCATTCCAAGTGGTAACAGATCAAATGGGGGCATTCGCTTAGGGAGTTTTCTTTGCAAGGTACGAGTCCCCCTTGCTCGCCGGAAAAAAAAGAAGAGAAAACGCAAGCACGCAGGGTGCCGCCGTTGCCTCACCTGCAATAAAATTTGGTATTATCACTTGCCAGGTATCCGTCATAATGGGCATTAAGCATGTCTCCCCTCTTGCTCTTGGTCTCGCAGTTTTTGGGGACGTGAAGGACTTCTATCTTAACTTCGTCCGCAGGGGAGGCAGCCTCGGCGCGCCCGGGGAGAACGGCGAGGGCCTGCAGCACCAAGCACAACGTCGCGGCGAGGGGCATCGTGGCGACCGCGCTGCTCTGCCGCGAAGAGAAGCGGCGCTCCGTCCCGGGGCTGCGTGGCACTGGCATTGTTCGACGTCACGGGAGCCGACGGGGCGTGGCCGCGGGGGACGCCGCGCGCCGCCTTGTTCCGGCGCGGGTGCGGCTGGCGCGCGCCTGCCTTGCTCGCCCTCCTCCCGCTGCGCCGCGTCGCCTTCTCTCTCGGCTTTAGCCCGCGTAGGTTTTGCTGACTCTTTGGAACATGCACGAGGCAGAGCTGCGTCATGGCGTGCGGCGGCGGCGGCGGCGGAAAGACGCCTTGTCCGTTTGACCCAGGCGGTGTGATTTATGGTCTGGGAGGGTGAGGAGTGGAGAAGGAAGGATTTTAGAGCCCTGAGGGCCGCGCGGAAAGGGGCGGAGTGGTGCATCTTCTTCCTCAGCTGCAGTGAAAATGAGGACCTGGTTCTATTTTGGAGACGTTTTCTCTGAAACGCACCACAGTTTTGTTAAAAAATACATCACTTGCATATTTTCTTGACTTTATTAGCTATTCCTCCATGCCGGTATTGGAAAATAGCAGGGCCGAGCCCTGCTATTGAATTTCTGTATCGCCCCATTATCCGGCAGGCACTCTGGGCAGGTTAGCATTTTTAAGTCATATACACATTCATAAAATACTCATGTTAACTGATGCAACAAGGCAACAACCGCTGGACAGCAACCGCAAAGGCTATTCTGTTTTAACCCCCCGGAGCAGCAGCAAGTATAATATTTAAAGTGGCACAGCAGATTGTAGTTAAAGGGTGCACCAGGAACCCGGGCGCGCGGCAGAGATCGAGGCGAGCTGTGCACTGGACATGGCATGGCACTTCCATCCTGCCTTGGGGAAGTGAAGGGCAGAAAAGGTCCTGTGGAGTCGAGGGAGTACCCTGTTTTATTTGCGGAGGGGGGAACTGACGCAAGGCCGCCCGACTATCCGAGTTCGCATGTCTCGTGTGTGCGTGTGTGTCTGCTTTAACCAGCATCCCCTTTCATCCAGGAAGTAAATGAAACGTCAGGGTCAATGGAACCAAACGCAGAGGCCCGAGAAAGGGGGAGGGGAAAGGGAAGGAGAAAGGGAAAGAAAGAGGCCGACGGCGGGGGAGAGGGAGCAGGGGAGGGCGGGCAAGAGGGTTTGACAATTACTTTGTTTTCCCCAGTGTCTGCGATGTGCCTAGGCAATGAATGACTCCGCCGCCGCCGCCGCCGCTGCACGTGCCCAGCACCCGCAAAGCCAGCCGAATCCAAAAGCTACGATCGCTGTTGCTGTCGCCGCCGCCCCCCGAGCTAAGCCGCTCAGCCGTCGATGTCCTTAGAGGGTCGCCGCCGCCGCTTCTGTTCAGAGCCTGAAGGGACAAGCAGTCCGTGCCGTTCCTGCCGCTCTTTCCGAGGAAGAGGAAGAGCAGGATGCTGCGCAAGCCGCGGCTTTGAACTATGGAGGGAGTTCTGTACAAGTGGACCAATTACATCACAGGTACCTGGCCGTTCTCAGCGTCTGGGCATGGCTGTGGGTGGGCTGTCCCTGCCAAGGGCTCGCCGGACCGGCTTCTGAAAAACTGCGCCAGTGCATGAAGCCCCAGCCGGATTTCTTGGGCAGATTGCTTGCCCGCCCACTTTCCTCATCCTCCTCAGCGGTTGAAGATAGTCCGGACCAAAGTGAGGGGGCTCCTACCTGCTGCCTGCAGACATGTTGGGCTGCAACTTGCGAGCATGCCCCAGCAAACCACTCCAGTGCATCTGGAGGACAACAGGTTGAGGAAAGGCTTGGTTAAAGTGATGGTGCTTGAATGGGCTGGAAAATTGCTGCAGCTTTCCTCAACTTGATGCAGAAAAAAGGGGCAGAAGGGGAGGATACGGGCCAGTAGGTTAATGGATTCATAAGGCAGGTAGCAACTAGGCCAAATGCTGAGACACACGTTCAGCCTTCTACAATCTTGTGCTCACATGTTTCAGATTCCATCTCCCAGCATTTTTGACAGTTGAGCGTGCTGACTGGAAGCTGATGTCCAAAACGTGGGGCATCAGCTTGGGGAAGGCTGGTTCAAATATGTCTCAGTGGTTGGCCTAGATGCTACTGTCCTATGAAACTCCTGATCGCACTAGCCTGTGTCTTCCACTTTTGCCCTTTCTTATTTAGGCTCCCTGGATGGTAATCTGTAGGCTTGATTTGGTGGAAAATAAACCAGGCCCAAACTGTTGATTATGCTGGATTTATGTATGGGCTGAACGGGCTGCAGCCCAGCGCCTCATAATCTAGGAGGGCCTCAGTCTCCTGCCAAATTTTGTTTTAAAATTTACCATTAATTCTATTTCATTTGCAATGATAAAAATCAGGGGCATACCTAGGTGAAAGATTATTTTCTAGATTAAAAAGTAAAACAAATGATCTAGGGTCAACAGTGTCCCAAGATCGTTTGTCTGAGCTAATCATTCTCTGCACAGAAAATGATAAATTGTGGCTTGCTAAGTTTAATGATATAATTGATAAGTTTGCATCCAAGCAAGCTCAAAAGAAACTATTCCATCTTTGTACATAGTGTTATAGCATGATTCCCCTGTGAATGTTCTTTGTGAACATCTTTATTACTTCCATACTTTGGTAAATTAAAGGTTGTAAATTTATAAACAATCTATTTATCAATGCTAAAATTTCATCAATGTACTACTTTCATTGAGTTTTTGTTTTTTTCTGATAGAATCATAGGATTGTAAGGGGCCAGAAGGCCATCGGATCCAACCTCCTACTATTGCAGGACACTAAATCACACTATCCTATTGTAGATGACTACCCAAACACCCACAACTTCCCAAAGTTCCATTGTCGTACTTCTCTGATGGTGTCTAGTCTAACTCTGGTTTCTTTTAACTTAAGTTCTTTATTCCATGCCCTGCATTCTGGAATGAACAGAGATTTTGTCCTTCCTCTTTGTGACAGCCTTTCAGGTACTTGTAGAGTGGTATCATATCTCCCTCCAGTCCCTGAATCATCCTTGTTGTCTTCCTCTGTACCCTTTATAGCTTTTCTGCATCTTTTTAAAACGTAGGTGCCTGGACACAGTACTCCAGGTGAGGTCTGGCTAATGCTGAGTATACTGGAAATAGTGCTTCACATGTTTTGGAAGTGATGTTTCTGTTGATGCAGCCCAAAATAGCATTTGCCCTTTTTGTAGCTGAATCACATTGTTGGCTCATATTCAGCTTGTGATCTCCAACAATCCCAAGATCCTCTTTTGCAGTATTGTTGAGCCAAGCATTCCCCATATCGTAGTGGTCATTTGGTTTCTTGTTCCTAAGTGAAGAACTTGGCATTTGTCCCTACTGAATTTCATTCTTTTGTTCTCCGTCCAGCATTCTAACCTATTGAGATCATCCTGTATCTTATCTTCCAGGGTAGTTGCTCTTCCAGTCAGCTTTGTGTCATCTGCAAATCTGATATCTTTCCTTGTACTTCCTCATCTAAATCATTGATAAAAACATTGAAGAGTACTCGTCCCAGGATGGCACCCTGTGGCACCACACTCGTCATAATCAGATGCTATTAGGTTAGGCCCCCGCAAGGTCTCCTATCTCAGGGCCATCAGTTGCTTTAATCTGGGACTGCCTGCCTGGGGTCTGCGATAGAACTCAGGGTGTGGCTCTGTGTATCAGTGAGGATGGGCCTATATCTCAGGACAGGGAAATGTGTATGTTGCAAGATTATTTATTATTTTTGTTTATTTAGGGGACTTCTATGCCGCCCTATTCGCCGAAGCCTCGGGGCGGCTCACAACCATAAATAAATAGAATCCAATAAAACAATATAAATTAACAATATAAATTAAGTCGCACTGGCCAAAGAATAAAATGAATAAATAATATTAACAATTAAAATAACATTTGAATAAAAAGGTCTTGGCTTGGCGCCGAAAAACAAATAACGACGGCGCCAAGCGGACCTCTGTGGGGAGCGCATTCCATAGATTGGGCGCCACCGCAGAGAAAGCCCTCCTCCGAGTACTTACCCTCCTAATTTACAACGTATTTCACCAAAGAAGGAGATGGCCATCTTTGCTTCTAATATGCATCGAGAAAGAGGGATTTTGCTTGCAAGGCACACCTTTGGGATAGGGATATTGTTGATTGCAATTTAGAATCACTTTTCTTTATCATCATTGGCAGTAGCCCTTTAGAAAAAAAGATTATCTGCAGTTTTATATCAATAACTGGAGATGTTTTAAAATTCAACCAGCCTTCCCCAGCTGGATGCTCTGCAGATATGTTGGATTACAATTCCCACCATCAGCTTATCAGTTGAGGCTGATGGGAGCTGTGTTCCAACAAGTCTGAAGGGCACCAGGTGGAGGAAGCCTGAATTTAACCATAGTTCACCTGGTGCACAAGCAAACAGAAGTCTTTGCAAAGTGTGCCTCCCCCTCCCACTTCCTCCTTTCAGCACAGATGAAGTATAAACTAGAGTTCCATTTCACTTTAGCAGATTCCCGGCTTGTCATTCTGTGCAGGACTTGTGGTTTCAGATAAAACCTAATTTGTTGCCGAAGACAGCCGTGGTTTTGGCTTACTGAGCAGCTGACTACAGTTTTATCTAGACCCTGGTTTCTCAGGAATCTGCTGAATTGAAGCTGCTAAAAATGAAGCTAAATTCAGGTTTATTTCTATTCCTGCTAGCACAGGAAGGAGGTTTGTGTTTGTGCAGAAAGTGCTGAGCTGGGCAGCTTCAGGGGGCCTGGAGCACTCTTTGCCCTTAGAAGGCTCTCCAGTGGTTTGCTGTGGCAACTTGGGGGCAACTGCTGAACCCCCACCCTGCCTTCTTTCCTGTTTTGGCTGGGAGAGTGGAGCCATGCGGCCCACGGACCTCTCCATTATTCTTAAGATTGAACCTTCTCGTTAAGCGCTGAGTGTTACCATACCACTAAGTTCTGTCTCTTCCCGAACTATGTTCAGCTTTACATCTAAAGGGAAGAAAAAGTAAAATATTGTTCTGAAGCTAGAGATAAGAACATGAAAAAGAGCCTCACTGGATCAGATCAAGGTTCTGTCTAATTCACCATTTGCCCTTTCTTGCAGCTGCCAACCAGTTTTCATGGGAAATGCATGAATGTTTTAGATGCCTATTCTTTTACAAGTCTGTCTCTTCTAAAATAAATTCCTAATATAATGGATATCCCAGTTATGAAACATTCCTTCTTCACGTTCCATTAAAGGAGACCACTGAGCCCTGGGCTGGAGTGTGCCAGCAGTCTGGGAAGATATAATAAAAATTAGACAGGTCCTGAGTTCTGTGGATAGAATAGTGCCACTGACAACTCTGTATGTTATAATTTTAGATTATGACTAGGCTTCATCAGCAGCTTGTTTTCCTGCATATGTTTCAGAATATGAATCATAAAGCAGCCATTCTATATTTAATTTCAACATAGTTGTGATGTGAATGTGGGAGAACAATTTTAGATTGTCCAGGAATTCATAATGTCCGGGGAAAAGGCTTATTTGTGATGGGAAAAATATGGAATATTGTTGCAATTCCCAGATAGTTTGGAAAGCTTTATAGATGGGTCTCCTGATTGCCTGTGATAGAAATCTGGGATAAAAAAACACAAGTAAAGCAGAAGTCATCGATGGAAAAATAAGGCAGGTACCTTTTTGTAGCTGTATTTTTGAGAAATACCTCACATAGTACATTATCAGTAACTTAAGAAAATTTGATCACACACCCTCACCCCTCTTTTCCTTCTTATGTCTAGCCCAGCCTGTATATAATATTCTGCCACTTGAAACTTCCTTTTATTTCCAAAGATGAGCTATACTTCCATAGAATGCAACCTTCTACAGGTTCACGGGCAGCAATTTCTTATTTAACGTGGTGCTCTGTGTGTGTCTTCTGAATGTGGCTTCTTTGCCTTTGAACTGAGCTACTGAGTGGAGTAAACAAGTCTGCATGTAAAGATAATGGCAGATATTGCCTCCTGTAGGAAGAAAGGGAAGGGCTTGAAGTAGCATTGCAGCCCTGAAAAGGTCAAAAGAAAGTTTAAAAGGCGCTGTTTGATTTAAAAACATTTCCTAAAAGACAAACACAACATCTCATTTTTAGCCTCAGTGTTATTAAATTCCCAACATTGTCTGGTATTTTGCAAGGCATTTTTGGTTTTTTTGCTCTCCCGTTCTCCAAATGATATGACATTAATTACATGCAGATAGATTTGCCAATTCAGGAGCTTCTTTTAACTTTAACAGACTATTTAGAATATAAAGCAATCAGGGAATTGCTTTTCTGTGAAGCTCTCCACTAGATCAGGAGTGAGCATCTCACGGCCCTCTGGATGTTTGGATCACAACTTCCATCAGCATAGCCAACAGTTGGGAATGATGGGATTTGCAAGCATGAGTTCCAGGTTCTGAATGACCACACTATGCTGGCTGTCATTATCCCCATGTTTATTCCTCTGCTGCCTCTCTTTCTCTCCGCTCCCATCAAGAGCTCACTTGATTCATCTTTTTTGTTCCCCATTTCCATTTCACGGGGTCAGCCTGGCGGCTTGGCAGAACCAGAATGGAACTGTTCGTTTCATTGTGGCAGATCTTGCCTGAGCCCTGCAAATGGCTTGCTCAGAATCCTCACTGAATTACAGTGTCATCGGCTTGGTTTGATTCTGCAACAATTCTGCATTCTGCTCAGCTTGAGTCAGTTCCACATTTCTGGGATTATATCCTTTGATAGCGAAATCTGTTGATGAATTTCCCTCAATACTTTAAAATGTTGACCGAAATAGACTTGTCTGTGGTAAAAACTACTCCTTTGGGTCAAATAATTCCTGTTTCACAGAGGCGTTTGTTTGTTTGTTTGTTCTGTTCAAATCCACCTTTTTTTCCTTTTGCAAGGAACCCAGGGTGATTTCCATAATCTTCCTCTCCATTTTATCCTCCCAGTGACCCTGAGGCTGAGAGGTATCCAAACTGTGGTATGCGAGGCTGAGAATGGGGGCCTGGCCCCAAGTCGTCCAGTGGGGTTCGTGAGCAAGTGCAAATGAATCCCCAGCCCTGCCCTCTCACCCCACTGGCTTTCACTGACCAGCCTTAGCCTCTCTGCAGTTTTCACCTGTGCCCCCTCTGAGCGATGCCATCATTATTCCACGTTCAGAGACTGAGCTTGGCAGGCTGAGATTACATTAAGCAGTGAGCAGAAGGAAGGCAGAACACCCAAAACACTGCAGAGAAGGGAGCTTAATCGCCGGCCGGCGAGGCAGACGGGGAAGGAGCCTGGACTGAAATAAAGGGGTTGGCAGCAAAAGACTGGCAGCTGCTTCCGGGTTGTTCAGCACTGTGAACAGCAATAGCTCAAGCCCTCTGTGGCTGGGACAGCAAGGCGCCCCATCCCATAGAACAAGGAGGAGGGGAGGCAGGCAGGGGAGGGAGGGGAGCCTCTTGGAGCAGTTGTGAGCCCCCGTGGCCTCAGGCTGGTGGTCCAGAAAATGCTAAGATTTTGCAAAGGTGGCTTGGTCCCTCTGTGGTTCAAATTATAGCTTTACCTTGCTTTTGAAGGTTATTTAGGTGTAAATCTTGCTTTCCACTGAAAGGTCTAAGCCAAGTGGGCAAGTGCATTCCTACACGCACCCCTCCTCACAGCTGGGGGCCCAGGCTCCAGCACTGCTAGCTGAAGTGGCTGCCGCTGCTGAACTCCCAGCTGTTCCGTCGGGAAGCAAAGCTGGCTGCTTGGCAGGCTGTCGGGAGCCCCATTCTGCAGTGAAACGGTGCACAGAGGGATGCGTCCCTGTGCACTCAGTTGGCTGGCAGAATCAGCCTGCTGGGAAGCTGTTTGGCGGGCTGGCAGGAGCCCACTTTTGCTGGATCTTGGCAGCCGCAGTGGTGTCTGGGGCAGAGGGAGCACGCAGATGGCGTCGGCTGGTGGCTGGCTGGCCTGGCACAACGCTGCTGCCAGTGTGAGGGTGCCTTGGCAACAAAACAGATCAATGTTTTCTGCTGTTTCCCTAGGTTGGCAGCCTCGCTGGTTTGTTTTAGATAATGGGATATTGTCTTACTATGACTCGCAGGATGATGTTTGCAAAGGCAGCAAAGGAAGCATAAAGATGGCGGTTTGTGAAATCAAAGGTAAGACCAGCGGTCTCCCATTCTAGGCTGAGTTAGGCTGTTGTGCTCCTGGCTACCTTTGAAGGTGCAGGCCTGAACTGGGTGGATTCATTCATTGGTCCGCTTGGTCCATTTTAGGGGGTAAACTGGGGGTAACATCAGCAACCTAACATTGCTGAGAGAGCGAAGATGGAGGCCAACCTCCAGCTGGTGCTTTGGTGTAGCAAAGTATATAGCTCGGGTGAGTTGTCTTAACGGGCGTACCAGAGTAATATGGCGTGGGTAGGCATAGATGGTACCCTGGACCAACAGAAAACAAAACCAAAAAACAAGTGGGCCCTAGATCAGATCAAGCCAGAGCTTTCCCTAGAAGCAAAAATGTCAAAATGTTTTAATGTTTTAATAAAATAATAATAAAATAAAAATTAGGGCTGTCATACTTTGGATATATCATGGAAGGCAAGACTCCCTGGAGAAGAAAGTCATGTTAGGAAAAGTTGAAAGCAAAATGCAAAAGAAATGACCTAATATGATTGAATCCATAAAGGAAGCGACTGCCTTGAACTTGGAAGAGCTGAGCTGGGCTGTTATGGACAGGACATTTTGGGGGACTTTCCTTCATGGGGTCACCATAAATCAGGGATGACTTGATGTCACATAATAACAACAGGCGCGGACAAGAATTGCATTCCAGTCCACAAATCATGTGAGGCTGCCCCATGCTGAAGACAAGCAAGCATTTTGGGGAAACATTCCTTGTTTGCCCAGTTTGCATTCAAGAGTGGACTCCAACCTCATTTTCACACTGTAGCCTATTGGAGAAAATGTGCATTTGGGGCATGAACTTGGAAAAGTGCGTTTTTGGGTGTTAAAAAGGATGCTTGCATTTGTGAGCAAGCACAAGAGGAGATGAGTATTGAGGTTGGAAATGGAGAACCTCCATGAGGCGAAACATTGTTCGTTCTCACTCCATGGGAGGATGTAGATTTCCTGAAAGACGTTTCTTGAGACCGACTGTGAGGTCCGCTTCCCCTTTTGCACCTTCCTTTTTGGCAGTCTCTCTCCCTACCCTTCCACCTTGCTGAATATCCAGCCAGCTTCTTTGGCCGACAGGACCAGGATGGCTCCACCCCATCCCTTTCTGCACTCTGTTGAAGCTCCATGAGAGCACATGGCTGGATCGGCTTTATTTTCGGCAGGTGCTACTTCCTCAGTCCATTCCTGATCCCTTTCAAAGTGTTGTTTTTGACCTTGGAAGCCCTGGTCACCTTGGGGCAGAATATAAAAGGGGAAGCCTCCTTCCTATGTAGTTGTCTGGGAAAAAAGCGGGTCTGGACTGCTGGCAGCTGGGGATGTTGGGGCTCTGCATTTTGGGCACCACATTCTAGGCAGTCGTTGAAAACCTAAGCTTGTATTACTTCCCCTGTTGTAAGTTCATCCAGCAGACAGCACAAGAATGGAGCTCATAATCCCAGGAGAACAACATTTCTACATGAAAGCCGTGAACGCAGCTGAACGACAGAGGTGGCTCGTGGCGCTCGGGAGCTCCAAAGCTTGCTTGACAGACACTAGAACAAAAAAAGAAAAAGGTACTTGCTAATTTCAAAACTGTAATGGACTTGCGCTTTCAAATAATCTGTTTCTTAATTGGTGCAGTTCTTGGTCAAAAGTTCTTTCGAATGTAAATCTCTGTTATTTGTGCAGTTCTGGGTTCCCTGTCTGCATCCCCAGGCAGCTGCCAGAGCCCTGCTGCTCCTGCTGTTTTGTTTGTAAGATGAGGCATTTCCTTCTTTCCTTTAGCTGGAAGGCTGGCAAGCGGCAAAACAGAGCAGTGGCCTGCAAGCCCGTATTTATTTCCATGGATGCCCCACTTGCAGCCCGGGACATCCTTAGAAAAGGGAAATGGCAGGTTCTTTTGGAAACTTGCCAAAGCAGCCGGAAAAACTGGGAAGGCAAGCTGGGGTCTAGTAATAAGTACACTGGGGAGCCAGGAAGAGCAGCGGGGATGCTGGAAAATGTGTCAGTGCTGTTGAAAATGGTTAGAGGTCTTTTTCTATGCATATATAGTTTAAGACTGAGTCATTCATTAACTTTAAGTGTAGATATTGAAATGTAAAAGGTGTCAGGAGAACTTCTATCCCTGAACAGCAAAGTTTCTGTTTTCTGATATTTTTGCAGAAATTAATGAAACCAATGAATCTCTGAAAACCAAAATGTCGGAGCTTCGTCTCTATTGCGACCTCTTAATGCAGCAGGTCCACACGATACAGGAATATGTTCACCACGATGAGAATCGCTCATCACCCACCATTGAGGTATCGGGCTGTTCTTTCGCGCAGCATTTGTTCAGCTTTGGAAAACAATCCAGTGGCACCCAGCAAAGGATGCTGGGAAGATAGGAATCCTCACTCACCCTACTCCCCGCCCCTGAGGCCACAAGAGGAGGACTCAGAGGCCTGGTCTGCCTCCCCTGCTTCTGTGCAGGCCTGCAGAAGAGCCGCTTCCCAAGGCTGCCGCTGTGGCCCTGGCTGGGATGGAAAGGGACGTGCCCAGGGCCTGCCCCCCCATGAAGGCGCCCACACCAGGGTGTGGAATGTGGGGAGTGCAGAGCTTCCCCCACTGTCCGGTTGGTGCTCCGGCTGGGGTCTTTCCTGCAGTGAGAGGGCAGCCAGGGGTGCTCTGGAGACAAGCCGCTCACCCTCGTTTCCCCCCTTGCATGTCTCCTTGCTTCTGCTGCTGTGTTGGCTCTGGGGAGAGTCACACGGCCGGAAGGTGGAGCTGCAGGGCTCTTCTGCGAGCAGTGCTGGTCTTACTGTTGCCCCGTGGCTGCTTCTCCCAGCCGTGTGGCTCTCCAGGGAGCCAACATGGTGGCAGCAGAGGGAAGGGATAGGGGGCGTGCCTCAGATGGCAAGAGAGCTGTGGTGCCGGGCCTGCTTCCCCCAAACTGCAGCATCCCAAAGTGTCTGCCTCAGATCCTGACTGTGAAGTGGAAGAAGGGACGAGATCAGCATTCTTAGCTGAACTGGGTTGTCAGGCCTCCCTGCCTCTGGCCCAGCCTCAAGGTTCCCAGGGAGGCTGGGCTGATCTCCCGGGGAGCCCCGCAGCTGACACCCAGGGTGGGACTGGCTAGGCGGGCAGGAACAGGCAGGCAGCCGGGTACCTCCCTCCCTCTCTAGTGCTGCTTCAGCTGCATCAGGACTGGCGTTGCTGTCAGTATATATGATAAAACAGGAAAATAAACCATAAAAATGCTACTACCCAAACCATCAGCAAACAAACAGAAAGAGCAGCAAAAATAGGTAAAATGGCTTTCCGTAAAAGAGGCAAACAGTAATAAACTGATGACGCACCAGAAGCCGTGTCTCGGCAGGGATTTGCATTCCTTGCTCTGAGAATTCTTAAAACATTTTAAACATGCGACGTGTTGTCCTTTTGTCCAGCTGGAGAGATGGCACAGTGCAGCCCTAGCGTCTGTGGCGAGACGGCCCGCTCCTGTGTCTGGGCCATTTCTAGGCAAACTCCCTGCATTCTTCCTAGGCTGGAAGCTGATGAAAGAGTGGCTGACGCAGTTGGCTAGTTATGCTGGGCAGCACACTGCTCTGGCTTCAGCAAGAAGCCTCCCCTGGGGGGGCGGGGGGGGGTCTGCCATTATTTCATTGCGCTGGGCAGTTGCTGACAGGTGCCCCTCGCGTTCCTTTCTAGAATATGAACGAAGCCTCTTCCTTGCTCAGCGCCACCTGTGACACGTTTATCACAACGCTCGAAGAGTGCGTGGAAATAGCGAATGCCAAGTTTAAGCCAGAGACGTTTCCGTTGCCGCATCCTGACCCCTTGGTTTCTCCCGTGTCACCTTCACCTGTGCAAATGGTTGGACATCCTTTAGCATTTGGCTTTCTGGAGGGCTTGAGAAAGCATGGAAGGGGATGGTGGGGCAGGATCAGCTGCCAAAGCTGCCCGGAGCCGCTGTGAGGACCTTTCCGAGAGGATGACTTGAGCCTCCAGCCCAGAGTCTTGGAGGCTGCAGTCCTTAAAAGGAAACAAGAGCAGCTTCGCATGGAGAGCCTTAAATGCCTCTGTGCGCATGCTTTAGCTATTTGAGCATGCCTGTAGTGTCCAATAAACTCAGCAAGATCGATCTGCGAGCAGAATATGTTTCTTACATGTTTCTCCTTGGGGGAGGCCAGGGGGGCATCCAGGACTCTTTCCTCTTTCATGCTCAGGACAGTCCTGCGAGGTTGCTTAGGCTGAGAGGCCAGCCTCATCCGAGGTGCGTCACTGTTGAGTGGGGATCTGAGCTTTGGACTCCCCAGGCTGAGTCCAGCAGTTTGAGCACTGAGCCACACTTTCTGTTTCTTGAGGAACCATTTGTAAGATCACACGGGACCAAGTTGGTCAAGGGGAGAGAGTAGCAGCCATCATGCTTTGAAGCCCGTAAAGACCAGGCTCCAGGGAAGCGCAAGCGAAGCGACAGTGAGTTGGCTCTGTGGAAATGCGGCCTCTGCAGAGTGCCAGGGCTCTTGCTCTGCCCTGAAATCACCTGCTAAGAGGTGCACACCACTGTCGCCCTGCCGGTTTAACGTAGGGCAGGTGGGAAAGCTGATTGGCCCAGAGAAAGAACAGCATGTGGGTGATGCTATTTTGGAGCAATGCTCACTTGTTCAGTGCCCACCTTCTCCCTTGTAGACGCCCCTGTAGCGGCTTGAGGTGAATGGAGCAGATGCCGTGGAGTGGCGCTTCCCTTGGAGATGCTCCCGCTGGCGAAATTGTGTGTGAAGTGACTTGTGTTACTTCCTCCGCAGCCCCTTCCATCCTCTGAAACTGGGCTTTGGAGGGCTGCAGAAACCCCCAGAAGATGGTGCTGGGGGCTACAGGGAAAGGGGGAATCAGCAAAAACTGCCCCACCTCTCCCTCTTTTGTCAGTTAGATCCACCAAAATCCTTCCAAAGAGCCCTCCTGTTTGTGGGCCCCAAAGTCTGGATTTAGTGCAATAGTTCTGATTAGTCAAAATAACAATTCTTATAATATACAGCAGGGGTCTCAAACTCGTGGCCCGCGGGCCAATGGCCGGGCCGGGCGGGGCACGGGGGAGGGGCCCTGCGGCCTTCAAAGTGCCGGCGGTACCCGGGCCGGCCTCCGGGAGCCATGCGGGATGAGTGGCCCCCCACCACCACTTGATGCGGCCCAGCATCACCCAGACTCTACTTCCAGCGGCCCCCAGGTCAGTTGAGTTTGAGACCCCTGATATGCAGTGTTTAAAGGTGTCCTTGCAACTAAAAAGCAGGTTAGTAAAGCCAGCAGGAAGCACCTGTGTGAATGCTGCCCAGTTAGTTTTGAATTCTGATGAAATAAAATGCAATTAAAGTAGCTGGATATGTTCCTGTCTCAGTGATAATCACTTTGTGTGTCTCCTTTACATACTTAAATAATACGAACAAGTGCCTTCACTTTTAAAGAGAACTGTCCTACAGATATAGCTAATGAAGCTTTGGGAGTATATCATAATTTCTTTTGTTTTTTTTAAATTATTCCTTAGATGAAACGTTCTGTTAGCCATCCAGGTACATGTAATCCTGAGAGGTAAGTATAAAGTTGTGATTCTATACATTTTTAAGGTTTGGAAGCCAATCAATAAATGGAATGTTCTTCAGCATTCTTCCTGTTATGAATCCCCATCTCATCTCAAGTCAAGCCCATGCTGCTCAGTGTAGAAATTCAGATTAACCATATGTTGCCTCTGCATTGTGTATTTCGAGTTTATTCCTGTAGCGGCATGCATTTCTGATAATCTGATCATATATGATTAAAACTAAATACCTGCATGGGTTGAATTCCCTCTGACAGTTACACACTAGTGTAAAGTTGTCCAAATACATAGTGGTTGCAAGGAGAGCGCTTTGGGGTTTTATCACTCCAAATGTCTTCTATCTTCTCCGGCAGCACTAATGGACCTAATCCGTTCCCTCTGGGGTGTGCCATGCTTTCATATGCGCAGCAACAGGACTTGAAGTACATTGCAGCATTTGATTCAGTCCTGTCCGTTTATTCCCATGCTGCAAAAAGCCCTGATCTGACAAGCTACCTATGGACTGCCCTGTGTACAGGGGAAATGACGTTCTCTTGAGCTCTCTCCTCCTTACCATGCCACTAAATGGGCACGCTACGGAAATGCTGAGCACCCAGGTTACAATATAGTTGATTTGTTGCTCTTGGCTTTGGCTTTAGAAACACTTCGTAAAACCAGCCATGCTGTTTAATCTGTAGGAGCAGCCACTCTGTAAAAGAATCAAATCCGTCGTCTTATCGAATATCGCAAAGATGGCGAAGAACAGTCTCAGAAACAGAATCCCCTGTAGACCTTCCTGTTGAAGACACAGACCGTGAGTACCGGCCCGCCACCCGTGAGCTCTGATTCAGTGGCATTTATCTTTTTCCCCTTGAAGGTGCTGCACCAGAGCCAGGATCTCTGCCAGGGAGACGATAAGTGCAGGAATACGTGACATGCAGTCCACTGCACTGTGGGTCAGGCACACTCAGCCTTGTGGAGAGCTTTAAGACTCTGGGGGGTTGACCTGTAGGGGTGTTTCAGTGACCAGATACATGCCCAGTGCTGCCAGTTGAGTGCATAAGAGGCAGCTTCCCTGCAGCCATCCCAGGAGTGATCCAGGACAAATTGTGTTGATCCCATCTGTGTTTATTAGAGGAAAACCTGGACACTGGAATATGCACGGGCTCCTTGCAGCTCACCAGGCTGCACTCTGTCCATCTCACAACCCCATTCCCAGGCAGACCATCTTGTGGAGGGGGGATGACGTTTCAGCTGGTGCCAGGGACAGGCGGGCCGTCACCAGAGCCCCTTTCCTGGTGGCTGCCACAGCTCCAAAGCCCCTGGGGCAATCTTGTGTGATGATGCAGCAGTTATGTCCCGTGGGGGTTCTGGGGTGGGAAATGCAGCACCCCTAGGAAATGCAGGGGCCCTGGCCATGGTGTGCACCTTTGGCCTGAACTGTCAAAATGTGTCCTCTGACATTCTAGCCTGGAAATTTGAGCGAAACATTCAAAAGTTACCACCTTTGGATGAGCAATAATGCTTACACTTTAATCTGTCTCTTTCAAAGAAAAGTCAATTGGGGAGCCATTAGAGCGTAATGTACACAGATTCTTTGATTCATTAATTCGTGTTTTGAAATCAAATGTAGCAAAAGAGGAATTACATAAACTTTTGTTACTTAATTGTACTCTTTTTCCACCTTACTGTTGTTACTGAAGTTAGTGGAATATAAATTAAAGTGGAGTGTTCTGTTCTTCATGACTCAGTCAGTTAAACATTTGAAACCCCTGCTGATTTTCAGGGGAAGCAATAGGCATCAACTTAAATACCTCTTTTGAAATTCATAGCACTTAAGAGTACTTCCACTTGGATTCATCATGACCATTTTTTATAGTTCCTTTACAACTGCAATTTGCTTCCTTTCCTGCTTCTCCGTGTATGCTAGCCAGTACTAGCCCAGGAAGGCTATTACTGCAAACTATGACCATGAAAAATAGGGAAGAACTTAGGCTCAGAGGTCTGGCCAAGAGTGAACATCAGCTTATGCTCCTCATACTTTGGGAATATATGTAATATTGACATATTACAAGATGGAGTGGGACTCCCAAGTCAGTGTGTGCCTTGCCTTGCTAATGTGGGGGTGGATTCTTTGCAGGGAGTGTTCAACAGGTTGGAGGAGGGTGCTTAGCCTGCTACCCTCTTCCCGTACATAGCCCACCAGGTCAGTTCAGTCCTCCCATACACACCTGCCCAAGGCCTAACAGAGAACATAAAACACTTTGCTCATCCACATGGAGATGAGTTGCCATACTGGAACTCTGACCTGTGCGTTTCTCAGAGGAGTTGCTTCACACTCTGTGTGTGCATCATGCAGTTAAATAAAATCAGCTGAACATACGTTTTCAACCTAAAACCCTGATTATTGTCTTGGTAGGACCGGCATTTTCCTCCAGAGATGCTCTCAATGGAGATTTTGCATCTTCAGCCATTCCTGAAGTGACCGTATCAGCGTCCAAGAAACAATCAGAACTTGAAGAGACTCTTCCACCTTCTTCCTGAATCTATAATGGGATCAACTTTCTCTAAGTAATGCTATGCAAAAGCTGCTGTAATTCTACTATTGTTGTAGGAGAGTAGTTAGTTCCCTGTGTGAAGGATTTCTCTGCACTTTATAGAATAATGTAAAAATTAACTTTGAAGCATATTTTATCTTTATATAGTTTATTTGCAAGAGTATTTTCCTAAAAAGAAGACTTCTGCTTGTGCATTTTTAACAGATAGATATGTACCTTTGTAAATGTAGCTCTTCTTTTTACAAGGTGTGACAGGCAAGCAGCCCGGTTGTGATACTCCTCACCTTGACAAAAAGGGTGAGATGTGGGGTGAGGAGAACTTGTGCCATAGACCCTGGCTGCCCCCTTGATCCTACAATTGCTGTGCAGGCCCAGTAGCCCTGGGAGGAGAAGTGAAGGGAAGCAAGCATGGCTACCACTGGCGGGGTGGGAAGGGGCACTTTTCATTTCGGAGGAAGTCTTTCTTGCATTTAGACTGAGACAGTATTCCTGAAATTGACCCTCTTGGCATTGAGCATTCCCCTTTTTAAAAGCAGTGGTGTGCCAAAGGGCACAATTTATGGAAATTTAGTTATAACTTAATACCTTAAGTCCCCTTGAAATCAGTGTCCTAAGGACATGCTGAAGGCACACCCAAGCCAAAATAAAGCACTTTTAAATCCCATTCTTTTTAATGAGTGAGAAATATGCTCATTGAAGTCAGTGCGATTTTACAGTGTCTAGTTTTCCTGTTATGTGCAGTTTTGTTTTTATAACAACAGGACTTGGAAGACCTGTATTTCTCTAGATTGTACCCCAAATTTAGCTGATCAAAAGTAATGGATGAGTATGCAGTGTTTTTCTCAATGCATGTATAAATTACCTCGTTACCAGGCATTAAACCATATATGGGCTGAAGGTTATTTTACCATTTTTAATTTTATTTTTTAATATTTTATTTGGAACACAAAATGTTTGCTCATTATTACTGGATAGAGGGAAGAGAGATGGGAGTCCTGCTTAACTCCTGGTGCGGGGGTGCATCACTAAATGCATTGTAGCACTGCTTTTGAGGTCATCAGGCATCATCCAATCAAAGTTAAGCACTTAAAAGTCTGACTGATTTCAGTGCATGCTTCCCTTTCTCCTGTTTTAGTGAATGGGACTAAAAAATGCCTGACAATGGCGGGGTTGTCACTTAAAAGCAATTTGTCCTTGATCAATACATCTTTTTACCAAAGTGTTATTTTAGCGCCAGTTTCTGAAATGTGCTCTTGAGCTGCCGTTGTAATGTATTCATATTTGCAGCTATACGTTTATTTATGATGTATTTATACCAAAGGGGGAGGGTGGCTTTTCTCATTGTGAGTCCTATAACTTCAAAATAGCATATACGTATGGCAGTCTTCCCCTCTGAATTAACTTGGTGTCAAATATGAATTTGTCTCTAGTAGAACCAAGAACTGACTCTAATAAATTGTATAACTTAGCCTGCACCTGTTGTACATTATGGGCCCAGTTCATCAGAAACCTCTCTTGTGCAGGCCCTGGTTTCCTTTCCTTTCCTTTCCTTTCCTTTCCTTTCCTTTCCTTTCCTTTCCTTTCCACGAAAGCAAAGAAAACGTATGCAGCTTAAATTTCAGCAAGGTTTGCACAGATGTTTTTGAAGAATTGTGCCCAAGTTCTTAGTGTTTTGAAATGTAATTATTTTGGCTTGTTTTTGTATTCACTTTGAGAGAAACTTGGTATATAATGTCTCGGCCATGGAGCACTTTTTAAAAAAAATAAAAATTGCTGTTGTTTTTTTTAGAAGTTACATAAGTGTTCAATAAATACATTTTTTACAGTCAAGCATGCAAAACTTTTTTTCTGGTCCAGTATTACTGTTCAAGAACTATATCATATGTCTTTGGTTGATACTAACAACCAAATTGCACTTGTGGTCTCAGTCCTGTTTTATCGATGTATCTAATATATTTCTGTACTATCTTTCTGTTAAAGCAGCTTACAGTTTTCAAATACTGCAAGACCCAAATGTTCCCCCCAAGTATAAGTATAAGGCTGCTGACGGTCCCTGCAGTGGCTGAAGGGGCCTCCATGAATAAGTGCAAGAGCTGGCCTGCATGGATGCCGATCGTCCTTCAGGTCTCTCGGGTCCAAGTACAACAGGAGGTCGAGCCTGGAACGAACTGTTAACCAGTGAGGCATTTAAGAAAAGGAGAGGGATGTCCCCAGTGACTGTTCCTGACCAAACGCTGTAGCTGGAAATGTCAGCAAGCTCAGAATATTAGGTTGAAAGCAGCCATCTTTGGAAGCAGCCCCTCCTGTGCAATGCAGGGCAGAAGTCTAATCTCCAGGGAATGGTTAGCTGTGGCTATATGCCATCACCACAGAGGGGACTATGGTGGGTTCACTCGCCTAGCTGGCGAAAGGTGCCTGGCCATAGACGGCACAGGGGCCTTTCGTAATACACTTGTAGTTAGGAACTGGACTACAATCCTTCTGAGCAATATTAAACCACATGGAGTGCAGCCCCAGGCACCTTTCCTCAAGCACTCATCAAGGTATCCCACCTGTCCTACTCTCTCAGAAATGGGTACATTGTGTAACCAGCAGCTGGGATCACTGTTGGTGCTTATAACTGTCATTTCAAAAACTATCCGGGACAGTTTCTCAAGTGGTTTTCAGTTTATGGGCCCATCTAGTGATCTGGTCATGGCAAGGGAAAAGTGCAAATAGCCCTGCAGCCATATCACCAACCTCTTGCTGGCTGAGAATAACATCCGGCATGGGACTGACAATTTGGACTGGGAGACTCCCATATTTGTCACAGCCAATCTGGACCCCCCCCCCCCAATAACTCCTAGTACAAGTACTGAAATATTCCAGAACAAAACACCTGGCTCATTAACACCCAAGCACAACACCACCTCTGCCAGCCCAGTGAGACTTAAGGAGCAGAGTGGCTGTCATCCTAACAGAACCTACAATCTGGCCTAAGTGCCAAGCAGAACTCCTCAGCTTTGCAACCCTCGAGACAACTTGGCGGCCATGGAATTTGCGTGGTCCGTTGCAGTTCCTGTTACTGCCCACTGAGTGACAGCTGCACGGAGACAGCAGCTGAACATACTTGAGGGATTAACCCTTCCTAGCTTCTTTCCCCAGGAGTTAAGCTGGACAAGCCTGTTCAAGCACAACATGGTCTAGTGGGGAAGAATGGGAGGGAGATATCCATATGCTTAGGAGAAAGCCAAGTGCTTTAGCACCTAGACACCTTGCTCCAAACAGCCCCGGTCATTTGACATGGAGTGTTATACATCAGTCGAGAATAACAAAGGGAAAGGCAGTGGGATGGACTGGAGTCTGTTACTGGAGGGTGTGCTTAGAACCCTGTTTTGTTGTACTTGTTAAGGGGTGACTGCCAAAAAATTGCTAGTTGTATGTATCTATTTTGACTGCTTGGCCATAGAGAAAATGCTTATGTGTATTTGATCATACTCTTCTGAACTCTGTCCCACTTTCTTTATTGATAAAACTCAAGCTCCAGCACTCTTTTGTGCCTGTTTTGTTCTCCCAAACCAGCTATATTCTAAGCCTGATTCAGGCATTTCTCTGCACGTCTTGTATGCTTACACGTGTATTGATGGCGTTATATGTAATAATACTCATGCATGCTACTCAGATTCAGATATTGTAGACATTTGGTGTCTATATCCTATCAGATGATGAATCCATGAAGACTTCTCAGGTATTTTCTTCAGTTTAGCCACTCTTCATTAATGTTGATGTTTTCGTTGATACATGCATGATGTTGGGGCTTAATATGCAAACAAAACTGGAAAAAGAGATCATCTTTGGTGATTTTTCTTGTAACTTGGGCCATTTTATCATGGCTGTTTTGTGTCGCACAAAAAGTTTCAGTGGCTTTGGCCAATGCTAAGGTTTCACAGGACATATGGCAGTTCTGTGATGAAGTGGACAAAAGGGACCCTCTGGTTCCAGATATTTCCTCTGGACATCCATTCTTTTTACCTTTCTTGCCTCTGCTTCACTTTAAAATTAAGAGTGCAAATACTTAAGCATTTAGCACTACAAGCTACACATTGTAAAGAACCTTACATACTAACTTTAGGCTTGATAAAACACTGCACTGATCCTGTCTTCAGTGTGCTGACCCTACTCACCACAGCATCCATTCACTTTCTCTGCCTTTTAATGTGATTTCTTATCCATTTTTTGGGTCTTGTTTCTGCTGTTCCCCTGCAGTCTTTCTAAGCCGGTGCCTTAACACTTCTTTGTAGTTTGTTCATCCTATCCAAACAGCCACTCACAGGTGGGACTTCTGATTTGTCCCTCTGACTCGATCTGTTTCAGTTCTATGGCAATAGTTCTCATTTCTCAAAGGCACAGGCAAGAGACAGGACTTGCCTTTAACCCACCAGATCCTAAAGCTGAGCTCAGGAGACATGCTCTGGATGGAGTCATGTCAAGTTACAGCATAATATTCAGAGTATTTTCTGCCATAAGTCACAGTCAGTATCTGTGCTTTTAAAACAAACCAGTGTTTGTAAATTGCAAGCCCCTTTCTCCCACCCTTCCTCTAAGATGTTTGCCCCAGACATGCCACTGATTCTCCCATATGCTCCTCACACTATGCTAATAGAGCCATCCCTTCTTTTCTGTTCCTCCTTGGTGACCTTTGTGTAGGGTGGCCCGGTGAGAAGAAGGAAGGCTAGGCACCCTTTGTGTTGGTGTAAATGTAAAAGAAAAGGGAAAGTTCCATTGTGTAGACACACAGAAATTCAGAGTGGGAATGCAGCTGTCAGAAAGAAAATAACCAGAATGAAGCCATGTTGAGATGCAGGTAACATGCTTTATTTCAAAGGAACAATACTATCTCAAGGAGGTTCAACAAAACAGCTAACTGTACTTATTACTACTACATAAATTAATTCAAATTTCTGTTCAGGGCAAAATGTGATGTTATAGCAACAGTTTTAACTTTTCTTTAAACTGTGGTTCAAACCTTAGTTGCCTGGAGTTGAGAGTATCTAGCAAAGTCCTACTGCTACCACACAATCACTGCATCCTAGGAACCTCCAAGAGTTGGTACTGCTTCTGCACCTGAGTACCCAAACAGCTTTGTGAATCAAAGGGATGGCCAGGTGATGTTGCTTTATGGTAAAGCTGTTCAGTGCAGTCAGTGTGGCAGAAACAGCACATTAACAGGTGGTGAACAAAATGCTGGCCGCTTGCACTTTGCTCAAAGTATTGTGAATCAGTCATGAACAAAATATAGGTTTGACGCTGATCAGAGGGAACATAAGATATTAAAGTGTGGCTTACAAGGAGGGTATTTGCAAACCTCACCAATGCCTTATGTTTCTGATTCAAAATCTTTTCGTGCACGAATAAAGAAACCGTGCACAGCATAATCTCTTAGGTGTAGGTAAATAAGTCTTCAACAGGGAGCCTCTCTACCTGTTGAGGCATTCTTAGACATCAACACTCTGTTGAGGCACAAATATTAGTTAAATGTTGAGCAGGGTATTCGTTCCCTAAGAAACTTTCTCCTACCAACAGTTCCAAAAGTTACATTTTAAAACGTCATAAAATAAATGGTACAAATCCCCATAACCGTTATCTTCGGCTATATACAGTATGTACATGTCAAATGAAAAATTGTTTCAAAGTCAAACAATAATGACTATAAGTCATTGTGTATTTCTTTGGACATTGCCTGGCTTAGGTAGGTATAAAAATATTTCTAATATATATTTACAGATCTGTTATTTAAGTCCATATAAATCACTTGCCAAAAAGTCAAGTGCAAATAAAATAGGTCATGTCTTCTAAATGGATCGAATGTTAATATTCACAGTGGCAGAGTCAGTGCCAAAATCATTTTCTAAATTCAGGGTATAGAGGCCGCCATCATTTTTTTGCACATCCATGATAATGAGGGTGGTTAGATCGTCACTTGTTTCAATGTGGAATCTGCCACCTTGACTAGAAATGTCTTTGCCTCTGCAGGACCATGTTATTTCGGGAGAAGGGTCACCAGAGAAAGCACAGGAAATGGTGAGAACTTTTCCTTCCTCAATGGAGATATCATTGGGAAGAGCTTCAATTTTGGGTGGGATTCCTTGGCAAAACAGGAAAAGAAATGTCAAGTTAGTTCTTCGCGGAAACAGCACTTTCACAGCAAAAGGTGTCGTTCTGGATATTGTGGGGAGGGGGTACTCTAGCTCTACGTATAATTGTATTGCTCACCTCTCATACCAGATTTACGCATTCTACTAGTTGAACTCTCCAGTTGGGTCAGACTAGATTTCCCCATTATACTGCTGGAGCTCATCTCTACAAAGGATTCTTTCATGGAAGACATGCTTTTGGCAGACATGCTTGCAAATTTCATTTCAGTCATGCTGCTACTGCTGCTAGCGCTGAACGAAGCTTCTTGTTTAGAAGCAGACATTTGAAATGACTGTGAAGAGAAACTTTCCTGCATGCTTGCATCACCACTTGTCCTCAACACTACCTCTTTGGGAGGTTCTTCAATTAGAGCTGTGGAGTATAGCAGAACAGAGTTGGAAAAACCAATGACATCACATTGCTTGGTGAAGTCATGTGCTCTAGAAATTGGCATTAGGGAAGAGGAAGAGGAGACTGGCTGGTTGTTCAAGGAAAACTAAATTTGGTTATAATTTTTTGCTCAATAATGAATAAAATGCAAATACATTTGCTCCTTTAATTTTTCTTTTTATATTGTTAATTAGGAGGAAAAATGAGAGATAATTAACATTATTGAGCTAATGGTTTAAATGTTTTTTTGCAGAAGGTGGAATTAAGGTACAGCCCTTTGGAATGACATTTGTTTCTCAGCTTTCCATCCACAGCTGAACAGGTGGTTTGCTTCAATGCATCATTAAATACAGCTTTCCTCAAACACAAGCACATACATAGAATACACCAGTAGCGAAACAGATAGCAACCCAATGATTCCAGAAATCCTGACATTCTTAAAATGGAAACAAGTAAGTTTTGTCTCAGAGGATAGATGCAACATTTTTTTTAAAATCCCAGAAGGCTACATCTTTGGGAATTAATTATTTTAATGGTATATTAATCAGTGATCACCAGAACCAAGGGGTTAATAGCAAGGTATTAAGATGGAATATTCAAAGCCTTTTGGTAACACTGATCTGGCAAAGAACATTTCTGAAATAATTTATTTTTAATTCAGGATATGGTAATCATAATTTTGATTGCGCTTCAGATTCAATTGTGAAAATAGCACCATGTTAAAAATCAACTCAAATTAAATAATGTTAAAAATCAAAATTGCTTCCATCATTTCCTATCAGCCCTACTCACATGAAGACAAGAGGTAACGAAAGCACTTACGGAGCACAGTCAGCGACGCTGTCGCAGAGCATTGTCCATGGAAATTTTTCGCCTTGACAGTGTATTTCCCACTGTCACTCACTGCAGCATTGTGGATTGCAAGAGAATAAACATTCCTGGAGCGACTTACTCGGATGTTGGATGACAGATCAACCTGGTAAAGAGGAAGCTTCATTATGTTCAAGCTTTAACCAAGGATTGGGAACGAAATACTTAAGGAGAACACAAATAATTACTCACCGGTTGGTTATCTTTAAACCAGTGGATTTCAGGGGAAGGATCTCCAGAGACTTCACAAGTAAGCGACACATCTTGCCCCTCATTGATGTTTTGAGATCTGGGTTGTGTGATAAAGGCTGGAGCATTTGAATCATCTTTTGCAAAATTCATTTCAAAGTGACATTTGATGATGCCCTGTTCAGTCTTTCCTTCACAGGTAAGTATTCCTCCATCTTTGTGCGTAGCTTTTTTGATGGTCAAAGTATGATCACTTCCTGACACACCGTATCTGTAATCTTCAGAGTTAGTTAGCTCTATACCATTCAGCAACCATTTTACATCCGAAGCATCAGCCATATTAGCTTTAAGTGTGGCCTTTTGACCTTCAGTCACAGTCATTTTAGTGGTGGTAGATTTAACTTCTGCATAAGACTTAACATCTTCAGACACCACAGACTTTTTAATAAATTCTTCCTGGACCACAGCCTTTTCCTGGGAGGTCACTGTAGCTTTCTTCTGAACAGAAACTTCGTGTTTTTCAGCTTGTGCTTGAGTTTTGGCAAAACTTGAAACCTGAGAACTGACGTTTTTAAAAGCTTGGCCAATGAAGTGGAAATTGGTTTTAGAGGAGCCACCTTCTCCAGTGATCTCACATGTATATTCACCTTGGTCAGATTCCTTGAGATGCTGGATTTTCAGTTCATATGTGCCATCAGCTGCATAATGAAATTTGAAATGGTCGTCTTCTTTTAGCTTCTTGCCATCTTTGTACCAGGTGACTTCTCGGACACTTAAAACATTGCTTTCAACTGAACAGAGTAATTTTACCTTATCCCCTGACACATCCACCTTCAGATGCTGTTTAATCTTAGGGGGAAGAACAACTGGCAAGTCTACGCGCTCTACTGGGAGTGTTTTCTCTGCTGGGGTGGTTTTCTCTGCTGGGGTGGCTTTCTCTGCTGGGGTGGCTTTCTCTGCTGGGGTGGCTTTCTCTGCAGGTGTGGCTTTCCCTGGAGCTGTTGACTTGGCTTTTGGGTGGGCAGGAGTTGGTTCAGGTGACTTGACTCGCTTTGGAGATTTTACTCTGTCTGGGGACTTCACATGAGGCTCAGGAGATTTGACCCTTGGAGGTGATGTAATGGCTTTTTCTGGAACCCTTTTCTTTTGTACAGTCAAAGTAAAATGGGCTTCCTGCCTTCCTTCAGAATTTTCTACCACAACAGTGTAGCTTCCTTCATCTGAGCTCTGGACAGATGAAATCTCAAAGGTAGATTTATATTGTGTGCGTGTAACTTGGTAGCGCCCAGAAGAAACAATAGCTTGACTTGCCCGTATCCATGTTACTGTTGGTGTTGGCTCACCATCAATGTCACAAGAAAATCTTGCAGTTTCTCCTTCAGAAACAGTGATAGATCGTGGCTTTGTCAGTATTGTTGCAGGCAGAGTGGTTTTAAACTTCCGGTGCACAGCTCGCTCTTCTAGTGATCTCTCCTCTGATGCACTGACTTTCTTTTCAGCAGAGGCATGATGTTCATAGGATGTTAGTGATTCTCTTGTTGCTGTCAGTTCTGACTTGACTTCTCTTACTGAGGAACTCGCTTCTGTTTCAGAGACTTTCTTAAATGAAGAGACTGCATATGCCTCAGTCCTTCTCAAGTCAGGAATAATGGATCTGGGCACTTCTTCATCTCTACGTTGGGAGGTATAAGTAGTGTACTCCCCACCTGTAACATCTAATGTTGCATAATCGGAACATTCTCCTTTATAGTTTGTGCACACAACACGGTATGTACCACTGTCATCGATATGGCAATCTAGGATCTCCAAGGTCAATACACCACTAGTATTGGTGAAATGTATCTTATAACTTTCTTCTATCTCAACACCATTGTGATACCATTTCACTTCAGCAGTTGGTTTTGACTGGACATTCAAAATGAATCTGGTGTTGGTGCCACATGGTACACGATGTGAGCGCATTCTCAAAGTGATGCGTGGGGCATGATCCAAGGTGAAAGGTTCTTGAGTCAGAACTTCATATTTCCTTTCCATTGTTTTTTGAGTCTTCAAAGCTGCTTTCATGGACTCATATCTGGAAAAGATATCAAATCTTGCTGTCCTTTCGAATCGAGAGAGTGATCTTTCACTGGACACAGGGCTTGGTGAACGTGGCCGGGTTCTCTCTGGTGTAGGAGATCTTCTCTCAGTTTCTTCCACAGGTCGTGAGCGGGGGCGAATTAATTCAGACACAGGGCGCATTAATTCAATGTAAGTTGGAGAAAGAGAACGTCGTCTTCCTAGCAATTTTGAAGGAGGTGAAAATTCCCTGTGAACATGTCTCACCATTTCTATTTCCTCTTCTTCCTCTTTTGATGTGATCTCAGTTATTTCTCTTTCCCTCCTCCTTCTCAATCGTCTCTTTTCTTCTTCTGACATATACTCAAGCTCACTCTTGTATTCAGAGAGCCATCGGCTTGTGGTAGCTGGCCGTAGCAGCTCCTCATCCTCTTTCTCAGCCATAATTCTCTCTCTCTGTTTTGGTGGCCTGTAAATTGCCCTGTCATGGCGTTGTCGAAGCTGCGCATAACTTACAGTGGTATCTTCTTTAGATGGTATATGATAGGTTGCATATCTCAGCTCTCTTTGCCTGGATGCTTCTGCAGAGGCTTGTGCATCTGCTGCAGAATAACGAAGGGAAGACAGTTCAAAGCGTGGAGGGCTTCTGCTAGGAGGTGAAGCAGAAAAGCCTAACTCCAGTTCTTCTTCCAGTCGCAATCTTTCTTCTTCAGTTCTCTTCATGGCTAGATAATCATCAACAGGCAGAAGTATTTCTTCATCTGAAAGGTCACTAAGCGATCGCCTTCTTGGTCTGTAATAAAACTCATAATCAGGAGATGGTGTACGCCGGCGTGCTGGCCTCACTATTTCAAGATCATCTTGAGACAATTTAGGTATGCGCCACTTCGGTTTGTATTGATCAGAAATGCGTGGCAGTGGCATCACATAGAATTGTTCCCATCTGGAAAGGCGGATGCGCTTTGGTCGCTTCTGAACAATTCTGTCAAGTTTGCCTGGCATCTCATACTGGTCTCTCAGTTTCTTGTACCACTTCATGTCTGACATAGGCACAAACAACTTGATGTTCTGATCTTCTTCAAGAGCAGCGGCTGCATGTCTGCGTGGTTCAGGGATCTCATATGGCATTCGGAGTTTCCGTTCCTCCTTTATTTCCTCCTTTCTGAGTTCATATTCACCTTTGACAGTCTTTGTGCTTACAGCAGGTTTATACAGGAGGGCAGCCTCTCTCAGAGCTTCCTGGGCTACGCCCGTCAATGGGACAGACTCGGTCCTTGAAAGGATTTCTGCCATTCTTGCTGTCTTGTCGATTCTCCTCTGCACAACTTTTTGCCGCTCTTCTACAGTTGCGTATTCACGCTTGACATATTTCAAGCGCTCTACTTTCAAGTAAGCCTGGCAGCTTGTAGATCCAGCACTGTTTGTAGCAGTAACTCTATAATAACCACTGTCTTCAGGTAAAGTATCTCTGATGTGCAAAGCATAGTAGTCTAACCCTTCGTGTACAATTTCAATATTAGGGTTAGCTGATAGAAGCTGACCATCTTTTTCCCATTTTAGTGTTGGCTTTGGTATGCCAGATACTCTTATCTCAAAGCAGATGCTTTGGCCTTCTTGGCATTCTGCATTTGCCAACAGTCTCTTGAACATGGGTCTCAATGTGGTATCTTCTGAAGGAGCATGCTGGACCACAGTTAACTTAGCTTTGCAGCTGTCTTCACCATACTTGTTGCGTGCTAGCACAGTATATTCAGCAGCATCATCCTCGTTGACGTTATGGATGAAAAGCTGATAAAGACCCTTATCAGATTCAAAGGTATACTTCCTGTCATCATCCCCTGGCTTGATCTTCTGCCCTGATTTGAACCATGTTACACGAGGTTCTGGATGGACAGTTACAGTTACTCCAAACCTGATATTTTCACCAACATAGGCAGTTTGGTTATAGAGAGGCAGAGTGAATTCTGGCGGTTTCTCCAGAAGTCTCAAGGTATCTACTCTGCGCTTTACTTTCTTGACCGTTCTGCATCTGTAATAGTCAGACACTTCTCTCACACCTTTCACAAATAGCTCTGCGTAGGAACTGTCTTCACCGTAGTCATTACTAACTTTGCATCTGTAGGTACCATCATCTGATTTTGAAATATCTTTGACATACATTGTGGCCACCCCTTCATGGTAGCTGATTTCATATTTTTCACTGTTCTCCAGTTGCCTTACTCCAAAGTACCAAGTCGCCTCTGTGGCTGAATCATAGTTTTCAATCTTGCAGAGGAACTTGGCGTGACCACCTTCTTCTCCAACAGAATGCATTATCTGCCCAGTAATGGGCCCGATTTCAATTGATGCCACTTTAACTTTAGCAACTGTGACACCTTTCTGAGATCTGACTGCACCACCCCATGAAACCCGGGCTACAGATACAACTGTATTCCATTCCTTCTTCACTAAGGTTTGGTAGTAACGCCTGTGTCTCAGGGTTTTGATTACTTTAGTGCTGGTTTTCTCTGTCCTCTGTTTCAGCCAAGTGTGTTCAAGAGCTTCTGCAGCAGTCATACGAGCTTTCCTTTCTTTGACCAGCAGGCGGTCAACAAAGTCCAGGGCCTCATTACTGATATCTTTGAAGGCTTCATCATCAAAGTTATATTCGGCACTCATGATGTTTTCAATTGTCTGTTGGTTTGTCTCCGCTATGAAAGGATTCAGGCCACTTAGAAGTATGTACACTAGAGTCCCAAGAGACCACATATCAGTGGCTGTGTTGACAAAGTCATGCTGGTGGACTTCAGGTCCATAGTATTCAGGAGCAGTGAACTGGAGCCTGAAGTTATCACCAGGTTTGAGCTGTCTTGCCTGTCCAAATTCAATAATTTTGACTACAGAGCTTCTTCTGGTAAAGTAAATAATATTCTCTGGCCTGATATCAAAGTGACCAATACTACGACTATGTAGGAATTCAAGTGCTTCGCATACTTGGCGTACGTAGCTTATAATCTCTCTTTCATTTAGTTCAAACGCAGGAGTATTCAGCCTTTCAAAGATGTCAACACCAGATATGAACTCAGATATCATGACCAATTCTTCTAGGCTTTCAAAGGATTCATGGAGATACAGAATGTTTCTGTGCCTGGCAATGTTTAGGATGGAAATTTCTTTCTTTACTAGCACTTGATCAGCACCTTTTACTTTGACAAACTTGGCCAGATACGTCTTCTTAGAAGTTATCTCTACACACCGATGGGCAACTCCAAACTGTCCCCGCCCAAGTTCTTCAGCAATCATGTATCTGTCATAGAGTTCCTTTGTAGAGAAGTGAGCTGCTTTTGCCGTGGTGACTTCTCTGGTCTCATCAACTTCTTCATCATAGTTTAATACTCTGGTCTTATCTTCCTTAGTTATAACAGAATCTGTAGGTTCAGAAGGTTGGCTCTGCCCAAATTTATTCTCTGCTATTACACGGAATACATAGCTTGTCTTCCCAAAGAGGTTTACTACAGTGTATCGGGTGTCGCGAGCTTGACCCACACGGATCCATCTCTCAGCGGTGGTGGCACGTTTCTCAATAGTATAGTGTGTGACTCTGCTTCCACCATCATTCGCTGGAGCATTCCAAGTTAAGTTGACTGAGTCCCTTGAAACTTCACTTGCTTTCAGACCTCTTGGTGGATCAGGTACATCGGCAACATCTAATTCCACAGTTTTCTGATCAATGCCGAACCTGTTTTTGGCACAAACTATGTAGAAACCAGCATCTTTTCGGTCTACACCGTTAGGGAAAACAAGAGATGTGAATGACCGTGTAACAATGACTTGGTAGTGTCCATTAGTATCGATGAGATCTTGTCCTTTTTGCCAGGTGATCACTGGATCAGGTTTGCCACTAAATGGGATTTTGATGCTGACAACTTCCCCACGGAGAGCATGGACAGCTCCCATGCCTTCAAGGTTTTTAGGCAAGTGAATCCTAGCAGGAACTATAGCAGGGAGGGGAACAGAACAATAAAAAAGAAAAATTAAAGCACTGTAATCTACTGCTTTTAAAAACACTAGAAACAGTTTTAAGTACAGGAAAACTAATTCAAAAAGGCTCAGGCCTTTGTAGTGTATTAGTTAATACTCAGAATTAAAGCTTTCTGTGGTTACAGTGCCAGCTGAGCAAAACTGCTGGTCATATTACTTCTGGAGAGTACTAATCCAGAAATAGTGTTTCCTTCTGTAACAGTAAGAAACCTGTGTGCAAAAGCCTATAGTTACAGTTTGAGAAAAACTTGTCAAAATTCTTTCAGCACTCCACTGCTAGAAAGGCACAGGCACATGTGTTTGTACTTCTGCATTGCTGGGTTTCATATGTTGGGTGCCACCTTCTGAGGCTCTGAACCTAGAAGGAGGACTAAAAATACCTGCAATAGATCAGGTTTTGTATTTATCTTCCAAGTACTGTGTCTTTGTAATCTAGCGTTTTTGTAGTACGATGAGTCGGGACCAAACCCTGATGAGTTTCTGTGCAGTTGTACAAGGTCCCACAGCTTCTTGCCATCTGATATTTTGTGGCTATTGGAAATATATTCTAAACATAGGATTCAGAAATGTTGGGGAGGGGTGGGGGTTGTTTTTTTTGCTACAGACTGTCTGTCTTACTCTCCAGTTAATCCGAAAAGCCCCGATCTGCAGTAGCAAAGCACATTGCTTACCTTCCACATCTAGGGAGGCCGTTCCAGACACAGATCCTCCCTGGTTGGTTGCTCGCACCTGATATACAGTGGCATCGTCCTCTGTTACATCTGTGATTACCAACTGGTGATAGCCACCCTTAAATTCTTGTATCTTCACCTTCTCACCCTCTGGCATAATCTCTTTGCCCTGCCTGAACCATTTCACAACAGGCTTAGGATGACCAGTGACTTTGCAAACAAATGTGGCATGACCTCTATATTTCACATTCAGGTTTCTGATTTCTTCCTTGAAATGCGGTGCCTGAATCGGCACATCAGATTTGGGAATGATTGGCTGTGAAACTTCACTCCATTCGCTTTCACCGCCTAGATTTTCACATTTTACACGGAACTCATATTCAAGGCCTTCAATAAGACCCATCACAGAATAGACAGTTTCATGAATTTCTTCTGTTGTGACAGCAATCCATTTGTTTTGCTTCTTTTCACGTTTCTCGAGGTAGTAATTTCTGATCTTTGAGCCACCATCGCTAGCAGGTGGCCTCCAAGACACAACACAGGACTCCTTTGTCACAGCAGATACAATTGGCTGTGTTGGCTGGCCTGGTTTTTCTGTAAAGAAGAAAGAATTCAGGACATAACATCAGTATTCTTTACTGAATTTTGGTAAATCAACACATGGGTTATGGAGCACACTTACCAAATGGAGTCTTTATAACAACAACAGAGGAAACTTCTAATGCTTCACTCATGCCAAATGTATTCTGAGCAAACACACGGAAATAGTAGCCTGCATTTTCTGTGAGGTTAACAATTCTGCAGGTTGTGCTAGAAATGCTTGAAGATACCAGCTGCCACTCAGCACCTTCTTTTGCTTCTCTTTTCTCTACAACGTAGTTTGTAATGAAGGCCCCTCCGTCGTCTTCAGGAGGCTTCCAGCTGATGACAGCAGAGTTCTTCAGCAAAGCTTCCACAACAATTGGTCCTGTTGGTTTATCAGGCTTATCTACAAAAAATAAAAGGCAATGCTTTCAGTTGCAAGACAGAAAACACACTCAATTATATGACTGCAGAAATAACAAGAAGTCAACACTTACCTTGTATTTCTACATTGAGTACGGTGTCAACTGTTCCGTATATGTTACTAAGTTGCACTCTGTACTTTCCGGCATGAGTCTTATGTTGCACATTTTTAATTACAAGATGGGTATAATGCTCTGTGTTCTCAATGGTAATAGTCTCTGTGTTTTTCAAGAGTTTCTTTCCGTGGAACCAAGTGATTGCAGGCACTGGACGACCAATGTAGACCACATGGAGGCGAAGGGTGGAGCCCACACCAGCACGGTATTTCTCTTTCAATGGGAAGCCAGGATGGAACTGCGGAGTTGCTTGCAATAACAGTTTGCCGCTAGTTTCGATCTCTCCAACATCATTGGTAGCCCTGCAAGTGTAAAGTCCCTCGTCGTCCTGCTCCTCCGTGAGTACCGTCAGCGTGTGGGTGCGTCCATCTGATGACATCTTGTATTTTCTGCTCTGTACCAGTTCTTTGCCAAAACGATACCATTTGATATCGGGAAGTGGTCTCCCGAGAATCTGGCATGATAACTGAGCTGGTTCACCAAGATTTGTAGTGACATCCTTCATTTCTTGTCTTACTCCTGGTGCTTCTCCAGCTGGAAGGAGGAAAAAAACCCCTGAAAACTCTCTGTATTGTGCCTTTATTTCAATGCACTCTGCCTTTCAAATAATAGATAGAATCATGTTTGTTCTTTCCATTTAATAACATTGCCTTTAGTTTCAAAAGGATAGGATGAGGAAAGAACTTAGTTATCCCAATGTGGTCCATTCAACACAGTAAATATGTTCAAGTAAATCATCATAATTCTATCTTGGAACTGACAAATTACTTCAAGATCAAATTGCTTCTATCGGCAAGTTGCTTCAAGTCAGTCAATGGTAAATATCTATACTGCATCACAGTTTGGTGTGACATATTAATACCTTTTGAATGGCAACATCAAACATAATGGAAATGACTGACTAGTTAAACTTACATGTCAATTTAGTCTTTACTGTCATCGCTGTTCTACGTGGTCTGCTGATTCCAGTCTCATTTTCTGCAAAAACTCTGAATTCATATTCGGTGGCTTCCAATAAGCCTCCCATTGTAAATTGCCTGTCTTTGATACGTTCCTTGTGGCATTTTTTCCATGTAGTCTCCCCTGATTGGCGATATTCAACCCAGTATCCAATGATATCTTTACCGCCATCACATTCTGGGCGTTCCCATTCTAAAGTAATGCTATCCTTAAATACAGATAAGATCTCAATTTCCCCAGGTTGGCTTGGTTTGTCTGTAAAAGTAAAAAAAAAAGAAAAAGATCATAAGATATTACAACTTGTCCTCTTCAAAAAGTTCATCTTGACGCCCTCTAATACAGAAATGACATTCACATACCAAATGGATCCTTGCACACAACTGGCTCAGAAACAGGGCTTGGTTCACCCTCACCAATATCATTTTGGGCCACAATACGGAACTGATATTCAGCATCTGGAACCAGTCCTGTGACCGTATACATTGTAGTTGTGATCTGAGTCTTGTTGTGCCTGACCCATTTCTCAGTAGATGTTTCTCTGCGTTCAATATAGTAACCAGTGACACGAGAACCGCCATCATCTCTTGGTCTGTTCCAGGTTAAGCTGATGGAACTCTTTGTGACATCCAGTATTTCTGGTGGATAACTTGGAGGCTCTGGAGGATCTGATGGAAAGAAGATAACAGCAGCCACAAGTCAGTGTGGTGTAGTCTTGCATTTAGATAATGGAAACCAGGGTTCAAAGATTGATACAACCACAAAGCTCACTAAATGACCTTAGGTCAGTCATGATCTCCCAGGCTGACCTACCTCATATGTTTGTGATGAGGAAAAGAAAGGGGGCAACCCTTTATATTGTTTTGGATTCCCTGGAGGCAAGGCAACGTAAAAATATAATAAGCTATTTTCTTTAAGAAAATAAACACATGTATACTTACTCAAAGGTGTCTTTGGTACAACTGGTTCTTCGGATTTCAGGGACTTGCTCACACCAAACTGGTTTTCAGCATAAACACGGAAGTGATATTCCACATTTTCTTTGAGTCCTTTCACTACCAATGATGTACCCTTTACTCTGGAATCGACAGTGTACCAGGCCGTCTTGGGCACTTCACGCCTCTCAACAATGTATCCTGTCAGATCTGCTCCACCATCATCAGTTGGAGGTTTCCAGCTTACTCTAACAGAGCGTGCTTGTATGTCATCATATTCAAGGGGTCCTTCTGGTGCATTTGGAATGCCAATCACTCTGACTTTGATGTAGACAACCTTCTTGCCACATTTGTTTTCAAGTGTCAAATCGTAGGTTCCAGAATCTTCTCTTTCAGCATCTTTTATCACAAGTTCAGTGTCTGATTCAGAAGTGGCAATCATGGCTCTCTTGGAGACATCATGTCCGTCTTTAGTCCATTTGCATATTGGAATAGGCTTACCTTTTATTGGCACCGTAAGCTTGATTACCCCACCTTGTCTTACAAAGACACCTTCCAGGTATTTTTCATCAAGTTCGTAATCAGGATATTCTGGGAAGGGGAAAAACAAGTTATGTATTAAAAAGGCTAAAAAGTATTATTACATTCTTATTAGTTAAGGGTTTCATTAAAGAGAAGGAGATCAAGTATCTTACCGAGCATTTCAGTTACTTTGGCTGTTCCTGGTACCTCTGCAGGTTCACCAGGCCCACCGGCATTACAAGCCATAACACGGAATCTGTACTCTGCACCTTGAGGAAGATGTGTTAGTGTGTATTCGCGGATCTTGGTGGGAGTGGTGTTGCATTTGGTCCATTCAAACTGATCGACCTTTTGCATTTCGATCAAGTAGCCAGTGACTTTTGACCCGCCTTCATCTTCTGGTGGACTCCAAGCCAGAGAAATAGAAGTTCTTGTAGTATCTGTAACTCTTGGATTCTGAGGCTTGCCTGGAGGAGCTGGAAGATATGATCAGAGGAGAGTTAGACACATCCAGGTAGCTAGACACATAGTTTTCCTGTTTAAAAGGAAAGGATATTTGTCCAAAATATCCATAATCTCTCAAATATTTTACTGGTAATCTGTTCAAACTGGAAGTTCTTCTGAAGGACTCCAAGCCTCTCTAGTACCTCCTCTCTGTATGTCTATAGGAAATGTGAATATAGAGATAAAGGAAATTATTTACCAATTGGATCCATAGCTATTGCAGGCTTGGAAACTCGACTTGGCTTGCCAGTGCCTCTAGCATTGACCGCTGTGATACGGTGTTCATACTCCAGTCCTTCTATTAACCCAGTAGATCGGTAGCGTGTCATAGTCACAAGAACTTTATTTACACGAACCCATCTCTCTGATCTAACTTCTTTGCGCTCCACAATATAACCAGAGATCTGTGAACCACCATCCTCTTCTGGTGGATACCAAGTAAGTGTCATTCCATCACGGGAGATGTCAAACACTTCTGGAGTACCTGGAGGACCAGGAATGCCTAGATTTTAAGAGTGAAAAAAAAAAAGAAACTTAATTCCATTTGCAAGCATGTTCTGTTCCTAATAGGCAGACACATAGTACTGCACTTTGCTTTACAAATATATTGCAACTAGCTGGGGTCCAATAATGTATTGAAGAAAAGCAAGCCAGAATGCATATAGTCAAGCATCAAGTCCACATATTTCTTTGTGGGTCCATGTAAACTGATCTGAAGTTTTTATGCAGAGGACTAGGGAAAATACTTACTGATTCTGCTCTTGCATTCTATAATTTCAGACTGCAAGTAAGATCCAATCCCAAAGCGGTTTGTGGCAGCCACACGGAACACGTACTCGGCGCCCTCGGTAAGTTTAGAAAATTTGTATGTTGTCCGAGTTACAGATTCAGACACTGGCAACCATCCTGGACGGTGAGCATCACGTTGTTCCACCACGTAGCCACTTAAGGTTGCGCCTCCATCCATCTCAGGTGGTTCCCAGGAAATTGTTACATATGTTGAATCAATGTCAACAACTTTGATAGGTCCTATAGGTGGTCCAGGTTTGTCTGTGAAAGAAAAATACACAAACAAGTGAAGAAATAGTAAAATAAACAGTGCCGTAGGAAATGGGAAAAATAGGCAAAAAACAAAACAAAAAACCCCACCAAAACCAGACAGATTTTTACAACAAACCCTTACCAAGAATGACAACTTTTATTCTCTCAAGAGCAGTGCCAGTTGTGTTCTTCAGTTCCAGGGTGTATTCCCCAGTGTCATGAATTGTGGTTTCGCGTATAGTTAATTTAGCTGTCTTAGCAACTGTTTCAAACTTGACACGTTCTGATTCTCTTAGTTTGGAGCCAGCAAAGAACCAAGAAACAGTTGGAGGTGGTCGTCCAGAAATTGGAATAGCTAGTTCTACAGGTCTACCGGCAGGTACATGAACAGTCTTTTGAGGAATTCCAGCAAGATCAATTGCAGGTAGAACTAAAAGAAGAAGAAACCCAACATGGTCATCCTTGTTAAACTATATATCAATGCTCTGAATGATGTTGCTGTTTTCATTATAGCCATGACTCTTACCTTTCATTTCTTGTACGGTTACTGCAGTGACAATCTCTCTTGGTTCAGACACACCCTTCTGATTTTGTGCTCTGACTCTAAACAAGTATTGTTCGCCTTCATTTAATGAAATTATTGTGTGCTCAAAGACAGTAGGCTTCAGGGTTACAACTTTCATCCATCTTTCTGTTCCAGCTTTACTGGCCTCAATTACATAGCCGGTCAATCTGCTGCCGCCGTCATGCATTGGTTTGTCCCATGCAAGTGTTACCGTAGATTTAGTAACATCAACCACCTCCAATTTCTGAGGCACACTTGGTACCTCTGACACCAGGACTGCATCTGATGTCTCACAGGCTTCACCAATTCCATAGATATTTTCTGGCAGTACTCGGAAATAGTACAGTGCTCCTTCCATGAGTCCAGAGATTCTATAAATGGTTTTGTTACATTTAGTTGTCACTGTCTTGTAAGCTCTCATAGCAGCCTCGCGTTTCTCAATGATATAGTTGTTGACCGGAGCTCCACCATCGATAGTAGGAATTTCCCAAGTTATTGTCACAGACTCCTTTGAAACCTCTTTGACTTTCACTGATCCGGGTGGACCAGGGGTATCTGAGGGGAAAAAGACAAAATAGACATTTCCATATTTTTTCTGTATCGTTCTTGTTCATTTCCTTTTCCTTGTTATGCCAAACTCACAGATTACTCAGTACTAAAGAAACCAGTTGCCACTGGTTTCTCTTCCTCCTTTTTTATGCAATCATCTTTTAATTTGTTATGAAATAGGCAAAACTATTGCTGTGACAATAAATATTCATGTTAGTACCTACCGTAAACTTTCACGAGAATTGTTGCAGATTTCTTTCCTGATGGATTTTCCGCTTCAATGACATATTTGCCAGCATCGTACCGGTTAACTTTATCCACAATCAGAAGTGTATAGCTGTCTGTAGTATCAATAATAGCCCGACTTGCCAGGTCAACACCTTGTTTGCTCCATGTAATAGCTGGTGCTGGTCTGCCAGACACCGACACCATAAGGCGCAAAGAGCCACCTGCTCTAACCGTGACAGTCTTCCTTAGATCATCAGCCAGCTCAAGATCTGGTACTTCTGCAGTGGGGGGAGGGAGAAAGAAAAGATGAATTTGCACTTGATTCTTTCTAAACAAATTAGAAAACCAACATTTGTGAACTATGCATAGATATTGGATTCCCACTTTACCTAGCCGTTCCACTGGTTCTATTTCAGCCGATGACTCGCTGTATTCGCTCATACCATTTTTATTGGTGGCAGCCACTCTAAAGCAGTACTTCTGGCTTGTTTTAAGACCAGTCACAGTGAATTCAGTGTTCCGTAGGGTGGCAGTACTATGTGCCCTGTACCACTGATCTGTACCTTCTTCTTTCATTTCGAGCACATAGCCTAATATGTCAACCCCACCATCATACATGGGCCTTGTCCAAGCCAAGCTTATGCTGGTCCTAGTGGTGTCTACAACTCTCGGAGGTGAAGGTGGTGCAGGAGTGTCTTTGGAAAAAAAAAACAAGCATGTTATTATGGATTACAACGTCACACCTGAATAATAATTTTGACATGTCTGCTATAACTCCAGTTACATCTTCTGACTCTTTCCTGAGCTTGAGTTGGGATAGAATTTTAGCTAAAGTGTAATTTGAAATCCTGCGATGCTTCAGAACATTTTACAGTACTGGAAGCACGCACTATTCAGACACAGGTTTTTTGGCATCTAGGGAGAAATCTTAGAGGGGTGGCAGGATCATCAGATCATGAAGGGCAACCTTCTGCCCCAGAACAGGCATTTTCCAGTTTTGTCTCCTTTTCCCCTCTCCTGTCTCTTCACCTTATAACTTACTGCAAATAGAGAACAGGAACAAAATTTGTAGAGCAAGTGACAAAAGCTACCAACGAGTGACAGGCAAAGAGAAAGACCTCTGCCAAACAGGGTCACTAGTCTATTTGATCCCACTAAAAGAGATTCTTATACATGTTCCTATTTATAAACATAAGAAACTCTTCATGCCAGATATAGCAATCAGATCCTGTGTGCAAAGCAAAGGGGATTAATTAATTAATTCCAATTTTCCCAACAGACAGAAAATATGTTTGAATTACAAGTCAATCCCAGTCAATGCTTTATCAGTAGCTGTTGTGATCTCTGACATCCTAGTGCAAAGACAACATTTTTTGCCCAAAATTTAGGTGAAAAAGACATTTCTGACCCAGATAGGTGCTGGCTAGAACACTGGGATAGAAAATGAATTTTCAAGTGTACCCATTCTGCTACAGCATTCAAGACATTTATGATTTCTCAGTCTGTTCCAGGTATTCAATTCTGTCTGGGTAATATGGCAGTGCCCGTATCATGAGTAACTGAGTAAGATGCAGATGCATCAGCTGCCCTGAACTTGGTCAAGAGTGGTATATAAATGCCAAAAGAGAGAGAAAACACAAGACAGGAAAAAGAACATGCTTCTTTGGACGAATGGTCCCAACAATCCCTTTGGACTGTTCTCGACCACAAGGGTTATGAGACCTCCACATTGTTTAATCTGCATTGAAGTCTGCATATTGTGATTTCAGGAACTTACATGATGGGTCTTTGCACAAGATGTACGGAGAAACATCACTAGGCTCACTGTTACCAGCAGCATTTACAGCAGTGACACGGAACTGATATTCACTGCCTTCCATTAGACCAGTAACTTTCAGCCTTGTATCATAAATGACGTAGTCCTTGTTCACCCGAGTCCAGCGAAGACTTCTCTTTTCTCGTTTGTCTACAAGATAGGTGCTGATCTCATTTCCTCCATCTGATTCTGGTTTGAGCCACTGAATAATGACGTGCTCTTTGCCAACACTCACTGGCTCTGGTGGGCCGGGAGGTGATGGAATAGCTACAAATATTTTCAAAGGGAAAGAAACAAACACAGACATTTCACATTTAGTGTGTGAGAAACAACTCTCTTGGCTGCCTAATTCCAAACACAAGTTCTTAATTGGGTTACAGAGGTACTTACTGTATGAATTCCTGGCAATAATGGGTCCAGTTTCAAGCGGCACACCTGGTCCGTACTTGTTGACAGCTCTTACACGGAATATGTATTCATTGTTCTTAATAAGTCTTGTTGCTACACAAGACAGTGTTGGACATTCAGCTTCAACGATGACCCAGTTTAGCCTGCTGGTCTCACGTCTCTCCACAATGTAATGGGTAATTTCTGCCCCTCCATCTTCTTGAGGCATGTTCCAAGCCAAGGTACACTTCTCTTCTGTTATTCTGCTGATGGTGATTTTGCCCGCACATGGCCCAGGAGAATCTGCAGATAATGGTAATATAAATGGATAAGTATTTCAGTGAAAAAATAAGTGCTTGTCTTTCAAATGAATTTGAAGGGAGTAAGTTATGGCCACAGAAAATTATAGCATACTTACCAAGCACTTTGACAAAGACAGAAACTTGTTTTGTTCCACTGGCATTTTTAACAGTTAATGTGTATTTTCCAGTATCGCTTCTGTCGCAGAACTTGATGACTGCAACAGCATGCTTGCTTGTGTATTGCAAAGAGATCTTTTCACATGGGTCCAATTCTTTGTCACCTTTAGACCAAAATACTTTTGGTTCTGGTTTTCCACCAATGGATGCCTCAAGAACAAGATCAGATCCAGCCCTGACTGTTACAATGTCTCCTTGCAGTCTGGCATCCAGTACAGCTTTAGGTGGTGCTATGAAAAGAGATATAAATTTACATTTTGATAGCTTAACTACCTGACACAGTCTGCCTAATTTTAAAAACCACAGGAAAGTCTCTTACCATATTCGTCTCTGCAGGCAACAGGGCCAGTAGATTCAGAACCCTTGCTAATTACACCAGCAGCGTTCTTTGCCAATACACGGAATTCATATTCTTCTCCTTCACTGAGGGCTGTCACAGTAAAGAAGTTTTCTGAGACAATGGTATAGTTGCATTTCAACCAGCGGCCATCTCCGGATTCAGTGTATGGTTTGCGTTCTACAATGTAGCCAATAACTTTGCTTCCACCATCATACAATGGGGGAGACCAGCTTAATGACACTGAAGAGCGTGTGACATCTGTCACCTCTGGGCGACCTGGTGGATCTGTAAGAGAAAACAAGATGAACATGATTATGCTATCATTCCCTTAACAACAACAATGAACACATTTGCCTCAACAGTTGCACTTACCAACTGGGTTTTGGGCCAGTACTGCCCTGGAAGCTTCACTAGCTTTGCTTAGCCCAGCAGCATTTAATGCATATATTCTGAACTGATACTCCAGACCTTCCACAAGCCCTGTAACTTTGTAATCGCACTCAAAACATGGAGATTTGTTTTCCTTGACCCAAAGGATTGTGTTGCGTTCTTTCTTTTCTATCCAGTATCCAACAACTTTGCTGCCACCATCGTGATAAGGTTCTTCCCAGCGAATGGACATGGCATTGGCAGAAACAAAATAGACCTCGGGTCTGGTGGGTGGGCTTGGTGGGACTAATTGAAAAAACAAAACAAAATGGGGAGAGTGTTAAATAATGCAATTCACAGAAAAAGCAAACTGAATAAAATGTGTACTTGCATTCATGTCTTGACTCAATGATTCCTTACCAAATGGATGCTCAGCCACGATGGGTACTGATTCTATTGGCTTGCTGACACCAAATCTGTTTTCTGAGCTGACACGGAAGGTGTATTCCATGTATTTTGTAAGATGAGTTACTTTGATCTGTGTACGTTTGACACTGGAATTTACCAGTTGCCAGGCTGTTGTACCAGATTCACGTTTTTCAACAATGTAGTTTGTGATCTCGCTGCCACCATCATCTTCAGGCTCCTTCCATGACAATACACAGGATTCAGCTGTCACAGATGATATGTCTATGGGACGTGTAACTGGACCTGGTCTTCCAATAACGACAACTGTGACAGTGAATGTTTTCACACCAGCGGTGTTCTCGAGAGTCAAGTAATATTTCCCAGAATCACCTCTCATGCTGTCTTTAACCGTCAGTGTCGTTCTATCCTTTGTTGTCTTGATAGTCACCCTGTCGGTTTCTTTAAGTCTCATTTCTTCAAGTTTCCACGTTACCTTTGGAACAGGACGCCCACTAATTGGTATATCAATAGTAAAGGAGCTACCAGTTTTGCAAGTGATAAGTTGCCTCGTTATTCCACTGAGATCTGCAGTTGGCTCAATCTGTGGTTCTTTAATAATGACAGAAGAGAAGGCTTCTCTTGGTTGACTGTATCCAGCATTATTCCTTGCTCTGATACGGAACTCATATTCATTGTTCTCTGTGAGGCCTTCAACTGTAAAGGTTAGCTGTTTGGTTTGACCAGCTTCAACCCAATAGTCAGATCCCTTTTGTTTCATTTCAAGGAGGTATCCAGTGATACGACTGCCACCGTCATGATCAGGTTTAAGCCAAGCAAGAACCACAGAGGACTTAGTGGTGTCGACAATATCTAGCCTCTTAGGGGGAGCAGGCTCTTCAGTGGCTACAACTGGTTCGGTCAATTCACATGGTTCCCCGACTCCATATTCATTTACTGCTGAAACCCGGTAAAAATAGGGCACACCTTCTGCAAGATCAGTGACCTTAGCGATCTGACGGGTACATTTTTCATTAACAACTTGCCAGCTGCGGCGGCTTGCTTCTCGTTTCTCCACAATATAATGATGGATACGGGCACCTCCATCCAAAATAGGAGCATCCCACATCAAAGTGATGGATCCTCTGGTCACATCCTTAAATGTAATAGGACCAGGTGGCCCAGGAGTATCCAGAACTTTAACAGTGAAAGCAATAGATTTGCTACCACTGTTGTTTTCTACAGTAAAAACGTATTTACCAGCATCTGTTCTATTGCAGTTCTCCACAGTTAATGTACTGAATGAGTCTGTTACTTGAATGTCAGCACGCAGGCCGAGATCAGAATCTGCTTTGGACCATGTGGCAGTAGGTACAGGTCTGCCCTTAAAGGCAATGAAGAGACGGATATTTGCACCTGCTCTGACAATATGAGTCTGCTTGAAGTTAGCATCAATATCAAGTTCAGGAGAAGACAGTCTGTCTATTGTTTGCACGGAAGCAGCAACTTCACAGCTTTCTCCTTTGCCTGCGCCATTTACAGCAGAGACTCGGAATCTGTAGTGTTCATTTGGTTCCAAGTCTACCACAGTATACTTGGTAGCAATGCAAGTCTCGGCATTGACTTTATGCCACTCTCCCAAATCAGCTTTGCACATTTCAATGATGTAGCCAATGATTTCCAGGCCTCCATCAAAAACTGGCTTGGTCCATTCTAAGCTCACACTTGTTTTGGATGTATCTGTCACTTTGACGACAGTAGGAGGACCTGGTGGGTGAACGGGCTCTCTGCATTTAATCAGCCTTGAGATACCACTTGGTGGTCCCACCCCTGCTTTGTTTTCCGCCATAACCTGGAACTCGTATTCATTGCCTTCTGTTAGACCAGTGACTCTGAATCTTGTCTCAGAGATGGGCCTCTTGCTGGATACTTTAACCCAGAGGATGCTCTTTTTCTCTCTTCTCTCCAGGATATATTGGTCAATGTCACTTCCACCATCTGACTTTGGCCTTGCCCATGTGAGTGTGATGCTGTTTCCTGTTACATTGCTAGGCTCTGGAGTGCCAGGAGCATCAGGAACGGCTACAAAAGAAAAGAAACAGGATGAGGCAACTTTCTAGATAAGGCTGGCAAAGTGGTAATTATGACTTCTCAATGCAAAGTAATCTTACTGTAATGTGCTTGAGCTACAAATGGATCTGATTCCAGTGGCCTGCCAACACCAAACCTGTTGGCTGCAGAGATGCGGAACTGGTACTCATTGCCTTTGATTAATTTTGTGGCAACATAACTGCAGGCTTCGCAGTGGTCTTCAATTAGTGCCCAGGACACCCTGCTGGTTTCACGCTTTTCAATCACATAATGAGTAATTACTGAGCAGCCATCATTAGCTGGAGGCTCCCACCATAATGTTGCCTTCTCTTCAGTAATATTGGTGAACCGTATTGGCCCACCTACTTTTCCTGGTGTATCTGTAATAGAAAACTATCAATGAATTTTCTTGTACTAAATTTAACACAGAACAGATACACTGCTCAATGAAAGTTGCTCTATTGGATGTAAAGGAATTCCAGGAAAACAATGCCAAGTTACCTTGTACTCTTACGGTTATTTCTGCCTGTTTGCTGCCTGATGCATTCTTTGCTTCTACCCTATATACTCCACGATGATCCCGAGAAGCATCTCTAACAAAGACGGTGCTATAGCCAATGGCATCAGTTATTTCCATATTCAACCTCTTGTCAATCTCTTGTCCATCTTTCAACCAGGTCACCTGAGGAACTGGCCGACCTGTGATATGAACTTTAAGTCTTATGCTTTCTCCAGCTTTAACTGTAAGACCTTCAAAGTGCTCAGCACCAAATTCAATATTTGGTGCAACTAGAGAAAAAAAAGAAGAAAAATAATTTTTAGTCAACAGTAATATATATTCCTAGAACACAATACAAAAAGGCATATTAGTTATTTTATTTTAGAGTTATAAGTTTAAATAGACACCTAGCAGTATTCATGTTTCTTATTGAATTATTTAGTTCATATCAATATGCTTCCAAAGTATTAGTAGGAATGAATGGTGTGAATCAACATTTTAGTACATAGGGAGCTGATTATGAAATGTTTACAGTTGCCTGATCTGATGGTAACCATCTAGTAGGCCACCCAGACTTGGACAGTTTGGGGTTCTGCATGACATGCTTAATGTTCCATGAACAAAGCTTACCAGCTTCATCTCTGGTCATGATATACCCTGAAGACTGGGAAGGAGGGCTGATTGTTCCAACAGCGTTTCTTGCAAGTATTCTGAATTCATAGCGATCACCAGAGCTAAGTCCCGTAGCAGTATATTGGCATTCAGTGACATCAATAAAATTGCATCTGACCCAGCGATCACCAGGTCCTTGCCGCTTCTCAATACTGTAGCCAACAATCTTACTGCCGCCATCACGCATTGGTGCAGTCCACTTCAGAGTAATCGTTTCCCTAGTCACATCAATGTAATCAGGGGTGCCAGGTGGATCTGAAATAAAGATATATGCACATGTATTAAGATAGGTCAGGATGAGTCCTACAGCATGCTATTTCCCATTGACCAGTTGTCACTTACCAACTGGAGAGACAGCCAAGGCGAATTTGCTTGGATCACTAGGAGCACTTAATCCAGCAGAGTTCTCTGCATATACACGGAACTGGTAGTCCAAGCCTTCCATTAGTCCAAGAATTCTATATTCTCTATTGGATATTGGTGAAACATTTACTTTTTGCCACAGGATGCTGTTTCGTTCTTTCTTTTCAACATGGTACCCAGTAATTTCTGCACCTCCATCAAAAATTGGAGCATCCCAAGATATGGTCATTCCATCAGCTGTTATGTTATAAACAACAGGCTTCCCTGGTGAACCTGGTGGCTTGAACTGGTGTTTTGCTACGACTTCTACAGAGTTAAGTGGTGGGCTCACTCCATATCTGTTTTCTGCACGGATTCTGAACTGGTACTCTGCATCCTTAATGAGATTAGAAACTTTGAAAGTTGTCTTTTCTACACTAGAACATACCATTTTCCAATTGGTTTGTGAAGTTTCCCGCTTCTCAACGCTGTAGCCAGTAATTTCGCCTCCTCCATCATCCTCAGGAGCACCCCATGAAAGAACCATACTGTCTGATTTGATTTCATCAAGTTTTACAGGGCCTTTTGGCTTAGATGGAGGACCAAGTGTTATAACTGTAATTGGGAATGACTTTCTGTGAACGTTATTATCAAGAATTAAGGTGTATTTACCACCATCTCCTTTTTTCACATTCTTAATGCTTAAAGTTATTTTGTTTTCTGTTTTCTTGAAGCGAACATGTTCACTTTCTTTAAGAGGTATGTTATCTTTCAGCCAACTCATTGTTGGCTTTGGTTTTCCCTTATATGGTATTTCAACGTGTACATTATAACCTATTCTCACTGTTACTTGGCCTCCAGGTATATCAGAAAGGTCTGCATCTGGTGCTATTACATAGTCTTTCACTGTAATGGGTCCTGTTGTAACACCATCACTTCTTCCTTTCTCGTTCTTTGCAGATACTCTGAATTCCATAACAGAAAGCTCCTTAAGTTTCTCAACTTCAAATTCACATGCTTTACTTGTTCCTGCATATGACCATTCTGTTTCTTCCTTCAGTCTTTTTTCAATAACATAATCAGTGATGATACTACCGCCATCAAACTCAGGTTTGCTCCACTGTAAGGTGACAGATGTCTTTGTTGAATCTTTCATGGCCAGGTCCTGCACAGGTCCAGGGACTTCTGCAGCTTTCACTGGTTCTGAAGTTTCACATGGTTCACCCAAACCATTTTCATTTTCTGCAAGAACTCGGAAGAAGTATGGGGTCTTCTCTGACAGACCAGTTATCTTAAATGTTGTGTGAGAGCACTTTGCTGTAACAGAAGACCAAGCTCTCTTTGTGGCATCCCTTTTTTCAATTACATAATTTGTTACTTCAGAACCACCATTGATGAGTGGTGGTTCCCATACCAATGTCACAGTTCCACGAGAAACATTTTTAAGATGCAGTCTCTGGCACGCAGATGGAGTGTCAAGCACTTTAACATTCACAAATGAAGTTTTGGGTTTTCCAACTCCATTCTCAATTGTGAGGACATACTTTCCTGTATCATTGCGTGTGACTTGAGGAATACTGAGGAGTGTGGATGATTCTGTGTTCTGAATGCTGTACCTTTCATCAACACCAAGATTCTTTTCACCCTTTCTCCATGTGACAGTTGGAGGTGGTCTTCCTTTAAATGGAATCATTATTTGTACATCTTCACCTGCTTTGGCTACAATGGAGGTTCTGAGAGCTACATCCAGATCAATCTCTGGTTCCTCTGCAAAGAAACATTAAAGTGAACAAGATAATTTGTTAATATTTGGGATAAGCTGGATGTAGAAAACATTTAAAATAATAAGGAAAAAATTAAGTTTATATACCAAGTATGTCTTTAGCCTGAACAGGTTCTGTCATTTCAATAGGTTCACCTTGCCCAGCAATATTTATGGCAGCTACACGGAAGTAGTAATTGATCCCTGGTTGAAGATGAGAAACAACATATTCTGTTGTTCTGACTTCTCCTCTTGCACTGACCACAGTCCATTCTTCTTCATCTCCTTCTCTCTTTTCTACAGCATAGCTGGTAATTGCACTTCCTCCATCATATGCTGGTTTGGTCCAGCTAAGTGTAATAGATGTCTTTGTAGAATCCACAACCTTTAGTTTAACTGGTGGTCCAGGTTTCTCTGTAAAATTCAAGCAACAAAAATGAGACACCAAAACATCAACCACTAACCACGAAGAACAATAAAATATGCCTTGAATTTCCGCCATGGAATTTCAAGAAAATCTATAATTTGTTTTTTCCAGAATTTGTGGACATCCATATGCATGGATTCTTACCAACAGGATCTGCAGCTTTGATGAAGTCGCATGCTTCCGAGTATGGACCTTGGCCAGCTGCATTCACAGCAGAAACTCTGAACTGGTATTCACTGTTTTCTGTTAGCCCTGTCACTTTTTGTCTGGTGTCACGGATGGTTTCCTTACAGACCTTGAACCAGCTCAGACTCTTCTTATCACGCTTCTCAAGGTAATATCCCCTTATTTCATTGCCACCATCCACTGTAGGCCTGCTCCAGACTACGGTCATTGAGTGCTTAGTTATCATGGTGGCCTCTGGAATTCCAGGTGGTCCAGGTGTTACTGTATTTAGATTAAAATAAAAGTCAGCTCATGCCAATGTAATTAATTAAGAAATCTGCTACTTGCTTTATCAATACTTTTGATATTCAAAAATCTATTGATTAACATCGTTTTAGCTTACCAAAAGCATTCTTGGCTACAACAGCTTCTGATTCCAGTGGATCACCAACACCAAACTTATTTACAGCTCGGACACGGAATATATATTCATTCCCTTTTATGACCTTTGTGGAAGTGGCAAAACATTGTTCTTGTTTTTCTGAAACTATTGACCACACCACACGGCTTGTCTCACGTTTCTCAACAATGTAATGGGTTACACTGGCGCCTCCATTATCGGGTGGTGGCTCCCATGTAAAACTAATCTTTTCAGCAGTAACTGTTTTGAAATTTATAGGTCCACCTGGAGGTCCTGGCTTATCTGTTGATAGGAAAAGAAATGGGATGTTTTGAATATACAGTAGCAGGCAGCACTAACTGAAATTACAGAATAACTCAATATAATGCTTTTTAACACATACCAAGTATCTGTACTCTAATGGTTGCAGACGCAGAACCCATGGCATTCTTCAATTTTAGTTCATAGTTTCCACTATTAAGACGGGTTGCATCTTTGAGCAGTATGGATGCAAATTCGGTGGTGTTTTCAATAGAAGTTTGGGCACTTGTTTGTACTTCTTTACCATTTCTGTACCATTCGATTGTTGGCATGGGCTTTCCTGAAATGCCAAGTTTCAGCTTAACTGAAGTGCCAGCTCTGTATTTCACCACTTCTGTATATTCTGGTGGAACATCTATCTCAGGTGCACCTTAATGAAAAGTAATTAAAATAAAAAGTTATATTAAGACATTTCAAATCTTGAGTAAGACTTAAAGCTTTTAGGCAGGAAGATTAATACATTGACTAATATTCAGTACCGGTTAATATATTTTATATATCCTCTGACAGCAAAAAGCAATTGGAATTTAAACCAGCATAGTACTGTCAGACTAAGAACCTTGAATTCAGACCTTTATTTCCAGAAATAAAACTGGATATTAATGTTTATGGAATGATATAATCCTTACCATAAGTATCCAGACATGTGATAGGGCCCAGGACATCTGATGGATTACTAATGGAACCTGCAGCATTCTTTGTGAAAACACGGAATTCATACTGAGCATTCTGAGTCAATCCTGACACAGTAAACTGAGTCTCAATGACATTGGTGAAGCTCGCCTTTGTCCATCTTCCATTTGGGAGATCGCGTTTCTCAACAATGTATCCAGTGATTTTGCTACCACCATCAAAAGCTGGCTGTGTCCAAGAAAGGCTCACAAATGTTTTGGAAATATCTGTGACACGAAGATTTCTTGGTGGCTCTGCAATATGAAAAACAATAGTATTTACAATCAGTAATTGCATTATTAAACACCGGCTCACCAAAGAGACCATATTTTCCACTAAATTAATTATTTGAAATGTTATGCTTTCTTCCACTTACCACATGCATCTATAGCAAGTACTGCATCAGATGGATGGCTTGGTTTTCCAATGCCAGCTGCATTTTCTGCATAAACCCTGAATTCATAAATAAGTCCAGCAGTGATATTGGAGACCTTGAAGTGAGTTGTACGTATGATCATTTTGTTAGCTTTCTTCCATAAAATACTGTTCCTATCCTTCATTTCCAGATGATAGCCAATGACTGCACTGCCACCATTTGAAACAGGTTCATGCCACCCAACAGTGATGCATTCTCGGGTTACATTGGTGATCCATGGTGTAGATGGAGGTCCCGGTGTTGCTAAATAAAAGTTAAGTACAAGTTAATAAATCCAAACCAAATCCAAATCTGAAAAATTCAAGAAAAAGGAACAAACAAGAAGTTACTTACTGTAAGGCAGCTTAACAGTTACACACGCTGAATCAATATGGTCACTTATGCCAAAGCGATTTTCTGCTTTGATGCGGAACTGATATTCTTCTCCTGTTGTTAGCTTCATGATCTTAATAACGTTTCTAGCGACTGTTGCAGACACTTCAGTCCACACAGCGGTGCTCGTTTCTCTTTTCAGCACAATGTAATTGGTTACTTGACTTCCACCATCATAAAGTGGTGGTTCCCACTTAAGTGTAACACCTTGTTCAGTGATATCACTAACAACGATGGGACCAACAGGAGGGCCTGGTCTGTCCAGGACAACGATCTTAATGTAAGATTTAGTAGTTCCACTGGAGTTGGCAGCGGTTATGTCATAATGACCAGCATCAGCAGCCATGCTCTCTTTAAGGTTGACTATGACACTTTCTGCTGTAGTTTCTGTGTGGAACCTCATGGTTGGTTTGAGAGGAACACCATCTTTAGACAAAGTCACCTTTGGCAATGGTTTTCCAGAAAGTGGAATTTCAACCTTTAGGTTTGAACCTGCTCGTACATAAACTGTGTGGTTCGGGAAACCTTTCATGTCAATCTCAGGAGACTCTGAAAAAGGCATTTACAATATGTTAAAAACAGTGGTGTAAAAGTGCATTTGAGTTAAATTCATATAAACTCTATCCTTAGTATTGGAAGACATACCAAGTTGTTCTTTGACTGTAACAGGTAGAAGAAGCTCTTTAGGGTCACTCAGACCAGCTTGGTTTTCAGCAAACACTCTGAAGTAGTATTCCATGTTCTCTCGGAGACCCTGGACAACATGATGTGTTGTCTTGACAACAGCACATTTGACCCATTTTTGCTGCCCTTTCTCCAGAGCTTCAACAAGGTAGCCTACAATTCTGCTTCCGCCATCATGTTCTGGTTTTAGCCACACAAGAGAGACGCTATCTTTACTAATGCTTGATACTCCCAGTTTTTCTGGAGGACTTGGTTTTTCTGAGAAATAATAACAACAATAACAACAACAATATGAGAACACGAGAACAAAGCAGACCATATGCATTCTACTTTTCATATACTCAACAACTGTTTATTTACATGGTAAAGTGGTATATTTTATTTTACATGGGCATATTAGAATATAAAAGTTTAAAGAGTAGTTAAATTCAAATACCTTCATTTAGCAAGCTGCAATACACTGATATCAGTAATTAATAAGACTAAAACTCAATGAACAGTTATTGGGAGTAAGTCCCAATGAACTTAGTGAGACTTCAAATAAATCATGAATAGGGTATATAGAATAAGCATATTTTTTGGAACCAACCTGTTATTTTAACTCCATCCTTAGTTTCAGTGGGTACTCCAACACCAAATTCATTTTCTCCAGCGATTCTGAAGTAATAAAATCCACCTTCTTGTAGATTGGTGACTTTGTAGGAAAGACGATGGCAATTGTTGGTTACAGTGACCCAAGCTTTCTTGCTTGCTTCTCGCTTTTCAATGTGATAATTTTTCACAGGAGCACCTCCATCATTCTCAGGAGCATCCCAAGATAACACAGCAGACTCTTTCGTTACATCTTTAACAACAATATTAGCGGGAGGTCCTGGTGAGTCAAGAACTTTAACAACTAATGTCAAAGTAGCTGTGCTTACAATATTTTGCAATGTGAGTGTATACTTTCCAGAATCATCTCTTGTTGCTTTTTCAACAGTAAGTGATGTGCAGTTATCCGAGGAATCAATATTTGCTCGTGTACGGAGATCAGTGTCTGGTTTGCTCCACAGTACATTAGGGATAGGCCTTCCCCTGAAAGGCACAGTCATTGTAAATGATCCACCGGCTTTCACAATTAAAGTCTTTCTCATTTCATTATCAATTTCAAAAGTTGGTTCTTCTTCCCTTTCTTTTGCTACTTGTGGTTCTGAGATTTCACTTGGATCACTAACACCAACTTTATTTACAGACCTTACCCTGAAAACATATTCAGCTCCAGAAGTAAGGCCAATTACAGTATATTCTGTGCCTCTGAACATTTGAATAGCAGTTGACCAATCCGTTTCACTAGTTAGTTTGTATTCAACTGTGTATCCAGTAATAGGTGCACCTCCATCAAATAATGGCTTTGCCCATCCAATTGTTATATGTGACCTTGTAGAGTCCACAATCTTGGGTCTAGACGGAGGTGATGGCAGGAAAACTGGATCTGCTGCTTTTATTAGTGGTGAAGGTTCACTTGGAAGACTAAGACCTGCAGCATTTTCTGCATATACCCGATATTCATATTCACATCCTTCACGAAGGCCTGAAGATTTGACCCTTAGATCATAAACTGGCTTTTTGTTTACACGTATCCACCGGAGGCTATTTTTCTCACGCCTTTCAATCACATAGCCATAAATGTCACTACCACCATCACTGTCGGGTCTTGCCCAACAGATGGTCATGGAGTCTTTTGTTACACTAGTAATCTCTAGAGATTTAGGCTGGCTTGGAACTGTAAAAGGATCCAGGGCCTTGACAGCATAACTTTCCAAAGGTTCCCCAACACCATACTTGTTAACACCCATCACTCTGAAGATATATTCATTTCCTTTAAGTAGTTTTGTCACTTTGCAAGATGTTGTTGGAAGCTCTGCTTCACAAAGAGTCCATGCAATTCTACTGGTTTCACGCTTTTCCACAATATAATAATCAATCTCTGCACCTCCATTTTCTTGAGGTTGTCCCCATGACAGGTGACACTTCTCAGAAGTAAGTCCTCTGATTTCTAGTGGGCCTGCTGGTGGACCAGGTCTATCAAGTACCTTGCAATTGACAGCCAATGATCTTGTCCCAGCAACATTTTGTAACGTTAGCACATACTGCCCTGAATCACGTCGAATGCAGTCTTTAACAGTAATTGCAGTAGTGTGATCTGTTGAGACAATTTCAACTCTAGCTTTTTCTTCAATGTCTTTGCCATCTTTTGACCATGAAATTACAGGCAAGGGTCGTCCAGCAATATCAGCATTGATTTTCAAGACCTCTCCAGCTTTAACAACAATGACATCTCTGAATTTGACATCCATCATAATTCTTGGAGCTTCAACATCATCCTTTACAGTTACTGGTCCCGTTGATTCAGATGGCTCACTAAATAGTCCAGCAGCATTCCTTGCAATGACACGGAATTCATATCGCTGGTCTTCAGTAAGTCCTGTTACATCAAAGAATCTTTCTTGTACATTGGTGAAGTTGCACTTTAGCCAACGACCATCTGGTAGCTCTTTGCGCTCAATGATGTAGCCTGTGATCTTTGCACCACCATCATACTCTGGTTTGGCCCATGCGAGTGAGACACATGTTCTTGTAATATTAGTCACTTCTGGTTGCCCAGGAGGATCACATGGGTCCCTTGCTGCAACAGGCTCACATGATTTGCTACATTTACCAATTCCCACAATATTTTCAGCATACACACGATATTCGTACATCAGTCCTTCATCAAGACCGGTGACCTTCATCTGTGTGTCACTTATAAGCGTTTTATTTACTTTAGTCCAAAGGATACTGCTTCTTTCTTTATGCTCAAGGTGATAACCAAGTATTTTGCTACCTCCATCATTAACTGGTTCCTGCCAGGTTACTATCATGAAGGCTTTGGTTGCATGTACAACTCGGGGAGTTCCAGGTGGACCAGGAGGATTAAATGGATACTCTGCAACAACAGGTGCAGTTTCAACATACGTGCTCTTGCCGTAGCGATTTTCTGCAGAAACACGGAACTGATATTCGGATCCTGTGGTTAAGCGAGCTACTTTAATTGAAGTTCGTGCAACTGCTGCAGATACTATACTCCATGTTGTTGTAGTTGTTTCTCTTTTCTCCACAATATAGTTATTAATTTGACAGCCACCATCATATTCAGGGGGGTTCCAAGATAAGGATATGTTGTCAGCACTGACATTGTCAATACGTAATGCAGTTGGTGGTCCTGGTCTATCAAGAACAATTACATTGATGGAAGCTGTTGTAGAGCCTGCACTGCTTGAAACATTTAATTCGTAACTGCCTACATCTTCTCTTGAAGCTTCCTTGATTAATAGTAATGTTGATGTTTTGGTTGTTTTGACATTTACCCTGGTCGTCTCTCTTAAAGGCTGTCCATCCTTCTTCCAACTAACTGATGGAACTGGCCTTCCTCTGACGGGCACATCAATCTTAAGATCTTCGCCAGCTTTAACACTGAAAGTATTGAAAAGAAGCTCAACTGAAGGCTGGATTTCAATATCCTTTGCAATTACTGGAACTCCAAGCTGTCTTGGGTCACTCTTTCCCTTTTCATTAACAGCACAGACTCGGAAAGTGTATTCTTCTCCCATTGATAATCCAGATATTGTTGCTTCTAATGTCTTTACTTGTGTGCAAGTGCTCCATTTTTCACTTCCTTTAGTTTGCATTTCTACTACATAGCCAGTTATTTTACTACCACCATCACTTTCAGGTTTCTCCCATTTAATAGTGGCACTGTTGCGTGTAACATCAACAAGAGTAACTCTTTCAGGGGGGTAGGGTGGTTCAGAAACTTTAACTGGTTCTGATGTTTCTGCTGGCAAACCAACTCCATATTCATTTGCAGCCAAGACACGGAAATAGTAACTGCATCCCTCTTGTAGCTGCTCAATTCTGAAAACATTCTTGGTGCAGTTGGTTGTAACAGTGGCATAGGCCTTCCGCGTGGTTTCTCGCTTTTCAACTATGTAATTTGTAATTTTAGCTCCACCATCAATAAGTGGAGATTCCCAAGCTAATGTCACTAAATCTTTCTTCACTTCTCTGACAGTCAAGTTCACAGGTGCACTTGGTGTATCAAGCACTCTCACATTAACAAAGGCAGTTTTCTTGCCACTATTGTTTTCTAAGGTCAGGTTATATCGACCACTGTCAAATCTGTTGACATTATCAATGACCAACATAGTATACGAACTTGTAACCTCAATCTGAGCTCTGTCACTCAGAGTGCCTTCTGCTTTTTCCCATTTTACTTCTGGCTCTGGCCTGCCTTTGATAGTGACAAACAAACGCAATGTGCCACTAGCACGCACTGTGACAACTTTTCTGAGATCTGCATCAAGTTCAATTTCAGGAGGTTCCATTTTTTCAGCAGCAACAACACTGCCAGGTATAGTGGCTGGTTCTCCAACTCCTTCTGAGTTCATAGCACAGATGCGGAAGTTGTACTCACTATTCTCTTTAAGTTTTGTTACTGTGTATTGTTTCCCTTGTAATCCAGATGGTGGTGTACAAGTTGTCCATTCATCAGCAGTTGCTTCTTTAAATTCCACAATGTATCCTTTCACAGGAGCACCGCCATCATAAATAGGCTTGTTCCATGCAAGTGAGACAGATGATCTGGAGGTGTCTGTCACTTTTGCATTGCTTGGAGGGCCTGGTGGATACACTGCATCACAGGCACGGTAGAAAACAGATGGTTCACTAGGTTCACCAACGCCAGCAGCATTTTCAGCAGAAACCCTATACTCATAGAAATGGCCATCTGTAAGTCCAGTAACCCTGAATCGCAAATCTGTCAGTCTCTTTTTATTGCACTTGGTCCATCGAATGCCATCTTTGTCTCGTTTTTCTAGAATGTAACCTTCAATTTCAGCTCCACCATCATCTGTTGGACGACCCCAGGTTACAATCATGGAATCTTTTGTGATTGCAGAAACTTCAGGTGTTGAAGGAGGACCTGGAGGTTTGTATGGATTGCATGCCAGCACAGGCTCTGATTCCAGAGGTTCACCAATTCCATATTTATTAACAGCCATTACACGGAAAATGTACTCATTGCCTGGAAGAAGCTTGGTTACTTTGTGGTTCAGAGCTTGCACATCAGATGCCACTTGTGTCCATGAAAGCCTGCTTGTCTCTCTCTTTTCTATGACATAATGTGAGATGCTAGAGCCACCATCATGTAAGGGTGGTCCCCATGCAAGGTAACATTTTTCTGCGGTCACACCTGTAACTTTCAAAGGACCCTCTGGAGGTCCAGGTCTGTCGAGCACTTTTACAGTGATTGGTATAGACTTTGTGCCACCAACATTGCTTAGTTTAAGTGTATAAACACCTCCATCCACTCTAATGCAATCTTTGACGGTGAGGGTTGTTTTCTGAATGGTAGACTTAATTTCCATTCTTGCAGTTGCTCCCTCAAATTCTTTTCCATCCTTTGACCATGTGATATCAGGAACTGGTTTGCCATGGATGTCAGCCTCAAGAGAGAATGTTTCCCCAGCATGAACAACAATAACATCTTTGTATTTTGGATCCAGTGAAGCTCTTGGTGCTTCAATTTCATCTCGAGCAATGATTGGTCCTGTGCTTTCAGATGGTTCACTTAAGCAACCAGCTGCATTTCTTGCAATTACTCTGAATTCATATCTTTGGTCTTCCACGAGACCAGTTACTGTAAACTCAGTTTCTAGGACATTTGTAAAACTGGCTTTCATCCAACGACCTTCAGGCAATTCTCTCTTTTCCACAATATATCCAGTTATCTTGCTGCCACCATCATATTCAGGCTTTTTCCATTTTAGCGTTATATAGTTTCTAGTGATAACAATTGCATCTGGACGTCCTGGTGGATCACAAGTATCGCGAGCAACATACAATTCAGATGTTTTGCTAACTTTACCGATGCCAACAATGTTCTCAGCAGAAACTCTGAATTCATATTCAAGACCTTCTTCAAGACCCTCTGTTTTGAATTTTGTGTCCTGAATGAGGGTCTTATTCACCTTTGCCCAAAGAATGCTGTTTTTATCTTTACGTTCTAGATGATATCCAATAACTTTGCTTCCTCCATCATTAACTGGTTCATTCCATTGTACTATCATGGAGTCCTTACAAGCTGTAGTGACAAATGGTGTTCCTGGTGGTCCTGGTAACTTGTATGGATATTGCACAAGAACAGGTTTAGAGTCCAGTGCAGTGCTCTTTCCGTAACGGTTTTCAGCACTAATCCTAAACTGGTATTCAGAACCTGTTTTAAGTTTTGATACTTTAATAGTTGTTCTTGCAACAGTTGCTGATACCATCTGCCAGACAGTGGTAGTTGTGTCACGTTTCTCCACAATGTAGTTGGATATTTGGCAGCCACCTGTATATGCTGGTGGTTCCCATGACAAGACAACGAAATCTGAGCTAACTTCATCAAAGCGGACAGGTCCTTGTGGTGGTCCAGGCTTCTCTAGCACTATTATACTAAGGTGCTCTGTCGCTGTGCCTGCAGTGTTGGTTGCTGTTACTGTATATTTCCCAAAGTCATCCTTGTTACTTTCTTTAATACACAAAGTAGTTGATGTTGGGGTATCTTCAACATGTAATCTTGTTGTCTGTTTAATGGGCTGACCATCTTTTTCCCAGGTGATATTAGGCTTTGGTCGAGCTATAAAGGGTATTTCTACTTTAAGGTCTTCTCCAGCCTGTACAGTATATGTGTTGAACATCAGTTTCAAATGTGGTTCAATTGTCAGATCTTTTGCAATCACAGGAACCGCCAATGGTCTGGGATCACTTTTGCCTTTTTCGTTATATGCCATGACACGGAATTGATACTCATGCCCAGAACTCAGGCCAGACACAACTGCATTGCATACTTTGGTTTCAGTGACAACGTTCCATTTATCAGATCCCTTTGGCTGCATTTCAACAATGTATCCCAAAATTCTGCTACCTCCATCATGTTCAGGCTTCTCCCACATAAACGATGCACTTCTCTGGGTCACATCGGTTAGTGTCACTTTCCCTGGAGGCAAAGGTGGCTCTGAGGCTTTGGAGGCATCTGCAGTTTCAACTGGGACACCAATTCCAAACTCATTTTCAGCCATAACTCTAAAATAATAAATTGCCCCTTCTGAAAGATTTTCAACTTTAAAGCTGGTTTTGCTGCACTTTGCACTGACATTTGCATATGCTTTTCTGGTTGATTCACGTTTATCAATCACATAGTTCTTTATCTTTGCACCACCATCATTAGCTGGAGGTTCCCACGTCAGTAAAGCATAATCTTTCTTTATTTCTTTGACTACTAAGTTTTGTGGTGGTCCTGGAGTGTCAAGTACTTTAACTGTAACAAAGGCAGACTTAGAGCCACTGCTGTTCTCTAATTTAAGTATATATTTTCCAGCGTCATTTCTATCACAATAATCAATTGATAGTTGTGTGTAATTCAGGCCCTTCTCAATCTGAACCTTATCTGTAAATTCTCCTTCTTCACGAGTCCACGTGATTTCAGGGGTTGGACGTCCTTTAAATGGTATGTTTATCCTGACAGATCCACCGGCTCTAACCACAATTCCCTTCCTTAACTCTGAATCAATATCAAGTTCAGGAGCCTCAAGTTTATCTTCTGGTTTCACTGTACCAGGAACTGCTGCAGGCTCACCTACGCCAATTTTGTTTAGGGCACATACTCTTAGTTTGTATTCTTGATGTTCAATGAGTTTTTTGATCTCAAAACGATTGACTCTCAGACCAGTCTGTGGAGTAACTATTGTCCATTCTTCTTCATCAGCTTTGCAAATTTCTACAATATAACCCAGGATCTCAGTGCCTCCATCATAAATAGGTTTACCCCATGCAACAGTAATTGAATTCTTTGTAGTATCCACAGCATGAGCATTAGTAGGTGGGCCAGGCTTGAACATAGGGTCACACGCTTTCCAGTAGGGAGTAACTTGACTTGGTTCACCAATTCCAGCTGCATTTTCAGCAGACACTCTGAATTCATATTCATGATCTTCTGTAAGTCCTGTGACCCTTAATCGCAAATCTGTAATTCGGCGTTTATTACATTTCACCCATCTGATACCAGCTCTGTCTCGTTTTTCTACAATATAGCCAACAATTTCACTGCCACCATCACTATCTGGACGATGCCAACAGACAGTCATAGAATCCTTTGTAATGTTGGTGACTTCAAGGGACTTTGGTGGACCAGGAACAACAAATGGGTTCTTCATTAATACTGGTGCAGACTCCAGGGGCTCACCAACTCCATATTTATTAACTGCCATTATGCGGAAGATATATTCATTTCCTTCAAGAAGTTTTGTTACCTTTAGCATTGTAGCTACAGCATCTGAAGCAACAACAGTCCAAGCAAGGCGACTGGTTTCTCTCTTCTCAACAATGTAATGAGAAATGTCACTACCACCATCATGGATTGGTGGAGCCCATGCTAAAGAACATTTTTCAGAAGTCACTCCAGAAACCTGGATGCTCTCTGGGGGCCCTGGCCTGTCCAGTACTTTTACTGTCACTGGTACTGATTTTGTTCCTGCAACATTGGAGGCCTGTAAAATATATTGACCACCATCAATACGTATAGCATCTTTTACAGTAATCAAAGCCTTAAAGTCTGTATTCCTGATTTCATATCGAGCAGTATCTTCAAGTACTTTATCTCCTTTCAGCCACATAATAGTAGGGATTGGCTTTCCATGGACATCAGCCTCAAGTCTGAATGTTTCTCCAGCATTTACGACTATTGCATCTTTGTATTTTGGATCCATAGAAATTCTTGGAAGTTCAACTTCATCTTTCGCTGTTATTGGTCCTGTGCTATCAGATGGCTTGCTTACTGCTCCAGCAGCATTCTTTGCAATCACTCTAAATTCGTATCGCTGGTCTTCAGTAAGGCCAGTTACTGTAAACTGAGTTTCGGTGATATTGGTAAAGCTTGCTTTCATCCAGCGACCATCAGGCAAATCACGTTTCTCTACAACATAGCCTGTAATTTTGCTGCCACCATCATATTCTGGCTTGGTCCATTGCAAAGTGATAGAGCTTCTTTTAACAACAATCGCTTCAGGGCATCCTGGTGGATCACATGGATCACGTGCTACGTAGCACTCTGAAACTTTGCTTGCTTTGCCTACACCCACAATATTTTCTGCAGATACTCTGAATTCATACTCAAGCCCTTCTTCAAGGTTAGTTGTCTTATAGTGTGTATCTTGAATAATGGTCTTATTTACTTTTGTCCATAATATGCTATTTCTTTCCTTCCTCTCAAGATGATAGCCTAATATTTTACTTCCACCATCGTTTATTGGTTCATGCCACTGCACAATCATAGAGTCTTTTGTAGCTACTGTCACAAATGGTGTGCCAGGAGGGCCTGGTTCTTTATATGGATATTGGGCAACAACTGGGTCAGACTCCAGGGCGAAGCTCTTTCCATACCTGTTTTCAGCAAATATTCTAAACTGATACTCTGTCCCAGTTTTCAGCTTTGTCACCTTGAGAGTAGTTCTTGCAACAGTAGCTGAAACTGTCTCCCATAATGTGGTGGTTGTATCTCTCTTATGAACAATGTAATTAGTAATCTGGCAACCACCTGTATATGCTGGAGGGTTCCATGATAAAGTAATACTTTCAGCACTGATATCATCAAATTTAACAGGACCTTTTGGAGGATCAGGCTTGTCTAGTGTTATAATTTCAATAGATGCAGATTTCTGTCCAACAACGTTGGCAACTGCAATCTCATACATCCCACTGTCTTCTTTATTGGTTTCTTTAATATTCAGCATGGTGAGGTTAGCTGAATCAACAACATTAACTCTAGTTGTCTGTTTTAGTGGTACGCCATCTTTGGTCCAAGTAATAGTCGGCTTAGGTCGACCAGATATTGGTATTTCGATCTTTAGGTCTTGTCCCACTTGTATGCTATAACTGTGGAATGGTGGTCTTACATCGGGTTCAATGACTAGATCTTTGGCCGTTACTGGAACAGCAAGTGATCGTGGATCACTCTTGCCCTTTTCATTCACAGCCATTACTCTAAAGAGGTATTCTTCTCCTTGAGTTAGGCTAGTAACAACTGCTTCAAGCACCTTGACACGTGCACACTCTGACCATCTCTCACTGCCCTTAACTTGCATTTCCACTATGTACTGTAATATTTTGCTCCCACCATCATGTTCAGGCTTTGCCCAGCTCAGGGAAACACTGTTTCTTGTTACATCTTCCACTGTAATCTTTCCTGGAGGCTGAGGAACTTCAGCAACTTTAACAGGATCACTTGTTTCTGCAGGTAGTCCAATTCCAAATTCATTCTCTGCAGAGACTCTGAAGTAATAATAGCAGCCCTCCTGAAGCTGATCGATTTTCCATGATGTCTTGTGGCAATTTGTTACAACAGCTGCATAAGCTTTTCTTGTCGCCTCACGCTTTTCAATAATATAATTTTTAATTTTAGCTCCACCATCTATCACAGGAGGCTCCCATGCCAGTGAAACTGAATCTTTGGTGATGTCCTTAATTTTCAGGTTAATTGGAGGACCTGGGGTATCTAGGACTCTTACACTGACAAAGGCAGACTTCTTTCCACTGCTGTTTTCTAAAGTAAGAGTGTATTTCCCAGAGTCAAATCTGTTAACATTGTCAAGAACCAGTGAGGTAAAGCTGCTTGTGCTGTCAATAATAGCTGCCTCTCTGATATCACCATCCACTTTACCCCATTTTACTTCAGGCGTTGGGCGTCCTCTGATAGGAACAAATAATCTTAAGGAACCTCCAGCTCTTACATTAATAACTTTTCTCAGCTCCATGTCAAGATCAAGGTCTGGAGCTTCCAGCTTTTCTTCAACAATAATAGTTCCAGGAACATCAGCATGCTCTCCTACTCCAGCTTTGTTAACAGCACAAATGCGGAATTTGTACTCATGTTTTTCCAACAATTTTTCTACTTCCATATTTGTTTTCTTAATTCCAGTTGGTGGTGTACAAATTGTCCAGTCTCCAACACTTACATCACAACATTCAACAATGTACCCTTGAATTTCAGAGCCACCATCATAGATTGGTTTACCCCAGGAAAGGAAAACTGAAGATCTTGTAACATCTATTGCTTTGGGATTATTAGGTGGACCAGGTTTGTAGATGGGGTCACAAGCTTTATAATAAATAGAAGGTGGACTGGGTTCACTGAGGCCAGCTGCATTTTCAGCTGAAACTCTGTATTCATAATCATGATTTTCTATAAGTCCAGTAACTCGGTATCGAAGCTCACTTATCAAACGTTTGTTACATCTTGTCCACCGAATGCCTTCTTTATCACGTTTTTCTAGTACATATCCCAAAATTTCACTGCCACCATCAGAAGCTGGTCTGTCCCATACAACAATCATAGAATCTTTGGTAACAGCTGAAACCTCTGGTGCCTTTGGTGGAAGTGGCACCACGAAAGGATTCTTCGCAACTACGGGTTCAGATTCAAGAGGTTCACCAACACCATATTTGTTTACAGCCATGATACGGAAGATATATTCATTGCCTTCCAAAAGTTTTGTAACTTTGCAACTAAGAGTCTGTACATTGGCATCAACCAAAGTCCAAACTAAGCGACTGGTTTCTCTTCTTTCAACAACGTAATGTGAAATGTCACTGCCACCATCCTCCAGTGGGGGCTTCCATGATAGTGTACATTTCTCAACAGTAACTCCTGTTATAACAACAGGCCCTTCAGGAGGACCAGGTCTGTCAAGAACCTTGACGTGAATAGAAGCTGTTTTTTCGCCTGCAACATTCTTTGCTAGCAATACATAATGCCCACTGTCAACACGAATGGCTTCTTTTACACTTAGGCTTGTGGCAAAGTCAGTACTTTTGATATCCAAACGTGCTGTGTTGGATAGCTCCTTATCACCTTTAAGCCAATGAATTGAAGGTAATGGCTTGCCAAAAACATCAGCATCAATCCTGAATGATTCACCAGCATGCAGTACAAGTGTTTCTTTAAATTTGGGATCCATACTTATACGTGGTGGCTCTACTTCATCTCTTGCTGTGATTGCCCCTGAACTTTCGGATGGTTCACTGAAGACACCTGCAGCATTACGTGCGATGACACGGAACTCATACCTTTGATTTTCAACTAGGCCAGTTACTTCAAACTGAGTCTCAATTACATTTGTAAAGCTTGCTTTCATCCAGCGGCCATCTGGTAACTCCTTCTTTTCAACAATGTAGCCTGTGATCTTGCTTCCACCATCATATTCTGGTTTCTTCCACTGAAGAGTAACAGAGTTTCTTGTGACAATTATAGGCTCTGGACGACTTGGAGGATCACAAGGATCATGTGCTGTGTAGCATTCTGAAGCTTTACTTGCCTTTCCAATGCCAACTATATTTTCTGCATAAACTCTGAATTCATATTCAAGTCCCTCCTCAAGTCCAGTTGTTTTAAATTTAGTGTCTGGAATTGCGGTTTTGTTCAATTTAACCCAGAGGATGCTATTTCTTTCCTTGCGCTCCAAGTGATAACCAATAATCTTGCTGCCACCATCATTGACTGGTTCATTCCAATGCACAACCATACTATCCTTGGAGATTTGGGGTACATAAGGTGTTCCAGGTGGGCCAGGTACTTTGTATGGATACTGGGCAACCACAGAGTCTGATGTAAGGTATGTACTCTTTCCATATCTGTTTTCAGCTGCAATTCTGAATTGATATTCACATCCAGTTTTCAATCGACAAGCTTTTAGAGTTGTTCGAGCGACGGTAGCTGAAATTATCTGCCAAGCAGTAGTGGATGTATCTCTCTTTTCTACAATGTAATTGTTGATAGAACTGCCACCATCATACTTTGGTGGTTCCCAAGAAATGGTAACACTATCTGCAGTCACTTCATCAAACTTTACTGGTCCAGTTGGAGGTCCTGGCTTGTCAAGGACAATAATATTAAGGGTTTCAGTAGCTTCACCTGCACAATTAGAAAGTTTAACTAAATATTGTCCAACATCTTCTTTACAAGCCTCCTTTATTGTTAGTAATGTGTTGTTGTCCGTATTTTCTTCATTTACTCTAGTTGTTTGTCTCAGTGGCACATCGTCTTTAAGCCATACTATAGATGGTTTGGGTCGACCAACAAATGGAACATCAACCTTTAAGTCTTCACCTGCTAATACACTGAAAGTGGTAAACAACAATTTGAAGGCTGGTGGTATCACAAGATCCTTGGCAATCACTGGTACGCTCAATTGCCGTGGATCACTGATTCCTTTTTCATTCTGAGCTGAAACACGGAAGGAATATTCTTCACCCTGGATCAGTCCAGTTATAGTAGCTTCAGTAACTTTTACATTAGCACATGTGGCCCATCGGTCACTGCCTTTGCTTTGCATTTCTACAATGTAACCTAGAATTCTGCTTCCTCCATCATGTTCTGGTTTTTCCCAGGTCAAAGATACACTGTTTCTTGTCACATCCAATAATGTTATTTTTCCTGGAGGAAGAGGCCTTTCAGATACCTTAACGGATTCTGCTGTTTCAACAGGTAGACCTATTCCGTATTCGTTTTCAGCAAGGACCCTGAAATAATAGTTGCAGCCTTCCTGTAGGTTGTCCACTTTCCAGGTGGTCTTGTGACAATTGGCCATAACAGTTGAGTATGCTTTTCTTGTTGCTTCACGCTTTTCAACAACATAGTTCTTTATCTTAGAGCCACCATCTATGAGGGGAGGTTCCCAGGAAAGTGTGACAGATGACTTTGTGATCTCTTTTATTTTCAGGTTCTGTGGTGCTCCAGGTGTATCAAGAACTCTTACAATTACAAAAGCTGATTTGCTGCCTGAACTGTTCTCTACAGTCAGTATATACTTGCCACTGTCAAATCTATTCACGTTTCCAACTGTAAGTAATGTGTAAGAGCTTGTAGATTCAATAGTGGCTTTGTCAAGAGATTCTCCAAGTTCTCTTGTCCATTTCACTTCAGGTGCTGGTCTTCCTTTAATTGGGACAAAAAGTCTTAAAGTACAGCAAGCTCTAATAATCACAATCTTCCGTAGGTCTGCATCAAGTTCAATCTCTGGGGGCAGCATCCTTTCTTCAGCCTTTGGTGTTCCAGGAACAAGAGCAGGTTCTCCAATGCCTTCAGAGTTCATCGCATATATTCTGATTTTATATTCCTGGTTTTCTTTGAGATTGGTGATGGTAAAGGAAGTGGCCTTCAGTCCTGCAGGTGGAGTTACAATTTTCCACTCATCTTCATCAGGTAATGCTATTTCAACCATGTAGCCTGTGATTTCTGAGCCACCATCATATATTGGCTTATTCCAAGCAATTGTAATGGAAGATTTGCTTGTATCTAAGACACGAGGGTTGCCAGGTGGACCAGGCTTAAACACAGTATCACAAGCTTTGTAGAACTGACTGCTTGGGCTTGGTTCACTTACACCAGCAGCATTTTCAGCCTTTATTCGGTATTCATATTCATGACCTTCTGTGAGTCCAGATACTTTATATCGCAAATCTGTGACAACCCGCTTATTACATTTCACCCAGCGTAATCCAGCTCTGTCACGGCGTTCTATAATGTAATTGGTTATAGGACTTCCACCATCGGAATCAGGATGTCCCCAGCATACAATCATAGAATCTTTGGTTATGGCAGTAACTTCAGGTGTCTTGGGTGGATCAGGTACTGTATAAGGATTTACTGCAAGAACAGGTTCTGATTCTAGGGGTTCACCAACCCCATATTTGTTAACAGCCATAACACGGAAGATATATTCATTGCCCTTCAATAGCTTTGTGACCTTTAATTTTGTCACTGGAACTTCTGTGGCTACAGATGTCCAAGCCAATCTACTAGTTTCACGTTTTTCTACAACATAGTGATCAATACTTGCACCTCCATCATCCAAAGGTGGTAACCATGACAGGACACATTTTTCTGAGGTAACTTCAGACACAGTCAAAGGTGCTTCTGGAGGACCAGGTCTGTCTAGAACTTTCACATTAAAGATATGTTTGGCAAAGCCACCAGGATTGGAAGCTGTAAGCGTATATGCACCTCCATCCCTTCTTGTAGAATCTTTATTGATCAGAACTGTTGAGAAATCTGCTATTTTAATTTCCATTTTTGCTGTGTCTTCAAGCTCCTTCCCGTCTTTTGTCCATGTCAGAGTTGGTGGAGGACGGCCGACAACATCAGCTTCAAGTCTGAAAACCTCGCCTGCTTTTAATACTACAGTGTCTTTGTATTTAGCATCAACCATTATCCTTGGTGCTTCAATCTCATCTCTGCATGTTATGGCATCTGATGGTTCAGATGGTTGGCTAACAGCACCAGCAGCATTTCTAGCTATTACACGGAATTCATAAGCAGCATCTTCTGTGAGGCCACTAACAGTGAACTCGGTTTCTAGTATATTGCTGAAGTTAGCCTTTAGCCACCGGCCATTTGGAAGATCTCTCTTCTCAACTGTGTAGCCAGTTATCTTAAAACCACCATTATATTCAGGCTTTGTCCATTTAAGTGCTACAGTATGTCTTGTGATATTGATAGGAACTGGCTTGCCGGGAGGATCAATAGGGTCAAGAGCAAGTGTTGGCTCAGATGGCTTGCTCGGCTTGCTTTTGCCTGCCATATTTTCTGCTATGACTCGGAATTCATATGCAATGCCGTCTGCAAGCCCACTTGATTTGAAGATGTTGCCTGATACTAAGGCTTTACTTACAGTGTGCCACAGAATGCTATTTCGTTCTTTTCTTTCAACATGATATCCCAAAATTGGACTTCCTCCATCTGTAAGAGGCTCATGCCAGCTAATGCTAATTGAATCTTTTGTGACTGCAATCACCTGAGGAGTACCTGGTGGCCCAGGAACTTTAAAAGGGAAGCTGGCAATTACATTCTCTGAAGTAATAGCTGGGCCCGAACCATATCTGTTCTGAGCTTTAACACGGAATTGGTATTCAGTTCCAGTAGTTAGACGTGCAGCCTTATATGTGGTACGTATAACAGTAGTTGCTAACTCAGCCCATGAGGTACTGTCGGTTTTACGCATTTCTACCACATAGTTACTTATTGGAACCCCTCCATCATTCAGTGGAGGTTCCCATGAGAAGGTGACAAAGTCAGATGAAATTTCATCAAATTTGATTGGTCCTGTAGGAGGTCCAGGAACATCATGCACCTGCACAGTTATAACATCACTAACTTCACCAACAATGTTTTTAGCAGAGAGTGGATATCTGCCACTGTCATTTCTTGTACATTCATTAATGGTTAAGATAGTTGCAGTAGCAGTATTTTCAAAGTTCACCCTTTGGGTTTGTTTAAGTATCTGGTCTTCTTTTTTCCAAGTAATTGTTGGTCTTGGGCGACCAAGCACAGGAATCTCAACTTTGATATTGTCACCAGCTCTGGCAATTATTGTTTTCTGATAAATACCACGCAAATCAAACTCTGGAAGCATCATTTGCTCTTTGACAACAACTGGTCTGCTTTCCCGTGGATCACTTCTTCCCGCACTATTTACTGCCATAACCTGGAAAGTATACTCTTCATTCTCAGTGAGATTTTTTACTACACATTCTAAATTTTTCACAGTTGTGATATGTGTCCACTGAGTCGAACCCTTTTTCTGCGCCTCAATTACGTAACCGGTAATCTTGCTACCACCATCATGTTCTGGTTTTGGCCAAGCTAGGCTGACTGAGTTCCTTGTGATATCCATAATATTAAGGCTCTCTGGAGGTGATGGTGCTTCGGTTGCTCGGATAGGTTCAGCAGTTTCAGCAGGTTCACCAATTCCAAATTCATTTTCAGCAAATACTCTGAAGTAATATTCACACCCTTCAGCCAAATTAGGAATCCTAAGAGAACATTTCGGGCACTTGGTTGAGACGGTTGAGTATGCCTTTCGCGTTGACTCACGTTTTTCAACAATATAATTTGTTATGCGCGAACCACCATCAATTAGAGGCATATCCCACTGGAGGGTGATGCTGTCTTTACATATGTCTCTAGGTTTAAGATTTATTGGTGGTCCTGGGGTATCCAGGACTTTTACATTTACGAAACCAGTTTTCTTGCCAGCTGCATTTTCAAGGGTCATTACATATTTTCCTGCATCGTATCTATTACATTCTGTCACGATGAGAAGAGAGAAGGAATCAGTATTTTCAATATTGGCACGTGCTTTCAGAGGGATATCATCCTTGGTCCATGTAACTTCAGGAGTTGGACGTCCCTTAATTGGAACAAATACCCGAATGGTCAGTCCAGCTCTAACAACAAGAGTTTTTCTCAGCTCAGCATCTAATTCAAAATCAGGAGCCACTTCACGTTCCTTGATTTCAACATCTCGAATATGGGCTGGTTCACCGGCACCAGCATCATTGAGGGCAGTAATTCTAAAATTGTATTTGGCTCCTGTCTGGAGATTACAAACAACAAATTGGGTAATTCTTAGAGCAGTTCCAATGGTATCCTTCACCCATGTATCTTCTCCTTCTTTTTGATGCTCCACAATATATCCAGTGATTTCAAGTCCACCATCATAATGAGGTTTCCCCCATGCTAGGCTAGCACTTGTTTTTGTTGTATCAGTTACTCTTGGGTTGGAAGGAGGTCCTGGTGGATCTAGAGTAATAAAAAAAAAAGGGCGGGGGGAGAAGACACTTGCTTAGAAACTGTTTTTATACAAAACTGTGCCAGTAATGCAGTGTGAAGGAATTTCTAAAAGCACAAAAATCATACTAACATGCAGCATCCTTGGTTAGTACTGGTTGAGAAACATCACTTGGTGGACCAATTCCTGCTCTGTTTTCTGCACTGACACGGAATTCATATTCATTTCCTTCTAGGAGTCCAGTCACCTTGCACCTAAGGTCTGATACTGGTTTCTTTGATACTCTGATCCATCTCACACCTTTCTTTTCTCTTCTTTCCACATGATAGCCAGTGATTTCACTGCCACCATCATCAATTGGTCTCTTCCAGCTCACAGTAACACTGTTTTTCGTAACATTTGATACTTCTGGTTTACCAGGAGGACCAGGAGGGCCTGGATAGGGGAAAAACAGATTTGGAACAATGTAAACACTCACACACACAGTGAAAGCAATTTATTGTAAAACCTTTTTGTGGCTTTGCTTACCAAATCTATCCACCATCTTAACTGGTTCTGACTGGGATGGTTCTCCCTTGCCATACTGGTTCACAGCTGAGACACGGAAGATGTACTCATTTCCTTGGATAAGCTTCGTAACAACATGCCTACAGGACTGGATGTCTTCTGCAACCTGAGTCCACAGCAGACGGCTGGTTTCTCTCTTCTCAAGTACATAGGACTTGATTGGTGATCCTCCATCTTCTGCAGGAGGTGTCCATGTGAGAGTAGCTTTTTCAGCTGAGACATTGCTGATTTCAATTGGTCCAGGAGGGCCTGGCACATCTAAAACTTTTACATGTACATTCTCTTGTTTAGTACCGAAAGGATTGGTTGCAGTGATTGTATATTCGCCAGAATCTTTTCGAGCTGCATACTTGATAGTAAGTGTGGAAGAGGTTGGAGTCGATTCAATGTGAACAGTCTCTGATGGTTTAAAATCTTTTCCTGCCTTGGACCATGCTGAAGTTGGCAGTGGTTTACCATGGATGCTAATAGCAGACATTGTGATGGTTTCTCCAGCTTTAACAGTCAGGCCATCTTTGACAGCAGGATCAATAACAATAGTTGGAGCCTCTGTAAAGGAAAATTGATTTGTCAGAAAAATGATGATTTAGAAGCTATATTAATGGAATAAAATGGATGTGTGCCTTTACTGGGAATACGCACCATACTCGTCCTTGCATATAATGGCTCCTGTACTTTCTGATGGAGGACTAATGGCTCCAGCAGTATTCTTAGCTCTAATTCTGAATTCATATTTTGAACCTTCAAAGAGGTCAGTTACTGTATATGCACAGTCCGGAACATTTACATGATTGGCCTTCGTCCAAGTCTTTGAAGGCAGATCACGTTTCTCCACTATGTAGCCAATTAATTTGTGTCCACCATCATATTTTGGTTCTGTCCAGATCAGAGTCACTGAGTTTCTAGTTATGCTGATAACTTCAGGCTTCCCAGGAGGATCTGAAAAGCAGCAACAGAAGGCAGAAATAGTAAGCTTGATCTCGGTGGACTTTTTAAACTCATGTAACACTCTCTTTCTCCAGGTAACTTACCAATGGGATCCAGGGCAACAATGGGTTCAGAGGGCAGACTGGGTTTACCAACCCCAGCTAGATTGATTGCCATCACTCTAAATTCATATTCTAAACCTTCAGTTAACCCTGTCACCCTGAAGTCTTTCATCCTTAGTGGAGTCTTGTTTGCACGCTTCCACAAAATGCTGTTTCTTTCTTTATATTCAAGGTGGTAACCTGAAGGAGAAAATGAACATGGAGAACAATAATTTTAAAAGGTAAATGTGAAAGTACAATTGACCTAATAAAAACAGTATTTCCCTTGAGCACCCTTGAAGTCTCTACTGGAAAGGAGTTTATATTGGCTGCCTTTGTGTAACCAATAGAAGCCCTTAGCAATAAGCTCAAGAACCTGAATGAAAAGAATAGAAAGCCCAACTCTTACCTGTTTGCAAAAGGTTCCTTGGCCACTACTTTTTTCTGTGCTCAATTACCTAACCAGTGGTCTTACTACCACCCCCATGTTCACCAATTCCAAATTCATTCTAAGTCAGTAAGCTGAAGCTATATTCCTATTCTTCAGGATAATTTTTTTGTCATCATCATAGCTTATTGGGCAAACTGATTCAGGCCTCACAGTCTTATACATTTAAACAAACATTATTCCAATTCACATACATCTCATTTTCATGTGTTCATTTATTACAATAGCCAAAGGTCTTTGGACAGCTAATTTTGCCACCTAAATATAGATGTACTACAGATTTATTTCATTTCTTTAGTTTGCTCTATTTGGAAGACTAGTGCTGCATTGTGAGGAAACAAAACCCAGTTCTTTAAAATCTCACATCATGATTTGTATTGGAAACTCTGGGAAGGAAAACTTAGGAGAATTGAAAGCAAGATGAAAGCCCAAAGAGTATACCTGTGATTGGTGAGCCACCTGTCTTTTTGGGGTCTGTCCATACTAAAGATGCAGAATCATGCCTAACCTCAACGATTTTGGGTGGTGGTGGAGCATCAGGAACATCTAGAAAATGTAATAAACATAAGAAGAATTATACTGGATCATAAAAAATAAAATAAAACATCGTACAATAAGCATGTTATGTTGGGCTTACCAAATGGATGTCTTGCAATTATAGGTTCAGATTTAAGACCTTCCCCTACTCCATATTTGTTTTCAGCGCTGATTCTGAAAGTATATTCATTTCCTTCATGAAGCCTTGTAACTCTAAAGGTAGTTTTCTGGACAGCAGATGCACATGTGACCCATTTATTATTCACATTGTCTCTCTTCTCAAGGATGTAGTTAGTGATTTCTGAACCACCGTCATCTTTTGGAGGACCCCACTTTAATGTCATAGCATCAGCTGTGACTTCCTCAAATTTCACAGGCCCCGTTGGAATTCCAGGTTTGCCAACAACCTTCATGGAAATAGTGCCTTCTTTGGTGCCAGCAACGTTCTTCAGTGTGATTGTATATTTTCCAGCATCATTTTTATGGCAGTCACGTACCAGGAGCGTAGTGTTAACTGCTGTAGCTTCAAATGCAACCCTTCCTGTCTCAGTAAGGGCCAGATCGTCTCCTTTCTTCCAGGTCACAGTTGGTGCTGGCTTGCCTTTAATTGGGATTTTCAGACGGAAAGAGCTGCCTTCTCTAGCTATATAGCACAAGCCTGGCAGGTCTCTTAAGTCAAGATCAGGTGGCACTGTAAAACACAAGGTACTAAATAGTTACATGCTCAGTGCAGCAGTTTTATCCAACTGTGTTTTTCTAGTTACAATCAGTTCTCTGGTGTGATGGTACACCCTACAAAGCAGATTTTCAGACAGCTACAAGAGAGAGGCAAGGAGAAGAAAGCCCCATTGCATTAGCAGGCCTCCCTTAGTATAATTTTAAATTTAACCCAGTTAATGCAATTGCTTTGGTTCAGTAATATCCATTCTGCCCCTCCTGCTACCCTCCCCGCAATAGGATGAGAAAAGAAGGGCACGTGTCTTGTGGCACCTTTGTGGCATTTGCTGCTATGGACTAAGATGACTATCCCACTAGAAGTTCTATTCCTTGCTCATGTGGCACATACTGATGGGAGCAAAGGATGAGAACATGCAAATCTCTACTTACCAATATCATCCCTTGCTACCACTGTGATTTCACTAGGTGTTCCATACCCGGCTTCATTTTGTGCTCTCACTCGGAAAAGGTATTCTTTTCCTTCTTTTAAGTCTCTTGTAGAATACTGGAGATTCATCGACCTCATAACTTCATGCCACTGATTTTCAGCTGTCATTAGCTCAACAATATAAGCATTAATACGGCTTCCACCATCACTAATAGGCTTTTTCCATGATAAATTGCAAGATGACTTTGTGACTGCCAGAGCCTTTAAGTCTACAACGGGTCCCGGTGTTTCTGGTAGGGAGGAAGAATGGTATTAGTAAGGTTCGAAATAATATTAGAAACACAAGACCCTTTTAAAAGCTCGTTAGGATAAGACCATAAATTTCCTCACCAGAAGCTTTAACAGCATCCCGAGTTTCACAGGGGTCACCAATGCCATATTCATTCTCAGCAAAAACCCTGAAGAAGTATGATTTCCCTTCTTCTAAGTTAGAAATCCTGAAGCTTGTTTTTGGACACTCTGTGGTTACTGTGGACCATGATTTTCTCTCTGCATCACGTTTTTCAACCACATAGTTCTTCACTGGACTCCCACCATCAATTATAGGGGGCTCCCATGAAATGAAGGCAGAATCTTTCGATGCTTCTTTTACAATCAGATTAATAGGTGGTCCAGGAGTGTCTGTATTAAAACAAGTTAGCACATTGAATTTATTGAGAAAATATTTCATTCAAAAAATTATGTTTGTGTCTGTGCATGCAGGTATGTGAACACACACACATACACACACATTTATGTGTATATATGTGTAATTGGCAGTAGCTGTAGAACTTACCAAGCACTTTGACTACAATGGTGTATGACTTTTTGCCACAGCTGTTCTCCAGGTTCAGAACATACTTTCCAGCATCATATTTATTTACATTTTCACACCTCAGGAAGGTGTCAAAGTCAGTTGATTTGATGTCCAGTCCTTGCCTGTCTCTTAAGTTGGCATCCACTTTAGTCCACCAAATCTTTGGAGGGGGACGGCCTCTTACTGGCACATAAAGCCTCATTGTGACTCCAGCACGCAATACCAGGACCTTCCTCAATTCAGCATCAAGTTCTCCCTCAGGTGGAACTGTATTTTAAAATAAATATATATATAAAAGTAAAGATACATGCTTAAATGAACTATTGAAAATAGAAGGAAAATAGGAGAGACAGGGTGGAGTGGGCTGGGGTGGCATGGAAAGGAAAGGAAAGGACAAAACTTATGAAGAAACAACACAAGGAAAATAACACTCAATTATTTTAAAGGAGGAATGATGAGTAGAGAGGAAACCCCTCTAAAAGTTACTCTCAGTTGCAAGTTTTTATGTCATTTAACCAACGAATACATGGTTTTTCATATTCTTTAACATTCTTCTGAGTTAATATTTGAATTAACTATTCACTAATAGACAGTGATGTTTGAATTAACCATCACTAATAGTATTTGAATTAGCCATGTGAGGGGCTCGTCAAATGTGAGTTTCTGCTGAGATGTAACTGTTAAGAGGTTTCTATTCAAACAACTATGCTCATTTTTCACTCATCATGTTGTACTTTTCCACTGTCACTTTGAAGACAGGAACATTTTTCTGAACAGAAGGAGTGATTTCAGGATAATTTAGAATGTTGATAGCAATGCTGGCCCAAAAAGCAAGGTCTTCTATACTGCAGAAGATTTTAGGAAAGGCACCACATGATGTGCTATTGTTGACAGGTTAGAGATAGTAGTATATGGACAAGACAAATGCAAATTCATAAAACAGTTCCTTATGGATCCTCTGCTGTCTCTTAAGCCCTAAACTAAAGCTTCCATCCTTATTCCCCTCAAACTGCACTAATTCTAGCAGCATGATTGCTTTTCAGGATACTCACTTAAGATGTCTTTCGCTAGGTGCTTGTCTGGCACATCACTTGGGTCACTGTAGCCAACCTTATTGACAGCATAAACACGGAACTGGTATTCTGTGTTCTCTGAGAGTCCAGTCACAACATAATGGGTATCTGGCAAGTTCTTTGGCAAATTGCATCTGACCCAGTTATCTGTGTCTACTCGTTTTACTTCCACAAGGTAGCCGATAATGGGGCTTCCACCATCATATGCTGGTTTGGACCAAGACAGACTTATAGAACTACGTGTGCTGTCAACCACCTTGGGGAATGCTGGTGGGCCGGGAGGATCTGAGAATGAAAGCAAAAGGAAGTCACACAGAGCACAATTATAAATGGGCCACAGGATGTGGTCACACCTGCACACACAACCATACGAGATTTTTAAAAATACACATATATTCAACTTACACTGAGGATCTCGAGCGTATGCTGCCTTAGATGGGCCACTCGGTTTTCCTGGTCCAGCTTTATTCAGCGCAGTTACTCGGTATTCATACTCCGATCCTTCCTGGAGTCCAGTGGCCTTTATAGTTCTTTCAATAACTGGCTTTCTGTTCACTTTTGTCCAGTTAACAGCTTTAGTTTCCCGTTTCTCCACAATGTATCCAGTTATAGGGGAGCCACCATCATCAGCAGGTGGTTTCCAGCTTACAGTCATGAAGTCTTTTGTTATGTTACTAATTATAGGTGGCTCACAGGGTCCAGGAACATCTATAAATAATTATTTGAAATGTACTTCAGCAGCCATCCAAACACAAATCACCACCAACTGAAAAGAGGAAGCTACAACAATATGCTTACCATAAGGATTCTTAGCCACGGCTGGTTCAGTCAAGATTGGGTCACCCACTCCATATTTGTTTTCAGCGGAAATGCGGAATTGGTACTCATGCCCTTCAATCAGTTTCTCAACACTGCAGCTGGTGATTGGGACATTAGCAGTGACTTGAGCCCAGTTGGGCCTGCTGGTTTCTCGTTTGTCAACAATGTAATTAGTAATGTCTGATCCTCCATCTTCAAGAGGAGGTTCCCAAGAAAGCATTGCCCGATCTGAATACATGTTTGTAATCTTGACTGAGGCTGGAGGGCCAGGTTTGTCTGGGGAAAAATAGGCAGGGAGTCAAGTCTCACAACTGCAACTTTTTCTGATGTTTAAATAAAGTAACTTACATTAAACTTTAACCTACCTAATACTTTAAGTTTAATCGTTGCTGACTTGGAACCACTGGCATTTTCTGCAGTAATAGTATAGTCTCCCGTTTGTTTTCTAATCACACTGAAAAGCTCCACAGTAGATAAGTTCCTCTTGGTGGTTATCTTGATTCCTTCAGCTGGTTTGAGAATCTCTCCTTCCTTCTTCCAAGTAATAGATGGCATAGGCTTGCCAAACACATTCGCTTCAAGGCAAACATTGCTTCCAGCTTTTACTACAAGTAAGGATTTCATTCCGACGCCGAGCTCTATTTTTGGTGGTACTGAAAGGTAAATACATATATATAGATATTGCAAAGGGTACTTACTGGGAAGGTTACATTTTTTGCTTATTATTAACAGTATTCAGTTAATACATTACTTACCATTTTCTGGCTTAACAGTTATTGGGTCAGAAGGTTCAGAAGGAGAGCTAATGTTCACGGCCGTTTTTGCTATTGCTCTGAATTGGTACTGTGCACCTTCCTCCAAATCAGTTGCAGTGTATTCCTCTTGAGGTATTTGGTAAGGACTGGTATTGCATCGGACCCATTTATCTCCAGGCAGCTTACAGGCTTCAACAAAGTATCCAATTATCTTGCTGCCACCATCATGTTTTGGCCTTGCCCAGATAAGGGACACAGTACTCTTAGTGACGTCAATAACTTCAGGTTTACCAGGAGGATCTAAAAAAAAAAAAAGAAAGATAATCCAGCAAAATTAATTCTAAGACCCATTCATTTCACTGGAGCAGGACATCGCTTATGCTTAATGCCCTTAAGGAAATCAGTGAGGCTGAAAAGTTCTTCACATTGTCTGGATTTTGCCTTATATTACTAATATCAGCAATAAAATTTGAACAATAAGGGCAAAATGTTTTGCTTACCGACTGGCGTTCTTGCTGTAACAAAATCTGTTGGTTTACTAGGCTTGCTTGCCCCTGCTTTGTTCAGAGCATAGATTCTAAAGGTGTACTCAAGGCCTTCGATGAGGTTTGCACACGGGTATTCTGTGGATCGCACCAGGGTATCATTGGCCTTCACCCATAGCAAACTGTTCCTTTCCTTGCGCTCTATGAGATAACCAGTTATTGGACTGCCTCCATCACTGTCTGGCCTGTCCCATGCCACAAAAATGCAATCCTTGTTCACCTTGGTAACACGCGCGTTCTTTGGTTCACTAGGCACATCTGTAGAGGAAGAAATGAGAAAAAAATGCTGATCATTGTATTACTGCAAGCATTCTGTTGAGGACTGTACCACTTCTTGAGTCAGACATACCAAACGGAAACCTTGCAATCATCTTATCGGATTGAAGTGGCTCGGAAATGCCAAAACGATTTTCAGCGCGAACACGGAACATGTATTCTTCTCCAGGGGTTAGTTTGCCAACTCTGCAATTTGTCTTTGTGACAGAAGCTATTGCTGTTATCCAGTCTCCCCTGCTGACATCACACTTTTCAACCACATAGTTGGTGATGTTACTACCGCCGTCCTCAAGAGGAATGTGCCATGACAAAGAGCAGGCATCAGCATCTATATCTGAAATTTCAAATGGTGGCTGTGGTGGACCAGGGGCATCTGTAGAATGATATAAAAAATACAGGTTTAAGGTGATTGTGGATCAGATTAAAGGCAAATATGTAAAGAATCAAGTATGGGAAGGAAAATGCAGAATACCCATGACAACCACTTTGATTTTCTGAGTAGCCACTCCAGAGCTGTTTTCAGCTGTCAGAGAGTAATAGTCGCTGTCTTTCCTAGTTACGTCTTTAATGATGAGGACAGAAGAGCCATCTCCTTTATGCACAGCCAGGCGGCTGGATGGAAACACATCTTCATTGCCTTTCATCCATTTACACGTTGGCTGAGGTTTCCCATAAATATGTGCTTCGACTCTGAGTTTCTTCCCAGCCTTTAAACTGATATGATCTGGCATCAGAATCTTAGGTGGCACTGAAATTAAAAAAGTGAAAGCATGAGAAACCCAGAGTTAAATGCAATAAATAAATAAATGGCCAACGTACTTGGTATTCCAAATTTCTTGACACGAGGACATCATAAAGAATATACAATTCTGTGTAACCTTGTTGTGTGGAAATGTAAAAAACAAAACACTACTGAAATGCTGCATGTTGGGACCAACATCTAACACTTCTCATTATAGAACAAACATCTAACACAGTGATTGGGAATTGATAGAGGAGAATCGATGGGTGTAAGCTGTTTTACTAAGTGCCAATAAATGGATTTTCCACATGTCTACTTATGTTTTCGTCACAGCTTGAAGCACTAGATGAAATCCACTTCCTTTCCTGCTCTTCCACCACATCACCTCTATGTGGCAGTGTGTACATGTCTGCTATATAGGAACAATGCTTTAAAAAATAATACTGCATTTTCTCTGTTCTAAAAAATCTTCCTGATCATACTTGTCAGACAAGAAACAAAACTGGAGAGTTGCATCTACATTGTCATCTAAAGAACTCATATACAACATAAGTAGAGAATAATAAGGGCACATTAAATGCTCACAAAGAGAAGCTCAGCACATCGTTCTAATTATCTTTATTATGTTACTTCTAACTAGAAGAAATAGGACTCTAGTTAAACAACTCAAAATCATTCCACCAAATTCAAAATAAATTCCACTGGTGCAAATGATAATAGTTACTTACTGAGTTGTTCTTTAATTTCGAACATGCCTTCTGTTTCTCTGGGCAAACTTACTCCCACAGCATTTCTAGCAGCCACTCTAAATTTGTATTTCTTTCCTTCCTTTAGGCCAGCAACAACAATGTTGAGATCTTTTACAATGGAATACTGTGTCCAGTGATCTTCAGCATGACCCTCTTGCTGATATGAAATAATGTAGCCATCGATTTTGGACCCCCCGTCACGCAGCGGAGGCAACCACGCTAGGGTGGCACGGTCCTTTGTAATTTCAGTCACTTCAACTTTCCTTGGAGGATCAGGTTCACCTTGAGAATAAAGCAGGCAGATACAGTGGAACAAACAATTTTAGCAAACAATACTTTATTATTATTAAACGTCTTCCTGTGATTTGTTACTATGCTGATTTAACAGAATATAATGTTAACAGTTCATTAATTTAAATGTTCTTTTGAACATATAATGGGATATAACCAGTGGTTCCTAAATATCATAGCACTACCCTATTCTAATTTGCTTATTCTCTGTGAATTGCTCATTTCCATGTGATTAAAAATGCAGAAAAAGCTTCTGAATTAAATGTCTAATTTCTGCCTCTATTGACTACTATGCTGAGGTTTTTAACAGTTCTAAATAGAAAATGGGGGAAAGGTTATGTCAGCTGCTTTTAACAGGCTTGGCAGTATTAATTTTTCTTTGTTATTCAGGTAGATTTTTGTTTTCAATTTCTAAAGTGAATTTTTATTGCTGCCTGTATTTTATACTGTATTTTATTGTATTTTTATGAATTGTTATAAACTGCCCAGAGAGCTTCAGCTATTAGGCAGTACAGAAATAAAATATATGTCAGCAATAATATTGGTACAATTCAACAAAGCTATATGTATGCATTAGTGGATATTCATTGAATTGCACCAAATGGTTAAGCAAAGTTTAAATAGGATTAGATTTACAGTCAAATCTGAAACACATTTCCCTGAAAGTAGATTCCACTGATTTCAGTATAAGTAGAGCCAGAATAAAGCACAGCCCTTGATTTCCCGTCTTGTGCATAGCAATTCAGAACTAACTCCCAGTGAGTTCAATGGGACTTACTTCCAAAACTAAAGCTGGGAGAATATTCATTAAAGACAGACTCTGGGACAAACTATGTAGATGATGCTTTCTGATAATGCGACACCTGCTCACCTGTACATAATCAACTTTGACTCTAACCTTTTTAATGTGACTTTTCCAACAATGGAACCAGCTATTGTTTCCTAGCTGCTGGTGCATTGGATAATTTAATAGTGATGAAGAAAAGATTACTGATTTGTTATATACAATATGTTGCCATTCAAACATATGCAAGGTCAATTGATTTTGACTGAGCAAAAGTACAAAATTGGAATCTGTTGGATGAAATAATTCATAATCTATATGATAAATGACTTACTTAGTGGATCTGTTGCCAGGATTGGCTTTGGTGTGTCTGTTGGAACACCGGGACCATATTCATTGACGGCTGTTACTCGGAAGAAATACTCTGTCCCTGGCATAAGATTAGCAACTTTGAAACTAGTCTTCTTTACATCATCGACAATTTTTCCCCATGTCTTTCGATCAGCCTCTCGTTTTTCCAAGATGTAATGTGTTACAGGACTGCCACCATCATTTTCAGGTGGTGTCCATGAAAGCTGGCATGACGTTTTTGTAACATCTGAAACTTTGAAATCTGCAACAGGTCCAGGAGTATCTATGGAGGAAATACAAGCATATATGTACATTATTGAGTCACACTTCAAAATAAAATAGCAGATTTCTTAGAGAAGAAATTACAGTCATCAATGCACTGACACATTGGCTGGGTTTGCATGACATGACAAGCAATCTTGCACTGTTTCTTTGTCACACAGATTTTTGCCCAAACTGACTAGTCGAACAATCAGGTGGTTACCTGGCCAGTACACTTCCTGTGTCTGTTGCTAGGGAGCTGAGGGCAGTAGAGACTGGAGGCTGGAAGTGGCCACTTCTGTAGCCACTCTTCTAGGGGCCGCTGTGATGCTTCCAAACTAACAATGGTAAAATGGTGATCTTGGGTATGGATAGCTGGAGAAGCCATAGTGAAGCATTTTCTCTGTGGTTTCAGAACACTAAGCTTACTGGGTCTGGATGACACAACAGCCCCACAATGGTAAGATTTCACTATGGTTTCTTGTGTCATGTGAACCCACGCATTATCAAATCAGAATAGATGATAAAATTAATTCTGTTACTTACCAAGGACACGGACATTTACAAAAACAGCCTTTTCTCCAGCAGGGTTAACAACTGTCAAGGAGTATTTGCCTGAATCATCACGTGTAGAGTCAGGAATAACACAAAAGGCCATTGTGTCAACCAGGTCAACTTGGCCCCTCCTAACCACATTATCAATTCCCACTTTCCTCCAGGTGACTTTAGGTGCTGGTCTCCCTCTCACAATGGCAAAAAGCCTAATGGGGCATCCTGCTCTGACTACGAGCAACTTTCTCAGACTTGCATCCAAATCAATCTCAGGAGCTTCTGAAAAATAACATAAAAAGATAACAAGTTTAGCCCTGGGATGTTAATTTCTAAGACAGTAAATAAATTGTATGTAATGGCTGGTAGGCAAAATTACCAAGTATTTCTTTGGGAGAAACAGCTTCCTTCAACTCAGCTGGCCGGCCAATGCCAACCTGATTCTGGGCTGAAACACGGAACTCGTATAGTTCTTTTTCATCCAGGCTTGTCACAGTAAATTCTGTATGAATAACTTGTGCAGCAACATTACATCTCTTCCATCCTTCATCAGGACCTGCTTTTTCAGTTTTTGGTCTCATTTCTACCACATATCCAATAATTGGAGCGCCACCATCATAGAGTGGTTTTCCCCATCCAAGAGTAATGGAGGTCTTTGTGCTATCAACAACCTTCAGATTAGTGGGAGGACCTGGCGGTTCTGGAAGATTATATAAAAGTACAGCAATAAGCATTCTAGTGAATCAGAGGAAATTGTTATAAATGAAACGATTAGCAATACAAAAATATATGGAAGATCAGTACCTATTGGGTCTCTTGCAATTGCTGGTCTTGATGGGAAACTTGGCTCACCAACACCAATTTCATTTTCTGCCTTGACACGGAACTGATATTCGTATCCTGGAATAAGATCTTGAACTTTTTTACGTCGTTCTGGGATTGGAGTTTTGGTAACAGGAACCCATCTCAATCCCCGTTTTTCTTTCTTCTCTAATATGTAGCCTGTAATTGATTTTCCACCATCATATTCTGGTGGATTCCAAACTACAGTCATCTCATCTTTGCTGACTCTTGTCACTTCGGGAGGATCAGGGCGACCAGGTCTGTTATACTTGGTTTTTGCTACAATGGGCTTTGTCTCTGTTGGTGGACCAGTGCCCATTTTATTCTCTGCACGAACCCTGAATATGTATTCATTGCCTTCTATGAGATGTGTTACGTGTATAGAGGTCATTATCACAGAGGAAGAACATGTGGTCCAAACCATTCGTTTGCTTTCACATTTTTCCACAATGTAGTTCTGTATTTCACAACCACCATCATCCTCAGGTGGGTCCCAGGTGATTGTACACCGGTCACTTGAAACATCAGAAGTTTTCAAATTTTGTACAGGTCCCGGTTTGTCCAAAACATTTACAGTAGCATATGCTACAAAGCTACCAGCTGGATTAGTGGCGGTAATAACATATTTCCCACCATCAGTACGCCTTGATTTTGAGAGAAGGAACTTAGAAAAGGTTGAAGTTGTTTCGATTTTGGCTCTTGGAGATTTGGATAGATCCTCAGCATCCTTTGTCCAAGATACTTCTGGTTGTGGCTTGCCTCTAAGCCCTGCTTCAATTTTAATTGGTTCACCAGCTTTCACTGTTAATACGCCAGCTAATTTTAGCTCAAGTACTGGTTTCTGCACTTCTTCTTTAACAACGACTTCGCTTGTCTTTACCCAGTTACTTTCACCTGCTTCATTCTTGGTCTGAACTCTGAATTGATATGTTTTATTTTCAATGCATTTGTCAACCATGTAGTGTGTTTCTTTAATGCTGCCTTTGTGTACCCTTTCCCACTCATCTGAATCCTTCAGTTTTCTCTCAACATGGTAAGTTAAATTGGGACTGCCACCATCATAGTCTGGCCTCCTCCATTTGAGATATGCAAATGTCTTTCCTGTTTCCGCAATGTGAAGGTTTTCAGGTTCACCTGGCCTATCAATGGGATTAATGGCAAGGATTGGTGTTTTCGTCTCAACAACTGGGCCTGGGCCTACTTTGTTTTCTGCACAAACACGGAAGAAATATTCCTGATTTTCAGTAAGATGTGCTTTTACCAGTCGTTTAGTTAGATCAGAAGAAACTATTGACCAACCTCTCTGATTAGGTTTACGATATTCTACTATATAATTGGTAATTTCTGAGCCACCATTATCTTCAGGATTCTCCCAAGAAACCATACAAGAATCTTTAGTAACATAGCTTACTTTCAGATTCCGGCAAGGGCCAGGCCTATCAAGGACATTGACAATGGCTGATGCTTGGGCATGTCCACTGCTGTTTTTAGCTGAAATAAGGTATTTGCCATGATCTGCTCTTGTAGCTGCTTTCACTTGCAGTTCTATGTGAGGGAATTCATGAATTATTTCAACACGCTTATCTTTTATTAGTGCTTTGCCCTCTTTAGACCATGTTATGTCAGGATCTGGTCTGCCTTTCACTTTGCCAACAATCTTTATTGTTTGACCTACTCTGACTGTAATTACATCACGGCATGTCAAATCCAGCTCTAGTTCCGGAGGAGTGAGAATGTCTTTAGCAAGAACTGTTTCTGGCAATTCCCTGGGTTCTCCCTCTCCTACAATATTAGCAGCTTTTATACGGAATCTGTATTCATTTCCTTCAATTAGTCCAGGTACTGTAAAGGCACACTGTCTGATCAGTTCATCTTTATTAATTCTATTCCATTGTGTAGTTCCGCTTTTCTGGCATTCTACAACGTATCCCAGAATAGGGCTACCACCATCTTTGAGTGGCTTTGTCCATACAAGTTCAGCTGTTTCTCTGGTCTTATCTTTGAGCTTTGGATTAATAGGAGGTCCAGGAGGCATGATTGGTCGTGATGCTTTTATTGGGTCAGAAGGTGGAGATGGTTTACTTAGGCCTACGCTGTTTTCTGCAAAAACACGGAATTCATATGTGTTGCCCTCAAAGAGGCCTGTGGCTCGGAACTTCAGATCAAGCACTGGTGATTTATTGACACGTACCCACTTGCCTGAGATTTCACGGCGTTCAAGAATGTATCCAATTATTGGACTTCCACCATCAGATTTGGGTATAGTCCAAGTTACTGTTGCAGCATTTTCTGTAATATCATGAACTGTTGGTTTACCAGGTGGGGATGGTGGGTCAAACATGGTCTTAGCAACTGCTGGTTGTGAATCAAGAGGTGGACCAATGCCTATCTTATTCTCTGCACGGACTCTGAAAACATATTCATAGCCCTTCTGTAGACGTGGGATTTTCATTCTAGTTTGATTAACTCCTGAAGAGACAACTCCCCATGTTTCTTTCTTTGACTCTCGCTTCTCAACAATGTAATTAATCACAGGGCTTCCACCATCATCTTTAGGAGGTCGCCAAGAAATAACCATGTGATCTGGAGTTACTTCTAGTATATCAATTGGGCCAGTTGGAGGACCAGGAACATCCAAAACCGTTAGATGAACAGGTACAGTTTTGCTTCCTGCTATATTAGACACTGTGAGGAGATACTCTCCAGTGTCTTTTCTCGTACAGCTTTTTATAGTGAGAACAGTTGAGTAGTTATCTGTATCAATCTTGTAATTGCCTTCTGATTTGATCTCAGTACCATCAGTTGCCCATTTTGGAGTGGGAACAGGTACACCTCTCATGATTGCAGGGAATCTTACTGTGCTGCCAGCTTTAACAACAAGGCCTTCTATTAATTTCACATCAAGCTCAACAGATGGTGGCACTGAAATAAAAAATGAACACAGAGACATTATCATATGGTTTCCCCATTCGAATAGTTAAATTATGCAACGAATCCTAAAACTATTCATAGTAGTAGAAATTTAGAAGTTACCTAATTTTTCTTGGCACTCTATTGGTATGGTTGTATCTGGAAGACTAAGGCCCACAATATTTTGAGCTTTGACGCGGAATTTATAAATTTTTCCTTGTTGCAGACCAGTGACCACGCATTCTGGCACAGGAACTGTTTTGAATTTCGTCCAGTCCTCTGTACCTTCTTCTTGATACTCCACCAAAAATCCAGTTATTTCAGCACCACCATCACGATCAGGCCAATTCCAAACAAGAGAGACTTCTGTTTTGTCAACGTCTACATGATGCAAGTTCTTTGGTGGGCCAGGCGGATCTTTAAAAGCAAGATAAAATAGAGCTTACTTTTCTACTTTTAAATGCACAAAAACATTCCCAGATGCTCATGTATAATACACAAATTAACACTATTACCCATGTTTCAAAACGCCCTTTAGATACAAAATGAACTTTTTGTGAACTCACGAAGTGGATCCATAGCCTTGATTGGCTTGAGGGTTTCAACGAAAGGACCTCGTCCATACTGGTTCTCAGCAGCAACACGGAAGAGGTACTGTGTGCCTTCCATAAGGTACTTAGCTAACATGCTGAGCTTCTTGGAGGAAGAGGATATAGGTAACCACTGAGCAGCAGCAACATCTTTCCTTTCCACAATATAGTTGGTAATGACAGAGCCACCATTGTCTTCAGGTTCCTTCCAAGTCAGGTAGCAAGAATCTTTTCTAACTTCACTGACCTGCAGATTCCTAGGAGGCCCAGGCTTATCTGGAAAACAATTGAATCAAGAAGAATGGTTCAATAAAAAAAAATATGTGACCCATATATGTCTTTAAATACAATGCTAAATTTCCTTCTTTCCTTATCATCATATACATATTATTTTCATTCTGAGAGATTCAGAAAACACTTGTAAACCTTCAAGATTAGTTAGAGCAGCAAATGGGAGGGAGAGGGCCTTCTCAGGAGGTCTGTAGTTTAGGAAGTCGCCTCCCAAGGACTATGCAGCTGGCCCCCTCAGTTATGGTATTTTAAAAAGTTTTGAAATCCCATCTGCTTCAAAGGGCTTTTAATTTTTTGTGTTATTGTTCTTCTTGCTCTTCTATTGAAATTTTATTGCTGAGGCTCAAGAAATGTTTATATACTGTTTCAATTTTATTTTAATGTGCTGTTGTTTTTGTACTTCTGTAGTTTAAAGATCTGTTATGATACCGCATATTTTTATTTTTATACTTGCATTTTGTTCACTGCCTTGGATGGCCATTCTTCAAAAAGGCGGCTTATAAGTATTTAAATAGCAAATATTTTCCTCAGCTTTACTACCGAAGATAAATGCAATTCTGTTATCAATATTTGCTACATTTTATTTTCCAAATAGAAGTGTTAAAATAATTGTATTAATTACCTAGCACAAGGACTTTTACAGAAACTGTCTTTGATCCAGCTGGATTCTCCACAGTCAGAGAATAAATCCCTCCATCTTCATGGGCAGCATTGCGAATTTCTAGCTTACTGCCAACCTTTGTAACTTCAATATCTGCTTTTGCAGGAGCTTCCTTATCTTCTTTCTTCCAGGTCACTTTTGGGAATGGAATTCCTTTAATTACAGCACTGAGTCTCAGTGTACTTCCAGCTTTCACATGTTGTTCCCGTGCCATGTTAGCATCCAGGATTAATTCAGGGGGCTCTGAAAAAAGAGACTTCATTTTCAGAAGACATGCTCATTTGGGCCTTTAAAACAAGCCTAAATATCATATTCTACTTACCAAGTCTATCTTTGACTTCCACCGGGTCACGAACATAGGCTGGCTCTGATTCTCCTGCTGCATTGACTGCCATGACTCTGAATTTGTACTTGAGACCTTCCGTGAGGCCAGTGACGTCGTATGTTGTCTCAGGGCAGGATTCTGCTTTGTAATTGGCTTTTTTCCACTCCTCATCGCCAACCTTTTGGTACTCAATGAGATAGCCTATAATCTTGCCACCTCCATCATGACGTGGTGGTTGCCAGGACAAAAGCACTGAATTTTTGGTTTTATCCACTGCTTCAGGATTGATTGGTGGGCTCGGTTTAGCTGTTAAAAAAAAAAGCACTGGTATAAAGAATCTGAAAAGGATAATAATTGCTCTAAAATAATATGACTACTTTATGGACACTTGATTAAATGTGTTATAATTTACCAATTGGATCTTTAGCAAAGAATGGTTTTGATGGAGGGCTAAAATCACCAATGCCAATTTCATTTTCTGCTGCAACTCGGAACTCATATTCACAGCCTTCAAGAAGATCTGTTACCCTGAACTGAGTATCTGGGTAAATTGGTTCTCTGGTGGCTCTTGCCCATCGGTTAGACATGGTTTCCTTCTTTTCAAGTATGTAATTTGTTATTGGTTTTCCTCCATCATATGGCTTTTTCCAGATAACTAATGCAGAATTTTTGGTGATATCCTTAACGATTGGTTGCTCTGGTGCATCAGGAACACCTGAAAAAATATGTTAACAGTTTAAAACCATTTTATATAAAAAGAAATATTAAAAATAAGAGAAGTAGAAACATGGCAGAGATGCATGTGAAAAAAGTACGCTAGAAAATAAGCAACGTACTGAAACGATCCTTTGCCTTCATTTCATCAGATTCTAGAGGATCACTCATGCCATACAAATTTTCAGCATAAATTCGGACAACGTAGTCTCTTCCTTCTATTAATTTAGGCACTTTGCATGTTGTTTTCACGCTGGCTGATGTGACTGGCATCCAAAGATCTCTGTTTGCATCTCTCTTCTCAATTATATAATTTGTAACTGGACTGCCACCATCATCCAGAGGAGGTTTCCAGGAGATAATAAAATGATCTTTATGTACTTCATTGAAAATAACTGGGCCCACTGGAGGTGAAGGACGGTCTGTTTGAAAGCAAAATGAATTTTATACTTAGATTTCAAATAACAATGCACAGTTTGAAGAGTCCTAGCAAACCCAGAAAGTTAGGAAACTAGAAAAGACACATCAGTTAATAAAGTTGTACAAATTGGTATTACTAAAATAGTTATTTCTTTATTGTTAGTAAATGATATCCCCCTTTCCCTTTCATAAATCATCAATTCTGATTTAATTTTCACAAACTAAATTTAAATATAGATCAGTTTTATTATGATCTTTTACTGCAAGTATATTTCATTATGTTTATAAACTGGGAATTAAAGATGTGAAATATGATCCACTTATTAAAATGCTGTAATTGGGCACAGAAAGGCTTGCATTCATATTGTTGATATTCAGGATCTTTGCCTGCAATTTATTTAGAGAACAGTAATTCCCAAACTGTGCACTGCAAGATAACTACAAGAGAGCCATGAGAAATTAACTACTTTTTAAAGAATAAGAATCTTTTGGTGATGCAGTTAAGAAATTTTGGACTCTGGACTTAATGGTTTTGCTGGGGTGGGACACACTCTTTCTATGGTCATGTGTATTGCTTCACTTCCTTCAAAGTATGGAAAGCAGCCCTGTTCCATCTCAAGTCCATTCTGCTGAGTGGGAACCAAGCTTCTGCCATAAACTCCTGCCTGGATGGCCCCACTGGAAAGCCTCCAACCCCTGAAGGTCCTTCCAGATGTAGCACTCCTAGCACCCCCAGAAGGCATTCATGGATGTAGATTAAAATCAGGGGGATATCTAAAGTTTTCCCATAAGAGGTCGTAACCACCAAAGTTCCTCACAGCACATATTGACTAAATGTTAGCAGGTTACTCTAACCTGATTTGTGATATGCCATCCTATCTGTATTGTAACAGCTCTACTTCCTATCTCATCGGCAAATAAGTTATTATAGCACTAAAACAGCACTTACCAACCACAGTGACTTGACAGAAGCCCTTTCTAGATCCTGAACTGTTTTCTACAATTACACAATATTTGCCGGAATCTTCACGGACAGATTTTAATACCCCTAAGCAAACAGTGGATGGAGTGGTCTGGATCTTTGTCCGTTCGTCTTGTTTCACTGAAATGTCATCTTTGAGCCAAGTAATCTTGGGAGCTGGTTTGCCCGAGTAGCGGCCAGTCAGACTGAAAGCTTCTCCAACACGGACAGTGAGCTTTTCTCTGATATCAAGCTCAAGTTGTGGAGGAGCTAAAGCCATGATTAAAGAAAAAGAAAAGTCAGGGCAATTTGCAAAAGGTTATAGGACAAATGCACATAGGTTGGCTTGGATTCCCCTTCATCCCAAACAGAAACATACCAATTTCATCTTTGCATGTGATGGGCTTTGTGCAAAATGATGGTTTGCCTTGTCCCACAATATTACAAGCGCTCACACGATACTCATAAGTGTCGCCTTCTTTCAGTCCTTCTACTGTGTACTTCCTGTCAAGCATTTTCTCTTTTGTAACTCTAGTGAATTTCTCTTTTCCAATAAGACGGCTTTCCAAAACATACATGGTTATATCAGAGCCACCATTGTACTTAGGTGGGTTCCAGGTCAATGTAACAGAATCCTTTGTCACTGCTTTCACTTCAAGGTCCTCAGGCCTCTCTGGTACAGCTGAAAAGAAACATTTACAATACGTTGAGTATGTTTCCCCAGGCCTATTTTGTGGTCATTAATGCTAACATGAACAAACACACATGACGTACTTATTGGGTCTCTGATTAAAAGCTCTTTTGTTGTCTCAACAAATGGGCCCATGCCAATGATATTCTCGGCAGCAATTCGGAAGAAGTATGCCTTGCCCTCAATCAGTCCCTGAACAGTAGCATTCTGCCTGGTGACTGTATAGGTTACTGGTGTCCAAGCCCGGTGGTCTGCTTCACGTTTTTCAATGATGTAGTTGGTGATGGCTGAACCACCATCATCTTCAGGAGAAAACCATGTAAGCTTGCAAGAATCATTGGTTAGGTTCTCAGTGAGGAATGGGATGCCAACTGGGCCTGGTACATCTGCAAAGGAAAATAACATTCAGATGATGAAATTTGAGGCCTCAATAATTAAGATGAACTTGAGGCCTTAAGAATAATTCAGTAGAGATCGTCAACTTGCACTGCTTACCTAGCACATCAACAATTATAGTCTTCTTTCTTTCTCCACCAGCATTTTTAGCAAGAAGGGTGTAGATGCCCTGGTGACTTCTCTTGCAGTTCTTTATGACCATAGAAGAACTGATAGCAGTTTCCTCGATTTTAGCCTCTTCTGGAAGTGCTCTTTCATCCCTTGTCCATGTAATTGTTGGAGGTGGCTTTCCTGAGACATAAGCTATAATACGGATCACCCCACCAGCATGAACAACGATTCTGTCTTTCACATGAGCATCCAAGAAGAGGTCAGGAGGAACTGCAGAAACAAACAATGGTATTTTATATGTGGCCTTCTGTTCTTTTATGCATATAAGAAAAATAGACAAAAAAAAAAGGATATTTTAGGCTAAGAAATACCTATTCTGTCCTTTATTTCAATTACTTCAGTAACTTCTCCAGGTTCTCCAATACCAGCAGCATTTACAGCTCTGACTCTAAATCTGTAGAAACCTCCTTCTTTTAATCCTGTCAAAACAAACTTGGTTCCTCTTATTTCTCTATCTTTTACCTGAAATTGAAAAGTAATCTCAAGTCAGATAAAACCAGAAATTATTATTCCTTTAGGTCAGAATGTTCCTAAAATGTGCAAATCTGAAAGAAATATGGGTAGAAGGGTATTGGACTCAGTAATTGACATGTCAGTTTCCTTGTACAAGACCTTGTGGAGTTCTCACATTTATTTCACATGTGAAATAAATAACAGTGGGTAGAATGACCATCATGTCTGAGATGTCAATCATCTCAGCAAACAGTAATAAAGGTGGATGCTGCATCTACTTTTCTAACTCAGATTGCATTTAGCCATGGTATCTCCAGGAAATAAAAGAACATGAAAAGATCCTTATGTTCTTGAGTGCTTCTAGTGAAAATAAGAATTTGTATACAGATTTTTTTTGACAGCATCCTAGGGAAATTTAAGCAGACATCTCTTAAAGCAACTTAATCATGCTCAATGACTAGTAATTCTGAAATTATACAATTGTTTTACTAACTAACATTTTACAAAATAATTTGGGTTTTGAAAAAGTTTAACCAAGGGTGGCGGGGGCAACAACAAAAATACATTGTGATGCAGCTGCAATGCCAGAGGCCAAATGCTGTAACCTTTCCTCGGCTGCTGCTTCTTCCCATCATACAGAAGTCTTCCCTTTCCTCTCTTTCATTTCTTCCTTCTCCCTACTTCGTGTGCTGCCCCTCATTACACTACCTTGCTGCTCTCATTCCTATCACCACCACAAGTCACCAGCTAGGCCACTGTGAAGAAGTGGAGACTCTTTCAAACAGTCTGAGCTTGTCATTGTCCCTGTGCTTGTCATTGTCCCTCAGTATGTCCAATCAATACGCTCTGCTATAACAGATAACAGTTCTTGAAGCACCTACCTTTTCCCATTTTTCTGTCCCTTCCTCTTTAAATTCAACAATATAACCAGTGACTTTAGACCCGCCATCTTTTAATGGTGGAGCCCACTCAAGGTCTACTGATGATTTTGTCCAATCAGTAACTTTTGGAATAGGAGGACCGGGTGGAGCTGAAAAACACCATTATAATATTTTGTAGTAAAACATTTATCACATATAAAGTATTTCTATACCACTTCTTGGTGGTATGTTTTCCTTTTTCACAAAAATGTCAATCAAACTATTTACCAATTGGATCTCTTGCAGTGACTGGATCAGATGGCAAGCTTGGTGGGCCAACACCAGCTGCGTTAATGGCATATACACGGAACTGATAATCTGAACCTTCAATTAGGCCGGTCACTTTGTAAGAAACTCCCAAAGGCATAGGTTTGATAGGATCGCGATTCACCCTTGTCCACCTCTTTCCAGTGGTTTCTTTACGCTCCAGCCAATAACCTGTTACTGGTGAGCCTCCATCATATTCTGGCTCCTCCCAGTTGACAGTCATTGAATCATGAGTGACGCTGCTAACTGTTGGCTTGTCACAAATTCCAGGCACAGCTAGGAAAAAAGGTACAAAGTGTGTGAAAACAAGTACTGAACATTGAATTAACCTATTACTGCTCATTTGTGTATTTATTTATTTTATTTATTTATTAAAACATTTTTATGCCGCCCCATTCGCCGAAGCCTCGGGGCGGCTTACAACAAAAAATTAAAATAACATTTTAAAATATATACAATAAAATACAAATATATAATATAAAACATACACTATAAAACAAGCCGCCCTGGCCAAATAAAATTCAATAATATTAACATTTAAAATAATGCTTAAATAAAAAGGTCTTCGCCTGGCGCCGAAAAACAAATAATGACGGCGCCAGGCGGACCTGTATGGTACTCTGTGCTGTATAGTATTCAACAATGCAGCTCTTTCTCAAAGCTGTCTTTCTCAGCTTTTCATTGCAGCTTTAACAGGCAGCCCAACCCAGTCCTTTTCATTTCACAACTGTTGATCTCTGCCCCACTTCTATAGGACTCCAAGCAGCTTCCCTGCTATAACTTATTGTCAAGAGGAATTCTCTAATTCTCAGGCCCATCTGCTAAAAGCCGTGCAGTAAGAGCCAATGAACAGCAAGGCTCGTTCCCAGTGTTGGAATGAGGTGTGTGTGTGTGTGTGTGGGGGGGGAAGAGTTCCTTGCTGCAGCATCCATACTTGATCATGTACAGTAGAACATAGGATTTTACTTGCTAACTCAGATATTTTCGTATTTTCTTTTCTATGATAAAACCTGGTAAAAAGAATGTCCATAATGGTGTGTGTGCATTTGTGAGTGCACACACATGCACACACATACCATCCATAATAGTACACAATGTAGATGCACCTGAGATCCATCCACTTTATCTAATATTACAAACATGTTTATGAAGATCCTTAAAAGCTATTATAGATATTTTAAGGTGCAATCATTTGCCCCCTGAAACAGACCTTGAAGTTTGGAGAGAAAGATCGAATCTTATTTCCTCCTCCATCCTCCAGAGAGGGATCCATGCCCCTCACTCTTCTGAGGAACTCCAATGTTAGAAAGGGGGAGCAGGATTGGGGCATGGTGTGGGTGAAAGTTTGGATCCAAAGGGTCCAGAGCCCTCCTGGCCCCCAAACATATCACCCCCAACACACTTTCACACAGAACGAACATTCAGAACAGCCCCATTTCTCTGAAATAACTGATGAAAAGAAACACGACTGAAGAGCAGCAAATACTGCTTCTCCTTCCCTGATAGAACTTAAGAAAGGATGGTCTACCCCAACCTTAGTGTGGTCAAACTGCACTATAAGTTTGCTCTGCTACTTTATGTAGCAGCTATCTTCTTATCCAATTAATTTAATTCTATATGTTCTACTTTGTCAGAGTCCTCCAACCAACACAGATTTGAGACAGTTATATACATACTGAAAAGATTTCTTGCTGTTTCAGGTTCACTATCAAGAGGTTCTCCAACACCATATTTATTCTGTGCCATTATGCGGAAGACATATTCATGGCCTTCCAATAGTTTGGGAACTGTGAAGATACACTCCTTAGGTTCCTTGGTTACAGGGACCCATGTCCTTCTGTTTGCTTCTCTCTTTTCAATAACATAGTTAGTTATTTTTGAGCCACCATCATCTTTAGGAGGAAGCCAAGACAATGTCATTTGATCAGCTGAAATGGATTCAAATTTAATGGGTCCTTCTGGTGGCCCAGGACGACCTGAAAATACATACAATACAATATTCATCCATGTTAAAAATGAGCACTGCATAACAAATTCTAAACTGGGTTGCTGAAACCAAAAGCATGTAATATTTACCCAGAACATTCAGTCTCATCTCCTTTGAGGCTGTTCCAAAATTATTGACAGCAGTTATAGTATAGAGGCCAGTATCATTTCTGCGAGACTGCTGTATTAATAAAGTACAAGAATCTTCACCAACAATCTTGTTGACATGTTGATCATACAGCACTGGCATTTTGTCGTCAGGTTTCTTTGGAGGAGCTTTAACCCAAGTCAGTGTGGGGAAGGGCACACCCTTTACTTTGGCGACAATGTTAATATCTGTTCCTTCTTCTGCCTCCATAAATTCACAGAGTTCAACAGATGGAGGGCCTAGAAGCAAAAGAAGCAAAACATTATTGCACCAATGCAAAGGGTATAGAAGTCAACATGCTTTAAATTCTCTTCTGAAGTGCAATCGCTATACTGTTTTCAGCACTTACATGTCTGGTCTCTGACAACGATTGGTCCAACAGTAGCTGATGGTCTGCTTGGACCTGCTTCATTTACTGCTTTCACTCTGAATTCATATTCATCACCTTCATTAAGGTCTTCAACTGTAAACTTGGTTTCTTCCACATCGCGCCTGTTGCACTGCTTCCAAGCCTCTTTTCCTTCACCTGTGCGATCCCAGCGGAGGCACTCGATGTTGTAATGCGTCACAGGAGCACCACCATCGTTCTTTGGCGGCTTCCATGTCAAGCTCACTGTGTTCTTAGTTACAAGACCAATCTTGAGTTTGATAGGTGGGTCAGGAGGTTCTTCAAAACAAAAGCAAAGTTGTGTAAGTGCTGCTCTACTTTACAGTATCATCAGCAAAAGCAATCACTTTATGTTGATGCAACTCACGGATTGGATCCCTTGCTGTGGTCCTTTGAATTGTATCTGCTGGGGGTCCAATACCAAAGCGGTTTTCTGCACGTACACGGAAGAAATATTGTTGCCCAGCTATGAGATCAGGGATAACAAGTGATGTGCCAGCACAATTTGCATTAACTTTTGTCCAGGCCTTTCCTTCAACAGTTCTTTTCTCAATAATGTAGTTTCTGATTCTGTCTCCTCCATCATTGTCTGGCATTTTCCATGAAAGTTTACAGCTGCATCTTGTTATGTCACTCACTTTCAGGTCTTTTGGTGGCCCTGGAACATCTATTTATGGTTCAGACAAGGAAAGAATAATTATATAACTATCTTTAAATCACAACATTGATGACAGTGCAAAATTAGGTTTTATTAGTCTTACCGAGGACATTCACTCTGACATGTACAGTTTTTTGTCCTGCTTTATTCTTTGCTGTAATACTATATTTCCCAGAATGGCTCCTATTACACTCGGGGATAGTAATTAGTGAAGTGGTATCAGTTGATTCCACCTGCACAAACAAACAAATAAATAAATTCACTAAAAATAACAATGAGAAATTACTTGAAGATTACTTTAATATAAAAAGTTAGCTGCACTAAAAAAATGTGCATTAAACTAAGGGTATTTCTTACCGTAGCATCTTCAGGTACATTATTTCCATCCTTTAAATAAAGCAGAAAAAGCAAACATAAAATTGAGTCACATTATTTGAATAGAAGGCAGAGCTATCCCATGGCCACTAACCATCTGAGGCTCTCTAGGATGCTACAGGTCCGCTTCTCCAAGGCCAGGAATACAGCCCGGACTGTGGATCTTGCCTATGCCCTGCCCAGGACACCCCAGCCACTATGGAAAGTTCCGCAGTGTTTCTTCTCCATTGGATGGAGAGAAAGAGGCAGAGAGAGGGGAGGGGGGCATTTAACAAATGGTAATGCAAAGTGGTTGGCAAGGCTGCAAAATCTGTGCTGCATGGTTCTTGCTGGGCACTGGACAGGGGAAGACAGCGAAACCAGACCTCTCCATGTAAAGAGCCGTAATGATTTAGTACTGTGCTCTCAGAGATATAAAAAAGCGATGTTCTCTTTGCTACTGACCTTCACGGCTTTCTTTGCTTCTCCTTCAAATTCCCAACTGGTTTTAGGAATTGGACGTCCCTTAATAACTGCTGGGATTTTGATTGTTGTGCCAGTACGACAAGAGAGGAAGTCTTGTGCTCCAACATCAATATATACTTCTGGCTCCTCTGTAAAATATGAATAATATAATATAATCAGAATGCCTTTATCCCTTAATTCCAACACAACACAATCCTACACCAACTTACTTTGGAGAAAGGTGCAGTGATCTCAATGGCACTTACTTCTGAGTACAAAGTTGTATTGTAAATTGTGCAGTGTTTTCAAGAAAATAGACACAGGGATCTCAATAATTATTGCCCTTTAGCAATGCTTTGAGAGCAATTTCCAAAGATAATGAAATATATCAAAATAAATTATAATACATTTCAATATTTTAATATAAAATTAAAATATAAAATAACAATTTCAATATAAAACAACAAAGCATTAAAAAGATTAAATAAAATTGCATTTGCATGTACCCTTTGATCTGCCTTCACTGCCAGCAGAAAAAACCGTGTCCATGAATTCTTACCTAGAATATCCTTGCACTGAATTTCTGAAGTAGCAAGGCTTGGCTCAGATTCTCCTGCAGCATTTACAGCCTTTACTCTAAATCTATACTTTCTGAGCTCTTTCAGGTTGGGTACAACACATTCGCAGGTAGGGAATAGCTTGTCTCCTTCATTTACTTTCTTCCAATCCGAACTACCTTCTTCTTGCATTTCAACAATATATCCTTTAATAGGACTACCGCCATCTTTTTGCGGAGGTTTCCATGCAAGGGATATAGTGGACTTGGTTCTGTCTTTGACTTCTGGACATGATGGGGCACCAGGAGGAACTATTGAGCAAATGTAACATATTTTGGATTAGATGTATGTCCCCCATTGCCAGTGCCTATTACAAAACTCATTACAACATATGAATGGAGCAACTGCACATTTGCACATATTAGCTGCAGTCACTCAGTACAACAAACAATTCTACATGGTTTCCATGGTTTGCAGTTTTTTACAACGAGCTACTTGACAGACAGTCAAGTAGTTTGTATGTTATTACAGTTTCCATCCTCCCCACACAGTCCTCCCATTGATAGTATCTATCCCATCAGCCACTTTGCCTGAAATTCTGTCCTAACATGCATCTCTCTCTGTCTATGTTGCCCGACTTTTCCTCACTGGGTCCTCATTTTCATAGAGGCAGGATGGCTGGAGTGGCTCCTGCAGTTGCCACTCTTTCCAGAGAACTCTGTAGTAGATGCATACCAGGACCATGGAAACCATGACACTGGATTAAGACAAAATGACAAGCCAGGGTAGTACAGAGAAACTACAGAACAATCTGTTGTTTCTTATCATGGTTTCTAAAGACCAGATTTACTATGGTAAAATTCCATAACTGGGGTCAGACAATGCAACAGACCAACAATGGTAAAAAACAACAACACCATGTTTTGTTGTGTTGTCTGTCATTTTGATAAAGAAAACCCCTCATATGAATGTATTTTATAAGTTTTTCTAAGATAGCCTAGAATTTTAACAATTGCTATATATCATGAAAATGCCTACTTATAACAAGGAAGGATAATCATTAGATACTAGAGCTCAAAGGTACTGAAATTATAGGACCTTTCTTGGACAGGCTCAAGACATTGAACAAAAGTGTCAGAATCTGCCTTCAGGATCATTTACTGCCTAATGTTCTTCATAGACTTTATACTTACAGATTGGATCTGCAGCTTCAAAAAGATCTGATGGTTCACTTGGAGGGCCAATTCCAGCGATATTGATAGCCATAGCTCTGAACTGATATTTTACACCTTCAATCAAACGCAGCACATTGAATTCCAGTCCTTTGACAGCAGGTTTTGTTACTGGAGCTCTGTTGACACGAGACCAGTAGACCCCTCCTTCTTCTTTCTTCTCTAGCCAATAGCCAGTAATTGGAGCTCCACCATTATCTAAAGGAGGTGTCCACGTTACTAGCATTGATGACCTAGTGTGATCTATGACCTTTGGCTTTCCAGGAGGTCCAGGGAGACCATAAGGATCCTTGATAACTACTTTGTCTGAAAGACATTCATCGCTTATTCCATACCTATTCACAGCCCTAACTCTGAATTGATATTGGCCATTTGTTGTAAGTTTGTAGACCTGAAAAGTAAAAAAAATGTGAAATATTAAATTGAAAGAATAAACTCCTGCACTGTTTCAAAAACTTTCAATACATCATAGCAAGGTCACTTGAACCAAAATTTTTACCCCAGCAGACTCCATACAGAATGCTAGAAAAGTGTCAGGGTATGTTTTTGTATTTATTAACTGAAAAACATAACTGAGGGAGGAATCTATGTTGTAAGCCGCCCCGAGGCTTCGGCGAATGGGGCGGCATAAAAATGTTTTAATAAATAAATAAATAAATAAATAAATAAATCCTATGGCAGGTGGATTCAGTCTGCATGGCCACAGGAAAGTCTGGAGGACTGCACAGGGAAGGAGATAGGAAGAAAGTCCTTTAATGCTAGCAGTGTGATGGAGGATTTAAACCAAAAGTTTTTTTATTAAATTCAAATATTGCATATTGTCAGTTATAATGTGCAATTCAACAACATGCCAAAAATTACAGGATTCTCTTCTATTCTGATATGTTGTTAATGCTTTCTAGTAAGGGATGGACTTGGTCAAAATAAACAGGATTCAATTTTGATTTTCTGAGTGTAATAACGGCTTTCCAACATATCTCAAATTATATTCCTGACACAGTCAAAGCATACCTTATAAACATATCTCAGAAAGTATTTTAAGTTACTCAGAAAACAACTAGGTCAAAAGATTAAAAAATATCTAAGATAAAAATGTTTCTTTTGTTATTAAAAATAAAGAATTGGTGAGACAGAGAATGAGGTACCTCTATGTACAGTTTTGCCTATTTTGCGCCCAGACAACATAACAGCAAACTTAACATTTCATTTCCACTGGCATTAAAAGAAAGGGGGACATGTAAATAGGAAACAGTTACTAGAAACTGGAAGATGAGCGATCAACACAAGCATGGGTAGTTTTATATATACTCATCTTCACTAAGGACCCTGCATTTTATCTGTAAAATCAAGACCATAACTTTACCCCAAATTTCCTGTCCACTGCAGTGCTGGATACTTCTTCCCACTCAGATTTCTTCCTGCTTGCATCACGCTTCTCAATAATGTAGTGAGTAATCTCACTGCCACCATTATCAAGCGGGGCATCCCAAGTTAAGCAGCAGGATTCGGCTTTAATATCAGAAACGGTGAGGTTTCTCGGTGGAGAAGGACGATCTAAACAAAACCAAGTTCAATACTGTGTCATGGCAGAAAGAAAAGCAGACAACTCAGGGCATTGAAGGAGCAAGTCATGCACTTACCAAATACTTCAAGGTGAACGTTGCGGAATGCCGAGCCGAGCCGATTGGAAGCTGTAACTGTATAAATGCCTTTATCGCTCCTCACTGCTGCAGGCATGCTGAGTTCAGTTTTTGCCTCTGTTCTAGAGACTTCTTTTTTCATGATCTTAAGGGCATCTGATGTTTTCTCAATAACAGCTTCATTTTTGGACCATTCAATCTTTGGCATTGGAAGACCCGTTACATCTGCAGGCATGTTGACTGGTTGCCCTGCCATTACTTTGATAGTATCTCCCCGAACTGTCAGACGCAGGGTCACAGTAGGAGGTTCTGAAAAAAGAAAAGGAGTACCCCAAGGTAATGGAGTAGCAGCTCAAGATATAACACAGAATAAGGACACAATTTTTACATTTATAGGATAATTGTGTATCTGGCTCTGAAAGTGCCTCACCTTCATCATCCTGTACCACCACATTAAGAGGCAGGGATGGTTCACTTTCTCCAATCTCATTGACTGCCTTAACTCGGAATTCATACATATGCAGTTCAGCAAGATCTTCAACAAGGAGTGATGTAGTTGGACAGAGTCTCTTATTGACTCTTTCAAATTCATTTGAGTCATGTCTTCTCTTGTCGACAATGTAGCCAATGATGGGACTGCCACCATCATTACGGGGAGGCTTCCAGTCAAGTGTGATGGATGATTTTGTTCTCTCTGTGTACATAAACCTCTCAGGTGGACTAGGAGGACCTGTTGTGATAGGAAAGGAGCAGTGACAGGTTTAATCAATCCACATGCACAAGAAAACTTTGCCTTTTTATGACATGTTTACAATTGTGCAGCACTTTCACTGATAATCAAGGAACTAATCCTGACATAATGATTTTATTTACGTGTGCTTATATGAACCTTCCCAGAGGCTCAGAACATGCAATTTGTTAATTAAACATTGAGGGCAAGTTCTAAAGGCTTTACATTTTTATCCTTCCCTACATATTTTCTTTATCTATTGTTTTATCTAGTGTTGTAAGCCGCCCCGAGGCTTCGGCGAATGGGGCAGCATAAAAATGTTTTAATAAATAAAATAAATAACATAAAATATTCTTAAAATTCTTCAAATCCTCATTTAAAAGGAAAGATCTCATACTACCACCAAAATAACCAAAGTGTGGAAAATGGTATATTTCAGTGACCGTACGTCCATTTGATACACATGCCTTGGATTTTTATCAGGGCATTTGACCAAGATGCTATTTTTTGACACTAGTCTTTATTATGCATATCCTAAATGTGTTAAGAACAGCTAGCTGAAGCAATATATACAAAAATCATATGGATTCTTTTTCTACAACAGCTGTCCCTTGGTTAAACCAAGAGCTCAGTCTATTATTTAGAACAGGAGCAAGCAACATAGTCCGAAGGCTGGATTGCAGGTTTAGTGAATCAGTTTTCCTTACATTACAAATGTCTTCTGTTAAGAAATGGACATACTCAGGTTCAACAGTGAGAAAAAATTGCCCTCTTTTTTCATACTGGAAGAGATATTCTAAAGATATTTCTAAAGAAACATGTTTGCAGTACTTTAAAATTTGAAATTAAAAGGAAAAAAAGAAGAAGAAGAAGATGATCGTATGTTTAGAGGTGCTCCCAGGGTTGATATCAATGCGACTTTACCTTTAGGATCAACAGCAAGGATTGGTCCCAATTCAACAGGTGGACCACAGCCAAACTTGTTCTTGGCAAACACACGGAACTTATATTCTTGCCCTTCCACAAGTCCCGTAATATCACACTTGGATCTGTCTGTGTCTACAGCGAGTCTCCATGTGTGCATTTTGGCATCTTTCCTTTCTACAATGTAGCCTATGATTTCACTTCCTCCATCATCTACAGGATCATCCCAGTTAAGTAAACACATCTTTCTGTTCACCACTACAGGATGTAGGTCAGTAACTGGTCCAGGAACATCTGGAAAGGAAGATGGGAGATGTAATTAAAGAGCACAACTAACTGATCTGTTGATTTCACTGTAAGTAGTATTTCTTACCAAATACTTCTGCCCTGGTTGCAGCAAATTTGGAACCACTCGCATTAGTTGCAGTAATCACATATCTTCCATGGTCTTTTCGGAGTGCATTTTTTATAATCAACTCAGAGGAAGTGCCAATATTTTCAATCACAACTCTTTCTTTGTCAATTTCCCCATCCTCTAGAGTCCATACAATTGTAGGTTTAGGCCGTCCAGTAACAGTTGCAGGAAGCCGAAGGGTTTGACCTGCTAGTATCTGAACACCTGCTTTGACAGAAACATCCAGCTCAACTGTGGGAGGCTCTGTGTACAGAAAAGAGAGAGGACACTAATTGGTTTACAACCTCACAAACTATTTCACATTAGATTTCATTTTAATTTAATGCTCGTTGTACCTTGAGGTTCTGAAACAGTTACAGGCTCTGTTTCTCCAGGAGGTCCTTCTCCAGCGATGTTAACAGCAGTAACTCTAAGTTTGTAATCAGCACCTTCCCTGATTCCTTTAACTATGTAGCTTCGAACTTTAATCGGCTTTTCTGTGCAACGTGACCACTCATTCGAGCCTACAAACTGCTTGTAAACATAGTAACCAGTGATTTCTCCACCTCCGTTGTATAGTGGAGCATCCCATTCAAGGTCTATACTTGTTGAGCTTGTATCAGTAACTCTTGGAACAGGTGGACCAGGTGGCACTAAAGAAAGGAAAGACACAAATTGGCATTAACACACTTTTAAAAAAACATTCCTTTTTAAACCTTTTGGTAATATTTCACGTTTAAAAACTTACATATTGGATCTTGTGCAATCTTAGGATCTGATGGTGGACTGAACTTGCCAGGACCAGCTGCATTTTCAGCACAGACTCTGAAAACATAGGTTAATCCTTCCAGTAGTCCTTCAACCTTCATTTCCAGGGCATTCACAAGTTCTCTGTTCACCCGAGCCCAGTGAGTTCCATTGATTTCACGCTTTTCAATCCAGTATCCCAAAATGGGGCTGCCATTGTCTTTAGGCTCATTCCATTTAACCAGCATACTACTGCTAGTAGGTTCCTCAACTAGAGGTTTATCAGGTGCATCAGGAGGACCTACAGCAAATGAAACATTCAGGCTTTAGTGGGTCATGATTAATTATATAGATTTGGAATTCAATTTGATGGATAGAGATCTGACATGCAGCATTGTCTAGGGGACTAAATATGAATGGATTTAATTTTAACTTCTATCATGCCTTTACTAGGCATCCTGAGCTGCAATATACAGACCATTCTTGCTAATGGTTACTTGAACGTATATCTCTCTACAAGGTTTTAATTCTAAATTATTGTAATCACATACATTTAAAAAATTTAACTAAAATATGAGATTAGGATGATGATTAATGCACTCTTTGGGATAAATGTTGCACATGTTATACAACCCTAGATGACTTACCGAATGGATCTTTAGCTACGACAGGCTTTGAAGTACATGGAGGTCCAGGTCCTACTCTGTTCTCAGCTCTAACACGGAAAACATATTCCTTTCCTTCAATCAGTTTGAGCACATTAAATTTGCAGTGCCTAAGTGTTGAAGTGACAGTTACCCAGCCACTTTCAGCCTTTGTGTTATCTTTCTTTTCCAAGACATAATTCAATATTTCACTTCCTCCATCATCTAGAGGAGGTTCCCACTTGCAAGTAATGGAATTTTTTCGAATCTCTTCAAAAACAAAGTTGATTGGTGGGCCTGGCACATCTGTTGGAAAACCAAAAACAGTGAGCACCACTTGGCACATATCTCTTTGTATATTTTGAAGAAAATAGCAAAGGAAGCACAATACGCATAAGGACGTACCTAGCACATTGACTTCACATGAAGCTTTTGCAACCCCATGATCATTTTCAACTCGGATGGTATATGTGCCGTGGTCTGGTCTGATTGAGTCCCGAACAACAAGCAATGACTCTCCTTTTCTACTATTGTCAATGCTCAAACGTTCCGGCAAGGACAAATGGAAAGGCTCATCTTCTACAACTTCACCTTTCTTTCTCCTAGTAAACTTGGTAACCCTCTTCTTAATTTCTTCTGGTCTAATAATTTCATCATTCCATAACCAAGTAATACTTGGGTAAGGTGACCCTGAAATGCGTGCATCTAGTGGAATCTCAGCACCTTCCTTGACTTCAAGGCCAGCCTGGAGATTAGCACCGAGGAAGACCTTTGGAGCCTCTGTAACAATACGAACATGGTTTTGGTTAATATCATAGCAGAGTGCAGAGCTTTCACACGTTGAAAATAAACGGACAGGGGAAAAGTCCAGAACATACCAATGGGATCTACTGCTTTCACCAGAGGAGTGATATTAGAAGGTTCACTGACACCAGCTGCATTCTCTGCACGGGCACGGAACTGATATTGTTTGCCTTCCTCCAGATCTTTTACAGTGTAAGTCAGAAGAGGCACCAAAAAGTCATTGCATCTTTCCCACTTGTCTCCTCCTTTAACTAGTTTTTCCAAAACATAGCCCATAATTTTGGTTCCTCCATCATACAATGGTGGCTTCCATGTGAGTGTTACCGACTTTGATGTTGGGTTGTGAGTCTCAAGATCAATAGGTGGATCTGGACGCTCTGTATATTGAAAAGTGCAAAGAAAATGTGTAACAGAATCCACAGAAGAACTATTTGCATTTTCAGTCTACGTGATGATCAAATAAAAACTTACGCTTTGGATCTTCTGCAATCACTGGATTTCTCAGTTCAAGGTATTCACCTCCTCCAATTTTATTGACAGCTTTAACGCGGAAGTAGTATTCAGCATTTGGAATAAGATCCTTTACATGCCATGCCAATTTGTTCTCACCAGACATCACCGGTATGTATGTTCTCCTACCAGCTTCTCTTCGTTCCAGTACATAATGTAATATGGGAGTATTGCCATCAAATTCTGGAGGTTCCCAGTTCAATTTGCATGAGTTTTTAGTCACTTCACTTGCCTTAATAGAGCTGCATTGTCCAGGCAGACCTAATGGAATAACAGATTGCACACATGTAGCATTAACTAAGTAAATCCCAGTTAGACTTAAAATTGTATTAATGCAAATGTTATATGCATGTGCTTGGTGCATCTGAATAATAAACATACTGGTGATAAATCATGCCTTTAAAATTTACAGTTTTTTAGGGCAACAGATGCCAACCCAGATGACCCATTTATCTATTTTACTCTGCATCACTGTATCTGGGTATTACAGAAGGCAACATATCAGCATTGGGTTATGTTAAATATATCTTGGAAGTAGCCAAGATCTGTGCATCTTTCCCCCTCCTTGCCACTATTAATGTCTGTCAATGCAGGAAAAATAAATTACCTATTACTTTGACATTGATGGTACCAGTCGTTGAACCCAATTTATTCTCCAAAGTAATTGTGTAAACTCCAGCATCAGCATGGACTGTGTTTGTTACTTCCAGCAGGGCAGAAGAGTAGTCACTCTTCATTGTTGTTCGGTCACCTGCTCTAATCTCCTTCCCACTCTTATGCCATGAAATGGTAGGAGATGGAACAGCTCTGAAGGGAACAGGAATACTTAATTTTTCCCCTTCGATGACAATAAGGTCTGTAGTCTTTAGATCAATAGATGGATTACCTGTAAGAAAATCACCCAAAAATAATTGCATACAGAATGCTGAAAGAATTCTCATTTATTTTACAGTGGTTTTGAAAAGAAATATACTTACAGTCGGGATCTTTGGCTACAACATTTTCTGATATGTCTGATGGTTCACTAGCTCCAATAGCATTGACAGCTCTGACCCTGAGAATGTATTCCTTGTCAGGTACAATGCCTTCTTCTGCTTTGTATTTCAAGTCTTTGACTGGCCGAGAATTCAGTCTCATCCATTTTTCAGTTCCTGCTTCACAGAGTTCAATATTGTATCCAATTATAGGACTTCCACCATTTTTCTCTGGTGGTTTCCATGCAATTGCAATGTGCTTTCTGCTTGCATCTGTCACATGCAAGTCAAGAGGAGGTGAAGGAGGGCCTGCCAGAATGGAAAACAAATGTTATTTTCTATCATGTGGTTCGGCATAACACTTAATTCTCTCATGACAATTTCCATGATAACTCACTTGTAGGATCTTCAATTGCCAGAATATCAGTTGGTTCACTAGGGTGACCACAGCCAGCCTCATTTTCAGCACGAACCTGGAACTGAACCTCTGAGCCTTCAATGACATCAGTTACTCTGAAATGGCAATCAGGTCCAGCCGTCTTGCCAGCTTTCACCCACCGGGTGCCAAGCTTATCTTTCTTTTCAATAACATACCTGTGTGAATAAAGTACATAGAACCACACCATTAAATAAATTAGGCTGAATGAATTAAATCAGTCCTTTAGGTAATGTACCCAGCTGCATGCACACAAACACATATTTCACTCTTACCGTTGAATTGGTCTGCCACCATCATTCTTAGGTGGTTCCCATTTTAAGTCGACATGTCTCTTTGTCACTTCAACTGGTGTTAGTGCATATGGTGCTCCAGGGGTAGCTAAATAATAATGATATTTGTATTAGGAAAATTGACTTTTAAAATTCAAGGCCCAGTCCTTGGAACTAAATTCTGCAGATGTGCGCTGAAAACTTACTGAAAGTATCTTTGGCTAGAACAGAGTCCTCAACTTCACAGTAGTCACTCTGCCCCACGGCATTCTCTGCAGCCACACGGAACACATACAGAGACCCTTCTGTCAGTGGTGTCACTGTGTATTTGGTGTCCTTTACTGTGGTGTCAACAGTTTGCCAGCCTTTCCGCCGCACATCTCTCTTTTCAACAATGTAATTTGTAATTGGGGAGCCCCCGTCTCGTTCCGGTACTGTCCATTTAAGGTCTGCAGTGTTTTTCGTGATGTTAATGACTTCAAGCCATCGAGGTGGTGAAGGTGGACCTATAAAGGCATTCAAGAAAATGGTTATATTGAAGGTGAACTTCACAGATTATTTAAACCGTTGGAAAGAAAAATAGGGAGTCCATAAGAGGAGGCTTAAAGGGTAAAACATTAAAAAAAGTGCAATGCTTCCACTGCATCCTGAGCATGCATCAAAGTTCTGATCAAGAGTTACTCACTAAGTCTCTCCTTGCATAACACAGGATCGCTGGGCTCGCTGGGTTCACTTTCTCCAGCTTTGTTCACAGCTCTGACTCGGAAAGAGTATTCCTGTTTCTCCATAAGTCCTTTGAGGAAGTGTTCTGTTGAGGGGACTCCTTCAGCCACTCTCACCCACTCATCTGTACCAGTCTTTAACAATTCAATTACGTAGGACTCGATTTTGGCACCACCATCGTGCTCTGGCTTTGTCCAGTTCAGGAAACATGTGGTCTTAGCAACATCTTTCACTGTTGGTTTTCCAGGAGGCCATGGAGGATCTGGACATAAAGAGAACGTTTAGAGCTGAAAGTCTAGCATTAGTAACTTAGTTTGAGCTACAAAATCAGTCTGGAAAAATGCCTACGTACCAATGGGATCTTTCACTAAGATTGCATCTGTAGGTTTGCTTGGCTTTCCTGGTCCAGCAAGATTCTCTGCTAAGACACGGAACTTGTACTTCTTATGGTTTGTAAGACCTTTCACCCTGAGGAGGAGAAGGATGCATTAAAAGTATATTCACTACCAAATGCTATGCAATACTAAAAGTAAACATTTGTATGAACACGAGTGCATACAATGTATATGTTAATTAATTAATTATATTTATATCCTGCCTTTTCTTTCTTTCAAGGAACTCAAGGAGGCTTACATAATTCTCCTCCTCCTCTCAATTTTATCCTCCCAACAACCCTGAGAGGGATGTTGGGCTGTGAGTCTGTGTCTGGCCCAAAGTCACTCAGTCAGCTGAGCAGCAACTAGAACCAGATCTTATCCCACAGGTTCAACAAAAATTAATTTGGATTTGCCATATACACACAATCAACTCCTCCAGTCCAGAGGTTTCTTGTGTGTGTACAGTCAGATGAATACATAGAGCTTTGGCATGCAAAAGGGATTTCCCATCACTGCAGTATTGCAAAGCCTGCAACACTGCACAGGTGTACCTAGCATTACATGTTTACTTAGTAAACATTGTATACTAAATAGTTTAAGGATTAATAATTCAAAAGTAATTTGTTAAAAATGACATGACATATTGATGCCTTCCCGAAGATCCAGATTTGTAACCTGATCAGTCCTTGTAATCTGCTCAGTCACAGTGTTTCTAACAGAACAACAAAAACGAATGAAGCAGGTGACTTATCACATATGCTGACTTACAAAACTTGTGAGCTGATCAATGGGAGTTAAGTTAGCAATGACTAAATTAAATCCCATTAGGTAAGTGAGTCTACTCTAAAAATCACTAAATCTGGCTCCATTCCTAATTTGTATTAGCAATTCTAATGACTGAGTATTTAAAAAGGCAGAAGATGCGGTCCATCTTCTTTGAGACATTCTAAGATCAGCACTAATCCCACAAATGACTGTGCTGAAACATAATCGCACCTAGAAGTCTCAGTGCTGCTTCGGATGCAATCGCAGTGACGGGCGCTACTACCCTGGGGATCATGCATGAGACCTTCAGTTGCCAACAGGGCATTTGGTAGGTGGATGTGAATGGGACCTGAGAAAGGATACTCCTCTGCCTAATGTGCACCCAGTGATAGGCAGCAAGGCAATGATCTGGAGCTACTAGAGGAGATCAACTGTTTGTTTCTATGATATTGAGCCGAGACTTAAATATATACTAGCAATCTGCTTATTTTAAAATATGTTTATTTTTAGAAAATTGCTTATTGAAAAATAATTTGTTAATTTTCTTCTAAGCCTATTTAACTAAGGAAAACCTATCTATCTATTGACTAGAAACGCATAAAGATCTTACTTGAATGTAGTATCTCTCACTGGTATTTTATTGCATCGGACCCATTTATCTTGGTCAGGGTCAAATCGTTCAACCCAGTAGCCAGTGATAGGGCTGCCCCCATCTTCATCTGGTTCAGCCCAAGTTAATGTTACAGAATCTTTAGTGATCTCAATTGGCTGGACTTGCGTTGGAGCACCTGGTGGATCTGAACAAAGGAAAAACAATCAAAATTAATATTAATACCTTTGCAATGCTTGTGCAACATGGAAGAGAACAACTCTCCTGTGGCACTGTGCCTCCTAAAGAAACTGCCACCACATGGGAGTGGTTTGAAATGGTCTTTGTATGGCCACTGCTCTAGTTGGCAAACTGTTTGTGTGTATGGGCTACCTGTGTGTGCATCAGTCCCTCCCATAAGGTTTGTCTCTGTAACAGCAGCAACGGTATGGAGAGAAGCAACATGCTGGCGTGGGCTGATCTGTGTGGTGAGGAGGTAGCTACAGAATGACTTGCCATTTGGGGTACCTGTCAGAGTGAGGGGATGCCTAGATGTTTACACACGGCAGGCGCATTGTGACAAGTGACCCTTTTTGTCTACTGAACGAACTTACCAAATGGATATTTGGCAATGATAGGAGTGGACAGGGCTGGTTCTCCAACTCCATACATGTTTTCTGCACTGACTCTGAAGATGTATTCTTTATGAGGTGTGAGGTTGGTAACTCTGAAGTTTGTTTCTTTAATAGTGGATGACAGTTTGTGCCATATTTCGCTGTCCGCAGCTCTTTGCTCTAGAACATAGTTTGTGATTTTGGAGCCACCATCATCTCGTGGAGGATTCCAAGTCAAGAGGCAAGATACATTTGTAATCTCTGATACATCAAATGCAGCTGGTGGGCCGGGTTTATCTGTGGAAAAATAGCAATCATTTGAAGATCTCCTTTTCAATTATTTAATGTGGAAAAAACTGAGAAATGTAAACAAAAAAGCTAAGCAGGAAATAGTTTTTAGATACATGTACTTCTGCGAATTGTATGACTGCATGTTTGCATACACACACACACACACACACACACAAGTTTTAATCTTGTAAACCAAGATTAAAACATATATTGTATTACATATATATGTATGTATGTATATATAAAAGTTTTAATCTTGTAAACCACCCAGAAAACTTTGGCTATTGGGTGGGATAAACATGTAATAATAAATGAAAGGAAAGTAATTCTGAACAGAAACAAAGACATACCTAAAACATTAACCTCAACCACTGCTGTCGCCCGACCACTGCTGTTCACAGCTTCAATAATGTAGGTGCCACTGTCGCTTCTCTTGCTTTCTGTGATGATGACTGTGGAATGGTTAGGCTTGGATTCGATGGATATTCTTTTGTCGGGTCTCAGGATATGTTCAGCTTTTGTCCAGGTAACCCGAGGTTCAGGTTTCCCAGTGACTGTTGCTGGCAACTCTATTTTAGTTCCAGCCTTGACAGTAAGTCCAGCAAGGAGCTTCACATCTAGGAAAATCTCTGGGGCCTCTGATTTTAGAGAGAATTAAAGCACAGTTAAAAGACTATATCAACTGCATAGTATCAGCATACATAGGTGAAAAGTTAATTCACATCTACTGACATTTTAAAGCAATATTGCCCAACCTGGAATCCTCCAGATACATTGGACTGTAACTTCCATAATTCCTTGGCAGTATGGCCAAGGATGGGGGCTGATTGTTTTAAAGATTAGAAATGAAGCATTAATGGAACTGAGACGGATAATTACCCATTGCATCCACAGCCTGGATTTCATCTGTTGGCTTGCTTGGCTTGCTGGCTCCTTGCCTGTTCAAAGCCTTAACACGATAAGCATACCATTCCCCTTCCTTAAGCTTTGGTACTTCCATTCTGTTAATTAGAAAACAATTTCAGTTTACAATATTGGTACTTATAACTGTTTAACTTGTGAAACATTTCGCATTACCGAAAGCCCTTACTTGGTCTCAACGACTGGTTCTCCACAGGGCTCCCACTTGTCTGTTCCACGCTGGCATTTTTCAACCAGATAACCTTTGATACGTGAGCCACCATCATACTTAGGTGGGTCCCATGTAAGGAAAATGGACTTTGATGTTGGATCCCGCCATTTCACATTCTCTGGTGGATCAGGCACCGCTGTAAGGAAGAGTAAAGAAGAAGAAAAATGTATATGGTCTTAAATTAGCACAACTTAAACATTTTTGTATTCTTTGCTGCCTGTGCGTCCCTCCCACCAGTTTGGATCCAGCAGTGGAAAGGCACCTCTGTTTGCCAAAGACGGCACCCCGATTTCTGCTGATCCACCCTTCCCACAGCAGCCCTGTGGATCGCATCCCTTGCTACTCTGAAGGATTCCTAAACCCTAAGGAGTGGCCTTGCGGAGGATGCAGGGAGCAGCACTGGAGAGGGTGGGGGCACAAGCCTTTGGATCCAGGGTTCAGTTCATTCAGAATTTGAATAAGCTGAGCTGCACAAAACCCATCTTCACCCCAAGTATAGCATATAACAGCCAGAAACACAGAATCAGTAAGAATACCCTCTAAGGGAAACTCACTTGCGGGTGCTGACATGTTGACAGGCTCATCAATGTAAGCAGGCTCTCCTGGTCCACATTTGTTGCAGGCAGAAACTTTGAACAGGTATTCTTTTCCTTGAGCCAGATCTGGCACAATGAACTCTTGGTCAGGGACATTGTCCATAACCTGAAAACACAAGATGCTCAGTTTGTTTGCACAGTGCGGGAATATTTAACATCACTTTCAGCATTACATAGTGATAACATACATAAACCAAACAGGTACTAAAACAGGCATTAAAAAGACATATAACTTACTTTGATCCATGTTTTGCGGCTCACTTCACGTTTTTCAATAATATAGCCAGTCAATGGGCTTCCGCCATCATTTTCAGGTGGTTCCCAAGTGAGTTGTACTGAGTTCCTAGTTATTTCTCCAACTTTTAGTTCCCTTGGTGCACTTGGACGAGCTAAAAATGGTTATATACCATATTATAAACATTTTATGTGTATTTTTATTTATTTCATAAAAGATTTTGGGTCATCACTTTCTCTCATGCATCTTCCTGCTTTTCAAAAAACCATATGTACAGAGCATTTTTATACATATCTTATCAGAAGTAAATCTTATTATTTTCATCGAAGCTTAGTCCTGAGTAAATGTGTGCAGGAATGCAATCTTACTTGTTAAAAAGATGACTGCCCCCCGCCTTATATTATTGTATCTGGTAATGAAATGGCACAATGGAAATTAATATTGGTTAGTATTATTTGTCTAGAAAGGTGGGTTGCTGTATAAAACTGATGATTTACAAAACACATTATATGAAATTTATATATTCATAAATATAACTGATTGCTTACCAATGACATTCACATTAATTTCTCCTGATACGGATGACACGGGATTTTCTAACTTCAAGGTATAAATGCCTTTATCTGGTCGTTCACTTGGAGTAATCACCAGTGTTGCAAAGGCAGCTGAAGTCTCAATTTTTACCCGGTCACCTGGTTCTAAAACTTTGTCACCTACTGACCATGTGGCAGTTGGTACAGGATAGCCAGTGATAGGAACACGTATTTTGACTGGCTCTGGAACGATAACTTCAAGTCCATCTTTAAATGCACTTAGGTCCATTGTGGGTCCAACTGACAAACAAAAACAAATTATGCCCATTAGTATTTCAAACTTTATTTTTTGGCACAGCATCGATAAAACTACAATTGCTTATGGAAGTAATATTATAGATGCCACTACAATTGAGAAAGAGCTGGTTCTAGATTTAGGCTAGCAGAAATGAGCTTCTCTGCCCCATCTTTCCCATGACATCCCTCCAGATAGCTGAAAATGCGAAGTGAAAGTCAGGAAACTCCAGTTTCCTGGAGTTCCAGTTTCCAGTCTCCACAGCTTCTGGCATGCAGGGGATTCTTAAGAGTGGCAGGACGTTCTTTTCCAGAGACATATCCTGGATCCAACCCACAAACTTTTAAATAAATATTTTATAACCCGATGAATTGGCAATGCAGATAGGATGACTTATTCCAGTTTCAGTTTGATAGATTTTTAATAGTGCCTTGTATATTTGCAAACCAGACTGAAATAGGTGGTAGCCTCTTTGATTTTCAGGGCTTAAATGTATAGCCAAACTATCTGGGGCATGTTATTGGTTTTCTGCTATTTCCTCGTAAGTGCTTTGTAAGAAGTATGTTCTAATTTAGATTGTCACTGTTGAAAATGATAATACAAGCTTTCATATCAAAGCCTGACTTACAGATACATTATAGCTTTACTTGTAATAAACTCAAATACCATGAAGGCATATTCCTATTATATTTATATCCCACTGTGTTTCCTTCAAGGCACCCAAGAGGGTTCACATAATCCTCTCCATTTTATCCCCACAACAACCCTGTGAGCTAGGTTAGCTTGAGCAGCAGAGATTGTCCCCAAGTCACCCACTGAGTTTCATAGCCAAGGGGGAACTAGAACGGGGATTTCCTGAGTCCAACTGACAACGGCCATTAAATGAATTCTACTTACCATGAGGATCATCAGCTGTCAGTGGTCCAATAGCTTCAGCTGGGTCTGATATACCAGCAGCATTTTCTGCAGATACTCTGTAATAATACTTGGCTAGAGGTGTCAACCCAGTTACCTGCAAAAGCAGAGGTAATTCTTATAACTAATTATAGCTATTTTAAAAAATCAAATAGTTAACATTTTACTTCAGAAAATAATCCCCTACCGTGTAAGTAAGCTTAGGCACAAGCTTTGGATTGCAGCGCACCCAGTCATCTTTTCCTTCCTCACATCTTTCGATAATGTAGCCCAAAACTGGACTGCCTCCATCTTTCAGAGGAGGCTCCCACGTTAGTTTCACTGATGTCTTAGTTTGGTCTGAATGGTCGAGGTTAATGGGAGGACTTGGCCTTTCTGGAAAACATAATGTTTTCAATGATTGAAATATTGCCCACTTCAGAAAGGGAATAGTAGCCAGAGTTCGAGAAACAATACAGCCATTCCCACAAGCCCATGCCTATGGCTCGCTACAGTTCCAACACTGAAAGGAAAGTCAAATGTATTTTGTGATATTGCACAGGGGCTGGCTAGTTAAAGAAATGGAAAGGGAACAAAATGTTTACACATTTCTAATGTAGCTTGCTAAAACTGACCATCATCTTCTAATGGATGAATTATGTAAATTTAGATATTGGTCCTTCCTCATTGAGCATCTGAAGCATTGTCCCTTATTTTAGAACTTATGTGGCACTCCTATTATTCTCATTTTCTGACACTAAATTATCAAATGGATATATATATTAATTTCTTAAATTAAAAGTAATGGACTTTTATTTAGATTTTCCAGCCTATTCTAATTCACCTCATTTTTAGATCAAATATTATAATCATCAGGTTACATTGAAAACTGCTCTATTATCACTGGCACACTAACCAATTGGATCCATAATCTTCACTACGTGTGTAGAAGCACTAGGTTTGCCAACTCCAACTTGGTTTTGAGCTCTGACTCTGAAGAAGTATTCTTTGTTTTCCACGACATCCGTCAATACCGCAGACAATTCATGTGCCCCTGTGGTCATGGCTGGCTCCCACCTGATGGAACCTTTGTCACGCAATTCAATTATATAGCCCGTAATTGGAGTTCCGCCATCATACTCTGGTGGCTCCCAAGAGAGAGTTGCACTAGACCTATTCACATCAATAACTTGTACATTGAGAGGAGGACCTGGGACATCTGCAAAGAGGAAGGAAAATTAATGATGCATAATGTTCCTATTCAAAAAAACTTCAACAAATTGCACACTCAGTTCTTTTTCTTACCAAATCTGCTCTTTGCTTCAACAGGTTTGGTTGTTTCAACTGGCTCGCCAGTGCCCACTCTGTTTCTGGCACTCACACGGAAGAGATACTCAACTCCTCCCCTTTGAAGACCAGTCACTGTATATTCACAACTGTCAGCACGATCAGTTGCTAAAATCCAGGTCTTGCGTTTGATGTCACGCCTTTCAACAACATATCCAATGATTTTACTACCACCGTCACTTTCTGGTTCTTCCCAAGCAAGGCTAACTTCACCATCAAATGTTTCAGTTACTTCCAAATTCCTAACTGGGCCAGGAACATCTGAGATTAAGGAGAAACATAATTTATTTTAAGCAACAGTTTTACTTTGTTTCTGACATTAATAGCATTTACTCAATGAGATACATGCACGCAGTTTCCAACTACTTCTCCTCTGGTGCTTTGTCACCATGATACCAGTGCTTCTTTTCCTTTCTACATATACGTGCAAGCATTTGGTTGCCAGCTGTCAAGAGAAAAGAAAAGGAAAAAACTCAGTCACAAACAAAGGTGTGAGAAATGATGAGCTTACCAATGACTTGTACATTGATATGTGCTTCAGCTTGGCCGTGTTTATTTTTAAGTATAATTTTGTAGCTTCCTCTGTGTGACTTCTTTGCCTCATGGATTCTGAAGGTAGTACTGTCTGCTGTGGTATCAACTGTCTGAGTGGGCAGGGCTTCATCTTCCTTAAACCACTCTGCTTCTGCTCGTGGGTAGGCATCATATGGAACAATCATGGTCAATGGCTGCCCAACATCTACCACAAGGTTCTGATCAGCTGTCTTGATTCTTGGAGCAGCTAGAGATAACAATGGAAGTTTGCACATTTTCAAAATACGTTAAATATACTGTACATTCAGTACAGACTCTGATGCGGAAAAACACAATGAACTTTTAAAAACCTCTCAGTATTTTATTTATTTATTTATTTTCCGATTTATATCCTGCCTTTTTCCTACAAAGGGCTCAAGGCAGCTTACATCATTCTCCTCCTCCATCTTATCCCCACAACAACAACCCTGTGAGGTTGGGTTGGGTTGAGAGTCTGTGACTGGCCCAAAGTCACCCAGTTGGCTCCATGGCTGAGCGGGGACTAGAACCCAGATTGTCTGAGTCCCAGTCCCATGCTCTTAACCACTACACCACACTGGCTCTATTTTAGCTTGCTTTGTCTATTTTAGCTGTTTTGCTCATTCTAGTTGTTTTGTTTTATATTCTTTTTTGTCTATTTGTTCATCTTAAGAAAATGAAATTTAATTAAAACATGAAAAAAACTCTCAGTATTTTAGGTTTTGTGTAGGCTCAGCTTTGGAATACAAAAGTCTTTAGCATCTAGAAAAAGTGTTGAACATTTCACACAACTGCCTTACCCGCGCCCCATTTTTAATCAACTTTAAAGACTTACCTGCCAATTCCAGCTTAGCTCGAGCTTCTTTGTCTTTGGCAATAAATCTATATTCGCCCTGGTCACGAGGCCTTATCTCACACACTTGCAGCCTATGGACCTTCCCTTCACTCATCATTTGGTGTTTATCTCCCTGGACTATAATCATGTTGTTTCTCAACCACTTGACTTCCACTTTATCTTTATTCAATTCAGCACTGAAGACTACATCGGCGCCAGGAGCTTCTAAAATATCTTGTGGTGGCCGGATGATCTCCACTGGAATTTCTGGTAAGAGTAACAAAGCATATATAGGATGTTAATGAGTTCTTTACTTCAAAAGAAAAGAAACTAACAGAAAATTAGAAAGAAATAGGCATTGCAACCGTACCTTCCACAAACAGTCTGGCTCGGGATCTCCTGTCGTCCACGCCACAAGAATACTCACATTCATCCTCTAATCTGCAGTCTTTTATAACTAATCTGTGTAAATTTCCATCCTTTTCAAACTGATACCTTTATAGCAGAGAGAAAGGGGGATTTTGTAATAAACAAGGCTCTATATGGCAATCATTGCATAGCAGCACCCAGTTAAAGCAACTGCACCTACTTTTTGCCTTCTTTTATTTCTCGCCCATTCCTGTACCACTTCACATTTACTTTCTCTTTGGAAAGCTGGCAGGAGAAGACAGCGTCATCAAATTCAGTGACAGTCTGGTCCTCCAAGTGTTCAATGAAGTCCGCAGGTGCCTCTGTGATAATAAGCTCTGCCACAGACTTGTCTTGGCCAGCAGTGACCGTGTATTCCCCTTCATCGATAAATCCACAATTTTTAATGATAAGTGAATGCTTGTATTTATCCACTTTGTACAAAATACGGCGGTCAAAGGTGACTTCTTCACCATTCTTTGTCCACTGGAGGGTTACGTTCAGTCGGTTCACTTTGCACCAGAATGTGACAGTCTTCTTTTCCATGGTTTCGATGTCTTGAAGGGGCTCAATAATTCTGAGATCTTCCTCTGTGAAAAGATTGTTGTTTTTTTAAAAAAGTGGTTAGCTTATATCTTTATCCAAACTTGGACAGAACTTAAAACTTGCATTTCTTAGATTTTGAGGGGGGACCCCATTCAGTTTCAGAGAAGCTTTTGGGGGCTACATTCTAATGGTGTGTGGGGCTGAAGGAAAGGTGAGTGGAACCAAAGGCAAAAGGGGTGAGAATACTATAAAATTCCCTTCCTCTCAAACAAGCACATCGCAACTTAAAGTTCTTACTGCCAGCAATTAAGCCCTAGGAGAGGTGTCTCAACCTTTTAGAAAGGGGAAAAGTGAACACATGCCAGGAAACCAATGCCAGGAAAGAAGGCAGAGTCAGGGGAATGAACATGGTCTCCTAGGGGATCCTAGTGGGCTGAACTGGGAACCCTCGACTACCAGATTTGTCCCACAAGCTGAACATTCCCCACTTCTGACTTAAAACATGTAACCCACTTACCTAGTACAGTCAGTTTAGCAGAGGACTTGACATGTTCTCCTCGCTGGTTTACTAGTGTTACCTTGTAGGTTGCTTGGTCATTCAAATGGGCATCTCTGATTCTCAGAGTGTAAACTAGATCTTTATGGACCATAATGTATTTTGCACTATCAAATATTGGTTCATTATCTTTGTACCACTTCGCTTTGGCACCTTCTGTATTAACTTCACAGTTAAATACAAGCTCTTCTCCTTCTTTAACTTCTTGGTCCTTCAGTGGAATAACAATTCTGAGTTTTTCTGTAATTTGAACATATATTATTTCATTATGTTTGTAAGTTACATGCTTAGAAAGAAAAACTACAGGCCTACGAATGTATTCAGAAAACCTCAAAGAACTTACCAATCACTTTCAAGCGAGCTTTGGCTTTGACGTCACCAACCATGACAGCATAACTTCCCTCATCATCCAGGAGAGATTCTTTAATGACCAGAACTCTCTTTTTGCCATCAGAAATGATATCATACTTATCACCAGCTTCAAGAACAGTATCACCTCTTAGCCACTGCACTTCAAAGGCTTCTTTGGATACTGAGCAGGTAAATTCTGCCTTTTCCCCTTCTAGTACTTCAACATTCTGGGGTTTGGTTATGAATTCGGCTGCAAGTTCTGGGGAAAAATGTGCACATAATTTTCAGTTATCAGAGTAAGGGGGAATAGATTGTTCTGTCTAATGGAATATTAGCAGCATTTTCAGCCAGACTGGTTGGACGTGAGGATGCCCTAACATATATCTCATGCCATGGCCGAAAAGAATCTGGCCAAAAAACCAAAATGGAAGCTTTACGATTTACGCAACCGTGCTGTTTCATCTGGCAGAATCTGCCTGTGAATGATACAAAAATAAAATGCTTACCATGGACTTTGAGCTTGCCAGTGGTGCGAGTGCTTGGAAGCCTGCAACTGTACGGACCGACATCATCAAGACGGGCATTGTGAATGACAAGAATCCTCTTTCGTCCATCGGCAATCTGTTCATATCTACCACCATCAGGCAACTCCTCCTCTCCTTTGAACCAAGTTACATCTGCATCAGGCTTGGAAACTTCACAAACAAATTTGACAGTATCTGTTTCGTTTACTTCAATGTTGGGAAGGTTTTTGGTAAAGACAGCTTCCTCCTCTGTAAAAATAGCACCACAGTTGCATTTGATTAGTACAGTAATCAAGGCATTGCTCTTCTACCTAAAATAAAAGCAAAGGCTGGTTTAGTTTTACCTATAACTGTAAGCATGCCGGAGGTTCTGGCTGATTTTGCTTCACATGCATATTCTGCTTCATCATCAAGTAAACATTTGTTGATAATAAGTATCCTCTGGGCACCTTTAGCAATGATGTCATATTTCTTGCCTTTTCGGATTTCAATACCATCTCTAAACCACTTTGCCTGTGTTTAAAACATTGACAAAATATCAAACAGGGTAAATTACCATAATGTTGATTTTATAATTTCAGTAACAGACAAATTGAAACATATTTACTGAGTGCTTTAGAAGTAGCACATCTGAATAACACTTCAAGCCAAATTGTAAACCAACATTCCTTATTTCCGATGAAAATCAGCATAACTTATTTCACCATGAGCATCATAAATTACAACTATTTGGGGTGATGCATGCATTACTGAAATTGCGTTTCATGTAAAACCAGTATGTTGGGGCAACACCCATGTAAAGCAGGCTGCTGAGTGTATTCCAGCTGTATGAGCAAATGTGTCTATCAAAAGGTGTCGTGTGCAGAGTTTCTCCTCCTCATTCAGCAGGTGCAGGTTGCACACATGTAGCCATGTTGGACACTTGGCCATAGCAGCAAGCATCTGGACAGGATGGGTAAAGGAGGCTATCCATAATAGGATCACATATGCCCAGTCCTGACCATTGTGTGCATGCCCCATTTGGATTGGATTGTATCCAGAGAACTATACAAACTGCTTCCAAATGTGTATGCGACTTTCCCATAAAGTGGCAGCCCATTGTACCTGATGGGGTTCTGCTTTAGAAAGTGCCTCACCTTCAGGTGTTTGCTGCAGGATGTGGGGGGTCACTGTCAGAAGGAGCTGAAAAGCCCCTGTGCATGAACATAAGTGACTCACAAGCCAAGCCACTAAACCCACTACCCCAAATATGTAGACTTAGTACATGAATATTCATAATTAATGTATTTTATTGTAATTGGTAAGATTAAAATAAAATACACAATATTTCTATCAAATATTGGTTTAAGAACAGCAGAAATTAGGTGCTAAAATGATGGAGGAAAAGAGAACAGCTAATGGGGCCTTGGATAGCCATAACTGTCTACACACAGGGTCCGCCAATCTTTTTTTGTTTTGTTTTGTTTTGCTCTGAGCTAGACATGGTTTAAAATGCCTTGCTCATGCATAATGACTAAAACTTTACTCTTTAAGATGAGGTAGAAGATACTTCTAATGAGTTCAACAAATACTATACAATTCTGTTTAAAATTACTGAAAAGATCAAATATTAAAAATGTGAATAACATGACAGACCTTAACATGTGGTCGAGAAATTTCACATTCAAAACGAGCAACTTCCTTTTCTTTAACTGTAAGATCCTGTAGAGGCTTTGTAAACTCAACACGGAGTGCTATAAGAGAAACAAATATACACATATATTTGAAGATTAAAAACATATTAAATAAGGCCATCATACATACATGTGCACTCATACATGTGCACAAACAGATACATCAGAATATGGGTTTCCACTTTTTTGGAAGAAAGGAAAAGTCCCAACTATTTACCCAGATGTCTGTTCACTCAACAGTATCATCACTCAGGCCACCCATCTGACATGCTGATCACCCAGAAGTTCTTTATATTACAATTAAATGTAGACTTACGTTCAACATTCAGGAAACAAGAAGTCTTGAAATCTTTAGCATCACAGGTGTATGTTTTAGCATCATCCAGAGTGCAGCCATGAATGATAAGTTTTCTGACTCTGCCATCAGCGACGATCTCATATTTCTTTGTTTTGTGGAGTTCCTCACCATTCTTGAACCATTTCACTGGTGCATCCCTGGACAATTCACACTCCAGCACTGCAGTGGCTTCTTCCTCCACAGTCTGATCCTCAAGAGGCTTGGTAAACTCAACAGGTGGTTCTGAAGCAAAAAACAACACATGTCATATTCATGCCAGAGGTGTGTTTTCCTCTCCAGGGACTGGCACATTAGCTATCAATTGGTTCTTCCTTTAAAGAACTGGGTGCACTCCTTTAGATATAAAAACTACAGCAGAAAAGGTTCATCTAAGCACTTTACAAGGTCCAGTGCAGTGTATTGCTAAACAAATGAGTTCTAACTCCAAATTTACCTTTTACAAAAAGATTTGCTTTAGTTTTGAAATCCTTTGCTCTCAATTCAACTTCTCCAGCATCAGTTAGCTTCACGTCTCTGAGAACAAGGGTGTGAACTTTTCCTTCTGCCCGGGGTACAATCTAGAAAAAGTAAAAACAAACAAAAACAAACAAACAAACAAAAAACAAACAAAGCAGTTTTGGTGATTAATTATCTTGCACCTTTATATGAAATATCGAGTCAGTATAGAGTACCTGTGCTTATACAGGCAGCAATTCAAAGGGTATAAGCATACATTCATGCATGATTTCTTGTTCAAATAGCGTCTCTTCCTACTACAGTGGCAGCTATTTCTCAAAGGTCCTGGCCTTTGCTGAATGACATTCTGTGAGTAGTCCAAGGAAAAGAAATCTGGGATAATGAATACAACTCCAGATTCTCCTGCCAAACAGCTGGTTGTAGAGCTGTAACCAGGATTCTGTGTGAGCAGCCACATTCATTCAATAAAAAAGGACATCGCTATACACAGGACCTGTTTGCATCACTGTTGCCCATCCTGCCAAAAAGATGTGTGTGGATGCACTCCTGGCTGGATCGGGGCAGGAGTTCTCTAACTGTCATTTCTTGTATTATCATGAACCCATTTATACTTTTGAACAGTTGGAGGTAAAGCAGAACTAAAATACAAAACCTTGCAAATTGATAATATAAAAGGAGGAATAATTCTGTTGCATAAAATGCCATCTAACAATCATGTAGCACATATATCTGATCCTGAGACATATCTGATCACTGTTGATATGGCTTTGAGATGGCTGTTTTGTTTCATAGGACTGATATTTGAGCTTTGGTGGGCTGTTGTTTTATTGGAATTTGATTTTCAATTTGTTTTAAACTTCAGTGCCCAGAGAACTTCTGGTTATGCAGTGGCTAATAAAACAAGAATAAAATATAAAGTTAAAATATTTTTGGAACCGTAAATATTCATCTGCCCATTTACTGACCATACCATAATGGCTTTAATCTGACAGGTGAGAATAAACTGCTCAAGTCTTTCACTAACTAGCTTTTAATTTTAACACGCTGATTTATATTGTCCCTTGCAAATAAAAACATATTATTAACAGATTTTCTATCCATCAAAACAAAGAACCTAACAAAATTGAACTGGCATTGAATTGAGTGCAACTTATGCACACTGTTATTTGAATGATATAGTTTGATGCTGAATCACTTTAGATATTCAATGAATCACCTCCTAGGCTGTTCATATCACAGTGCCAACAGCACTCTTGATGAAAGGTTAAAAATAGCAGGTGAGAAATGCTCAGCATGCAGTTCTACCAAGAAAGCTATCTGGAAGGCCTCTTGGATGCCTGAAATGGAATTTCCATCTCCTTAAATGCCTTATACGCAGAACTGGATTCCAGCTCTACATTCAGAGGAGAAAAAGATTCAGGAAAGTAAACACTCAGAGGTTTTGCTACAAATATTAGGATGCTTCCTCTCCCTCTGTGTTAGCAAGCCTCCTCAGTCTTGCTGTCCATCAGCTTGAGAATGTTCACCTCCCTTGAGAACGTTCACCTTCTTTTGTAGATGGTCAACAAATAATTACTTATTAAATGATATTTAAATGATCGTCAATGTTATTTTAGAAGAGTCCCAAACAGTGCAATTCTATTACTGTCTACCCCACTGAACACAAAGGGTCACTCCCAGCTCTGCAGCTTTAGCATATTTTGCATGTTTGCTTGTGGAAAAAACAATAGAGGAGAAGAGGAAGATGGAAAGATATTCAGGTAGATGAGGAAGAGGTGGGAGAAAGGGAAAGAGGGGAAAGGAGAGCCAATGTGGCTTAGATGTTGGTCATGCAAGAACTGGGTTCTAGTCTCCACTCAGCCATGAAGTTAACTGGGTGACTTTAGGCCAGTCACTGACTCTCAGCCTAACGTACCTCACACGGTTACTGTGAGGATAAAACAGAGAGGATGAGGAGGATTCATTGCAGGAATAAAGGAAGAACATAAAATAAATAAGTAAATACAGAGCTAAATAAAGGTCTTCTGTACCTTGTCACTGGGTTCCAATTTCTCTCCTTTCAAGAACCACTCCACCACGATGCCTTCATAGGAGAGCTCACATTCAAAGGTTGCTGTTTCACCAGCAGTCACAGTTACATCCTTGAGAGGCCTCACCAGGCCAATGACACGAGCTTGACGGAAAGAAGAATTCATCTTCAGATTAACCACTGCCACCCCTTATTAACTACCATCGTGGCTTTCCCAACAGAGAGAGAGGGAGTATGATTGCCCCAAGGCTATTTAAATTTCCTGGCTAGATGATGACCCTTGGGGTTCTCAGGGGGTGGGCTGCTCACCGGAGATACCCTGTTTGCAGAGCCTGTCCTCTCGAAATGAAAGCTCAGCATGAATTTTGCTCTGCAGCTGTCTCCTTGCCAAGCCTAGCATACTTCTCACTAGATAAGGCATGCGCCTTCCAAAATAGCGAAGCTTATGATTGGGTAGTGAGACAAGTGGTCACCAACTGTGTAGGGTGTCTCTGACTATCGGGCCGCTAGCACTTTCCACAAATGTCAGCATGGTGCTACCTCTTCAACCTTAAACCTGAAATGCCAAGCACTGCAAATAGTTCATCTGCAGCCGTTTAAATTTCACAACAACTTATTATGCAAGGCCATCTGCCAGTCATACAGGTATTATTAATTGTCTAATTAGCTAATTAAACATTTTTATAGTACAGACTGTATATCATGTTCCAACAAGAAAAAATGGAATTAGAAGCATTAGAGCTAATTTAAAAACCTTCATATAATGCAGATAATTGACATTCTGTAACTTCATAGAACATGGGCCACTGTGTCTTCAGGGCGGAATCACTCCCATGGGCACCCCAGGCTATCTGATTAGCTTCCTCCTCATTCACCATCCAATTCATATACCGAGGATGACATCAGACTATGGGACACGACAACGCCAACTTGTTTCACTTTAGCCCTACGACTGGCCTGAATGCACCTGATTTTTTAGGTATACTTGTAAGACACTTACGTTTTACCCGAAGGCTAGCACTTGATTTGGCATTGGCTGCTTGAAAGTCTACAGTACCAGCCTGGTTCAAGCGCACGTTGTAGAGTGTAACACAGTGCCTTTTGCCTTCTTCTTTTATCTCACAGTCCTTCCAAACAGAAAGAAATGCAAAATCATGTACAGTGATGTTTGCCAACTCTTTTGGGATAAAGGAATTAATACTTTCATTCAGAATTTCCCTTAGTCTATCACTTGCTTTCTCTCCAGCAGGAAACAAAGTAGATGTACATTCACAATAGCCTGATAGCACTGGGTGGTATCCAACGGAGGGAAACTTCCGCTGACTCGCTTCCCCATAAAAAGCTTATGCAGGAATATTTGGGGCCTTCCCAAAGAGTGTGGGCTGGGCTGCAGACAGCTGCTGAAGGAAACTGGAGCCAGCAGTGCGTGCGGTATGCAACACTGCCTTCCATTCATGCAGCCACTGGATACACAGCACTAAATTTTAGTCAAATTCTGGCCACAGAATTAATCTCTCATTTTGATCTAGCCAATGTTGCTGTTATAGCATAACTGAAGTCCAAAGAAGCTGATCAGTGTGGATGATCATCAGCATTTCCATAAACAGCAGTGTTATCATGAAAAGAAATCAGATGTAGCCAAAGTACAAATAAGTTTTGTACTGAAAATTAATTATAAATAATATGTCAAGTGTTAAAGCCTCTCCCAATTAGCCATTCCTGCCTCAATAGCAGCCAGCAAAAGTCTACTGAGGAAAACCTCAGCAGAACAGGGAGCGGGTGGTTCTGTTGCTCCTCTGCAGCTCCTCGCACACCTTCCAGAGGAGGGTTGGGGAGGGCACAGGGATCTGCAGCAGGAGACAAGCAAGGAAGTCCTGCTGTGCAAGCAGAAGGTTGCTTGAGCAACGCTGAGTTCCACTTGTAATAATTTGGCTGCAAATTTGCCTTTGGGGATTAATAACTGTGAAAGAACAGCAGACATACAGAAAGAAAAAACCTATCCAAACAAACAAGAAAATGATCCTACACACTTAGCACATTTCCCCTATATTATATATCTTCTATTATGCAAATACAAAATACAGGAAACTATATTTCACATAGTTTGCATAATTCTGAATTAACTATTTCCAATTTTAATCGTTTAAACTGTGCCTTATAAAATTATTTTCTTATTGCTTTAAATTTCTAAATCGATATACACTGTCTTAATCCTCTCACTCTACTTTTCTGCAGTAAGTTAATTTTAAAATATTAAGGCAGGATTTATCAATTGCTAAGTTAAAGGTAACTGTTGTCTATGTCTTTGCTATTAAAATTCTTTAAAATTAAAGCAACCAAATTTTCTGTTTTGTTGTTGTTACTACTGTTATACCATAAACTAAGTCCAAAAGAGCCAAAATAGTATAATTTGAAATTTTATGTCAAACATCTGCTTCCAAAATGCCTGTACATGTGGGCAGGACTACCACATATGCAGCACTCCTGTTTGTCTGATCCACAACCCCAGGGACAGTAGTTTTAAACTTACTTCTCCCACAAAACAAATGACATGTTGAATACATTTTAAAATAATTTTCTGTTCAACTGATGTATTGTGGAATGTCAATTCCTATCCTCTAAATATGATTAACATAACTCCAGGTTTTGCATCATCTAACTTCAAGGCTGAATAGTGAAAAAGAGCAAGAAGCTTTTAAAATAAGCAAGTCCTAGATAAAGGCTTGGATCAGAAGGTATTGTGCACAAGAGGGTTGCTAAATCATTTCCTTGTGTATCCCCCTTGGTCTGGAAGGGCCCTCAACCCCCTGAAGTTTTGGGGAAAGGGTTACAGATCAGGAAAGAGTTGGAGAAGCTCCAACCCTCACAATCACATTCAAAGCAGAAGATGTCAAACAGCAGGTTTCCTGAATCCAAGCCAGAGTTTTTGTATTGCGTTCCCAGAGGGCACTTTTTGATTGTTTATGTAACATACGAATGTCATTTAGAAATATTGCTTACAGGTGACTGAGTTAAGGTCTCCCCTTTCAATTTCCAGGTAGCATGAATATCTTCCTCAGAGATTTCTGTATCAAAACGGGCAGTCTCCATCTCAAATATTTCCACACTATACAGGGGGCGCACAATCTGAATATCACGATCTGCAAAAGAAAAGCAACCATTGCCAGCTTTCATTTCAAGATGGGGATTTACAGCAGAAAGATTGATAAGAGATTTATTTAGAAGATCTGTATCCCACCTTTCAATCCAATGATTGACAAGACAGTTCAAAATAGATTGCAATATTATACCAACAAGAGGAACTTGCCTTCAATGTTGAGCTTGCCAGAAGTCTGGTCAGTACCACAATCACAGGTATATTGCCCAATGTCTTTCTTCAAGGCTTTCTTGAGGATAAGCATTCTTTTCTTGCCATCTGCCTTGATAATGGCATTCTTGGATGGAGTTATTTCTTTTCCATCTTTAAACCATTTTACGGGAGCATCTGCTTTGCTAATTTCACACTGTAAAATTACTTCATCTTTTTCCACAGCTGTGTAATCTTGAAGTTTTCCAGTAAAATAAGGATCCCCCTCTGCAAGTCAAGGTGAATATGTGACATTCCAAGTATTATTCCTATGTTCAAAAGCTGCAGGAATTTGCACATGTCAGCTTAAAATATATTTCTCCTTTCTAGCAGAAATTGGAGTTTTTCTTAGTTTCTTACCATACCAAGAAAGCTATCTAAAAGCAAAAATAACAACTTGAACAAAGGGAATCCTAGTTATTTAGAAAAAAAAAGGTGCTTTTGCAATGTAGACCTGAAAAAAATATGTTTCTAGGGTGTTCCAAAAAGAGGTTATTTATTAATTAATTTGTTTAAGAGAATTATATCCCACCTTTCCATTAAAAGAAAAATCTACAAGGTAGTTTAGACAAAGCAGAAACAAACTGAGACAGTACAACATCCGAAGATACACAAATGGAAAAACAATGCAATAGGAGCAACACTAAAACCACCCAGAAAGCTTCAGCTGTGGGGTGGTATAGAAATGACAGAGAGAGAGAGAGAGAGAGAGAGAGAGAGAGAGAGAGAGAGAGAGAGAGAGAGAGTGAGAGAGAGAGAGAGAGAGAGAGAGAGAGAGAGCGCAGAACATGATAAAATAGAGCAGAGCTATTCAGAGACAGAAATTTTTTTGTTGATCAGGAAAAGCTCAGGACAACTGGACAGTCTTGGTCTGATGACACTAATAAGCAGGGGAACTTGGAACTGGAGTTCAGCAGATGAGACCATTGGTTCATCTAGCTCAGCATTTTCTACCTCATAAGGAACCCTGCAGGACTCTTAAGGGTTGCAGTATTTCCCCATTGGGCCAGCAGCCTTTTGTGTGCAAAACAAGTGCTGAACTATGGCCCATGCTCAAATGAGAGTCCTGCTTTGAGCAGGAGGTTGGACCTAATGGCCTTACTGTGCTCTTCCAACTCTAAATTCTATGATCTTAACAACAGTCAAGCTCGATGGAGAAAAGTTGGCCCTTACAAACCATGGATCTAGACCATGTGTGTATTCATAGATGAGGTTCAGCACTTTGAATGCCTGGAAGGGCACTGGCAGTCAATGTTAATGTGACATATGTGTCAAGGGATTTTATGCTATATGGACTGTTAGTTCATCCAAGTTGAAATGAGAAGGTAGTCAGGAGGAGCTGCTGAAGTCAATGGGGTAACTTTAATTTAGAGTGGGGCAAGCAATTTATGATCTCATAATTACCATGAAGAACTTTTTAGGCAGCATAAGGTAACTCCAAATATATTTTTTCTGAAAAAGCTAATTAATTCAGAAATCTATAGAATTTATAATAATTTTATTCCTCTTAAGTATTAATGGCAACCAAAAGACTAAGGAAAGGAAAGAAAAGGAAAGGAAAAAGTCCTAAGTAAACCTAACCCTTTTTGGCCACACAGTGAACAATCATATCAAAATTCACAACAGTGTACAAGTTACAGACAACATCTACAATAAAGCAAAAAAACGAAAAACAAAGGAACAACAAGCAACAACAAAGAGTCAAGCATATAATGGAGGCACTATAATAGAGCATAAGAACTAGCAACAGCTGGTTCTCAACACCTTTTTGAAGGAAAATGAGGGACTTGTAAACCTCTCATAAAAGAGTTCCAAAGACTTGGGATTGCCATCAAGAAGGCCCTTCTCTTTATGGAAGCTAACTTAGCCTATACAAAAGGTGGAATCTGGAACAGGCCTCCTCAGAAGATCTCAAGAGTTGCCCCAAAGGAACAAGGGGGCATCATATGAAAAGAGTTCACATGCACAGCATCGTGCTTACAATTCCACAAGAGACTGTATTGTAGAAGATCCTTTATGTACTTCAAACACAAGTCACACATACCAAGAACGGTGAGTTTAGCTTCCGATGATTTGCCCATAGCTTCCACTCTGATCTGAGATGTATCATCAATAGTGAGATCTTTAAATGTGAGGGTATGGAATTTGCCATCATCCTTCATTGAAACAACCTTGGAGGTATGGAGTCGCTGGTCATTCTTATACCAGATGACAGGGATGTTGTCATGGGACAGTTCCACGGTGAATACTGCTGTTTCCCGTTCCTTGGCTGTTACATCCTTGAGAGGCGTAATGAATTCAAGACGAATGCCTAAACCATAAAAGTATCTTATTAAAGTTAGAATATGGTGAATACAATGGTATAAACATGAAAATCAAACATACTGTCAGCAGAATCGGAGGTACAAACAAACCTTCAATGATCAGCTTCGCACTTGTGTGTTTATCTTCAGCTTCAAACCTGTATTTTGCTTCATCCTCAAAAGCCACAGTCTTAATGACTAGGGCATGCTTGGTGCCTTCTGATATGATTTCAAATTTCTCATCTGCTGGGATTTCCTGGGCTCCTTTCAACCAACGGAAAGTCTTTGGTTCCCTTGATACCTCACACTCAAACTTAGCTTCATCTTTCTCAAAGACTTTGACATCGCTGAGTGGAGTTATAAAGATAAGAGGCAGTTCTGAAATCAAATCAATGAAGAATGGTAGAAATTTGTTTCTATTCACTATTCCAAGTTTTGTTTGTTTGTTTCTCTGTGGTGGATAACAAAGATGTTTTTACAAGATAGATTTAGAGCTGACACTTTCTAAAGCCTACCTTTCACTTTCAGATTAGCAGCACTTTTAGCATTTGCAGCCTGGAAGGACACTTCTCCTGTCATATCCAACTTGCAGTTGTGAAGAACGAGAATGTGTTTCTTGCCATCTTCAATTATTTCACAATCCTGGTTGTTATTGGGGAGAAATAACATTTTGTCCTAATTGCTCCAGCATTCTGGATAATTTTGTAAGAGACCCCTCCCTCCACTTGTCCTACGGTTTTGTTGCTGTTGTTGAAAGAAACTTACAGGTGAAGGTGTTAAAGTTTCTCCCTTTAACTTCCAAATTGCATGAACATCAGGCTCAGAGACTTCAACCTCAAATCGTGCTGTTTCACCAACAAATACTTCTACTCCATACAGAGGACGCTCTATTTTTATTAATCGAGCTGAAAGCAAATATATATATAGATCTTAGATTTCCTGCCTTGATCAGGAGGTGTAAAAGCTCTTGAAGAGGTCCGATTGAAGGACAATAACTTACCCTCGACCTTAAGTTGAGAATTTGTCTTGTCAGTTCCACAGTCACATTCATAATTGCCCTTATCAGCATCAGACACCTTTTTAATTTTTAAGATGCGGCGCTTGCCATCGGTCATTATGGAGATCTTCTTGGAAGCTACAAGTTCCTCACCATCCTTATACCACTTCACTGGCACGTCTTTGCTAAGTTCACACTCCAGAATGACATCGTCTTTCTCAGTAGCAGTATAGTCTTGCAATTTCACAGTGAAATATGGATCGGCCTCTGTAAGAATGAAGTAGGGATTTGTTTTTTTTAAAGAGATTAGTAACCACAGTGAATGTGATGATTCAAATACATAAAGATACATACAAACAGATACAAGTACCAGTACATATCAGATATATTACCTAAAACCTTCAGGTGTGCCTCAGTGTGTAGTGTCTTAACCTGTGCTTTGATCTCGGAGATGTCATCAAGGGTCACTTCACTTATTTCTAATTTGTGTTTCTTCCCTTCCGCAGTAAAGCGAACTGTTCTGCTAGTGTGGAGTTTCTTGTCATTTTTGAACCAGGTCACTGGCATATCTTCATGAGAAAGCTCAAAATCAAAGTAAGCTGTTTCTCCTTCCTTCACTGTCTGATCTTTGAGCGGGGTGATGAATTTCAGCCTCACACCTGGAACAGAATAAATGACAATGAATGCCATACAGTCACATCCAGGGGTACCTACAGATAACTGATTCTTGTAATTTTTACAGGATAATTCTTCTCAGTCATGAACTTGCCTTCTACAAAAAGTCTTGCTGTAGACTTTTTCCCTTCAACTTCAGCAGTGTACTCTCCTTCATCATCAAACTGAGAATCATTGATGACTAGGATGTGCTTCTTTCCATCTGCAATGATGTCAAATTTGTCTCCGATTTTGATTATATCACTGCCTTTAGACCACATTACATTGGCTTCTCTTGTGAGCACACATTCAAATCTTGCCTGTCGCCTCTCTGGTACAGTCACGTCTTTCAAAGGCACGACAAAATCAAGCTCAATTTCTGCAAATGACGAGAACAAATTATTCTTTCAGGCACACAGTGGGAGTAGTGTCTTAAGTGATATGCCATCCCTTTTAGGAAAGCAACTTACCTTTCACTGTCAAGATAGCTGTAGTAACCACATTCAGGGCCTGATAGAGAACTTCTCCAGCCTGGTCTAATTTGACTTTGTGCAAGGTTAAGAAGCGCTTTCCTCCTTCAGCTTTGATCTCACAGGTCTGGAAAGGATGAAATATCTTATGGTAAGAAAAGCTGGATTTTAGCACAGGGCACTGCTCTGATTTGCAGGCAGGGGGTCAGGCAGGTCAGTATCCTTGTAATAGCCAGATGATATGGGGACATAATCCACAGTCACATTAAGTGTCCTTTGGACAAGTTATTTCCAGCTTCTCTTCCTCCTGAACTACCAAGGCCTGGGGTTCAGTGATTGTGACCCAGGCATTCCTAGCACGTGTGCGTTCAGTAAGCTCACTGTGAAATTATATGGAACAGAAGACACAGGGTGTTCTGCTGTATTGTTTATGCAGTGTGAGCACATGATTGAGGTTTGGAGTTCCATGAAAAAGGTCCATAATAAAAAATGTACTTTTCTAAGATCTACACAAATATTGACTATTAACTTGAGCTTGCTACCCACTTTAAGGTATTAAGCAGAACCAGTGTTTGACTGACATCATTCACACTCTACTATATTGCCATTCATGAATTCTTAAGTGCAGATTCTTACAGGTGAGGGTCTGAGAATCTCTCCTTTCAGTTTCCATTCTCCAGGGACATCATCTTCAGAAATCTCAGTGTCAAACTCTGCTGTTTCTTTTTCATAAACAGTAACATCTTCAAGGGGTTTAAGCAGCTCAGCTTCTCGTTCTGACATTAAAAATATCAACGAATTAGCACAATCAGGAATTCTACCATCTAGCAGTCTTCCATGTCTATTATTACTGTATGCAGTAAAAATGCCGACAAATATACAGTATTAATGTAGTAATACACTTACCACCAAGTGTCAGTTTAGCTGGGTATCGACGCCCTTCAACTTCCACTGCATATTCCCCAATATCATCTGGTGAGCAATTCTTAATTTTGAGGTATTGGTGATGTCCGTCTTGTATAATCTCTGTTTTGTCATTTGGTTCAAGAGGAATCTCTTCATCCCCTTTGTACCATTTAATATTTGGTGTTTCCTTAACAACGTCACAGGAAAAGGTAGCAGTCCCTTTTGGTTTCACATGCTGGTCTCTGATGGGTTTCACTAGCCAGTCTTTTATCATTTCTGTATTTCAAGACACAATACATACATATAAACAGTTATATGCTACACATAAACACAAACAATTTCTTTAAGATTTTCTTCATGTGCCAGAAAATCCCACTATTCCCATGTTTTCCTTCACATATTCTGCTCCTTCCATCACCCATGTCTATTTGTTTCTTAGTTTAATCCTTTTATGTATCTGGCTTCTTGCATTTTCAGAACTTTATCTTCCCCCCTTTATTATTATACAACTGGGGATGTAAGGCTTGTTTATGTAAGGCAATTTTTTGGATTCAGGTGGATATGGATGGAATACAATTTAGTTTGTTTTTTGTTTTCAAGATGGTAATCTACATAATCAACGAAACCTTCAAATACAAAAAAAAGTAGGCAGTGGCTGCAATAGTTATACACCTGATCTACTAGATTTAACATTAGGTCTGTTTTCTTCAGTGATATTAAAAAGAGTAAATTATTTGCGCATGACAGTCAATTTTTAAAATATGATTACAGATACTAAATAAGTCTAGTCTGGCATTTCTGTTATTAAATACCAGTCCTCAAATGGAACTATGAAGAAATACTGATGCTCAACCCTGTGGGTGGAAAATAGTTTTATCACTTAGATTGTTGCAGTAGTTAGTCAGTAGTATCTATTAAATAGGCAATATTAAAATGACTTGTAGATTGCTATATTCTTTCTAAAGCTACTGGAAATAGATCAGTGTGTTTTGTCACTAACTCACTCACCAAGGCTGCAATCCTATGCTTGTTCAATGCAAACAAACAAACAAGTCCTAGAATTCCCATCATGCTCCAACCAACATGATTGGGCATTGGTTGGGATGCTGCGAATTATAGGGTTTTGTTGTTTTGTTCTGTTTAAACATGCACCCTAATTGGTAATTAAGGGGACAGATCAGGACGGCCACAATACAGAAGTCCAATCCTGTTCCACTGATCTAGAGTCCCTCAGAGTATTTGATTAGTCGCACAATCAATTCAATGAAAACTGAGCTTTGGCGAAGATATGGTGAAAACAAAGGCTCAGGCTTAACATTACTAAGCAGAATTTTGCTGCCTCTTAATTAATTACAGCCTCTTAGTACTCCCTATGCTCTCAACATCCAGGGAACCCACTCCCAGTCCTGAGAGGAATGTAACATACCAACAACTTTAACGCTTGATTTACAACTGAGGTTAGCGCTTTCAACAGTCACAGTGTATTCTCCTCCATCTGTGTCATCAGCATCCATGATAGTGACTGCCCGTTGCAAGCCAATAATACCCAGGGCAATTTTCCCAGGTTGGTCTTTGAGAATCTTCCCATCTTTTCTCCAGACCACATCCCTCTCTTTGTTCAGCTCACAGGTTAGATAAAAGGGTTGCCCTTTGACAACTGTAAGTTCCTCTTCCAGAGTTTTCACAAACCGTACTGGCAATTCTGATAATGAGGAGAAAGAGGGATTATTTGCATGTTATGTCATTCACCATCAGTTCTAGCATTCAACCCGAAGCACGCACATCAGAATTATAATCCAGCTTGAGACATTCCCACATGCTCCTGGTATGCCCTTGTCTCCTGAGCATAAGAGGGATCCCATTCCTTTCAATATAAGGATCTGGTTTGTATGCATAAAGGAATGCTGTTCTTGGCAAAGAGACTTTGTGTAGATAATGGAGTGGCTATGTGAAGAATACATTGCTGGGCAGGGATGAGTATATGCAGTTTAAATCATGAAGGAAATGCCCATGGAAAACCTAAGAACTTGTAACTGATGTGGTAGCATATTTCTCTCATTCCCCAATTGTTCTGTGTTGAGTTATTGAGTCTAAGCTCCCTGGAGCAGGGGCCTTCCATGCATAATATCACAGACATTAAGAAATGCAGGTATCAACCCTAACACAGCATTGGAGCATTGGACAAAGCATTGGACAAAATGCATCATGTGTTGAGAGTAGATCATCTTCCTCCTTCCTTCTCCTTATCAAACTCAAAACAAACCTTAGAAGGACAGTTCTTTTACTGAAGCTTAACTGGAACAGTAAATGAAAGAAGCCTTCAACTAGAGTTGTGGGAGAAACATCTGCTCATGGACAGAGTTGCACCTCAACTCAAACTTCCTCTCCTTCCCTTCTTTTCAGAAAAGCTTCTGAGTTCACACTTGGGGTGGCTCTTTCTGTTTGAGGGCTAAATGGTGGGAATGCCAGAGTTTATAATCAGTCTATTCACTTCCCCTGCTGTCCCCTGAGCAGGTCAAGGAGCTCTTCCTGCATCAGCTCCCCCTTCTTCCCTGAAAATCTTTCCAAGGAAGGCAGATTCACACACTGCCTGAGAGCTTCACTAGGTAGCCTTGAAATGGCCAGCTTCTCCATTCCCCACCCTTGTGCCTCTGCCTGCTCTTCTGAATTGGATGAATGTATCTGAGCAGACTGCAACATGCAAGGGATGGGCCCCTTCTCTACATCATCTTTAGAACACAGAGGAATCGCAACCTATTTGGAGGAGCCATGAAGTACCTTCAACAATAAGCTTTGCTGTCGAAGTCTTTTCTTTGTTTCCCAGTTTCAGCACACAAGTATACTCCCCGGCATCTGAAAGCTGGACATCAATAATGTGGAGCTTCCTGTCTTTCCCATCCGACAGAAACCTGTGCTTAGGGCTCTCACGGATGTTGCTGCCATCTTTCATCCAACTTGTAATGGCAGTGGATGGAGAAATGAGGCACTCAAAGATAGCAGAAGAGCCAATGGACTCAGCTTCAGTCAGCACGATATCTTTAATTTCTGTCACAAACTTAAGTGGCACAGCTTTCAACTGGTATGTGAAGGGTGGCTCATCCGGAGGCTTTTCACCACCACTTCCTGGCCGTAATTTCCTCCTCTCTGCCTCTGCTGGTGATGGTATTGCCCGGGCTACAAATCAGATATGAAAATATGTAAAAATGAAGATTGATCCCACTCACAGAGTTGAAACCAGGTACTTAGTTGCCAGCTTGACAGAATTCAGCTGATGGTAACCCTGCTGATGGTAGTTGGGGAGGGGTTATTCAGACAGTTCTCTCTTCTGGAAAGTCCAATGACTAGCAAGTTAATATTAAATGATCCAATATTTGGGAGTTCCCAGTGGAAAGCCTGGGGTAATTATTTAGTTATAGATATTTAAACATACAGGGGGTAGAATCTAATGTTATACTCTTTCTTTCTTACCTTTAATAGGACTTTTACCCTTGCCAGGTTCCTCCTTTGGTGTTGTTTTCGGTTCTGATGTAAAATACGAACAGTATTATTATATAGGAAATCAAAATCTCAGAAATAAATTTAAAATTGTAATGGTTTTCTTTAACCGTTGCTTCTTTCTGTATGCTTCTACGAAGGTAGGCAAACACACACGTATGTAATAAATGTAATGTTTCCCACAATCCCCTAGGATGACAGTGTCTTGATGGTTATGGTGCTTGTTCTTCCCTCTTGCCTCAATATTAGTAGGCTTCTTCTGTCTGTGCACTGGAAATGCCAACAGGTACTAAAGGACCTTGGGACTTGAGGAAGACTTTCCTATATACGATCTCTCTCTCTCTCTCTGAGCTGGCAGCTCGCCATTGTTACTTGTTTTGTTCTACTTCTATTAACTTTTGATTAGCTGCAACAAATCTTACAAAAACTAAACCCTAGACACCCCAAAGAGGCCCACAAATTTGGCAATATATGCATTAAAACCCCTATGCACAATCCATAATTAAGCTTCATAGCAATCACTTGCTGCTCTAGTCAGGTCCCAGTAAGCACACACGTTTAATCTCTCCCATGCTTTAGTCCTGAGTAAGAGGCCTGTGGCATGCTGCTTTGGGGTTAAACATGTGTATGATCTGTAGTATAATGGGGTGTGGTTTTCCTGCACTATGTATTGTAAGTACTTTTGTTAGCAAGAAAATGTTTAGGTTTCTGATTATATTGTATGATTACACATACAGTTAAAGTTTGTAGAATGGTAATGCAAAGAAACAAATGTTCGACACAACCATTATTCATACCTGCTTTCTTCCCAACCACTGGAACTGTCACAGGAGCAGCTTCAGGTGTTGGTTCTGGAGGGGGCTTGGGAGATTTCAGGGCTGTGGAAAGAAACAGGTTTTCCTCCCTTTTTGTCTGCTCACTGATAAAAGTTGATAGCTGAAGTGGCCATCGTTAGTATATTTGCTTAAGAGTGGGCCTCACTGAATTCCATAGAATTTACTTCTAGGAAAAGATTCTTAGCATGACTTTACGAATTTATACTTTACATCCTTTTAACAAAAGGACTGGGCAACCTGTGTCCCTTCCACTGATGCTTTGCTCTGCTACTGTCATGATCCCTCACCACTGGCTGTGCTGGTGAGGACTGATAGGAGCAGTATGATCTGAAGAGAAACCAGAGTAGTAGGCCAAAACATCCAGAGGACTGCAAGTTGCCTACCCATTTTAGAATCTTACTGGAATAGGTTATGCCTAAACTTTCACTGATCTTGACTATTCATAAAAAGAGAATGTGACATATGTTTGAAATATCTTTAACTAGCAAACTTGGAGTCTGATAAAATAAGGAATGCTGTACCAGTACATAAAATCATAGGGTGGGTTTATACCAGTTTATATTACGCTGCATTTTATAAGTGATTTGATACTAACATCACAATTAATTACACAAAATATAAAATGTCTATGCTACGGATTGTCTGGGAGGCCATAAGATTATTTGGAACCCAGTTTCAAGGCCCTGAGACCTTGAGCTGGGACTCCAAATGTGGAGCCACTGTTCCCCTTGCAGCTGATACTGAAAGAACCATGCCAGCAGCCTCTTCAGAAAAGGGAAATGGAGAGTGGGAGGCTGGGCCCAACACCTTACATCACAGACGAACTGTGCCCAGCCAGTCTGACCCTTGCTTCGTGGCAATTCAGACAGGTGGCCGACAATGGCTGTCTAGATGCTGTGTGAGGCCCAAGGTGCAGGCCAGAGGAAACTGCCACCGCTGAATCTCACACCATGCAGCCTCTGAGTTCAGAGGCTCACCTGCATCCAGTGGGGAGGGTGCTGGATTGTACCATTCATGATTGTTTTACAGTATCCTTACCTGTTGCAGGCTTTGGTTCAGGAATTGCGGCTGGTTTTGGTTCTGGAACTTTAAACAAAAAAGTAATGAGCAGGTTAATGACAGAATGCAGCCAAAATAGCAAGAGTAAAAACTGTCAGAGAGACAGACAGCACAGCATAATTAACAGAAGGTATCATTTAATTTTATCTGACAAAGACTTTCATAAACATGTCTTGAGCTATTGTGAGTCAACATGGCACAGTGGTTAGAGCACTGAGATTGGGACCTGTAAGATCCCCACTTGATGTTAAAGCCTGGGGCCAGTAACTCACCCTTAGGTTAAGCTACCTCACAGGGCTGTTGTTGAGAGTATAAAATGGATCGGAGAAAGAATATATAAGCTGCCTCAGGTTCCTTGCATGAGTTAAAAGGACAGGGTATAAATGCATTGTAGTAATACTAATGCTACTAATAAAATGCAAAATAAGAGATGCCCAATGAAGAAGAAGAAATGACTAAGTACAAAATGAAGAGTTAAAAAGAAAGTAGAAGACTACAAAGACTATAGCATATGGCTGGCAATCATGGAAGATTAGCTTAGCTTGCAGACCAGTGTTCCAGGCAAATGAAGTTTTAGTTGAGCAGCAAAGAGGAGAATAACCCCAGTGTGTACCTTTGGCTGGTTCAGGCACAGGTTTCTCTTTTTCTTCCCTTTTCTTGACAGGTGGTAGAACCTCCGCTTTCTTCTTTGGAATCTCATGCACTTTAAAAATATTTTATTTATTTGGAAGCTGGATTTAAACATTTTGACTTCCTGATACATTAACAGATTTTATCACAATACATATAGCTAGTGTGATTTTTTTAAAAAGTTAAAATGTGCCAGGATTAATACATGTGGTAAAGATTAATACATGTGGCACACAATGGTTTCCATACCAGTTAAATAAGAAAGACAGAATAAGACAGAATAATATAAATCAAAGACAGCCTTTTCAAGGAGTCCTTCACACAAAGAAACAGTGTGCAGTAGAGAAGTAAAGGTATGGATCGTGTCCCAAAGATTTCGGATAGTCCAAATATTTGGTTATGTTTTTCTCTTTCATACTATGGGCTGATTTAACAACTAAATATCCAAATCATGCGCTATAGCTCAGGAGATGAAACCTGGAAAATATTTTTGACAATGAGGTTCAGTAGTATCTCTTAGGACACAATTTCATGAATGTTTAGACAGAAAAAAGTCCAACTGAAAAAGTCCCCAGAATTTCCCAGCTGTCAAGGCTACCTGAAGAATGCTAGGAGCTATAGAACTTTTTCTGTCTAAACATTCATAGGATTGTGCCCTTGCTAGGTAACTTCACAGCTCTCTATTTCTGATGTGTACCTTCAGCGGTCTTCTTCTCAAAAGGTTTGAGTTCGACTTTAATTTCTTTCTCTTGTTTAGCTTCTTCCACCTCAGGCTTCTTAACGGCTCTTTGGACTTTAAAAAAGAAAGAATTTTCTTTCAAGATCAATATGATGAACTGATGGGAGACTTAGGCATAAGAATCTGTTATTTAAATAAGCAGGGAAACAGAAGAAATATAAAGTAACCCCTTCATATATCTCAGAGGTAGATGGGCTGTGTTTTATAGCCACGGTTACAGTCATCCCCACACTTTGCATAAGGAGAACAATTCTCTCCTCTTTCTCCATGATCACCATGGAAAATCTGCATAGCCTAATAATCTATCCTCAGTCTCCATCAAGGAGTCCCTTCTGAGAGGGTGATGAAATTCATGCATGGATTACTACATATCCAAAGGTGAGAGCAGCACTGGGTCCTTTGGTGTGGAAATAACACACTGATCAGAACTTCCCAAGGACTGGGAGTTTCCTGCTTTGCCTAAATGTATAGTAGCAGTAGATGTATTTACCTGAATCTGGCAGAACTCAAACCAGTTTTCCCCAGAATCTGCAGTGGAGCTATCCATTGGATAGCTGGATAGATACCAACTGGTGGACTTTTCAAGAAAGGTCATAATAGCTTGATGCATATATGAGAAAGAAGTGCTTCCTGTTGATCTCATATCAAGACAGTAGTCCTTTTGGGTAACAACTTACAGGTGTCCATATTAAGAGCTACGCAAATTATATTGATGAATAATAAATAAATAATGGTACAGAATCCCTATGGCTTTTAACAAGAGACACAGTCAAATAGCCATACCTTTTTTCAGAACAACTTCTTCCTTAGGTGGAGGAGGGGGAGGTTCAGGACGTTGTTTTCGTGCTTTCAGCGTAGGTGCTTAAAATGATATTAATTTCAGAATAAGGTGACCAGTAATTATGGCCATCTAAAAGATACCCACATCATGCACCAGGTACCATTTTATAGAATATGCATAAAAAGCAGAGCATTAGATGATTATAAAAGCTGCTTCTTAGAAAAATCTCTTAGAAGAAAGACGTAGTCTTTAGTTCCATTTGAATGATCACAGAACAGAAAAATCAGTTACTCTTTCAATTTGGGGACAACTGTTTCTCAAATGTTTTTTTCCCAAAAGAAAATGTATTTATTTTATTAAAACAACCATGAACTTCTAATTTTTATATTCCATTGTAATATTTGTTCTTCATCAGAACTTTACTGTCATTGTCAACAACTCACAGAATACCCGGTCTGAAATAAAAGCAAGCATGCTTCAATGAAAACAGAGAAGTGAGTTAAACACAGAACAACCATGGTTAGTCACATATGGAAAGAAAAATGGATATTATTATGAAAAATACTAGAAAGGACTATCTGGTGCTCTTTAAAGACAAGAACAAGACAGATGAATATGTGGATGAATCACCACATAGTGGCATTGGCCGGAGAAGAGGTCTTTGGGGGGTATATACAGCCTGAGGACCTTACAATGCCTGATCATATATTGATTCCCCCTGCCCCAGGAGTCTAGAAGGCATGAGATCCACTTTTGTTGAAGTGTCAGTGGGCAACAATATTCCTTCTTGCCTCATGAGCTATCAGGTTTCCTCATATGACTGAGTGTTCCTACTTTGAATCTTCCAGAGTAAAATAAGTATAAGCAGAGGGTAGGAGGGTAATTGCTTCAGAGGGGAAACTCCTGGTATCGGAAGATAATTGTGGGGGATGGGCAGTTACAGCTTGCTAGAAAAAAGCAAGCAGCAAACTGAAGAAAAAAGTGTTCAGAGATTGTGGCATACACTTGAATGAGCAGGCATCATTTTTATACTATGCAAGTCCTCAGGTCTGGAGGGCTGACACAAAACCATCCTCTAAGAAAAATGCTATTCTTACTTAGTTCAAGGACTGAACTGTATTTGACTTTTCATTATGCCCTACGTCATTTGAGATTATATCTCAAAGTGTGAGATCTCAAGTGGCTAGTTTCAGAATCCTTAATAAAATGCAAATCAATTCTACATATACTTAATTATTTTTAAAATCTGCTGTGAATTTTCCTTAATAAAGACAAGAACATCTCTTTTTTCCTTCCTTAATCTTTTGAGCTCCACTTTATCTATCCATAATTCTAAATAACAAGGTTTCCATGCTTGACACATGCGGCTTCAAAAATTCTGGGTACAATTCAGAGAAATGTAGAAGCAGTTTCACACGCTCAGTGGGCTTTGGACTTGTGAATTTCAAAGAGGAATCACATGCTGAGAGTTTCTCAGCTTATGCTGTGGCATTGTGGTTAGCTAGACCATGCTAAAGGTCTGGTTGAAAAAGCATAGGCCCTGAAGCCTAACTCTGGATAAGCAAGTCTCTGGATTGTGAGCCCAAATTATAGTTTGAGAAGAGTACCAAAAAAGAAAAAAAAAAAGAAAAAAAAAGAAATCAAGAGGACAGTTTAAATAGTTATCCATCCTATGGATCAAAACCCACAAACCAACAGCATAAGACATTGTTGGATATTTTCAGTGAGCCAGAGCATTAATCCAAAAGCCATTCAGACAACATTCAGTTAGACTAACATTAATATATTAACAGCGCAATCCTATATATCTCTATTCAACAGTAAGTCCCATTGAGTTCATGGGGGCTCATTGCCATATAGATAAGTATAGGATGGCAGTCTGGATGTCACACTTGCAGAGAATACAATCATGTGTCAATGCGGTGCATTCATTATGTAACTGAGGCTTAGCAGAGCTGTTAAGTACTGTTTGAGGACCCTACTGATACCTTTAAGCTGAACCTTTTCCTCCTTAACCTCCTCTTTGGGTGGGAAAGGCACACGGGGTTTAGGTTTCTCAGGTATCTTCTTTTCTGGTTCTGGCTCTTTAAATGATATGGTGGTACATTCAGTGCAAATGTAATTGTGCTATAATATACACCTCAGCTAAGAACATCCATTGCATATTTAAAAAAACTTCTAGAGATTGCTGTAATGCTATTAAAAAAATAAGTAATTCAGATTAAAATATCTGATATGCCGAAGTTAGGAACGATCCTAAAAGAGTCATTAGTCACTTAAATGGGAAAGGTAATATAAAGGAATGTTTTCCAGGCCAGAGATGTGAATGTTCAACATATATTAAGACACAAAGTCAACAAAGACAATGTATGTACACAAGTGAAAAAGAACAATGTGTACTGACATGTACACATACTTCTAACACACTTGCATAGTTTCTACATGGCAAGATGGAGAGGTACGATATTAAAGCAAGCTGTGCGTTTCATCCCAACTCTAGTACTACATATACCTTCTTCTGCTGGAATTATCTCATCTTTTTCTGGAATAGGAGTAGGTATTGGTTCTTCCTGTTCAATTTCTTCTGTAACTTCAGCAACTTTTTCTGGCTCTTTAAAGAATATTGATAACTAGCATAAGATTGCCATTTATAAGACTGGGTGGCTAGAAGAATTGTACATAGAACAGCTGAGACATACTAACACAGAGACAAACAGTGCAGATTTTGCAAAGGGGTTGGCTCTGGGGCAGGATGCAAATGAGGGGAAGAAACAATGCCCCTGACCAAAGCCTCTGAGGCTGGTCTGATGCCAGGAGGCCTCGGCATACATCACCATCAGCTGGCTTGTGCCTACTGGAAACAAAGGGACTTAAACTGTTGAATTTTGTCAGGATTTCGCTCACTGTCTTAAATGCAGGGTGTTGTGATTGCATAGACAGTAATTTGTAATTTGAAGGAGTGATGATTTTATAAAGAAAATATTCAAAGAAATGGAAGATTTTAGTGACCTTTTTCATGGTTCTTTTATCCATTTTTAGAATAGTTTGCATAATGAAAGCAGACACTATCCCATTCCTCTGTGCTATACATTTACAAACATAATCTCATAAATACAAAACCAAATGAAGACGTAATAGACCAGAGGTGGATGACATTGACATGAATAAGAGGAGTACCTTCAGCTGGCACAGTTTCTGGCTCTTCTGGCACAGCAACAGGTACTTTTTCTTCTGGCACAGCTTTCTTGGGCACTTCCGGAACTTCAAAAGATTTTAATTTATTTTATTTTCATGGTTATTAGTAGTGGTTGGACACAAAACATTTATAGTACAGACAGTGATGCCAAAGATATTTACGGTGTCCTCCAGTTAGGCTCAGCATACACTTTACAGACTTTAGCAGAATACAGAGATCCAACAATAGACTCGACATAAAGTATGTTAAAAAAGTGAGATAATTATTTTCTCAAGGGATGTTAATGTACCTTTGGTGGGTGGAGGTTCTCTTTTTTTAAGTACAACAGCAGGTATTTTCTTTTCTGGAACAAGTTTCTTGGGTTCTTCAGGCACTTTAAAGATAATATTGCTGCTTTTAATTTCAGAATTAATGAAGTAAAAGATATCAGTACAAAGAAGAGGAACAGAGGATTAAAGACTTGTCAAAAACAAAATTAATGCTACAGACATAGAATTATACAATTATACACAAACATATACAAACTTCAGGGGATAATATGAAGACTGGGGATTTCTAGTCAGACAGAATTGAAGAATAGATGACACTGAAGACAGCATTTTAAGACATTTTAAGAAGAAGATGGAAACACTCTTCTCTAGGTGTTTATATCAGTGCAAACATGTACCTTTAGGTGATGGTGTTTTGATTTTTTTAGGCACAGGAGCTGGAACTTTCTTTTCTGGGACAGCTTTCTTGGGTACCTCAGGCACTTTAAAGATATTAGTTTGTTTATTAAAAGACTGGGAAAACCCATGAAACCACAGGCATATCAGACATTATCTGATCAGAATATTATCTGATCAGAATATTCGAGTGAATATTTCCACACATACATTGCAGTTTAGATCCACTAATGTGATGGACGCTTTATACCCATACACGTATAAACAAATTATTTTGCAGAATCAAAAAGCACCTTATTTCCTTATTGCTTCTCTCGCCCCCTTTCTTCCTTTCTTGCGCACACACACACACACACACAACAAATGCATACATACAGTTCAGCTTTATCTACAAGACTGCTTTTTGAACTGTTCAACAAAAAGTTGGCAAAATAATGTGTGTCAAAAATCTGCTTTACAGATGACACATCTTTCATGTAGAGAATACTATGTCATGTACCTTTTGCTGGTGGATATTCGGGTTCTTTAGGTACCGCAATTGGTTCTTCAGGAACAGCAACGATTTCTGGTTCAGGCTCAGGTTCTTCCGATGGGATGACGGCTTCGGGTTCCTCAGGAATGTATTCTTCAGGCTCTGGTATTTCATACTCCGCAGCCTGTTCAGGTTCTTCAAATGCTGCCAAAGCCTGTACTTCTTGGTGGACAGGCACATAATATCGCTCTCTGTATCCAATAAACGTCTGTACCTTTTGTTCTTCTTCATGCTCCTCGGCCTCTTTAGGTGGGTGTTCTGGTTTTTTAACTGCAGCTTCTGGTTTCTTAGGCTCAGCTGGAGGTTCTCTTTTTTTCAGTGTAACAGCAAATTTGGGCTTTCTAGTCAGTTCAGGAGGTTCTGGTTTTTTGGGCACAGGTTCTGGCTTTTTGGGTTTTGGTTTTTTGGGTACTGCAGTGGGTTCTGCTTCTTTAGGTACTGCAACAGGCTTTGGTTTTTTAGGCACAATAGGAGGTGCAGGTTCTTCAGGCACAGCAATCACCTCTGGTTCTTCAGGAGCAGCAACAACTTCTGGTTCTGGTTCTGGTTCTGGTTCAGGCTCAGGTTCTTCTGATGGGATGATGGCCTCTGGTTCCTCAGGAATGTATTCTTCAGGCTCTGGTATTTCATACTCTGCAGCCTCTTCGGGTTCTTCAAACGCAGTTATAACCTCTACCTCTTGGCGGACAGGCATATGGTGTCGCTCTTTGTATCCAATAAACGTCTGTATCTCTCGTTCTTCTTCATACTCCTCAACCTCTTTAGCTGGTGGTTTTTTAAACACGACTTCGGGCTTCTTAGGCACAGCTGAAGGTTCTGGTTTTTTAGGCACAGGAACAACTTTTGGCTTTTTAGGCACTACGAGAGGTTTTTTGGGCACAGGTTCTGGTTCCTTGGGCACAGCAGGAGGCTTGGGTTTTTTAGGCACAAGAGCAGGTTTAGGTTCTTCAGGAATAGCAACAGGCTCAGGTTCTTCTGGTGGGATGATGGCCTCTGGTTCTTCAGGAATGTATTCTTCAGGTTCTGGTATTTCAAAAGCCAAAACCTGCTCAGGTTCTTCCAGTGCAGTGATGGCCTCTATATCTTGGTAAACAGTTACTTGTTCCATTTCTCTGCGTCCAACAAATGTCCGTATCTCTCGTTCTTCTTCATAATGTGGAGGTTCTGGCTTCTTAGGCACAGCTTCTGGCTTCTTAGGTGGGGCTGCTGGTTCTGCTTTTTTAGGTACAACAGCAGGCTTGGGTTTTTTAGGCACTATAGCAGGTTTAGGTTTTTCAGGAACAACAATAACTTCTCTTTCTTCAACAAGAGTAATGTGCTCTCGTTCTTCAACCACGACAACTGGTTCTGGTTCTTCAGGCTCAGGAATATATTCTGGCTCTTTAGGTAAAACAAGAGTTACTTTTTACAGGCACAGTTTTCTGAAGGGTTTTGAGTGCTTAAAAGATATTAGTTCTACTTTAAGAATTGTTCAAGATATTTAGCTAACATGAAGAAGAACAATGAAACACAATGGACAAGCATAACAAAATCAGCAACTGCGTATTCTCGTACTAGGGCATAAAGAGAACAATCCTGGTAAAACTTTGTGCACTAAGCATTTTAGCACACTGACTGTGCCAACAGCATTGTTTACAAATGAAATTTAAGCAACAGGCACAGACAGGACAAGATATTTTCAGACAACGGCTTCTTAAACAAATTAAAATCATTTCTAAAGCAATGCATAGATGCTGAGATGTACCTTCAACAGGCGGAGGTTCTGGTTTTTTAACTACTGGCACAGGAACTGGTTCTTTCTCTTCAGCAACCACCTTTTTGGGCACTTCAGGCACTTAAAAGATATTAGTTAAATTTTACTATTGTGTTTTGCCAGATAAATGAAAGATACAAGATAGGAAAATATCAACGGTTATGCAAAGAGATAAACGAGGGCTGTGTAACAATGCCAACATACCAACAATTAAGTCTAATTTTTTATCACCAATTGATTGATGACTATTGAGCTGCTATATATGGTACGTATAACACAGGTCACTGAATACAATACATGACAGTCATGAAAGTATATTCAAAGATGATAAAAGTAAGATGTTTCCCCCCTCCAAAATTCTACTGGACACAATATATACCTTTAGTTGGTGGTTCTTTCTTTTTGATGACAGGAACCTTCTCCTCAGGCACAACTTTCTTCGGTACCTCAGGCACTTGAAAGACATTTGTTTGTTTTACTAGTCTCAGTTCCAATTAAGTGTATCAACAAACATTAAAACATAAAGCAGGAACATATAAAACAGTATACACCACAAAAATACCCCCTAAAGATTTATTTCAGCCTCTTTCTTTCTGCTCCCATTGAAACAATCAGTAATGCAAACATATAGATAAAAACAGGGGTATCAGATACATACTAGGAAAATTCTATTTACACCCCTTTTGTGGCACTGAAGCATTGGGTTCCCCTCTTCATAAAAGTAAATTAATTCAAAAGGGAAGTTGTCATTAAGATTGGGGGTTCTTACTTTTATATTGTTGGCAGTAATTTAGGACACAATCCAGGTACCATTCCCTTTAAGCAGTCAACGCATTCTCTGTGCTTCAAAGTAGTCATCTCCTCTCTACCTTATTCTCATAGTTTAATGATATAATCAGTCTGATGAGTTAATTATTTCAGAATATCCCATAACTAACTTTAGTGAAAGGTGAAAACATCTATATCTTTGCTTATAATTTTAACTTTTTCATTCATTCATTTCTGCTTAATATAGATGACAATGGCTTGTTAAAAAAAAATCTTAGATCAATACTCCACAATTTGCAACTCATCAACTTGAATGCAGCCTGCCAGTCATGTATGGTCGCTCATCCAGGGCAAAAACCTCTCTCTCTCTCTCATTCCCCCCTCCCACTACTGTCTCTTTCTAGCACCTGGCAGACCACAGCATATGGGGCTATAGTGCAGTGTTCTGTTTGGTGGGTCACAAGTTATGAGGACTTCTCTTCATTATGTGGTGCTTCACAAGCATGACTGAAAGAGCAACACAAATGTATCTAAAGTTATTTGACATACCCCTGGACCACAGCTCATACTGCAGGCATAAACTAGTCAAAGCTAAGCATTTCTCTTATTCTCACTGGGGCTTACCTTTGGCTACATCATGCTGAATGAATGTAAGAATACCACATCTCAAAGACAACTAATGAATGAAATAACAGATAGTGTGCTTATGAAAAGAAGATAAAAGCTGAATCCTCATACATTAAAATCCAAGGGAATTTTACCATTGATTTCTATATGAGCAGAACTGTACCTAAAGAATTGTATCCAAAGATTGTCATTATCACAACATTGACAAATACCTTTAGCAGGTTCTGGTTTCTTAGGTACTTTTTCTTCTGGTACAATTTTCTTGGGCACTTCAGGCGCTTAAAAGATATTGATTGGTTTTGAGTTTGTGACATCAAGACATAAAAGATTTGAAAACAGTAAACACAAAACACGAGAACAATGACATGGATGATGACGTTCAGATATGATCTTCTCCTGCTGTCTACAGGAGAACACAGACAGGTCAAGGCATTTGACTAATCTTCATCCTGCTCCCAGTCTTCTACATTGTTATAGTTCCCTTCTGATTTTCTTCAAGAAAAATAACCTATATTTCTAATGTCCTGCAGTTGAATTGACATCCCATTCCTTAGTCCTTTCACACAAACGGTCACAATAAATGTATGATATTCACACTAGAGTGGATGGAGACGTATCCCTCTCATATACTAATCTGAACAGACTACAAATGTAAGAACTGTGCTTTTTATTTTTCAACAAATCTCAACTGCCTGCTTATGCAAGCCATGTGATGGTTATAGAGTCGATTGCAAAGAGACCTGCACAGAAGACTAAAGTCTGTTACAAACAATGCCTGGATGGGAAGGAGTATGTCTGTAGCAGAGTGAGCAGATCTGAAGTCTGACCTCTATGCGCTTCCTTGCATAGATGGATGGATGGACGGACGGACGGACGGACGGATGGATAGAGTCTATGCATATTGAAGCGCTGTTTCTACAGATTGTCAATAACCTGCTTTTGTACAAGTTGCATTTGCATTGGCTATGTGCACATCACATGAACAGTGGGGGCTTGCTGCTACCGTTCTGCCCCGAGCTCCTGCCTCTTTAAGCAGGCTGTAGCTGTCTGCACAGGGCAAAGGCTGCCATAAAGGACTGAAAAGCAGGACCGGGCGAGAGCACTTCATGCTGCAGGGCTGCTGACATTAAGCAGGCATGCACTTGTCCAGCACCCTGCATGGGACACCACTGGAGGCTTCGGGTTAAAAAAAGGTCAAATATTTCTTAAGGAGAGGGTGATAGTCTTCCAACTTTCTCATAGGGGAATAAAGTTGTGCAGCACAGGAGAAAACAAGGAGGAGGAAGTATACTATGCTCATCAGATTAAGAAAAGAAGGTTCGATGTGGTTACAATAATGTTGACAAGTACCTTTAGCAGGCGGAGCCTCCGGTTCAGGTGGTTTCTTTTCCGGAATAACTTTCTTGGGAACCTCTGGCACTTTAAAACACATTGGTTAGTTTTAACTTTTGAATGCAGGAGAGAGGAGCAAAGCATCAAAAAAAAGCAAAACAATGCAAAATGAAACTTATGACAACATTCATATTTTCAGTACACTAAGTTGTACCTTTGGGTGCTGGAGGTTCAGGCTCTTTCACGGGTACTTTTTCTTCCGGGATTATTTTCTTTGGCACCTCAGGGACTTCAAAGAAAGTACATTGTTTTAAATCTCAGGCTTCAAAGATATATGTCAGCCATTAAAAAGAGCAAGCAGATTAGAGAAGGGAAAAGCAACATCTGTTTGAAGTGCAAAGAGCTGTATCTTTTTCATATATGTACAAAACATGTAAATGTTATACTATATGCCATGACTTCCACTATGAGTAGTAATCTCAAAGCAAGAAGAGGTTAGGAAGCATATATTAATAAATAGTTATGCAAAAAGAAGACTAATGGATTCTATATTTGTAAAGCAAACAGAGATTCTTTACATCAAAAAGTTCATTATAACGTACCTTTAGCAGGGGGAGGCTCTGGCTTTTTGGGCTCTGGAACCTTAACTTCCTCTTCAGGAACCACTTTCTTGGGAATTTCAGGAACCACTTTCTTGGGAATTTCAGGAACTTTAAAGGCAAGAATTTCTTTTAATAAATGAAATTTCAAAGATGTTTATGTGATGCTAAAATGTATGAAGTTCATAAGGCATCATCAATATGGACAAAAATGGAGGAAATCAGTAGAAATGTGACACAATTCACAGGGATGACTCTTTTGTCTCTAAAGTGCAAATAAAGGAACAAATCTAGACCTTCCCAATTCTCCCTCCACAAAGATATTGGGATATTGATTCCAAGAGCAAAAAAAGCTGTTTTGTAACATTAGCAGCAATACATACCTTTAGGGGGTGGAGCTTCTGGTTCCTTAGGCACCTCGGCTGGTACTTTCTTTTCTGGAACAACTTTCTTTGGTACTTCTGGAACTAGTAATAATATAAAGAGGCAAAGCAGTCACCAGAAAACAATATGAAATAGAGTCACACATCAATTGCTAGTTTGTGATTGCCATATAAACTGAGTACAGAGGACATGCACTTTACTAGCACTGACAGACTGCTTTTGAAAACATGTAGCAAAGCTTGTCACTTTTGTCATACCTTTGGCAGGTGGAGGTTCTGGCTTCTTTGGCACAGCAACAGGAACCTTTTCTTCTGGGACAGGTTTCTTTGGTACTTCAGGCACTTAAAAATATTGGCTTATGTTAATTCTGTGTTTGCAAATCCTTAGAAAATATTGGTATAAATTAACACTGTCACAAAAGCATGGCAGATGGACACAATTGGGCCTTAGTGTGCTTAGCTTTAATGAAAAGTTATAAGATAAATTGCACATATCACATGACTAAGAGTATAAAAAACAATGAAGTGTAGATTCTCAAGATGACAAGCATGGCAGAAGTGCATGATCTTCTCTATCAGTTTTATGAACAGTTTGTACCTTTTGCTGGTGGAGCCTCAGGCTTTTTAGGCACAACTTTCTCTTCTGGAACAGGCTTCTTGGGTACCTCAGGCACTATGAAAGAAAGGTAAGTGGCTTTAGTTTTCCTTTGGTACAAAAGTAATGACATCATTCTTGAGTAATGAAATTACAGCACAGCATACAAACCAAACTAATGCTGCAGTCATAAACGCACTTACTGGGATATAAGTTCCATTGGATCTTAACCCATGATATTGTTTGGCTTGAGGCTGTAATGCTATGCTCATTTTCCACTGCTTCTCATAAATAAGCATGAGGACCACACTGTGCACCCTCTACCATGTACTGCGTTCATGCTTGGAGTCCCTCCTCTGAGTGCCCTGGCTATCTGAGGCGAGTGTGGATTGCAGAAGGAGGTATCTTATTTGTGGCAGCCCAGAAGTCTTTACTCAGGGAACCTCACCCAATGTAGCTTTTTTAAGGCACTGCCATATGCCTAATGCATATCCCCAGTCTTTTAGCTATTGAGATTCTCTTAAAGATGCCAGCTCTATCTGCTGCTTTATATTTGCATCATTTATTAGTACATTGTTATTAGGTTCATTGCAAGGTGCCCTGAAAATCTTCCTATGGTAGGCAGGCAATAAAACGATGAACAAGCGATATATTGATTCCCAGAGAACAGTGCCACCTTTCTTGATTTATAAATATCACTGATATTTGAGAGAACCAACAGAAGATGAAGAGCATGCAGTCTTTAGATGCCAACCAAGTAAGAAGACTTAGAGAAGATCATTTATAAAATGAAAATAGCAATTAACATTTCCAATAATGCATTAGTCACTGTTATGCTCCTGACCAACCCCATCTCTACTTTGCATAAGGTTTACCTTTTGGTGGACGCTTTTCTGGCACAGGAGGTGTGACTTTCTCTTCTGGCTCAATTTTCTTGGGTACCTCAGGCACTTGAAAGAAATAACATTATTTTCTGTTACATTTTTGAGCATTAAAATATAGGTTAAAATATCTAGACTCAAGAGGTGCCTTTAAAGGAATATCAGGAAGGGTAGTGGTAATCTCAAAGACAAGCAGGAATTCATAAGAATAAAAATAAAACATGTCCAAAATTCATATTTTGGAGCACTGAGATTTGAATGCAGTAGAAAGTGAAACTGGTATATTCACATGTGCTGAGTACAAACTTAAGTCCCATTGATATCAGTGGGCCTTAAGCATTCTTAAGTCTTTGGATCATGGCCTAGATTTGATCAAGATTTTGATTTATGAAATGCAATTTAGAAGGAAAAAAAGAAAGCAGAATTTTCAAGAAGATGGGAAAACTATGACACATTTTTCATCAGAATGACTCCAAGAATGAGGTGTACCTTTAGCAGGTGGCGGCTCTGGTTTTTTAGGTACTGCAACAGTTACTTTCTCTTCTGGCACAGCCTTCTTGGGCACCTCAGGAACTTTAAAGATATTAGTATGTTTTAATTTGAATATTTCAAAATAGTTTAAAGCATAATAAGAAGTGAAAAGGATAACAGCTGTATTTCCAAACAGACAGAAAATGACAGAAAACATATATTAACATTGGCAGTATAACCATACAGATGAAAACAAAAAGTAGAAAACAAAAAGTTCCTATTATGCTGCATAAGGCCATTTGTATCCATACTCGATGTGTGATTGAGTCCTACAATGTAGATTAGTACAGAATACTAGATGTCCCACAGAAAAGAAATCTTTAAAAAACTTTTGAGTGACTAAAGACAATGGGATAACAGTTTCCAGGTCCAGATCATTCATAGTAGATATTTACTTTTCTAGGACATATTTGTTGGGTATATCACCTATTTGAAAGATATTACATTGTGTTAATTGCACAAACTGAAGAAGTTATAACAAAGGCAAATAAGAGCTAGACAACAAAAAGTTACGGGGAACAAGACTTGACATGACAGCTTGACATGATTTTGACATTTTGACAAGAAGAAGAGTTTGTACAAATATGAAAACAGATCTTTGACAAAGAAGACTTTTGTTCCACATGAACAAGATCGACATTTATTAAGACAGAATGTATTATTCCCCCGAAGATGGCATCTACCTTTTAATGGTTGAGGTTCTACAGTCTCAGGTACGACATACGGTTCTGGCTTCTTAGGTTTAGCAACAACCACTTTCTCTTCAAGCATTTGAGCCTCAGCTGTTTTGAGCACCACAACTGGCTCTGGTTTCCTGTGTTTGGTAACAACTATCTTCTCTTCTACTTTCACTTCTTCTACTGTTTCAGACACCACAACGGCTTCTGGTTTCCTGCGTTTGACAATTGTTATCTTTTCTTCTTCCATTTCAGGTTCTGCTGTTTGTGGCACCATAATTGGTTCTGGTTGCTTGGGTTTGAGGACAACTTTCTTTTCTCTGGGCACTTGAGGCTCTCCTTTCTTGGGCACCCTAATATGTTCTGGTTTTTTAGGTTTTGAAATGTCTAATTTCTTTTCTGGCAGTTCAGCCTCTATGGTTTCAAGCATCACAGCATACTCTGTTTCTTCAGCAAATGCTATCCTGTCTTCTTCCACTTCAAGTTCTACTGTCTGTGGCACCACAATTGGCTCTGTTTTTCTGGGTTCGGTGACAGGTATCTTTTGTTTTGGCACATGAGGCTCCACTATTGTGGACACCACAATAGGCTCTGTTTTTTGAAGTCTTGTACTATCTACCTTCTTTTTTGATACTTGAGGCTTTGCTGTCTCAAGCATCACAACATGTTCTGTTTCTTCAGCAATAGCTACCCTTTCTTCTTTGACTTCAGCCTCTATTTCTTGTGGTATCACAACTGGCTCTAGTTTTCTTGGTTTGGTAGGAGCTATCTTCTGTTTTGGCACTTCAGGCTCTATTTTGGGCGCCATAATATGCTCTGGCTTTTTAGGTTTTGAAATGGCTGTCTTTTTTCTGGGCACCTGAGTCTCTATGGCTCCAAGCATCACAATATGTTCTGTTTTTTCAGAAATGGATATCATCTCTTCTTCCATTTCAGATTCTATTATTTCAGTCACCATAGTTCGTTCTGTTTTTTTGGTTTTGGTTTCCTCTTCTTCTTCAGACTCTACCTTCTGAGGCACCACAATTGGTTCTGGTTTTCTGGGTTTGGTGACAGCTATCTTCTGTTCTGACACTTGAAGCTCTACAGTTTTGGGCACCATAGCAGGCTCTGGTTTTTTAGGTTTCATGATGGTTACCTTCTTTTCTGGTACTTCTGGTTCTGCGGTCTCAAGCACCACAAATGATTCTGGTTTTTTGGCTATTTTGTCTTCTGGTACTTTAGGCTGTACAGGTTCTGGGGCCACAACAGGTTCTGGTTTTTTAGGTTTAGCAAGTTGTACCTTCTTTTCTGGCACTTGAGGTTCTGCTGTTTCAAGCAGAACTGTGGGTTTTGTTTTTTTGGGTTTGGCAACAGCTATTTTCTTTTTTGGCACTTGAGGCTCTGCTGGTTCAGGTATAGCAACAGATTCTGGTTTGAGTGGTTTAGTAACACGCTTCTGCTCTTCCGCTACTCCTTTTCTGGGTACCTCTGGCACTTTAAATAAAATTAATTCCTTGTAAGAATTTATAAACCACAAAATGCAAATAGTAGCATCACACTGAACAAGAATGAAATAATGGAAAATACACTTTTGTGACTTTGCTCCCTTATGGGTTCCTTGAAGAGCTAATATACCTTTGACTGATGGAACTTCTTGCTTCCTGGGAATGACCTCTGGAACTCTTTCTTCTATTTCTTCTAGAAGAATTTCCTCATATGTTTCTGCCACTTAAAGATATTAGTGGGTTTTTTGAGACATACAAAATTATACTCAGAAAAGCAAAGGATGAAAAAAAAATCCAAAACTGAACAAAGTCCAGTCTTATTTATTAAGAAACATACTCTTTTATACAATCCTTTGCCACTAGAAGATATTAGGGTTTTTTTTGAGACATGCACACTCATACTTGGAAAATTATAGGACAAAACAGACATAACCAAAGACTGTGAACAAGTCATTAAAAACCACACTTCTTTATATCAGACCTCAAAAGCACGCCAGTTGCACGGTTCAAGAATTCACGGCTCTTTCCTCCTCTGCACAGATGTTCTAGCTGAAAGTGGTCCTAGTTTCAATAGACCTATTTGTTTAGACTCAGATGTGCGCCAATAACTATAGAATGGAAGGCAGAATGCCTGTTGTCCAGAGTAAGGGGGCCAGAGTAATGGGGCCATTGTTGTGAGCCGTCCCAAGGCTGTGTAGCAATGGGGACGGCATATAAAAACTTTAAATAAATAAATAAATAAATAAATAAATAAATAAATAAATAAATAATGTGACTTAGAGACACTGAGATCCCATGGCTCATTTATGCCTAAATTCCTTTTAGTCCCATCTTGGCCCTGATATTGGGAGAAAAGAGCCATGGCTGAGGAGTGTCAAGGAAGTAAACCAAAGGACTGGAAATGGATCTGTTTCTATCACCCATATGCCTACTTTTTAAACAAAATCCTCAAGCCCTAAATTAATATGACTGGGCATATTCAGGTGGAAACAAATATGTCTTTCCCCATCACATTTGATTTCTGTCCCAATGGATAACTAATCTGTTTTATGGTTGGAAAGAAGACAAGGCCATAATAACAAGAGTTGGTGGTACTAGGTAATAACATCCTTTCATAAGCTAAAGTTAACCTATGAACCCACCAACTAGACATGCCTTTAAAGTTGTAACCATCTATGCATTTACCTGGAAGTAAGTCTCACTGAACACAGTGGGACTCATTTCTGAGTAAACAGGCATAGGATTACACTGTGAATTCAAATGGAGTTGATCCAGTTAAAAGTTCTTTAGCATGTTGTAAGCCGCCCCGAGGTTTCGGCAAGGGGCGGCATAGAAATGTTATAATAATAATAATAATAATAATAATAATAATAATAATAATAGGTTTCTGAGTTGTAGTCAACCCATCCTTCAATTAAGATTTGATGTTTTTTCTGACTGCTGCCAATCAGCTCTTTCATTAAGTGGTTCTCATTTTATCTTTTTCACAATAGGTTTTTTTTCTCCCCCGCCCCCACCCTTTTTAATTGAGAAAGATTTTTACTAAGCCATATCTTGGACAGACACACATAAATGTGATTTGCAGGGTGGGGGTTTTTTTGTGCTATTTTAATATGCCTAAATGTCTATCCTATTCATAATTAAATGGGACAAAAAAGGATCATTTTACCATAACTACCTTTGACATACCTCACACCTTGGATTTGAATTCTGAGGACTGACAGGACAGAAGAATTTTCTGACCTTCTAATTACAGGTACATGTGCTTTCAGTGGGTGTAGCTTTTTCCTAAATAATGGAACTGATACTTGTTCCTTAGAAAAGACTTTCTTTGTATCACAGGCACTTTAAAGATATTAGTTGGTTGTAAGAAAGTATATACACAGAAACAGAAAGACAAAATAAACAATTTATGACATTAGTACACAAAATTCAGAACTGCGTTTGATGGTATCTTTCTTGAAATGTGTTCACTTATTATTACTTTCCCTGAAAAGTTGATGTACCTTTAGCTGCTGGAGGTTCCAGTTCTTTAGAAATCCATGTACTAGGAATTATTTCTTGTGGGATGGCCTTCTCTTGAATTTCAGGTGCTTTAAAGATATTAGTAATTTTTTTTAGAAACATGGGCGTTTTAAATAAAAGTTAGTGTAAAATACAAAGAAAACAAATGACATCAACACACATATTTCAAACATCCCATGACACATGTTTAATTTTGACACATGGTTTCTTCCACACTAATGTTACATTGACAAAACAGCTGATCATTTCTTCTGTACGTACTCCAACTTTGGATGACATGTAATGCTGGATAAAATATAGTATTCTAAAACTCCTTAAACATACTTACTAGGCAGTAAACTGCACTAAACAGAGTGGGACTCGTTTAAGATAACAAGATTGGGATTGTGCTATTTCTGCTTTTTCCCTTAAAATGGCATTGGGAGAATTCTAGTGTTTCTCCATTCAGGCTTCTGCATTCTATCGAAAGATAAGCTTAGCTATAGATGGTATCTTGGACAATCATACACACATCCAACTGAAAGATATCAGATTGTTGATAGAGATTAGAATATTATCTAATCTGATCATTTTTCTAAATTGCTTAAATTATTCACAATCAATTTGGCAATTAACTAGACTAACACAAAACACTGAATTCAAAAAGAGATGAGATGAAATGTAAACAATGAAGATAAAAATGAAGAATCTGATTTCTTCTGGTTGCAGTAAGCAGTTTATTACCTTTAATGAGCGGAGTTTCATCTTTAGGTGCAAGAGGAGGTTTCTTCTTTTCTGGCACAGCTTTCTTTGTCACTGGAGGCACTTTAAAGATATTAGTATATTGGTTTGATTGTTTTTTAGTGTATAGGCAAACATGAAATATATCAGACAAAAAATAAAGGGGACAGCCCAAGAGGAAGTCTAAAGAATGGGAAACCAATTTAAGAGAAGTTGATTGGTTTGGAAATTTGTGAAAGAAGTAAAGTACCTTTAGCAGGTGGAGTTTTCGGCTTTTTGGGAATGCTAACAGGGACCTTTTCTTCTGGAAAGACTTCCTCTTCCAATTCAAGCACTTTAAAGATATTAGTATATTTGAGAAGTTTCAAAAGGTTGCAAAAGTCAGGTTAAGAAGACAACATACAGTGCAGATGAACAGAGAAAGGGCACAAAATGAAGCTGTTGTAATAATACTCGAACTAAGGAAACATGAAAGAAGCTCAGTTCATTTAGAGGTTGCACTTCTTTGTCTGTATTATTTCCCTTGCCTTTAAAAAGGGGATGGGGGAGGGGGTTGGTAGCACAAGCAATTATTTTGTCTCTACAGCTGAATTATTATCTTCTTCCTGACATGGAGACAACCAGCTTTCCTTCCAATGCACCATTCCTTTATGTCTCTCTCTAGCCAGGGAAAGCTCCAGATAAAAAGCTTGATGGGATGCTTTGTAACAATCTTCTGCATTGGACCTAGGAGTCTAACTTTGGCTCTCACGGGCTGCTGACTGACTGCACTACATTTTACTCTTAAGCCAAAACATGGAAACATATTTTAAAAGGAGACACTAGGACTAAATATATAAAGACTGATAGGGTTAGTGAAAGCCTAACATCTATGAATCAGGCACCCTGGTGTTGCTTTACCTATATGCAGTGCAAATTAAATTATGATGATGACTGATTAGCTGTCTAAATGTTCTTATTTAAAATAAATAAATAAAATGCTGATGTACCTTCAACTGGAGAAGCTTCCTTTTCTCTGGGAATAACATAAGTAACCTTTTCTTCAAAGACAATTTCCTCGTGAACTGCAGCAGCTTTAAAGATATTAGTTTTCTCTGAGACCTTTCAGCTATTCAAACATTCGCTATCAAACAACATCACCTCAGAGGCAGAATAATTTTTAAAAGTCATCTACAGCCAATTATCTTAGTATGTTTCAGAGGCAAAATATTTTGAGGGCTTCTTGCCCAGAAAATAAGGAATGAGTTTTTTTTTTTTAAGAATTTGAAAAAGAAATCTATCCAACCAGCTTCTTACAACTGATATGCCTTTTCCACTTATACAATGGATATGTCATCAAATAATTTAGAATATTTTCCAGTGTTACCAAAAAAACCCCACATAATCACCTAAACCAGGTAAGTCATCTGAAATTTTACCTCCAGATTTCTAGAGTTCCACAGAACTTATGACATGCTGGTGCTATGGCACCTAAGAACCATAGCTCCAATTCAGCTGCACTGAATATTCAACTAAGCTTATAATTATTTCTATAAGTTAAATTATTGTAAGGTGCATCTGTGCTTTTTATTCTTGCCTTAAAAAAATAATCTACCTTTCACTGTGGGAAGTTCTTCTTCTTCAAGGGCAACTACAGCTATTTTTTCTTCAGGGACAGCTTTCTTGGGAATGGCAGGCACTTTAAAGACAGAATGTACTCAAACTTATTTGGAGAAAAGCATGCCTCTAAAAGAATGCACACATTGACAAAGCCCTCTTTTCTAGGGCTTGTGTGTTAACACAAAAGATGCAAGAATTGAAACATCCTTTCCCCCTCAATACTGAATCTACCTTTAGGAGGTGGAGGCTCTTTTCTTTTTGGAACAGCCTTAGGCACTTTATCTTCAGGAACAGCTTTCTTGGGCACTTCAGGCACTTTAAACATACAGTAATTTGTTTTAGTTATTAATTAATTTAGAGATCTTAGAAGAATGGTATCAATAATAATGAAAGAAGAGTACTTAAAAAGTTCACACACTGGACACATAGTCTCACATACTGAACACACAGGCACATGTAATCAACACATACAAAGGAAGGCACACAACATATGTATACAACAAACATAGGGACACAATGAGAGACGCACGTGAGGACTTTTTGTTTCATAAAGTGTACCTTTAGGTGGAGGAGCCACTTCTTTTTTAGGAACAGGTACTTTTTCTTCTGGGACTGGCTTCTTGCGCACTGCAGGCACTTTAAAAACATTGATTTCTTTTTAAGAACAGCTCTTCATTTGAATTATGAGCTAAGTACAACAGTAAGCAAACTAAACTAGAAAGGACACTCACAAAAACTGTAGAAAGGATGTAAAAAACACTAACTTACAGTAGGAAATATTGGTTAAATCCTAAGTCGAACCACAACATAAAAATGCCTCTGTTCTCCTAGGCAGTATGTCAGAATGGCTTGCTTCTACTTTTTAGTAATTGACAATTGACAAATGATCCATTAAACGCACTCATATTTATGTGGCTTTATCCACCATCCCAATTCAATTCTTGCCATTGCAAAACTATTTTGGAGGAACTGCCAACCCTCTGGAGCCATCTTCTTTTAGGCATTTGTGGGCTGCAAACATGGGGGAAAGCAGGAAATGGTCCCATACACATGGAAGTGTCTTTTGATATCACAGTGGGATCCTTTACTCCAAGCCTCCATGTTCAGGATTACTTTGCTCAGTGTGACTTGGGCTGTATTTTCAAACCTTACTTTGAATTCAAGGCTTTCAGCTTAACTGGGTATGGCTGTGGCTTTTGCATGAACTAAGCAAAAAACACTTTCCAATTTAATAAAGATTGTATCACCTTTTTGCTTTCATTGGCTCACTCTCTGTTTCCCTAATTTTGTTGTGTCAAGTATGAGAAAATCTGATAACTAAGCTGCTGTGAGGAATTGCTACAAGATATGGTACATAGTCCTGTCCTGAAAGAAGACACAGCTATATACTATATTCATAGTTTGGCATTATGGTTACTGAAAAGGGCATTTGGGCTTTCATAGAACAAAAAGGAATAGCTTTAGGAGCTTATGTACCTTTGGCTGGTGGAACTTCCTCTTTTTTAGGTACTGCAATTGGAACTTTTTCTTCAGGAATGTGTTTCTTTGGCACCTCTGGCACTTGAAAAATATTGTACAACATACTTAGTTACTTGCAAGAAGCCAGATTATCAAGTTCAGAAGGCTTTAATCACAATTAAATTGTGGTTTTCAACTCCTTAACAACAACTAGCACAGATGGTCTGTCCCACCCTGAGAATGTTCTCTTTTTGGTGGATTTTAGGAGGAACAGATGCAGTAAATACCAGGGGAACAAAATTTGAGGACGGGTTGGTACTGGGGCAAGAAACAGAAAACAAAGGAAGAATAGATATACCTATTGCTGCTGGAGCCTCATAGACCTCCTCATATTCTTCAACCTCTCTGGTTTCCTGAACCTCTTCATAATGCACAAGTTCTTCTCGTTCCCATGTTTCCTCGTACCGCTCAACTTCCTCTGGTTCTGGTGCTTCCTCATATCGCTCGACTTCAGGTTCTTCTGCAACTTCCTCATAATATTCTGGAGCCTCCTCATAGTCTTCATATTCTGCAACCTCTTCAGGCTGCACAAACTCCTCAATCTGCTCATAGGTCTCATACTTCTCATATTCTTCATAAACGTATTTTTCAACTGTGGGAGCAGGAACAGTGACTCTTTTTTCAGGAAAAGGTTTCTTATGTACCATAGGCAGTTTAAAGATATTATTAACTTTCTATTATCTCAAAGACTGGCAGAAAAGGAATACAAAATAAAATCCCGGCAAAACCACAGACAGATTTCAAATAATTACAAGTTTTAAAAAATAATTAGAAGACATTTTGCAAGAAGTTTTTAACGCATGTGTGTTTGATATTTAATACTACCAGTCAACAGAAATAAACTAGAAGATATTAGGAAAAAGTAGGAGGAACAAAATTCTTTACAAGAGTTTAAGAGAGACAAAAACTGAATCCTTATATTCCTTTGGCATAACAGCAGGTATTTTTACTCATGGATCTTTGGCTTTTTTACCTTGGGGACTTTAAAATGCCTTGCTAATTTAGGCAGGCATTGTAAAATGTTCAATAAAGTATGAATAAAAAAAACCCAGAAAACCATATTACCATATATCAACTATAAAAATCATAAAGTAAGAAGACAATGTAGGAAAATCTTACATATATTTGACAGAACAGGAATGACAACACACAATCTAGTGACATAAAAGAAGACTTCTTTTTAACATGGGTATGAATAGATGTACCTTCAGGTGGTGCCTCTACTTTTTTAGGAGGAGCAGTGGGTACCTTCTTTTCGGTGACAACTTTCTTGGGCACCTCAGGCACTTCAAAGACATAACAGCACTTTAGAATGTTGTGCATGTCAGAATTTCACATTGGTCAAAGTATGTGATTACACAATGTAGACATACATAATGGTACAACATAAACACTGATCCTTCTTAAGTGATGGAATAACAGGGAGGATCAGGAAATGGCATAATAATTATTTCCATACAGCTTACAGATGAATGTACCTTTTGCTGGTGGAGCAGGCACCTTTCTGGGAACCGGCACTTTCTCTTCTGGGACTGGTTTAGGAACCTCAGGCACTAAAGATATTAAGTTATTATGAGTATTTGATCTCAAGCCACCACAGACAAACATATGAGACAACCCAAGATTCAGAAGAGTATAAATTATGCTTAAGGTATAAACTAATGTTTTTGCAAATACTGGATGTACCTTTTGCTGGTGGAGCTGGGACCTTTTTGGGAACAGGCACTTCCTCTTCTGGGACAGGTTTAGGAACTTCAGGCACTTTAAAGATATGATGTTATTATAAGAATGTGATCTCAGTCAATGAACAAACATGAGACAACACAAGAGTTCAAAGAATATAAACTATACCTATTGCACAAATGAACATTTGTGTAAATACTGAATGTACCTTTTGCCGGAGGAGCTGGGACCTTTTTGGGAACAGGCACTTTCTCTTCTGGGATGGGTTTAGGAACCTCAGGCACTTTAAAGATATGATGCTATTGTAAGAATTTGATCTCAAGCCACCATGGACAAACATATGAGAAGTCACAACATTTTGAAGAATATAAATTATACGTAAGGTACAAACTAATGTTGAAAATACAATGTATTTGCAAACTTAATATTTTGCAAATACTGAATCTACCTTTTGCAGGAGGAGCAGGCACCTTTTTGGGAACCGGCACTTTCTCTTCTGGGACAGGTTTAGGAACTTCTGGCACTTTAAAGATATGATGTCAGTATAAGAATTTGATCCCAAACCACAGTGGACAAATTTGAGACAATGCAACATTCTGAAGAATACAAACTATCCTTTGTGTACAAAGGAATGTTTGTGTACATAGGGAAAGTACCTTTTGCTGGAGGAGCAGGCACCTTTTTGGGAACCGGCACTTCCTCTTCTGGGACTGGTTTAGGAACTTCGGGCACTAAAGATATTATGTAAGAATAAGAAATTGATCTCAAGCCACTGTGGACAAACACAGAAGACAGCACAGCATTCTGAAGAGGATACATTATGCTTAAGGGACAAACGAATGTTTTTGCTGAATGTACCTTTTGCTGGTGGAGCAGGCACCTTTTTGGGAACCGGCACTTTCTCTTCTGGGACTGGTTTAGGAACTTCAGGCACTTAAAAAAATACAGGGGTTTTTTTTTTAAGAATTTTTTAAAGTTACAACACTAACAGAATTCTCACCAGTTTACAGTATTTGCTATCAAGAATTCCAAAGCCATTTTCTGACATTACAAACAGACAGAGCTGACATTAAAAGGCCATTTCATGCTACACAATGTGAATTTTTTTCCAGTACATAGTTGGTCTAATTCCACTGAATTCAGTGGCAAAGAAGAAGTTTGATTAGATGGGAGATCCTGAACACAAATGAATAAAATACAATGCTATATACACAATGCTATAATATACTAACTCTTTGCAGAAAGTATTAATCAATGCAGTTTTTGCAGGAAGTGGAAGCTCCTTTTTGGGGGGAACGATTACAGAAATTTTTTTTCCCAGGACAACTTGCCTTGGCACTTCTGGGACTTTAAACATATCTTCTCAAATTAAGCTATTTGTGCATAATCAAATAGAGAACCACAAATACATCATAGATCATAGTGCATGGACAGGTTGAAGGAACAAAGGGAAAAAGCACAGGTCAGGATCCATGGGGCTCTTTCAGCTCCAGCTATGGACTTGCACCAGCCTAGTTGAATTTGTGACATTTTTATTTGATCAGCAGCTCCCGCCCACCCACACAACTGTGCTATATCATAAACTACTTGTGGATCTTCCTTGAGCTGGAAAAGCAGCTTGCCATGTGTTATGTGGGGCTGCTATTCAAGATAAATCATGCACTGTAGTCCTCTGTATGTTTACGTGAAGGTCAATCCCATAGTGCTCAATGGAATGTAGGAAACTGCCTTGATATTGAATAAGCCTAGCTTTCCTTTGAGTTCAGTACAGTTGACCCTGACTGGCAGCAACTCTGCAGAGGTTCAGGCAGGATTCTTTCCAAGCCCACTCTGGAGATGCAAGGGACTGAGCCCAAACTGCATGCAAAGGATGTGCTCTGCTAGGGGTGAGCTGGTGCTCCCTGGAATCCATCAGGCCAGCATTAGCAGAGCGATGGTTGCACCGCTTGGCAGCCTTCTTCCGCGTCAAGTGCAGCAGCAGGTAGCATGGAAGAGGGATTGCTTGTGCATTGTTCGCACAGGGTGAATGCTGGGCACGCTCACCAAGAACTCTGATGCACGCTTGTGTCAAAACGGATGCAGGTCCAGGGAGCTGAGGCTCACTCTCGGGTAGCTGTGCATAGGATTGCAGCCCGATACCCCCTTTGGCTCACAGAACAGATTGCAGAATTCTTAGTCATGCTTACAAGACCTTCTTCTCCCAACAGATATGTTAGCCAACTGAAAAACTGTTCTCTGTGGCTCCTCAAATATCACCATTTGCCATTAGGATGGTGCTTTTGACACTATTTCTGAAGCATTCACAAAGAAAGATAGGTCTATGCCCACTTTCTTGGAAGTAAATTCTACTGAATTTAGTGGATATAATTGTAAAGTTAGTGGGTATAATTGTGAAGTAAACATGCATAAGATCGAACTTTAGTATGTTCATATATGGATATGAAGCAAAGCATAAACACAATATTATTGCCATAATTTTAACAGAGGTCTTTGATAAGTATAATGAGTTGATGTACCTTTTGCAGGTATAACTTCTACTTCTTCCTCTTCAGGTACAAAAACAGGTACTTTTTCTTCTGGAACACGCTCCTTTGGTATTTTGGGCACTTAAAAGATGCAATTTTGGTGAAAATGATTTATGGGTGCATTGTCCCAAAGAAAAGAAAATAACAGAACACGAAGAGTGGACAGTCAACGAAACAGCAACTATATTTAACACATGCAAGCACACTACACTTAAGATTATTTAAACAAACAGATAAGAACAAGAAGACTGCTTTTATGGGTTGGTATACTTTTTGCAGGCTTTTGAGGCACAGTGAGAAGCACAGTGGTCTCTCAGGCACTTTAAATATATTAAGAAAATGTATATACATGATATCATACAATGAAAGTGCAACGTAGCAGAGGACAAAACATAAACACATCTAAGTCTAGAGGATAACAGGTGCAAAACGCTATGCTCTCATGACTTTGCATTTGCAACGTATTTCCATGTTATACATGCAAACTTAATCTACATTTCACAAATCTGATTTCAGGTACCTTTAGGTGGAGGAGGCTCTGGCTTTTTAGGAACTGCAACGGGTACCTTTTCTTCTGGCACAGGTTTCTTTGGCACAGCTGGCACTTTAGAAATATTAATGCAGAAATCATGTTTTACTCCTGATACTTCCTCCCATATTGAAATACAATACATCAAAAGCATCAAAAACAGAACAGCTCAAGCATGTTGCATCTGAGCCACTGGTCAAGGCACTTACAGATCTGTTCTTACTGAAATTATCAGATTTTGGGGCAATTATTCATAATATCAACCAGAGGTTTCTCTCAATGAAGCTTTTGTGAGGCTTCTTTCGCCATCTTCTTTGTTGGAGGAAGAGCACATCATTTACAGGTGTTTCCCCCCATTCCTCTCTGAGATTTCCTTTCTCTGGCTTTTTGTATGTTCTATTATACAACCACAAGTTGATGCTGCTGTAAAGTACAGTCACAAAAAATACATTGCTAGTTTGTAGTGTTTCCTTGCACAAGAAGAAACACTGATTGTCCTAACTCTAAAGAAGCTGAAAAAAATGGCTGAAAAACATGGGAGCATTCTTGGAGGGTGACAAAGGACCTGAAAACTTCCATGAGTGAGGGAGACCACGAGCACACAACAAAGAAGTCCCAGGTGACCAAATATTAGGAATCTTTAGATATGTCATAAGGTGATATACCTTTAGCAGGGGGAGCTTCCACCTTTTTAGGTACTGGAACAGGCACCTTCTCTTCAGGAACCGCTTTCTTGGGAACTTCAGGCACTTTGATGGAAAGAGACAATGCCCTGAGCATAAAATCTTGTTTTGACACAAGACAGATAAGAGCAACTCAAAGCACAAGAGCACACAAAGAAGAGCTTTAAAGCAATCTTTCTCAACATAATGCCTTTAATAGCACCAAAGGAAGAAGCATTAAGTTTTTTTGCACATGAACATTCCAAGCTGATTTTACCTTTAGCTGGTGGAGCTTCTTTTCGTTTCGGCACTGGAATCTTTTCTTCAGGAACCGGCTTCTTTGGAACCTCAGGCACTTTAAAGACATTGTGTGAGATAGTTGAGGAAGAGGACACACCATCCATGGACCATTCAAACAGTAAGTCACAAAAGGACACTATCAGCCTAGGGCTATTTCCCATCCCCTCAACTTTAAGATTCTTGGCTCAAGAATTGTAATGAAATGAACCAGGGATTTGAGAATACCAAGGAAGAGATCAATGTACCTTTTGCAGGAGGAGCCTCCTTTTTCTTGGGAACAGGTACAGCGGGAACCTTTTTCTCTGGGACAGGCTTCTTGGGTACTTCAGGCACTTTAAAGATAGCATTGCATTCAGAAGAATGAACATACACAAAAAGTGAAACATGCACTGCAAACACGTAGGACAACACTGCTGTCTTGCAAGATTATGCCTTGGTTGTTAAGACCTGTGAGCTCCATAAAGTTCCCAGAGTTCATTTCCCAGAACTGAAGTTTCCTGTCCCCTTTTCTTATCAGCGGCCACCTGTACTCCGCAAAGCATCTCTCCAGCAGGCTGTGTATGTGTCCTCCAGAACAATGGAGGATGGGATGTTTGGCGGTGCCAGGGAAGAAGGGAGCTATCCAAAATAGGAGTAATTCTAATATAACAATGCCTAGCATTGCTGCAGCAAAGGAGCACTATCTTCGGCTAGGCATCTAGTTTCTTATCCCATTCTCTCCTGCAATGGTTCAGAAAAGCATGCAGCACATCTTTCTTCATAATGAGAAACTTCTTCCTCTTCTTTGTCCTGAAGTAAAAGATTTTTACTTAATTGTGGGGGTAGATTTAAATTACTTCAGGTTGCGACTCTATACACTCTACTTTGACAGCAAACCCCACTGATTTTGATGGGGCTTCATGGAGACATGTATAGGTTTGAACTGCCACAAGTCAAGTTCAACAGACCTAACCAACTCATACGGCATTTTAGTCAAATGGGAGAAGTTTGGCATAAGGTCTGAAGATGCCACATAAAAGAATGGACAAGTTAAGAGTTTTTGGAACATCCGCTACTTCAAGTGGAGCTATTTCTATTTGCAACCTAATGTGCAAAGCCACACATCACTTTTAAATTATCATCAAAGCATTAGTAACATTTCAGAACAAAACAAACTGGAGATAGAACAAACCAAAAGCCAAAGTCCAAACAAACCTCAAACGTAAGAACAATTTTTTAAAAAAATCCTTTTTGAAAACAGAATTTTACCTTTAACTGGAGGAGGTGGAGGAGGAACTTCTTCCTCTTCTTCATACTCAGGAACTTCTTCATACTCAGGAACTTCTTCCTCTGCCTCATAATGAGGTACTTCTTCCTCATAGTGAGTTATTTCCTCCTCATAGTGTCTAACCTTTTCTTCGTATCGGGTGACTTCCTCCTCATAACGAGAGACTTCCTCTTCATATTGAGGGACCTCTTCCTCTTCTACATATGGAGGGGCCTCTTCCTCTTCTTCATACTGAGGGACCTCTTCCTCTTCTTCATATTGAGGAACTTCCACATGAACAACTTCTTTGCGAATGACAGTCTTACGAACTTCAGGCACTTTAAAAATATGAAGTTTCAAGAGTCTTAGCTAACATATTCATGAATACGAAGCATCAAAATTCATTGCAATGCAAGAATTAAGCCAAAACACAAACACTCAGAAATAAAAAGTAGCGTACAATATACAATTATAACACATAAAGAACACACATTGGTACATATATACCTTTAGCTGGAGGTTTCTTCATTTTTGTGGTAACTGATATTGGCATTTTTTCTTTTCTGGAAATTCTCACAGGTTCTTCAGGAACTTTAAAGACACAGTATTTTTATATTTAAGAGCTTTCAGAATAAAGCCATAAAAAGCAGCAAGAAATTTGACACAAACGTTTTTGTTGCCAGACAAAATAGACAAACATCTGGACAAGAAAGATGCATGACTCCCGTGCAATAGCTTCACATTATTCTTTTTGCAGAAGCACCTTTTGCTTCTCGGATTAATGAGAAATGTGAAATCTCTTGACTTGGTAGTATAAGTCAACAGGTGTGCATTTCTTCAGGCAAGTCCCATCACTTAGAACTTCTCTAGGTAGAAATAATCCCTATGTTGAAAAGAGGACGGATCCTTTCAACATCATTTTTTCAATAGTATACATAGTTGTTCTCACTGCAAACTGTCAAAGATGGGAAGAAGTAATGGAGCCTTCCATCCATTAAGCAGATATTATGTTAAGGCTGTGCTAAGGTTACTGACGTTCTGTAGGGAAGTCTTTTCTATATTTTGCCCAAATGGCATCTTGGAATTACTCTGCTCTAGACTGAACCTTTCATTTTATGGGATGAGGCAACTGTACCAGTCAGTCCAACTAACCACTAAAGAAAACTACCAGCAAGTTGTGCAGGTAGATTGATGCCTACTTCCTCAGATCATTAATTGTTGCCCTGATAGGGTTTTGTCACCTGGAGAGGGCCGCCAAGTTGAACATCCTTGGCAAATCTTACAGGAGACTACCCTGCATTTCTTCTTTGATTCATTAAGTAGCTTTCCATTTCTGCCAGAAAAGCAAGTTGAGAGCAAGCTGTAGTCCTTTGGAAAGAATTAATAATTTAGCTACCAAAAGAAAAGTATACAGCTTTGAAGGGAAGGTGATAGTCTACACTGATAGACTACATAATTCCACCTGTTTGGGTCCCTGTGTTTCCCATGTGGCTATCATACCTGTATATGAAACTTCTTCCTCTGCGTGAAGAGAAACAGACACTTCCTCTGCATAACCCCAGTGCTCTTCGAAAGCTATTATTGAAGACAGAGTAGCTAACTTTAGTATATGTAATTCTAAAGGCAGGGGTGGAAGAAAAAACTTCCATAAACATCTAAAGTTGGATCTGAGAACTATAAGGAAGATTGCGTGGTTGGTTTAGTCCAAAGCCTGGGTACCTTTTTCTGGAGGAGCTGCTTTTCTTTTGGGAACAGTCATAGATATTTTTTCTTCTGAGACAACTCTTTTCGGAACTTCTGGCACTTGAAAGATAACAATTGTAAGAAAACCATACTGTGAATTTGAACCTTCTCTGTGGAACGTTGATGGTCAGATAAGAAAATGATAGACAAACTGTCTAAGCAAATACACAGTCACTACATCAAAATGATTTTTCTAACAAAGACCAACATGACAACATAAGTTTGAGCAGACAGACATTTAGCAGAGATTAAAAACTTTGCACTACACTTATATAATCAATGGACGTGCTTTTAATTTATGAATTTTTTTCTTTAACTAAGAACCATATGCAATATGTACAATGCACGTTTTGTAATGGAAATAATAATTTATGTAATCATTATAAAGCACTCTAGAAAGGAAAGGAAATAAAAAGCCAAAATTACATCAGTTGTGCAAGAACATGGGAGACATATTTGGATTCCAGACAGCATTTTCAACAAAGACAGAGAAATCTAACAGTCACAAAACAAAAGGCACATGTTTTGACATGGCAGCTTTACTGACATAATGAACAATACTGCAAAGGACATTACAGACAGCAGAATCAATGTATTAAAGACTGAATACAATGAGATGCAGAAGATCAGCATGGGCCAGTTGCTTGATGTGTGAACCCCAAGTGGCTACTGGAATTAGCCAACTTATCAAAAGGATTTTAAGTTGATCATTGTCATTTTGCCAATTCATAAATTAATCTAGTAAATGCAAATATTTAACATTGCCAAACCTCAGTAGAGGTGAGATCTTTGAAAGAAGATGTGAGATCTTACCAATTCACAACACACTGTTATAGGAAGGAACCATCTTTACTATTTGTTTGCACTTGGAATTCTAAAATACGCCCCCCTCATACATACACACACAAACATACCCCAAATGCACAAATTGACCAGTTTAAAAAATCTGACCTCCACCATTTACAACTGCCCGTTAATAGTGTCTCTACCTCAGGTGTTTAACCTGGTGCTTCACTAACCCTTCTTCCTTTTTTTTTTTCCTGGAGGAAGAACATGTCCTTTACATATGTTTCTTCTTCCCAGGGCTTTCCTTTCTCTGCTTTCCTATATGTTCTAGTACACAAACACTATGTGATACTATGAGATTGCATAGTTACACAAATGTGCAGGCTTTTCTTAGTGTAATACCAAGAACTATAAGAGAGCACATTAACCTTGCTCTAAGAAACAACATGAAAATAGCTGCAAAAGATGGGAGAGGCCCTGGAGGACAGTGATGCTGTATAAAACCTCCAGGAGCCGTTGTGAGCAAAGAATCCCAAATGCACAATAAAGCTCTCATGTAGAGAAGGTCCAATTAATTAACAGAAACTTTAGTCAGTTAAGTTACTGATTGAGGTTTGCAGCCAAAAATAATGCAGCTATGTGACATAAAGCATTTCAAGGTTGAGCCCCTGCACTTATACCCATGTAACCAATTATTCTGCCTTTGTTTAAAGACATTTTTTGCAAAGTTAACCAGGTTTAAATGGTTTACCCCATAAGAACTTCTGCTGATGCCTGTTGCTAATTCATGCAAAAGTCTTTTGTTCAGTCAGAGAACATTCATGTACCTTTAGCTGGTGGTGCCACCTCTTTCTTAGGAACTGGAACATGGACCTTCTCCTCTGGTACAGCTTTCTTTGGCACTGCTGGCACTTTAAAAATATTGTTTATTTTCAGCTGGTTTGAATGGCTGACATGTGACTAGTAGAAGCAAGGTACAAAAGTAAATAAGGGTGCAATCCTATGCAAGTTTATATAGCAAGAAGGCCTACAGCCCTCTGTGCTGGCTGGGCCATGCTGGTAGTTGCAGCCCTGTCTTCCTTCTAAATTTGCATAGGATTGGCTCCTAAAGATATGAAAACATGGACAGTGAACATCAAAACAGAAACGAGGACAATTGAATGTAATTAGACTGACTGGACAGCAGTGGAATTGAAAGACCTACTTTAAACATGTCAGTGAAGATTGATTACTTTTGGTTGGTTTCTTTGAACTACAGGTTCTTCCAAACAATGCCAAACCACAAACTGGTTGTGAACATTCCCTGTTTCCAAAGTCCTTTGTTATATGTAAGGGAGAGGGCTGTTTGACAACTTAAGGCTCTTGAACCCTAGGGATTATTAGACTTTTCTTCATATTCAACCAATATTAAGATATAAACACCCCCAGCAGAATGTATAACTTGATGTACCTCTTTTCGGAGGAACCTCCTCCTTTTTAGTGATAGTTACTTTTTCTTCTACTTTTTTCTTGCGGACTTCAGTCACTTAAAACAAAAACAAAGGTGCACATTTTGCACATCAGTACAAATCGAATTTGAACTGAATTAGTTCCTTTTAAAAATACACATGACATTTGTACCATATTGTAAAAGAGAGAGAGACTGTGAAAAGCACTGAAGAATTGACAACAACACGGACAGAAGACTGAAGGAGGGGCAAAAACATGGCAACCATTCCTCAAGGTATTAATAAAACACAGATAGTTCCCAGATGAAACTGACCAACAAAAAATATACGAAATATAGACAAAGTACATAACTGAAAAGAGTGTGTTTTATTTACCTTTGGTTGGTGGAGGTTCCTTTACTTTAGGCGGTACCCGTTCTTCTGGGGGAACTTTCTTGGGCACTTAAAAATATTGCATAAGTATATGTTGGAGTGACTATCATATTATCAAAAGAACTAATGACACACACATTTCACTGACCAAACACACTTTGTTGCCCAAACATAGGTATTTGCTCACACTTAATACAAAAGAAGTTCAGGATAGCTCATTTATCTCTCCTACTACATGTACATATGGAAGACTGAACGTATCTATTCATAGAAGACAGAACATTTTTTTTACTAGCAGCGAAAAGCACTGGATGTACCTTTTGCTGGAGGAGCCTCCACTTTCTTGGGAACTGCAACTTTCTTTTCCGGTTCAGGTTTCTTCCGGACCTCGGGCTCTTCAGAAAGAATATTTAAGAATAAGTAATGTTTTCTCTGAATTTTATATGAGATGTCACAAATTTCCACTTGAAATGGCATTGAAAAAAGGGTTGAAGTAATCACTCAATGCAAAACATAATTTAAACACTTAGATTCTGAACACTTATTTCTGCAAATTGTTGTGAACCACCCAGACAGCTTTGACTATAGGGCAGAATAGAAATCAATTTAGTAATAACAACAACAATAATAATACATGGATGCACTAAGGCACACTAATCTATACCAGAAGAATGAAAAGATATGCAAGATATTACATAAGATCAATGGGAGTGACTGGGTTTGATCCTGTCATGCCTGATGGCCCGACAGAGGTGTCTACTCATGAGGAACAGGCAGGAGCTAACAGTGAGAGTCAGGCATTCGAAAAAGGGGACTTATACTTGGGGCACAGTGCCCAGACAGCCCATCTGCAGCCTGACTCTGAGACTTCTGAGCAAGTAGCCTCCCTACAGTCTGACCCCTTCGCCCCTGAGTGAATAACCTCCCCGCAGACTGACGGTGAGGTGTCCAAAAGAGTAGCTTCCCCTCATCCTAGCTCTGAGGTGCCTGAACAAGTTGCCCCCCTGGCTCCTGACTCTGAGACTGCTGGACAACGTTCAGGAGAACAAGAAGACATAGCAGTGAATTTGGCAAACGCCCAACTTAGAAGGAGTTTAAGGAGTATGGACCAATTACGATGACAAGACAGAGGTCCGTCCACCCACGAACGGAAAAAAGAGACAGGAAGATCTAATACCACGTGGTCTTCTGAGGCAGCTCAGAAAGGAGGGGGCAACTGAACTATTAGGAGCTTGTTGCCAGAGCTTATCTGTTACATCGTAAATCTTGTAGTGAATAGCAATAAAAGTCTTTAGTTTTACTGCTGGCTGCTGTGTGAGTTAATTGGAGACGTGAGTTACGACCTCACGACAGATCCAGAATCTGCCTTCACAGATAAAAGGGTTTCTTCTGTCCATGGAAAGTTTCTGATCCAGTGGACTGTTCCCACTGGGAGAACAGGTGAAGATGCCATCTTCACTGATTCTCCCTTCCTCTGTGATCCCACACTTCTTCCTAAAAATCTGCTCTGGGAGCAGCATGGGAGAAGATTGCACTGGAACATCCAGGAGAATGGAGGAAGGTTTCCCCACTTCCCACTGGGCAGAGCGTGCTGAACAGAACTCTAATCGGCACACGCATGTGCTGCTTTGAGGAAATGCAGGATCCAAGTCATTGGTGGCAGAAGTATTGCACTTTTGATTGGACTCAGTTCAAAATATGGCTGTTTGTTTTTTAAAAAGAGAGATACAGAAATGTGCAAGTAGATCCTGTTAATAAAAAAACTAACACTTCAAACAGAAACACAATAATAACAGAAGCATATGAGACCTACAGTTGTAAAACCTTTATACTGAAGAGTTTATACTTTTACACTGAAGAATTGTTGGTATACCTTTAACTGGTGGCACTTCTTCAGGGACAGTAACATGGACGATCTCCTCAGCATAGTAGGCCTCTTCTGTTAAGATATAGTTAAGAATATACAGTTGAACAATTGGAACAAGAATGCTAATGCAATTAAGAAGAAAAACAAAACCAATATCTTTACAAACATTCAATGGGAAAATCACGCCCCTTCATACATAAATTTATTTGGATCTCATGTTACTTCTTATATATGCAGGCAGGTGTACCCTTTACTGAAGCTTGGAATCATGCCCTACTGAGTATAGACTGAAGTCTTGGCCTCAGGGGCTTTGTGCATGACCCAGATATGTATTTGTTTATTTCACAGAAAGGGTTGCTGATTCTATGCAGCTTTGCTTTCTTTTGACCATACCATTAAGCAGTAGTGGGCAACATGTGGCTTCCCAGGTGTTGGCTCTACAGCTCTTTTCATCCATTCCCATTGACTATGCAGATTACGACTGATAGGAATAATATGCCAAAACATCTGGAGGGCCACAAGTTGACTAGCTGCGCCATAAAACAACACAAGTTGCTGGACCGAATTAATTCTCACTGAATGTCATCATGCATAGTGCCTTAGGCAAAAGATGACATAACTGAGAGAAAGATGACATTATGGGACATATCTCATAAATTACATAAATACATTCATTTTAATAAATTAAGAGAGTGGAATATTAAATCATGTCTTGTGATTCCATTACTCTTGTGCCACTGCTTTCAAAAAGATTCCATGCACTTCTGCTTCTCAAAAAAAAATGTTAAATGACTAATATATACATGGTTGTTTTTAAGTTATGTGGTTGTGAGTTTCTTTGTTCTTGCATTAGATGAATAGTTACTGGTTGTTCATGTTATTTTGAAGAGTTTTCCGTCTCTCTGAGCAAAGCCAGTAGAGAGGAAAGTCAAGCCCTGTTCAGAAAAAAATGCTGACATGTTGACTCAAAATGGGGTGGAGCCAATCCTGGCACATACAGTACTCATGTCTGCAGAGCAGAAGATGTTGCATCTATGTGATAGGGCACTCTGCAGAAGAAAGTTTGTAGATCACAAGGATGTGTACACTTGTACTTGCTAAGGCTTTCTGTTTGCAGATGTTTATGCTGCATGTGTGGCTGTTAGAGAGCAGGGGAAGCCAGCAGGCATGCCCGGGACAGGAGTGCCTGGCTCCCAGTTTGATTAAATGCACCAACACTTATTCTGAACAGGTTTTAGGAGAGAGGTAGAAGTTGACACATTCCTTTGACTAATGTATTCAAGATACATTCTTACATTTACTGTTCACATCTTCTGTTTGCATTAAACTAAGTAGTTCTGAAGGAGGTCAGCCATATAAGCAGCCATATGCAGCCATATCCACATAAGCAGCAGATAATGTATCTATCTTCAAAAGGTCATGGCATTTAGATTTAACTCAAACCAGAATATGTAATGAAAATATTCTACTGCACCAAGGCAGGTACTAGTTGGATTTTGAATTGTGGTGTACCTGATACTTCTGCGATCTCCTCCTCTCTCTCATAAGAAATTTCCTCTCTTTCATAGGAAATTTCCTCTTCTTTTTCATAGGAAATTTCTTCTTCTTCTCTTTCATAGGAAATTTCTTCTTCTTCTCTTTCATAGGAAATCTCTTCCTCTCTCTCATAAGTAACAGGATACTCTTCCTCCTCCTCTTCTTCCTCCACCTCTTCAGTCCATTTTTCCACTGTTGATATTTTAAAGATGCATTTATTTTTTAATACTGATATGGAATGGCTTATCTTATAACCAGTCCTGGTGGGTCAATGTAGTTGCTACGGACATGCATACAAACAAGATGATCTGACTTGTATGCATGAAAATACACATGCAACAAACACTTGGTATCAGTTGCAATTCTAGTAGTCAGAACTTTCCCATTTCAATGGCTTAATGAGAGAACCAATAGGAGAGTAATTAATCAGGGTTAGGCATTACAAGAGTAAATCTAGCCTGCTATGATGTTCACCCTGATCTATGGAATCCTGTACTATTGCCACATGGTGGCTCATTCATGGTCTAGTTGTCCTGTGAGAATGGAGGGATTTCTCTGCAGGAATGGTGGGATTTCTCTGCAGGAAAAGCCATGGTGCACTAGAAATACCTTATGTGGCTATATCATGTTAGCTTATCTGCATGTGGTGTACAAGGATAATAATTACAAGCTAAATTTTCCATTAGCAGAAATGTTCTTCAACTCCCAGAGTGCTCTTCCTGACTGAAAGGAAGAACCTTGCTTGAAGAAGTAGTCTCCACTCCTAAGACTTTCCTCTATTTGCACAAGACATTGCAAACACCTTCAGTTGCTTTTTATAGGCAATTCGATTTTATGTACTGCAAGCTGCCCTTTTCCTTTTGTTTTCTGCTTCTTATCCTACAACATGAACTCTGAAACACTTTGTCAGTCCATTGCAAGATGTCTTCTTCTAATGTTTGCCCAAGAATTCACAAGAGAGCATTACTGCATTTCCCTTCCACCACCACACATTGGTTTTTCAGGTCATAGTTTTTTAGGCTTTTAGCAGATGGATATATTTGTGCAGACATACACAAAACACACACAGTGTGCATATATATATATATATATATATATATATATATATATATATCACACAAATACACACTTTCATCCAAACAGTAAATGGTGGATCACCATTGGGCATGCAGGATCAGGGGGTAGGCTGCATGACCTTGGTCACAGAAGAAAACCCCAAAGGCCACTAGCTTTAAGGATCTTGCTCATATGTAAAAATGTTTGACATAGAAAAAAACTTCTAACACACACAAACACAAAACTCATCATGTTAACAAGAAGCAGCAAGAAGCAGAAAAGGCAGACATTTAGTTCATGACTTCAAAAAGTGTCTGAAAGGGATTAGGTTTTTCACAGCTCCAATGACTGGCAAGATACCTGCAGGTGAAGGAGCTTCCACTCTTTTAGAAATGGCAACTGATACTTTTTCTTCTGAAACAAATATTTTCTCTTCTACAACAGCTCTCTTAGGCACTTCAGGCACTTTGAAAGACATCAAATGTGTGGAGTTTTAATTGAAATATGTATATTTCTGACTGATGACTGAGGCTAGTATTTGAAGATATTTCTCTAAAGATCTACACAAGTGCAAAAGGAACAAACAAACTACATCTTGCTTTCTAATTTGGAACATACGAAGTACAGCTAATAGAGAACTGAAAAACAAACACAGAAACAAATCCCCACCACCACATACACAGACGTTTAAAGCAAAAATGTGCTAGCTACTGGTAATATGACTTGGAATAAAACACATAATGATCGTCAGCAGACAAGAAAAAGGCATCTCTTCTAGATGAAGAGTCTTTTATTGCAGCGATGCTCCCAAAACTTACCTTTGGTGGGAGGAGCTACCACTTTTTTGGGAACAGCAACAGGGATGACTTTTTCTTCAGGAACGGCTTTCTTCGGTACTTCAGGCACTTTAAAAAGAGTATTTAGCTTTAGAATTTCAAAAAGAGAGGAATGATAATAAAAGTACAAACTTAAAATATGAAGACGATACTAACTGAAAAGGCATGGTGGGGCATAATAAAAATGGGGTAGATGTGAGACACAAATGATTTTTCTTGTGGTATGTTTTCTCGGCAGGGAGGTTGGAGAATAATGTACCTTTAGGTGGAGGCGGCTCTTCCTTTTTACGTAATCGTGGTACTTTTTCTTCAGGAACCTCTTTCTTGGGCACCTCAGGCACTTTAAATAATTTTAAAAGAAGCACATATGAGAATATACAAAGGCTACAAACATATTTATGACTGATATCATCAACCACCACAAACAATCAAGTTACATAAGACTCAATTTAAGTGTGATATGATTGAAGACACATATAACTAAGAAGAAAATACAAAGACATGAAGAGAAGAATGCCAAAATGTCAGTATTTTTAAAATATGCAGGCATCGATCTTGTACCTTTGGCTGGAGGAACCTCTTTTTTCTTTGGAACAGCAACTTTCTTCTCTGGAACTGCTTTCTTAGGCACTTCAGGCACTTAAAAATATCAAGTTTAAAATATTCAAAACTAATATAGATTAAATGGCTCCTACAGTTATCAATTTGTGAGATTGCTGCAGTGTGTTAGAATTAAATACTTTAAATGAGTTGCAGCTAAATCAGTAAACAAATACATAAAACAGTTACATTCAGAACAAAACTAATATTTTCAAATGTGTTTAACTTGAAGAGTCTTTTTCAATGAAGATATTACTTAGAGACGAACTAGACAAGCAACGGTTACAACACAAGAACAAGACCTGTTGAAGGAATGCAGATCAATTTGCAATGCACAACTTATAAATGGCTCCAGAATCAACAGATAGTAGCAATGTTTTCCTACCTTTTGCAGGTGGCTCCACTTTTTTAGGAATGGGAACAGGTATTTTTTCTTCTGGAACTGGCTTTGGTTCTTCTGGCACTTTAAAGATATTAAAAAGTAGATTCTGAGAATTACCTAGATATGTAACAACTGATCCATGGCAACACATGGCTAATGATTATATATGCATATGAAGGAAGAGTTGGTAGTGCTGAAAAGCAATAGGCCAGCACTCAAAAGGGCTTTAGTTTAAGGTTCTCTGAAGCCAACAGTCATGACATCCATGTATAAACAGGTGTTTCCCGCCCCCAGTAACCAGACACAGAAAGACAACTTTATACAAGATTACGTACATTGTTTTAAAAAGTGATTACCTCTGAAGACAAAACACAGGGGACAAAAGCTAGCAGCCAGTGATGGTACAACACTAGGGTTGGTTTCTGTTACTGCAATGTCATTAGTGCTAGTACTGCACTACTACTGGCTACTACTCAACATTTTATTAGTAACTTTAATTTAAGGTGGTGTACCTTTAGCTGGTGGTGGAACTTTCTTGGGAACAGCAGCTGGCTTTCTTTCTTCTGGAACAGGTTTCTTAGGTACCTCTGGCACTTTTTATGGTTAAAAAAAGAGTTTTAGTATGCAGAACTCTTATTCAGGGTCCAATATTCAAAGATTTCAAAAAAGAAAGGCAGAGAAGTGAGATAAATGACGGACAACAGCATCACGCTAGTTAAAGAAAAGGCCATTCTCAGGCTACAGTCATGCCTGTAGCTGCGCTGTACAAGCATCCCACCAAATTTCTCACATTTACTAAAATTATTAGTATGAGCTATGTATAGTATACGCAGATAACCATAATGTTGTGGATGGAACAAACTTCAGAACATGCATTATCCCATGGGAGGACAATATGCTCACTGCTTGAAAAGATGACACCAAGTGAAGTAACATGTGGGGATACATTTTGGGAAAGGCAAGGGACTTCAGATACACTAGATGAAAAGACCTTGCTTTCTTTTGACAACTGGCTACCTTTAGCTGGCGGAGCCTCTACTTTCGGAGGAGGAGCAGGTTTTTTCTTTTCTGGAACTGGTTTCTTGGGCATCTCAGGGACTGTAAAGATAGACAAGTGTAAGCATTTAGGAAAGTGCTGAAACCCTCAAAGTCATTCGAAACAGTGACGTAATCATTAATATTTATTTATGTATATTGTATTTATAGCATGGTTTCTCCCTCTAGGGAATCCAAGGACACTTACATGATCCTCCTCTCACTATTTTATCTGCACAATAATGCTGTGGGGTTGGTCAGGCTGAAAATCAATGGCTAGCCCAAAGTCACCCAGTGACCTTCATGGCCAACTCCCAATCCATCATTCTAACCACTAGGTTGTCCCAGCTCTTAGAACACTTAGAATTATATAGGGATTTTAACAAAGGCAGGTAAATTTATACAAAGTTTAATTCATGCCATCAAATATATAATCGATCTGAAGGATAATAGTAGTAAACTAAATCAGTGTTGCAGTAGCACAACTGTTTTGTGTTATAGTTATCTGGAAGAATGTGGTACACAGACAAGAGGCATGTCTGATGAAACATTTTGCATATTCACCTTTAGCTGGTGGAGCCTCTTCTTTCTTAGGAACTGCAACTGGAACTTTTTCTGCTGGTCTCTTAGGGACCTCAGGAACTTGAAAAATAACAATATTGGTTTGTCAAAATTTTGGACCACCAGTATTTCTTATACTTTTGTATTTTAGAACCACACAATCTTTGCTAATGTGCTAATACAAACATGGATCCTCTAAAGCAAGTGTCAGAATCAAAGCAATAAAAACGAAGAGTTCAAGCTCTTAACAACTAAGAGTTTAGATGAGCTCACATCCTATGAAAGAATATTAAACTGACTTGAAAACTCACCTTTAGGTTGTGGAACTTCACGAGCTTCCATGTAGAACCTTTCTTCATCATACTCATCTGCTTTTTCAAAAGAGATTTAAAATTATATTTACCCTCCATTCCAGATCACACTGAAATGGTAAACACAAGACTATTCTGATGGCCAATGAAGGTGTTGAAGGATGGGAGACAGGATCATCCCTGCTGTCTCTCCCCTAATCAGAGGTCCATCTGATATTCCGCCCAGATTCTGTGTCTGTACAACAGGTACTGGCAGCCTAATCCTCACCATTCCATGCACTGTTTTATCATCTGAATAGTGCTAAAGAAGAATGACCAGGGAGGCAGTTCACTAACAACTACACAGGTCAAGTTTTAAACAGTCTCACATGCAACAAAACCACGTAAAACTGATTTGAAATGAGAATGAATCTACCTTCAGCTGGGTATTCCACATAGAAGCCTTCCTCTTCATACTCTTCAGGTTCTTTAAAGAGAATGATAAGATTTACAAGTTGCTTTTAACTAGCAGTGAAATGGTTTATCAAACAACAGTGACATGTAGTAGCAAGGAGATTTGCACTGTTGCCTCAGTCCAGAGCCCTGCTTGCTTTCTCATATGCTAGTTCAGGGAACTGCCCCATACATTTCAGTGTAAAAAGCAGAGCCTCACATGCAGAAGAAAGCTCATTGGTATTGTTATGTTCCATAAAAAATAAAAACCCAGTTATTCTGCCCCATGAGCTGCTGCATCTTCTACAGGATACACCTGACTCAAGGAAAAAGCATTTTAAAGGCACCATTTTCACACAAGACAAAACTGCACAAAGAGAAAGGAAATTTGATGGAAGTTGTAGTTACCTGATCCATATGTATATTCTTCTTCTTTGTGATAGGAGACAGACACCTTTTCCTCTCTAATTGTCCATTCTGGTTCAGCTGGTACTATAAACACGATAATTCACTTTAGTATGTTTAAATTAATTTTTGGTAGACAAAGGATTTACTCTTTAAAAATGCCATGTACACATGCTTCCAGTAATGCATGATGTACCAGGATCCAAATAAATATCATTACAGACAACAATTATTTCAAAGCAGAAACATAAATACTGTGAAGCAGACTAAAGAAGCCATTCTTTCTGTGCATGTTTTAAGAAAAGCATGGCAAAGTCCTGTCTCCAAAGAGCTGCAGAGATCACTGTAAAATACACTGCTATTTTTGAGTGTACCGAAGAGGTTATATTAAACTGCATTTTTTTTTACATTAGGTGAAGATAGGAAATACTAAACTGAAAATGCAGGAAACAAAAATACTCTGTGGGCACAATTCTTGTGCATGTGTACTCAATGCCCACATGTGGTGGGATCTTCATAGGGCTTAATAAAACCATGTTTTCTCTTTCTGCCATTTGAGGCCTAGCCACACTACAGCAAATGGAGGCCTCTGTCGCTCCCTCTAATACCAGCATGCAGGTCATCAGTGCCAAAGCGCAATCTATGGTTTATTTTGTTTAAGGAAACTATAAAGTTTGCAGAAATGTAATTTCAAAAAGTAAAGAAACACCTAAGGGGGAACTCCCCCCATATAGTTCTGTGAGGATTCCAACAGCCATGGAATACTGAGATTCAGAGGGCAAGGCTGGCTGGCAGAAATCCTAAACAGGAATCCTCTTGCTAATGTGTTACAATATGCTAGTGTCCCTTTACTGTCCTGTTACTCTACCTTGGCATGCTGCTACTGATTTTACAGGCACATAGCCAAGGATATGGGGTAAATATTTATTATTTATTTATTTATTTATTTATTAAAACATTTTTATGCCGCCCCATTCGCCAAAGCCTCGGGGCGGCTTACAACAAAAAATAAATAAGCTCATAGAGATGTGAACTATGCCTTCTGTTGTTGCGTGGTGAAAATAACATAAGGTCAATACACTAACGGGTTCAAAATATGGGTTCATGTCAAGACAGTATAGAACAAACACGAATGTATATGTAAATAAATAATACATTTGGGAAAGGTATTCCGCATAAATATTGATAAAGAATATTCAGTTTTTGTACCTTTTCTTTCTATAACTTCTTCATGGACTACCTTCCGTACAGGTTTTGATGGTGGAGCCTCTGGAGCTTTACAGATATAAATAGTTAGTCCCAAACACATGAAAGGTAGCAAAGTCTTTTTTTAATCATCATTTATCATTAATCACACTTTAACATCTTTGTCTCATTTCTTTTGACACACAGCAAGGGGATAAAGGCAACCTTTTAGCCCTCCAAATATGGGGAGAGAAATGTGGTATACATTTGATAAAAATAATTAAAATGTAAGTAAAGCAAATAAAGTTGACTTTTGCCTTGCCCAGTCTTCTGAAAGGAGCTTAGAGCTAGCAGTCTTCTCTTCCAGTTACTCAGCAGAGTAAGTAGACTCAAAGTAAATTTGAACTACTACCTAATCCAGTTTTTAAATGGATTGTAGTATTTTCCTTTCAGTACCTAGCTTATAAGAAATAGCATTAAAACCCATTAGCTGTCAGTCATCACATGTTTAAACGGTAAGTTTAATGTTGGGTTTTATTCATTAACATTTTTGGCACAGTTGCATGCTCTTCCAAGAGCCCTGATGACATGACTGGCCAAAATATGCAAATGAGTAAAATAAATTAAAGTATGTATTTTCCTTTTACTCTACCACATTTAGAACCATAGGTAATTATTCCATGCATCCGGGGGGGGAAAGCAGGTCATTGGTAAAGCCCATGCTTCTGAGGAACCTGGGCTTCACTGGTGGCAGCTGCAATTTAAAGGATTGGGGAAAGATGAGGGGAAACGCCCTCTCTCTGTCTGAGAGCTTAAAAGAGTTGCTGCCAGACAAAGGAGATGGTTCTGAGAAAGATGGGCAAAGAGTATAGGACAGCTTGCTGTGCTCCTATGTTAGACAGATGTCATTTTTTTATCATCTGGACCAGAATCCAGATCTCCAGTCCTGTGCTCTTGGCCACTGGGCCACACTTCTTCCATGTATATGCAGAGAACCTTCTGGATGCATGCTGTTCTCTTCGTTTCAGTGGAGGGGGCTAACAGAGGAATGAATTGCTGTGTACTCTCCCTATGTACCCTCAAACCCTTCTATGTGTGGAAACCTTTAGAACAATTTTTCCAAATTGGATTTCTCCAGATGTGTTGGACTACAACCCCCATCATTCATGCTCAGTACAGCCATGTTGGCTGGGGATTAGGGGGATTAGTCCAACACACCTGGCAAGTTCCAGATGGGAAAAGGCTGCTGTGCAATCCAAGGAGGCCAAGACATCATGTATGACTGACCCAAGCAGGGGCTCGAACCCTGTTCTCCTGAGTACTGGTCCAGCATGCTGACCACTGCACTGCACTGCACTGCACTGGTGCTCACCGGAGGGGAATAGATCTGTAGAATAATTCACTCTTAGGCACATAAAGTTTACATTTTGTTTAGCAATACCTCTGGTCCGTTTAAGGTGTTCTTCCTCGAGCCTCTGAGATGTCTTTTCAATCTCTTCAGTTACAGGTTTTCGAATAACTACAGGGAATTTAAGATGCTTCCCATTAATTTGGAACGGGCTACTTTAACACACACATTACTGGGCTGAATTGCATGTCATGGAAATGATTTTTAAACCATGCTGAGTTTTTTATTTTAGAAGTGACTTTCTGCTCCCTGGGCTTTCTGACAATCTACCTCTCTGCATCAGTCCATGCTCCTTCTCTTCCATTGGTGGAGCTCTGGCTCAGAGGCACAGCATCCACTCTGCCTGCAGAAAGTCCTAGCTGTGATCCCCAGCATCTCCAGGTAGGCTGCAGGTTCACATATACCTTCTCCTATGCAAGAGTGCTTCCCCTCACCCATGGGGGACAGTGGCAAAAGGCTAACTTTTAATTGCAGCCCTTCATCCCCCTCACCTTCAATTCAATGTTTTGGAGGCAAGCGGAGTTTAAAGCCTCCCATCCACTTGCACCACTCGTAGGAACCCAGCCTACGAGAGGTTGCTAATGCCTTCTTCTTGCTGCCCTCCTGTATACATGTCATTTCTCTAACTAGCAAATTTTGAGACTTAGAATAGGGAAACTTTTTTTTTTTTTGAGGGGGTGACCTACCTTACCTAAAAGGGCACTCTGGTGTCCCTTTAATGTCTGAAACTAAACTTACCGTATTTTTCGCTCTATAAGACGCACTTTTTTCCCCCTCAAAAGTAAGGGGAAATGTCTGTGCGTCTTATAGAGTGAATGTGTGTGTGTGCCTGACGCCTGGCACGCTGCCGGCCCGCCTGCACCATGTGGCACCACCTGGCCGGCAAGCACTCGGTGCACCCTGCTCCGCCCCCCACTCCGGTGCAGGTGAGAGCCGTGCTGCTCAGGGGGAGCGATGCGGAGGAGGAGGAGCCGCGGGCTTTAACCCACCAGCTGAATGGAGAGACGGACTGCTCACTCCCACTGCCCGGGAACTGCTCACCTCCACCGCCCGGGAAGACCTGCTGCCGCTGTGCCGCCTGGAAGACCACTGCTGGCACGCTGCCGGCCTGGCTGTACCACGTGGCACCACCTGGCCGGCATGTGCTTGGCGTGCCCTGCTCCGCCCCCCTCCTCCAGCACAGATGAGAGCTGTTAATCACAGGTTGGTGTGTGTTTTCAAATGGCAACCCATCTTTTAATGAAGCCCGTGGGGAAGTGATGGGGAATGTGCCTGTGATTATCAGGAAGCTTTCCATGGATCAGTTATCTGTTATTTGATCAGAAACATTTTTTTTAGGGTCAGTGGATATTTGAACAGCATTACCTTCGTGTATGAAGTTTATTCTTCAAAGGTTACTTAGTCTGCTGTGTGTTTGATTTACCATACAATATCTCATTTTTTGTCAGAAGTTTTTTTCTATTATTTACCAGTAGGGCAGCGTGGACATTACTGGCTTTTTTAGGTTTGTTATTGAATTGTCTGCAGCAGCTCTTGTATAACTGCTGTAGATTGTGGATTCCTTCAATAATTCCACTACTGACTAAGAAAGTGATGTCAGTGATTGTGAGCAACAGAGCTTCATAAAGGCTGACTCTAGTGATGATGAGTTCTATGGGTTCAATGAAAACTAGAAGAGTACTCGAACTTTAAAGTCTCTCTTTTGTTAATGACAGTGATGATGGTTCTTAATGCCACTGTTGACTGCTGTTCACTTTACAAGGTTGAAATACAGTATTACTGTATTCTGTTATAGTTTATTAAATAGTTTAGTAAACCATTTGATTCAGAATATTTTTTTCTTGTTTTCCTCCTCTAAAAACTAGGTGCGCCTTATGGTCAGGTGCGTTTTATAGAGCGAAAAATACGGTATTTGTAAACATGCATTCTAAGACAGTGAGTGTAAGAATTTGAAATCAGACACTGTACAACAGAAAATGTTTTGATACTAAGAGTCTAGAGCTAATACCTTTTTGCACAATAACTTCTTTCTTTGCTTCCTTCTTGGCTTTAATCTCTGGTGGTTTTCGCTCAGGCTCTGGCCTTCTTGGAATCTGAACCACTGTAACATGCACAACATTGGTATGAGGGATCATTTGCCAACGCTGATTGGCCACAGAGTACACGTATTACTTCTGGCTGTTTTCTTAGAGTTTTTGTTTACTTGTTTTGTTACTACATGATCTAGTATCACCTTAAGCTTTCTCAACAAGAAGGTTAACTCACAGCTTAACTGAGGCTCCATCAAAATATGTCCATAGCCAGTTTTCTTTTTTTTCCTGCTGGAGTTATATTTCTCTGTCCTTTTGCATATTCTGTTAACCAACTACAAATTGGATCTATAGTATAGCTGCAATACAGTAGATTTGTAACACTTCACAAGGCTTTTATTCCAGTTGGGGTTTTAGTAGCTTACTTTCCTCACTCTGAAAAATGTCATGCAAAAGCTTGCAAAACATGGGACAGGCCCTGGAGGATGATGACATCATGAAAAGCTCCTACTAACTTTTCTGCATTAGAGATCATGAGTGCACAATAAATACCTCGTGTAATGAAGCCCTGAAGCGGAATGGACAGAAATTAGAATAGCTAAACATTCACCCTAAGTCTTTCAATTGACTGATAGCAAGGGACAAAAAAAAAAAAACCTTTGCAGAAAGAGGAACAGCTGTGAAGACCCTCCCCTGAAAGGTCAGTAAGGGTAATATTGTGTTAAAAATGAAATCTACCTTCTTCGTGATAAACTTGTTTTTCCTCATAGGAAATTTCTCTTTCTCCATAATCCCATTCCTCTTCTCCTTCCTCATAACCTTCCATTCTTTCATAATATTCATGCTTCTCTGGATAATATTCTTCCCATTCTTCATATGCTTCTTTGTGAACCTCATAGATTTCTTCCTCTTCCTCATGAACAGCTTCCTCCTTCTTAGCCACAGTGACAACTTTGACTTCTTCAGGCTTCTTGGCAGGGACTTTAATAAAAGCAAGAGTTGCATGAGTGTTTGGACTGTTCAGAACATGTCTTATGCATGTGATTGAAACAGTTTTTGATCTTGTTTCTTAAAGACACAGCAATGTGGATAGCAGATGTTTTTATTATTGCTCACTTGTGGATAGATGAAATAACTGAAAGTATTTGTCAGTGAAAAAATGTGCAATCCCTGTTTTTATTAAGATGTTTTTAAAAAATAAATGGCTAATGTATCTTAGTAGGCATTTTAGTCAACCTGCAACCGGCACACTGCCTCATTTTCAATAAGTCCAGAAAATGAGTGTTGAAAAAAAAATCAAATTAATTTTCTCAGGATAAGCCAGGAAGGAGACCCTCAGATTGACTTTTGCATGAGTAATGAAGGGGAAAAAAAGAATTACATATTCACTCTTTAATGTCTTACTCCTCTGTAGATTTGATCCTGTTAGAATACTTTCCTGCACTGGAGTTAGGCAGAAGGCGACAGTTCTGGCTTCTTTATCACTTCTGCAAGATTTATAGGATCAGCAACTTGATTTATCACCATGCTGTAGCTCTAGAATTTCATTGCACATGGTCTCATTGACAGCAGTGCAATACAATGGATGTTGAGTTACAGGTTTGTAGAACAAGCTTTGTATAGGACATTAACAGTGTTATACGCAAAAGGAAACACATCTTGGAAATGAATCTTGCTAAATATGTGTTGTTCTTTCCAATTCAGCTACAAAAATCCACAGGCCTAAAGTTGAAACTGAATCACTTCTAATATCAAAATGGTAGGGCATCCAGTCATATTTACAAAATGTACACAGGACAGTTCAAACCTAGAAAAACCTTTCTCATGTTATGTTCTGTCATAAGATGTGATATGTCCTAACATCTTTAGGATCAGAGGAACATACTTGAAGTGTAAAAAGCAGTGTGCCATTTTTGCTTTAAAATACATCAATTTTTCTTAAAAATTCAGCACTACAATGCCGGAATAAGTTATCTGTTGATACCTTTAGGAGGTGCAACTTCTTCTGGAGCTTTTGGAACTTCCTTTTTGGAGACCTTCTTCACAATTGTCTTTTTAACCACTTAAAAAGAAAAAAAAAAAAACTCATTCAGCACCTAAAGGAAACTGGCAGGTGAAAGCATACAGAAAGCTTTGTGATAACTGTCTTCTGGATGGCAATGCTAAAATACCTTTTCCCTTTTTCTTTTCTTCTGGCATTGGAAGTAAGATAGGAAGAGCAGGAATACCTTAGAAATATACAGAATATTTTCATTAAAATCCATTAAACTGGCACAGCATTCTAAAATTACTTGCCAATCTTAACAGCAGAACTTTTAATATAAATCTTACTTTCAGCTGGAACTTCAACTGGAACTGAAACTCTAGCATCTGGGATATCTGGAAAAGCACAGACAAGGTAAAGAGTGAGCATCTTGAGCTAGCTGTATTCAATGCACTAGCAGTATGTTCTTATGCAGCCAAAATGACATAACCCAGAAAGTAAGAATAGCAGCTTCAAGATTTACAGAAGTATTTAAAAAAAATCTTTGGAAAAAAAGCCCTCGGGAGGTTTACTTAGGACAGGACAGGCCCAGTGAGCATGCAGTACAGTCTGACAGTACAGTGGCTTGACATGGAATATGCCAAAGGAGGGCATGGCTGGCTGGTACCCTAAACAAGAATGCTTTATGCCGCAGCAGTTTGCCGCAGGTGCCATTTGCCATACAACTGCCCAGAGAGCTTCACCTAGCAGGAAGTATACAAAATAACCAACCACCTATCTCAATAAGTTAATTCCCATGGACAAATGGATTTGAAACAGCTAATGCAGTCTACACGGGGATATGAGGGTTCATGGAAACCTCCCCAAGAGATCATCTCACTTGCACTACATACGGTTTCCTTTGTGTGATCCGGCACACTAACCCTGTGGTTAGTGTTACTCTAGAAAATACTACTGAGCATAATAATGATCATCATTATGGGCGTAATAATAAATATTAGCTTCTCATTTGGGTTTGCCCTTAATATTACAGAAAGCTATAGAAAGGCTTTCAGTTGGCAGGTTTGATGGGGAAACCTTGCAAATTGTTTCCTCCTTTGAAAAACTCCTTCCTAAAGAAAGACTGTAGTTGCATTGTTTAGAACCTGTAAGAACAGACAGTCTATGCATCCCATGGTAGTATTAAGGAAGAGATCCCCAAACCCTCCAGCTGGCTTTCATGCCCCCATCAGTGTGTGTTCAGCTGCCCCTCCACACTATTCACAAAGCCATTTGTGAAGGTCAGGGGAATGTCTGAAATAACATCCACCCAAACCTAAGGCAGTGTTGGTAGAAGGGAATATATTACAGATCTGGAAAAGCTGCAGTCCTTTAGGAACATGCATAGGTATTTTGAATGCAAAAATAAAACATGATCCAAATAGCATCAATTTTTCTTTACCTGGAGGCTTTACTTCTAGTTTAATCTCTGCAAGAGAAGAAATACAATTTACAATGGGAATTATTCTGACTTCCAGTATATATTGTTTCAGTTTTCCCATCTTCTCCCATTTTAAAAGCAATGGTAGCATTTATTTACCTTTAGTAGTCAGGTAAAGTTCAGCAGTGCTTCTTGCTTCACCCCTTGGCTCAAGGCGTGCAATTACAGAATATACCCCTGAGAAATCAAAATGTAATTTAATGTTCTGTCATTTCTGGCAGTTGCATAAAAATTGAACAAGAAAGAGAGGAAAATTCTACATAATTACCTTCATCATCTGCTGTAACATTATGGATAGTCATATAATGGCAACGGCCCTCTGTTCTAAAGCTGTACTTTTGACTCTCTCTGAGTTCAGTTTTCTCTTTATACCATGTGACGACTGCATCATCAAAAGATACCTCACACTCAAAGGTTGCAGACTGGTATTCGCTCACCACTATATTCTGAATGGTCTTGGTAAACTGAATCGGTTCAGCTAGTTTTGAAACAAATAATAAAACATAGCAATTATTCCTTTCTGCCATCCATTTGTGTTTCACTTATAAAAAGTTTTGTGTACATGCATGACTTTGCTCTCCCAAATACATGCACAAAAGGAAGTCACATTAAAAAAAAATCAAAGAAAAAAGCATTTAGCATTCCATAAGAGCAAACTGGTATATACTGAGCCGACTGACGCATCAGGTAGTTGGTACAGTGCTTTGTTGTCTCAAAACTAAGAAAAGCCATGGGGACAAGCTGATAAAGAGAAATGTCTTGATCATAGTGAAATAATTACTATTAGCATAAAAAGAATGCAAAATGAAAGAAGGGAATAAAAATACCTCTCAGCATGGAGAAGTTTCAGTTATAAGAATGTTGAAAGAACAAGAAGAGAAAATGGCAGGCAACCAAGTATGATAAGAACTAATTGACATCTCAGGAAATGAGATGCATAGCAGTTCATAGCCGTTCAAAGCATAGTTCTTCCTTTGTTTTTTTGCCTTATTTTCCAAGGCTTTACCCAAAGCTGCTTGTTATTTTGCATCTTTTTACAAACCTTCAATTGTTAGGTCAGCTGATGTTTCTAGATGGTCAAAGCGGCAGGTGTAGCGTCCCTGATCTTCTGTTCTTACATCCTTAATAATGAGCCTGTGCACCTTCTCTGAGACTTCAGTTGAATATCTGCCTCCTATTTTAAGGGGCTTTCCATCTCTGAACCATTGGGATTTTGCATTCGGAATAGAGAACTGACAAACCAAAGAGCATGTAAAGCCTTCCTTGAGTGCAGTATCTCGCAGGTGTCGCTCAATTGCAGGTTCTATTAGCAGGTTAAAGAAGGGCACATTTTATAAAACACCGAGGAAAGGCTGTACCAAACTATAAGCTGGCTTAAAATTAAAGCTCTGCACTTACCAATCACAGTAAGTTTAGCACTGGCAATATGAGGTCCGCATACCACCCTGTAGTTTCCCTGATCTCCAAGCTGGCAATTCCTGATTCTAAGGATGTGTCGATCGCCTTCAATTCTTATTTCATACTTCTTGTTAGAGTCCAGTTTTACAGTGCCTTTGTACCAGGACAGTTTGATTTCTGGATAGTTTATCTTAATTTCACATTCAAAGACAGCATCCTCATCTGTTATTACAGTCTGATCTTCAATGTCTCTGATCAGAGTAACGGGCTGAAAAACATTTTTTCATATCTTTGAATCTCTGTTTAAGCGCATGGACTGTCCTAGTTAATAATGATTTCAATAGATAATATTCATTTTAGGAATATTGACATTAACTACCTCTGTTTGTGTAAGTCTTTGCTGAATAAATGATACAAGCTCATCAAACTCTTGTTCTTCCCGTCTAGATCTCTCTGACACTTCAATCTCCTGTTAAAACAAAGGAAAAATAAAACATTCATATATTTATCTGTTTTGCTAAAACACTGTAATAGCCTCAGACAGTTATATGCACTTAATGCAGATCTTACTTGGCTTACATGCAAAACAGCTCAGTTATAACATTTCTGAATTCTCAAAATTAAGGTAATGGGTGGGCCAGTAAAAGGAGTCAGAATTAGAAAACTATTTCTTGTTGTCCCTATTCTTAATATATGCATTTCAAATGAGGAGCTATGATTTATATCCTTTGAAGAAATAACTTTTAGCAGAGTTTTCCTAGCAGTACAAAAAGGTTCCAGAACTGCAAGATCTGATATAGGCCAGAAAATATAAATGGAACATTCAGTTCAGTTTTCTTTTTGCATGGTGCCGAGGAGGTAAAAATCTGCCTCCAGGACTGAGGGAGGAATGGGATGAGGTTCTCTGTTTTCTAAAGGGGGGTTGCTTACCTGAAATAAGGTGACAAAGAGAAGGTCCTTCCCCCCTCCCCCCATGTGCAGTTGCAGGCTGTAGACCACAAAGACTTGCCACGGTTGTTGTATGAATAGCCACAACAAGGCTTTTCTCAACATAGTGAGAAAAGATCCCCTTTCAGCCACTTCATCTTCTAAATCAGGTAAGCAGCCCTTTCTTGAAGACTTTAGGAAATTCACTTCCCCATCAAACAAACAAAACGACTTCCCTACATTCCTAGGGGATGACCGACCCTCAGGAATATGGGGAGGGAATTTTTGCCCTCTCTTGAGGTCAGAGGGATTACCATTAATTATTGACAAGAAAGCCACAGGAGATCATGCTCAGTAAGTAAGCCCAAAGTAGAATACACACACACACACACACACACACAAACATTAATGCACAGTCATTGTGCATCTGAAATACTGCGCACATTTGAAATATACTTCTATCGCAATGCATTCAAAACTCTACTTTGTAGGTAATGTAGATATGGTTATTTACCAGTCTATGGGTTTCTTCTTCTTGGCCTTGTTTTAGTAACTCAAAGGCTTGGAGAAGACCTCGGAAATCTGTAATTCCATACATACGAGCATATTTCTCATATTCTTTAGGATCTACATTTTTGAGAAGTTCCATGATATCAATGGCCTTTTCTTCCTCCTCTTCCTTCTTTTTAGTTGGAGTTCTACAAAATAGCCAAGTTATTTGATTACCAAATAGGTACCAACAGTGTGCTAGCAATGGTGCCAGTGTACTAATGTTGTCATCTGTGTGCAAGATTCTGTGTATTCCCATCTTGATAACACAGGCATGTTAAAGGACCCTTACAGCATATCTACTCAGAAGTAAGTCCTACAGGGCTGAATCCAGACTGGCCATTCTGCAAATAGATGTGCTCCTTCTGTTCATGGAAGGCACAGGGATGTGACAGTGGCTCTCTGCTGGAGGTAGCGGTACCGGGGGGCGGGGGCGGGTGAGGCCATCTTGTTGATACCTCCTTTCCCCTTATGGCCTCTGCATAGCCTCTTGGACTGCTCTAGTGGGTCTCATGGCCCCCCGGAGCAGCTTCTCAGGAGGCACAGAGAGCTGTGGGGGAAATAGGAACAGAAAACATGGCCTCTGCACCCGCTTTCTCCAGTGCCAACAGAAGTCCACTTAGCACTTCTCTGGATCCAATCTACTGAGTTAAATGGGGCAGATTCCTCAGTAGGAAGGCATAGGATTGAAAAAGGAAGGGTTAAGCAGGAAGCTATAGTCATATGCACAGGAATAAGTGCCATTTATCTCAGTCCAATGTGATGAGACAACTTCTAAATGTGCACATGTGTGAGCTTTTTACACCAATTTCATCTCTCTATGTGAACCATTCCAAGACGTCAGTGATGGGACAGTATACAAAATTTTAAAATAAACAAATAAATTAGGTATTTTCCATGGACACCAATACATTCTATTCTGACAAGTATAATGATTCTCTGTCCGTTAAAGGAGAACATTTTGATAATGCCCCTTGCTAATTGTATTTTAAAATCACATGTTCAAAGGATTCATATTGGGTTTCTCCTAGACAGTGAAATATTTCATATATCCCAAGTTTATCTATAAAGTGCTGATTCTTATTGTCAGCCTTGGAGAGAATATTTATTTATTTATATCCTGCCTTTTTTCCTTCCAAGGAACTCCAGGCAGCTTACATCATTCTCTTCTTCCTCTCAATCTTATCCTTACAACAAGAACCCCGTGAGATAGGCTGGGCTGACTATTCGTGCCTGGCCCATTGAGCTCCATGACTGAGCGGGGACTAGAACCAAGACCGTTTGTTTCCTAGTCCCGCATTCTTACCAGTACACCACACTGGCTCTCTAGAATAAGGTTGTGCTTTCAAATGAATCAAAACTACATTCTGAAATGCTACATTTCATTTATCCAATGAAATGCTACAGTCTCACACAAGTAGATGCTCACTCATGCAGTGCTCCACTTCCCTTTGCCTGCCTGCAACAACACAGTGAGAAGAGCGATTCACTCTGACGTGTGTGTCCACTTTGCCGGTGGAAGGACGCTGTTACATACAACTCATACCACCTGGTTCATAGAACATGACAACGTAACATGGAGGACTAGCCCCAGTGGGTTGCTGTTTGATCCAAACTGAGGCTGCCTCCTGCAAGGTAGCTTTTTTTATATTCGTATTTTCAGTTTAGATACTTATGCTTAAAATAAGCTGCTGATTCAAACTGCATTCCAGTACTTACTTCTTTAGTTTTGCTCTAAGGTCTCCTTCAATTACTTCTTGTTTCTTCCTTTCCTCAACCTGTAGGTTGGCACTGCTTTCAATTTCACCGTGAATGTTGGAAGCCACGCATCGGTACTGGCCAGAATCAGTTTTTGTTGCATCTTTGATTTCCAACTTGGCTTCATCCCCTCTTTGCTGAATAGTAATACGACCTCCTTGGTTGAGCTGCCTCCATTTTCCTTTCATCCATTTCACATTGGGAATTGGATCTCCACCAACTTTAGCAATAAATGTTGCTACGCTCTCTGATGCGGGGAGAGAAAAGCAGTAAAGAAAATATATGTCATAGATTGCAGGAAAACAGTAGCCAACTTATCAAATGTAACACATATGAAACGTGATGTGTTTGCTTTGAAGCTAGGCTTACTTTCAATAATGGTGATACTTTGAGGCTCTGAAACGAAGTAAAGATTTTCATCGGCTGGGGCTTTCTTAGCTGCTGGTGCAGCTACTGCTTTTTCTGGAAAGCAATGTGAAGAAACGAAGTTGAAGAGCAGGAAATAAATGTGCTCAAATGAGGTAACCATCAGTCATATATCAAAGACATATGCCACATATGTTTTAAAATATGAATTGCAGAAACCCAAGAGAATCCATTTAAAGGTGTTGACTAAATATACTAAATAAATACATAACAACACTGACTAAAACTGTTGCAAATATCGCCAAGCTTATGTATTGGATTTGTTTTAAATTATTTCACTGTACATGGCAATAAAAAGGGTGCACTACTATTGATGAAGTAATGAGGCAAATGCTTGGAGGTGGGGTGTCCTCAGGCCACAGCACCATGCCATGATGCATGTAGATATTTAGTCATAGAATGGTATGTCGCAACTGCCTGTTTGACCCAGTTGCTCACTGGGTCAAGGATCCATAGGAGAATCTGTCCTCTGAATCCATGGCCATGAGGTGCACTTGCCTTTAGGAGAGCCTAAGCTAGTGGTGGAGCAACAGGAGTTTGCCCTCCTATGTTAATTCTCTTGCAAACTCTTCATGAAAAGGTAGCATGTGGAGTGATGAAGACCCTTGGACATCGCTTTATAATAAACATACTAGTTTGCATGAAATAACTTGGGCAGAGCACATAGTCATAGGTTAGGAGAAGGGAAAGGAAAAAGCACATTTCACTACCAAAGAACTGAGTCATTGCCACCAGACTCCTGGAAAACCTACTTTATTTGATATTCGTAAGTTATGAATGAAGCCACCTCTGGTTACCATAACTGGGAGGTGCTGAATGCTGCCATTTTGAGTTCCTATTTACATTAGATCAATATTCAGTTTCACTTTACCTTTAACTGTCACTTTTGATTTGCAAGAATCGCTTCCAGCCACATTTGAAGCTTTGCACACATACTCGCCAGAATCTGTTTTAGTGACTGCCTGGATTTCCAAAAGGGCAATTCCATTAGCAAAGCTCAAACTGCATTTATCAGATGATCTTAGTTCTCTTCCAGCTTTTAGCCACTGGATTCTAATTGGCTGTGATCCCCGGACATGGCAACTAAGTTGCAAGATGCTACCTTCATCTGTTGTCACTGGTTTAAGAAGTTGATCAAATACTGGCGGCTTTTTGGGTTCTGAATGTCATCCCAAGATAAAATTAAGAAAATAAGAGAAGAAAAATAGTTAAGTAACAAGTTGTTTTCAGCAACAAGATAGAGATCCAGGTAAGAAAAAGCAATGTATGCTGATGAAAGCATTCCATTTTCTGCAGGTCAGTGTTTATACAGAAAAAAACCGCTTACATACAAAAGAGGAGAACCCCCGTAGTCTGTCAGAAAAGAGGTATAAAAATCTGTATGCTTTTAAACTAGTATATACAGCTATTCTTTTGCTTGTGTGCATACCTATGTACATGCACCAAGAGACAGCTTTTGAAAGTTTGAAAGTATCAACTGTGCAATACCTCATTTCAGTCATTATGCAAGATAGCTACACATTTAAAGCATTATTTCATAAAACAAAGTCTGTTTCAAACATTAGAATATATATGACATGGATAGGAATTCTGTGTAAGAAAAAGCATACACTTTACATATTCATTGTCTCATCGAGCATACACAAGCACTGGAAAGCATGCAACACATTTTAACATTGGAAGCCACCCTCAGTCAATTGACTTGCAGAACATATTTTCAAATATTTTGCATTAATGGCCAACATTATTCTGCATATATTTAAAAGAATGAAAGGAATACATTCCAACAAAATAAAAATAAGCATTGTGCAAGATCAATAAAGGATTTTAAAAACAGTTGAAATCCACCCCCTACCCTGCACTGCTGCATCCTGCCTGAAGCTACATGCAGTAAGAAAAGCATCTGGGAGATGCCTTTTTGCAGTGCTAATCAGTGTTCTGGCATCTTCAGACATGCAGAGAATTATTTCACTAAAGATGTTAGTTAACAACTGAACATTTAAATAACGGAAATGTCTAATCACAAACAGTTTAGGTAGAATTTTCCATTATATATTATCAGAACTGCAAATTGATGCCTGCTAGATATAAATAGGGTACGACTGAATTTCCTTATCAAAATCCATTGCCATTTTTATCTAATGGCAATTAGGCATAGTGGAAAACAGAACTTATGAAGAAAAGTTAGCACTATGAAGAGGTCAACAAGGAAATGAACTAACCTTTAATAACCACAGAAGAAGTACACAGGACACTGCCAGCTTCATTGGACACTTTGCAGGTATATAGACCTGCATCAGCTTGTCCTGCATTTTTAATGAGCAGAAGGATTACGTTGTTTTGGAATGACAGTTCACAATTATGGCTTTCGTAAATCTCCTGGTTATTCTTGTACCAGGCAACAGTCAGAGGCTGAGAACCAGAAACACGGCCCTCAATTTTAAATGAATTCCCTTCTGTTTCTTCTACAGTTTCCGACAGCTTTTTGGTGAAAGTAGGTGGATTCAATCGTTCTGTCAACAAGGAAGACAATTCTCAACATCTAAAAAGGAACTTTAAAATGCAATACCAAGAATGATGTTTTAAACAAATGTGTTGAAATGATACTTCGGCTTTCATTTAGGCAATGGGTAGGGGGTAGCATAACTCTTTACCTATTTTGAGGATACTTTGGGTCATAGGAGTGGCTTTATAGCAAGTTTATAAGGGACAAACAAGATCCCCTTTGCACAAGCAAGATTCTGCTCAGTTCTTTAAATAGAAGCCAATGTGAAGTTCTTTTGATATCATGGAATCCAGTTCTCATTCTATAAATGAAACATCCAGTACCTTTAATATTAAGTTGAGCTGTGCAAGACTCCCTTCCAACTTCATTGCTAGCATGACATGAATATTTTCCAGAGTCTCCTTTGTCAACTCTCAGAATGGTTAAATGGGCTATATTTTCTATATAACTGATCTGGTAGTTCCCTCCAGTTCGTAATTCTCGGTTATCCTTTGACCAAGTAACCTTAATAGGACGTGTTCCGGAAATGTGGCATTCAAAGTCAGCACCATCACCAACAACTGCATCAACAGGTGTAATTGGGATGTCAAAGAATGGAGGAGTCTTCCCTTCTACAGTTTGGAAGAAATAGAAGTCATGAGTAACTTCATATACCCTAATGCATAATAATTATATTGTCAAAAAAGCAACAAAATAAAGGATAAGGTCTAACTCAAAGTACATTTGTGTAATTGATATAGGATTGGATATAAGTGGAGATGTGACACAAAAGACAAACAATTTTATCAGAGAAAGGGGGGTGGGGGAGAGGGAGAGAGATTATGGCTGACAAACCTGTAAGGATGAGTCTGGCACTAGAAGAAGCTGTTCCAATAGCATTGGAGGCTGTGCAAGTATATTGTCCAGAAAGACTCATGTCAGTTTGTAAGATCTGTAGAGTCGCAACATTATTTAAATATGAGGTTTGCACATTATAGCCATCCCTGATCTGAGCACCATCTTTATACCAAGTTACTTCAATAGGTTCAGAACCAGTAATGCCACAATCAAATGTAATTGGTAATCCAACAGTTTCATGAATATCTCTTAATTTTCGTGAAAAGGAAGGAGGAAGTTTACGCTCTGCAAGGAAACAAATATTGTACAAGGAAGGGTTATTAATACAATCATTTTGTTGTTGTTGAATGCATCCCCCACATAAGACTCTCCAAAGAGATTTAAAAAATGAGGTTTAAAAAAATAAGAATTTAAGACCAATTGTGCTGAATTAGGCCAAAGGCCTATCTAGGCCAGTGTTCTATTTGCCGGTATGGATGACCCCAGACCAGCTAAAGTGTACCACTGGAATCATTGGAATTTAAGTTAGACACTAGCAGCTTGTCTGAAGTACAGCTGAATTGAGGGTAATGTCTTTTCCAACTATACATAGTAGATGATGAAGAATGGGGGATTTATTTTTAAAATTTAATTAACATCTTATCATTCACTATTAGTAAGAGCAGAAAGAATGATGGATTCCTACAGGTGGGACTAGAGAAATTCTACCCAGTTGTATGGCATATATGGAAAAGTATCTCAGTTTGCTTGATTTGAGGCCGTAAAAATTCTGTGTTGATTGTTAACCACATGGACATTTCCCAAGTAAGAGTGGCTTTCTTTTTCTGAAACATGATGCATTTTCACAAGTAATCTTGGAAGCTTTCCAAAGCATATTGTAATAGTCACCTTGAACAGAGAGTAGCGCTGAAGAAACAGCTTCTCCAACACTGTTTTCTGCTTTGCAGATATACTCCCCACTATCATTGCTATCCACTTGGTTGAATACTAGAGTTGCAACTTGATTTTTAAAGTGCATCTTCGAGGTAGCAGTTGCTCTTAGTTTTGTGTCACCTTTGTACCATGATACAATGATTTCTTGTGTTCCAGCAATTTGGCACTGTAGGGATGCAGAATCACCAACGGTAACCTGGACAGGTTCCAGTTCTCTGACAAAATAAGGTGGTTCTAAAGAATAAACACACAGACTTAGTTACAGGGCCAGTCAGAGCACCATACGCACTTCAGAAAAGTTTTTGTTTTTGTTTAAATCACTTTTCAAGTCGATATTACAAACCTAATATTGAGACTGTAGCCTGAGAATTGTCTTGTCCCGAGTCATTTTCTATATGGCAAGAATATAGTCCAGCATCATCTATTTTGCTACTAAAGACCTCCAGTATGGCAGATGTTTCTGTAGTGGTAATACTATGTTTTTCTGAATGAGATATATTGATGCCATTTTTCTTCCAAGATACTGCAATTGGAGGAGTACCAGTGTATGTGCATTCCATGATTAATGATTTTCCTTTTTCAACACTGAAGTCATTCAGTTTCTTCACAAATTTGGCTGGTTCTGTTAAAATTATATAAACAAATATGTAAGATTTTGTGGTAGTATTCCAATTTAACCATAAGAAGCTGCAGCACAGAAAAATTACAAACCTTTTATGAAGAGATGAGTTGTGCAAGAGATTTTGCCAGCTTCATTACTAACAATGCAAGTATAGTCTCCACTTTGGACCGGGTGAACATCAAACAGTTCTAGTTCTGCTACTGATTCTTCCAGAGAGATGTTACATCTGTGTCCTGGGACTAGTTCAACACTACCCCTAAACCATTTTATATCATATGGAGGGGTTCCTTTAATGATACTTGTGAATGTTATATTTGACCCAGATAAAACTTGCAACGGTTCAGGTTTCTTCACAAAAGATGGGGGCTCTAGACAGACATAAAGAGATACATTTAATATCATTGTGATGAAAAAGCAGACAGCTAGTTTTACAGCAGAAACAAAGAGTATAAAGAATGTAGATTCAAAACAATAATTGTATCCTGTTCCTATTTTCTTCATTAGTTTCAGCATTTACCTCTAACTATGAAATATGCTTCACATTCATCTGATCCAGCTACGTTCGCTGCTATGCAAGTATAATTTCCAATATCTGACTCTTGCAGATCATTCACTCTCAGACAACAAGTGTTATCAGTAAGGGTTGCTTGATACTTTTCTCCGCTAGTGAGCTCATATCCGTCACGGAACCAAGAAACAGAGATAGGAGGTGACCCAATTACTTTGCACTCAAGTACACCAGTTGAACCCAAGAGACCATGGGTGTCCTTCAGTGTTTTTGTGAATGAAGGTGGTATAATGAGATCTGTGGATCACAAAGCAAAGATAAAACCATTACAGCATGCCATCACCGGTAAGTTTTTTAATTAATAGGCTTTGAATGCTTTTGTATTACATTCTAGCAGATCAAATTTGAAGTCGGAAATGTAAACAAGAATATGTTCTGTTTTCATTTTAGGAAGTCATGTGCATCCCATTCAAATTCTGTGTCATTACAGTTGAAGCAGTGATACTGCATTCATTCATTCATTCATTCATTCATTCATTCATGTGCAGCACTGCCTGATAGCTGAAGCTCTCTGGGCAGTGTACAACAGTTAAACTCAAACGCAAGCTTATAAGTGTAGATCCATTTATAGGACTGACCCATTATCATTCATCAGTGAGTAAATTTTCTAAATTATTTAAAATGATATGGCACATGAATTCCTAATATCATACCAACCAGTATGGCTGAGGACAGTTCCAAACACATCCTATATGTAGATGCAGAATTTAAGGCTGCAAGTTAGCAAACTAACCTGAAACCTGTACTGAGGCTGTGCAGCTGCTTTGACCAACACTGTTTTTCACCTCAAATGTATATTCGCCACTATCTTGTAATCCTGCATTCAGAATCTTAAGCCCAGACACTTTGTTGAAGAAAGTGATTTTGTATTTGTGGTCAGAAGAGAGCTCATGTCCATCCTTGAACCACCGAGCAGTCAGCTCTGGAGTTCCAGTTACTGTACACTCCAAGGTGCAAGAATCTCCAGCCGTGACTGCCATTGGTCCTGGTTTTTCTACAATGGTTGCGGGCTCTGGAAAGAGATGCAAATCATAATCACATTTGTAAATCAGATTGTGGAATATGTGAAGATACTTTTTATGCAGATACTTCTTGTTGTAAGATACCAACCTAGGACAGACAAGGTTGCAAAACACTCCTGACTTCCAGCATCATTTTTAATCTGACAGGTATATTTTCCAGAGTTGGTTGGCTCTGCATTTACAACCTGAAGAACGGCTACTTTATCTGAATATGACATCCAGAGATTGTCACTTTCTCTGATGATTTCACCTTTATCTTTCAGCCAAACAACAGAGATTGGCTCAGAACCTTCTACTGTAGCTTGTAGTTCAGCTGGCTCCCCAACCACTGCAGTGATATCATGAAGTTTCTTCACAAACCTTGGAGGTGCTGAAGGAAAATATGTGAATGGTGAACAGGAGAGTAAAGATGAAAAATGTAAGAAAGCTGGGGAAAAGATTATCATGAGAAGATTTTTACAAACCTTTCAGCATCACAGAGCAAACACAAGCATCACTTCCCACATCATTGACTGCCTTGCAGTGATATTCACCAACGTCTGCAGCATCAACGTTGAGAATGTGAATACTAGTGAGGTAATTCTCAGACAAGATTTTGTACTTCTTGCTAGTTCTGATTTCCCTCTTGTCTTTATACCATGAAATTTGGAAGGGAGGAGTGCCTTGAAGTTCACATTCAAGATGAACATCAAAACCTTTCAGAGCTTCTACTGGTCGGGGTTTCTTGCGGAAAACAGGAGGAGCTATAAAAGAGGGGAAGTGTGAGTTCTGTTAAATGTGAAGGATCAACATTAGAAAGAGTATGATATTTAAGAACGTAAAATTGCAGCAAGATGGGGAAGCATAAATATTTGAAGGATATTGGCCTAATATTGACCTTTCATGGGCACTAGCATTGACTTATGTACAGAAAGAAACTATCCTTAGCAACCTTCCACATCAGGAAGAATGATGAAAACAAAGGAAGAGCAGGTTCTGACCTTTCACTTTCAGTGAAGTGCTGCTGTTGGCACTACCCGCTGTATTTTGGGCTTCACAGGTGTAGTCTCCACTGTCTTCAACACTCAGGTTGTGCATTTCAAGGACAGCCACAGAATCAACGAAGGACATGCTATATTTGTTACTAGGATGGATCTGAGTTTCACCCTTGTACCACACAATGTTAATTTCTGGAGAACCACCTATCTTGCATTCATATCTAGTTGAATCGTGTTCTTTCACAACTCTAGAGGAGTCTAACTTCTTGGTAAACCTTGGTGGCTCTAATGAAAAAAAGAAAGGAAAATGCTTATAGAAATGTTTCAGTAAGATTGGCTACATTAGATTTCAGGGATCTGAATCATCTGTGTTAGAAATGTACTAGCAAAGTGATTATCGTCAATCCCAGAGGACTAGTTTACTCTTCACAAGTCAAGCTGTGGAACATCCAAGAACCATTGAAACTATATCTGCCTCAAAAGTACTTTGGTCTAACACTATGAACATGCATTCCACTAGCCATTTCTGTAATTCATACCACTATGACAAAAAACGGAAAAAGGGAAAGAAAGCAAGCTCCCTTACACAGAATACTTGAATCACTGGTTACATTAAGGTGGCAATCTATAGCTCCTGAAAGGGTGACCCGTGGACAATACAGAATATCAAATCTTTCCCTGCAAGACTGGAGACAAAGAGCCCTACCTCAGATCTCTCCTCCCAGCATCTGAGAAAAGTTCTGCACCCCTCACATTCCTGATATGGGGCCTCTGGTGTTGGGAGAGGTGAAAAGGGGGTGAATCAGGAGCATGGCATGGGCAAATCTGGGATGGTCTTGGATACATGGGACCTGAAGTTGTCCCAGGTCTTGAACATGCCAGACATGGGGCTGGGAAGCAATGTGAAAGAGCAGTGGTTCTCTTTCATTTCCTCACTGCCAGAAGGAGCCCAGCTGGACTGTGGATACGCCTGGCATTTTAACCTCAGCATATGCTGATTTGGGAAATAGATTGCCCTCCATAATTCATGATATGGAGAAGTAATAGACAAATACAACCTTGAAAATAAAAACTCAGGGGCTCCTAATCCATTCCCTAATCTACTTGCCCGAGTCTCCTCCTTCCCATATTCCACATTCCATGCTCCCTCCCCCACAATGTTTTTCCTACACTTGCCAGAAAACAGGGAAGAAACTGGTAAGGAAAGTTTTCATTATTGCCCACAGCCCCAGCAAAAAAGGTTCCTTTTCATCTGTACTTCCTCCCTTCTTCCTTTAGATTTCAGGAATACAGCCAGGAACAGCAGCCATCATTGGTGCTGTACCCGCAGGGTAGCACCAATGACAGGCAGACTTTTTCTCCATTCTAGGCTTAGAGCTACAAGAACTTATGCCTGGGAGAGCAAAAAATAATGTGATACAAAACCTGTTACAGAAAGTGACTAAGAAAGTCCAAGAATTTGCCGGTACAAAGGGGGCTGAAAACAGGACAGAGAGAGGGAATATGTTCTCCCTTCTCCTTATACTGGGGCTCATAGCACCTCCTTCCAGCTTAACCCAGTATTCTAAATTTAGGCTTGTCAGCTCTCTCTCTCACAGCAGTTTGATATTTTTATAGATGCATACTAGAAAACATTCAGGAATGATGCTTTCCCAGATTTGCATTAGCATTCTGGGAATAATTTCATGTACTGAACGGCTGCCTCACAAACAATGCTAAGAATATAATGGCTCTTCCAGGGATATTAGACTCTCTCCCTGTACTTTTCTGCAATCATCTCTTAAAGTTATAGAAATGCCAAGTGTCTTTCTTACCATGAACCTACCACAGCTGAACAACATTTCCATAGAATGGAAAATCCCCCAACATTATGCTTAAGTAAAATCATGATTCTATGCTCAAGTATTGCATATTAAAAGGGGAATTTACATTCAGCCTGTCTATGGGCAAAATTATTTGCATATGTTGCTAATTTTAGACAGTCTTGTAAACGATAAATACAAGTCCAGGGTGGTATTTCATTTCATTTCATTTCACGCACGCCTGCACTCACACACACACACAAACTTCAAGGCAAAACATCAGTAAGAGTTTTTAAAAATAATCTGTTATTCTAAATCAAGAATGCCATCCACCTTTGCCTGCTTTGAAGACTAGAATAGTCTTCTTCAAAACATCTTCAAAAGTTGTTTGCATTATACATGGGCAGAAGAACTTTTCCTACATTACCTTTGAATCCCAGCTGAGCAGTACAAGAATCCTTTCCAGCACTGTTGCTTGCATAACATGTGTAGAACCCAGCATCACCTTTGCCTACTTTAAGAACAGTCAGGGTGGCTGTATTTTCTACCAGCGTGATCTTGTAATTGCCACCAGGGCGAATCTCTCGGATATCTTTTGCCCAGCTGACTTTCATCGGCATTGATCCTGTGACGTGACACTTGAAAGAACCACTTTCCCCAAGAGCCACATCAAGAGACATGGGCTTTACATCGAAGAATGGGGGCTTCAGGTGTTCTATAAAAGGAGGAAAAAGAGATAACAGAACTCATGTTGCTGTCTTCCCTTCAAAATGTTCATATGCTGCCAGACCTCTGTGATATCATTCATCTTGTTATCTCCGTTAACACAGAATCAGTTTTGGAATTAGTAGTCTACAAACCTGTGAGCTGGAGCTTGGCACTAGAAGAAGCTTTTCCAAGGGCATTGTGAGCTGAGCACATGTATTGTCCGCAGTGAGACATGTCAGTTTGCAAGATCTGAAGAGTTGCTATGTTGTTTAAGAATGTTGTTTGAATGTTATCGTTATCTTTTAACAACACACGATCCTTATACCAAGACACTTGAATTGGTTCAGAGCCAACGATACGGCAGTCAAAAGCAACTGGAGAGCCAACTGTCTCCTGAACATCTTTCAGCTTTCTTGTAAATGAAGGAGGAAGTTTACGGTCTGCAAAAATAAATTGCATTTGAAACACGTAACAATTTAGTCTATGAGACTGAAAAGAACATTTTGGCCCTGATGCACTAGGGATACTGCAACCACATCTGAGAACCACAAAAGGGATCCACTGGCACCTGCTTTTTCCCCATCCTTACACATACGCACATGCATGGGCACAGACAGAAATAGGACATTAAAGACAATAAGGCATCTGTGCATGTTTCCAGATTCACCCCTCCTTTTCTGATTGATGTACCCTCAGAACAACTAATTTCCCAAGCATGGAGAGAAAGGGAATGTCGCTCAGAACATTATGGAAAGCATTCAGAGACCTTGCAATCTTCCTAACATTCATGTTGCTTGTGTGCATGCCAGGTTGGAGAGGTAAAAAAGTTCTCTTACAAGGAGATGTTTCTTTTAATATATTACATATAGTGCTTAAATGATCAGAATTGATTCTTGACAAAGCAGCCATCACCTTTGATAGACAGCACGGCTGTTGAAGTAGCAAACCCAACGCTGTTTTCTGCTTTGCAGACATATTCACCAATATCGGCATTCTCCACCTGGTTGAAAGCAAGTGAAGCCACATTGTTCTTGAAGTGCATTTTATAAGCCTGTGTAGATCTTAGTTTGGTATCTCCTTTGTACCATGACACTTTGATTTCGGGTGTTCCAGCTACTTGGCATTGTAAACATACTGGCTCTCCAATCGTCACCTCCACATGCTCCAAGTGTTCAACAAAATGAGGTGGTTCTGAAGCAGAAATGATCACAGTTAATACCTGGTCAATCTAATCATGGCACATGATGGCAATGAATGGAAGAACAGCAAAGCAATTTTAGAGAGTAACACACCTAAGATTGATACCAGGGCATGACATACATCTTCCCCAGCATCATTTGCCACTTCACACACATATTCCCCTTCATCTTCTTGGGTACAGTTAAGAATTTCCAGTATGCCTGATTTTTCTGTTGTTGTTATGCTACATCTTGCAGACTGTGTGAGTTTTACACCATTCTTCTTCCATGTAACTGTTAGTGCAGGAGTTCCGCTGAACGTGCTTTCTAGTATAATGGATTTGCCATGCTCTACACTGAAATCACTGAGTTTCTTCACAAATACAGCTGGCTCTAAATTAAAGGCATACGGAAAAAAAAGTCAGACCAAAAACTGGACCATATATGCACATGTGTGCACACATACACCATGTGTGCATAATATCATATGCGGGTAGCATTTTGACAAACCTTTCACAAAAAGATGTGTGGTACAAGAGGCACTGCCAGCATCGTTAGTAGCAAGGCAGGTGTAATCTCCAGTCTGCAGTGGTCCTACTTCAAACAATTCCAGCTCTGCAGTTGAATCTGTCAAGGTGATGTTGCACGTTCTCCCAGGCACAAGTTCGCGACTTCCCTTGAACCAGTTCACTTTGAATGGAGGAGTTCCCCTTATCAGACTCCTGAATGTGATACTCATTCCAGGTAAAACCTCCAATGGATCAGGTGTCTTTGCAAAAGAGGGAGGTTCTGGATTTGCACACACAAAGAGAGATTTAGAATGTCAGCAGACATGCTAGGTAGTTGAAATTATTAAATAAGATGCCCAGAGAGCAAGAGGAACAGAGAGTACGAACGACAATTTCTGTACAGTGGCTTGACTAGCCTTTACTAACCTTGCACTGTTAAAAAGGCACTGCATTCATCAGAGCCAGCTACATTTGCGGCAGCACAGGTGTAGGGCCCTGTATCAGACGAGTCCAGAGCATTCACTTTCAAAGCACACACATTGTCTGAAAAGGCGATTTCATATTTGTCCCCACTGAAAATCTCATTTCCTCCATAAAACCAAGTCACTGAAATAGGTGGTGAACCAGCAAGTTTGCACTCCAGAACGGCAGAAGAGCCCAGCACACCAAACGTTTCTTTTAATCTTCTTGTAAAAGAAGGAGGTACAAGGTGATCTGTGCAGAGAAAGGTTAAAAAGCCAAGTTTTAAGAGGACACTGATACAGTCATGGGAAAGAAGAGGGTAATGAAGAAAAAAGATTCCCAAGCCAACCTGAAACATCCACCGAGGAGGTACAGCTGCTTTTCCCCACTTCGTTTTGCACTTCGAATGTGTACAGTCCCCTATCCTCCATGCCTGCGGAAAGAACCTTAAGCGTCGCTACTTTGTTGGAAAAGGTAATCTGATGCTTGCGGCTGTTGGTGAGTTCTCTTCCGTCCTTAAACCACTTGGTAATTAGCTCTGGGGTCCCACCCACAGTGCACTCCAAAGTAAAAGCATTGCCAGCCGTAACTATCATTGGCTCAGGCTTCTCTAAAATCACAGCCGGTTCTGAAATGAGGGGAAACAAAAATCCACAAAAATTGAGTTGCAAAACCAAGATCAAGAAGAGATTGCTGATAGTGCTGCCATTGCAAAGGCAATCAAAGCTGGACTCTTTAAAGGAGGGGTGGGGGTAGAAAGCCAGTACCAACCTAGGACTTGCAAATATCCTGCACATTCTCTCATTCCTGCATCATTTTTAATCTGGCAGATGTACTTCCCAGTGTTGGCGGCTTCGGCACTGGCAATCTGAAGGGTTGCAATATTATCCGAAAAGGAAATCTGGAGGTTTTCACTTTCCCGTATTATTTCACCCTTGTCCTTGAGCCACAGAACAGATATTGGCTGGGAGCCTTCCACTACAGCCCGCAATGCCGTGGGTTCTTTGGCATATGTGAAGGTGTCACTCAGCTTCTTAACAAACCGAGGTGGTTCTAATAGAGAAGAGAATTACTTAAGTAAAAATAGAATAACATAAAAGGGAAAGGAAACTGTAAGCAAACTGGAAATAAAATGACCAAAGAATGAGGCATTTGTACCAATACTAACCTTTGAACTTTACAGTACATGAGCAAGTGTCACTTCCGACCTCATTGCTGACTTTGCACAGGTATTCTCCAGTGTCTCCAGCTTCAATGTTAAGAACGTGGACACTGGCACTGAAGTCCTTAGTGGTGATTTTGAACTTCCTACTGCTTCTGACTTGCTTCCTATCCTTGAACCAAACCACTTCAAATGGTGGTGTGCCTGCAATTTCGCACTGGAGTATGACATCAGAGCCCTTAAGGGTGTCTACGGGGCTAGGTTTCTTGCTAAAAACAGGAGGCTCTATAAAAAAAAAGAATATGAGAACATATAACTGGCCTCTTGGGTCAGGTTTCTTGCTAACAGGGCAAGACATTTAGAACCAGAAGCCAAAAAGTATGCTTGTAAATCCCTATTTAGGTACCTGAAAAAGTGTCCAGTTTTAAAAAGTGCTGTGTACACAGCAGTTCATTTTGAGGTCATTTCTATATCTAAGGCTATAAATTCTTGCTTTGATATTTTGATATCCTCCCACAAATTCTTTCTGCATGTGGTACTGATTTTTCCAAATTAATTCAGTGAACAAGGATGGATGTGTGCCTACACATAACCTTTAATATGTGTCATGATTTTCGCCACACCCACAGTCAGATCTGATGCTCCCTGGCACATCCTCTGAATCTTCAGTGGCCAAGGGTATATTCTTACTGACCTTCTTCCTATTCTTATGAGTGCTGCAAATTCCATATAATTTCCCCATATAATTCCTATTTGCATCTAATGTCTTCTCTAACTATAGAGTGTTGCTAGGAAGTAATGCACAACCAACAAGCAGGTTTTGTAGCTGGCACCGATAACAGAAAGCTGGTCCTCCTACTCCTGAAACTCATATCTTGCATTATCACCCACTTCTCTGATCCATCCACCTGTTGCCTCTTGTTGTCAGCTTCCTAGGTATTAGTTAGAAGGTCAAGAAGTACATCCTGACTGAGGCGTAGAGAATGTCTAAATGATACACTGCCGGCATCTGATTACAGGAAATGCAATGCACCCATTATTGTAAGGTCTACACAGCTCTGTAGTTTCCGAGACTGGCAAGACTAGAGAAGAAGGACCACTGAGCTTGATCCTATCACGTCATTCCTTCTGCTCTTCAGTGGTGCACCCTTGCCTTGGCATACACTTGCACAGTGTGCCTAGAACTGTGCGCCAGCATCTTCCCCATTTCTACTACCACTTAGTTGTGGAGTCTCACTCCTCCGCCATTATTTCTGACGCTTCCTTGCCTATATTTTAGCTTTATTATCTAACTCCGTGAGAGTACAAAAGAAAGAATAGAGTGGGAAGAAGGATGGAGGGAAACTGTGGAAGCATCGGCTTCTGACCTTTCACGGTGACTACTGTGCTGCAGCTTGCAGTGCCAGCAGAATTGAGGGCTTCGCAAATGTAATCTCCGCTGTCTTCGGGGTTGGCATCAACGATGATGAGCGTTACTGTGGAGTCGCTGAACGTCATGTGGTGCTTGTCGCTAGGGTGGATTTCATGGTCATTTTTGTACCACACAACTTTGATTTCTGGAGAACCAGTGATTTTACATTCAAGCTGACAGGAATCACCCTGTTTCACCATTCTTGCTGGTTCTAGTTTCTTTATAAATTTAGGAGGTTCTAAGAAATCAGAAGGAAAGCAACATTCAATACTGCACTACCCCCGAAAAAGAAGAACTCTTGAGAACACAGAGATTTTATAATGCAATTGTACCAATAGTAAGCTCAAAGACAGCAAACAAAATATAAACTTGAGAGGAAGAAAAAGAGAGAGGGCTTGATTATCTGTACCACATAGGATAGACAGACATTGTTTTACTAATGTATATGTTTTACATTTCTACTCGTATATAGGCTCTTTAACAAAAGCCAGGCACCTTTCCTGCACTTCACCTCACATCCCCTGACAACTGATCATTTGGAAGCTTCATAGCTTTCATACAATATTTCCTCCCATCCTAAGACTTATTTATTTGCAATTTAAAAACTGAGAGATGCTGGTATACTTTTTTGCCCTCACCCATTTTGCCTTCAGCCCCACCCATCCCTGGACTGTGGCCCCCAAGAGCTTATCTGACATGCAATTTGGCCAACAGGCTGAAAGAGGCTCAACACCATTGATCTCTTTTGTCTAGCACTTATCACCATTACTTATTACATGTCACTTATTATTGTATTATCTGATATGTATACACCACTTTTGCTCCTGTTGCAAGGAACTCAAGGTGCCCTGCAAGGTTCTTCTCTTCTCTCTCTTCTCCTCACAACAACACTGTGAGGTCAATTAAGCTGAGAAAGAGTGACTGGCCCAAAGCCATGCAGAGACTTTCATGGCTAAGGGGGAACTGAAACCTGGATCTCCGAAGTTCCAGGTCAGTACTCTAACCACTATATCACACTGGCTTATATAAACATTCAATAATATAAAGCATAAGCATATGAGACTTTTGCAATTCTATAATTTTTTAAAATCCTGACATTTCTATACTAATAACCTGTGGACCAGATCTACCAAACAGTAAGAAATTGTGTGTCTTCTCCTCCCCTTGGATGGTTGCACAGAGCTCAGGGCTGAGGAGCAGAAACCTTTGACAGCTTCAGTCAACCTCAGTCAAGTGGGGGAATCAAATGGAAGATGGCACCTATCTAGGATAACCCTAACCCCCTGCCCCCATGCCTCCAAGAGAAGCCCAATAATTCAAGAATCAGTACTTATGAGAGAAGTCTCTCACACGAACAACACACTCCTAGCTGAGTGCAGGGCAAGGCAGAGAGACAGGAGAAAGTCTGACTAAGGCCAACACTCCCTCTGCTTCTTCCTCAACAGTTAGTTTTTGGGCAGCGCAAGTCAGGGGACTAGATTAAAAGACACCCCTGTGGTTCCACCCTGTTGGAGTGTACCCCCAACTGGTATGCCAAGTGCAGAGACCACTTGCTGGTTTCCCATCTCCTTGCAGTGTGTCAAGGGCACCAGGCGCTGTGCAGGCGCAGCACCCATCATGTGAGATGCACGGAGACCATGATAAAGAACTATACATTGCCCATGTGGAGAGGGATTTTTTAAGCAATGGCATGCTAAATATAACTGAATGAATTGCAACCAATTTGATTTTTACAAGATCAAAAATTAGAGAAGAATATAAAGTTACATTTTAACACAGATGTACAGACATAATTTGTTAGAAACAACCCCCACCATCAACACACAAACAATTCTATGAGCATAATGATTTCACCACCCTGCTCTGGATTTCAAGCCGTTAGAAAGATTTTCGGTCCCTAATCCCACTGATTGCACTCTATGAAGTGTTTGTTTGTTTGAAAGAAGTCTGCTCAATTTTTACTTCAGTTAGAAAGAAAGAACAGCTTGAAGAAAGAAGACTTTCAGTGAGGTCTATTTAAATTCCAATACCTTTCACATTAAGTTGAGCTGAGCAAAAGTCTTTCCCAACATCATTGGTAGCTTGGCAGGTATACTGTCCAGAGTCTCCTTTGCCTACTCTCAGAATCCTTAAATGGGCTGTATTTGCTACAAATGTGATGGCATAGTTTCCTCCTGTGCGGATTTCTCGGCCATCTTTGGCCCAGGTCACATGTATTGGTTGGGCTCCAGTAACATGACACTCAAAGTCAGCACTTTCTCCAACAGGAAGATCTTTGGATTCGGGTGTGATATCGAACAAGGGGGCTTGTTTGGGTTCTGCGGATTGAATGGAAGAGGATATTGATGATGATTTTTCTGCCTCTTGAACACACATATATACAGCCAAGAGCTGTAACATTTGGGCTCAGGAAGAAGGGCTGAACTTAATAGCTGGAAATAGATGAGTCGGTATGCCACTAACCTGTGATTGTGAGCCTTGCACTAGATGTAGCAGTGCCAACAGAATTCGTAGCTGTGCAAGAGTATTGTCCACTATGGCCCATCTCAGTTTGCAACAGATGAAGAGTTGCTACTTTATCTATGTAAGACGCTTGCACGTTAAAGTCATCTCTTAAAGGAACACCATCCTTATACCAAGTAACACTGATGGGCTCCGACCCATTTAGGCGACAAACAAATTTGATTGGGTAACCAACAGTTTGTTCTGTGTCCTTTAACTTCCTTGCAAAAGAAGGTGGACGTTTTCGCTCTATAAGAAAATAGGCATGCATTAAGTATATAAATACATGCTTTGCATAGCATCTGGACAGATAAACCATGTTTTAAAGATCTGTTGATACGAGTGTTTAACCAACCCAAAATAAAGTGATCACCTTGAACTGACAAAACAGCTTTTGAAGAGGCAGTTCCTACAGTGTTTTCTGCTTTGCAAATATATTCTCCACTGTCACTGACATCCACTTTGTTAAATATCAGTGTGGCAACATTGTCTTTGAAGTACATTTTATACTCTGGAGCAGCTCTTAATTTGGTATCTCCTTTGTACCAAGATACTGTGATTTCTGGTGTCCCAGCAACTTGACACTGCAAAGTTGTGTAGTCTCCAACTGATACCTCAAGAGGTCCCAAGTGTGTGATGAAAGAAGGGGGTTCTGTGAACACAGAGTCACACAGCATCAGTACCAAGATAACCTATACACAGGAGTATCTGAGCTATAAAATTAAGTGACACAGTCAGTTGAAGTGTCGCTAAAGACCCACCTAATGTGGATACTATTGCTTCGCAAATATCTTCGCCAGCCTCATTCTCCACCACACATGTGTATTCCCCTTGGTCTTCCTTTGTACTGTTCAAAATTTCCAGAATGCATGATTTATCCGTTGTGGTCATGCTGCACTTTTTGGACTGAGTTAATGTTACACCATTCTTCTTCCATGTCACAGAAATGGGAGGGCTACCAGTGTACCGGCTTTCAAGAATTATGGATTTGCCTGGTTCCACACAATGATCACTTAATTTCTTCACAAAGACTGCTGGTTCTAGTGAACAATAAGAAGTCAAGTATTGAGTATCAACAAGCAAATCGTTGAATATTACAGAGAAAGAAATTGCAATCTACACCAACCTTTTACAGAAAGACGAGTTGTACAAGACACTTTGCCAGCTTCATTAGTTGCAACACAAGTGTAATCTCCACTCTGGAATGGCTCTACATCAAACAGTTCCAGATCTGCCACAGAATCTTCCAAATAGATGTTGCATTTATCACCTGGTACCAGCTCAGTGACCCCTTTAAACCAGTTCACCTTAAATGGTGGTGTTCCTCTAATAACAGCAGAAAATGTAACACTTCTGCCTGGTAATGTGTCCATAGGTTCAGGTTCCTTCACAAAAGAGGGTGGTTCTAAACAAGTATTAAAAACAGTAATGGATCAGAAGGTAAGTAAGTAAATACAAAATGAAGACAAACAGTTCCCAGCTTAGATTATATCAGCAGTATTTTTGAAGAATGTAAGATCAATATGGAATCATGGAAGATCCAAGTAAAGAGTGAGTCGGTTATCAGATACTGACCTTGCACCTTCAAAGCAGCCCTGGTTTCATCAGAACCTGCTACATTGGCAGCTTTGCATGTGTACGTTCCTGAATCAGAGGACATAAGTGAGCTGATCTGCAAACTGCAAACATTGTCTGAGAAAGTGATTTGGTGTTTTTCCCCGCTGGTGATTTTTTGACCATTATGGAACCAAGCAACTGTAATTGGGTAGGATCCAGCTACTTTGCACTCAAGAACCACAGAGGAGGCTAGCACGCCATGGGTTTCTTTAAGTTTCCGTGTGAATGAAGGTGGAATAATCCGATCTGTGGTGTAAGAGGAAGTAAAGAGAACAAGGTGATGACCCCAAGAAGGTGACAAAGCAGAACCATTTCCAAGTGGAAATAATATAAAAAGAAGAGGTGGAACTAACCTAAAACATCAACTGATGCTGTGCAGCTGCTTTTGCCAACATTGTTCTGTACCTCAAAGGTATATAAGCCACTGTCTTCCCCTTCTGAATCGAGAATTTTAAGTGTGGACACTTTGTTGTAGAAGGTAATTTTGTATTTGTCACTGCTTGTCAGTTCTTTTCCATCCTTAAACCACCCTAGTGAAAGTTCAGGTGTTCCACCCACTTTGCACTGTAAACTACAGGTATCTCCTACAGTGACTCTTGTTGGCTCTGCCTTCTCTACAATGATAGCTGGCTCTGGAAAGAGACAGAAGCAAAACCATCTGTAAATAATTTGTCTCATTAGATGCATTGCCTGGAATTTCAATTACAGAAATCAGTCCACTAAAGTAACATGTTTTTCTTCTTTGGAGTGTAGATAGCACAAATCTATTAACAGCTCTATTTTCCTAGGCTATAGGCACATCACACATGCTCACACAAGAGAAATATCACCATGTTTATGCAGTCCACAGAATTATATGTTCTCATTCTAGAGTCATTGAAGCATGAAAAAGCATTGTATTTCTTCTACAGGTATAATGCTCTCCAAATAGTAAGAATTACATTTATCAGTGTATCTGCATTCCCTATCTAGGCACATCATCTGTATTGTCTACAACCATATTGTTTTCCTGAGCTGCAGTATTGGTGTCAAAGTTAACCTTGCAACATCTTTTAACAGCAAAGAGCTTGTAAAATGTCTGCTTTTCCATGAACCCTTTGGCATAGTCCCCTCACTCCCATATTGCATTGTGTAAATAAGTCTGAAATCAAGCAAGCAGAATCTAAATAACCACAATATTTCAACCTGACTCCCCTCCCCTATATCAGATGTTAGATTAACTCCATGGGACAGAATGTCTCCTCTTGTACTCTCTACAGCGCCACACATACTGAGAAGAGAAGAGAAGAGAAGAGAAGAGAAGAGAAGAGAAGAGAAGAGAAGTTTTACAGTTTCTTCAAGGTCCTGCATGTTATCTAACCTTCTCACTCCTACAATTCCATTTTTTTTAAAGGCAAGTTTGCATTATTACCAACCTAGAACTGTTAAAGTGGCGATGCATTCACGGGTTCCAGCATCATTACTGACTTGACAAATGTACTTTCCAGCGTTTGCTGGTTGTGCTTTGGCAAGCTGTAAAGTGGCAACATTTCCCACATATGAAATTGTTCTGTTTTCACTTTCTCGAAGGACCTCTTCTTTGTCCTTCAGCCACAGAACTGAAATTGGTTGAGAGCCTTCCACTGTTGCTTGTAACTCTACTGGTTCACCCACCACAACAGTAAGATTGCTTATTTTGGTCACAAATTTTGGTGGTTCTGAAGAAGAAAGAGGCAATGGACATAAAGATATCCCATAAGAAACACTGTGCAAGTTCTCATAAAAAGATTTTATTTCCTATATTCCAAAGCAATGCTTACCTTTCAGTTTTACAGTGCAAATACAAGTGTCACTTCCAACATCATTTTGAGCTTTGCACTGGTATTCACCAATGTCAGCAGCTTCAACATTAAGAATGTGAACACTTGCATGGTAGTTTTTGGCTGTGACCTTATATTTTTTACTGGTGCGGATTTGTCTCTTATCCTTATACCATGTAACATCAAATGGTGGAGTCCCAGAAATTTCACACTCAAGGCTAACTTCAGTACCTTTGAGTGTATCTACTGGAGATGGCTTCCTGCTAAATACAGGAGGTTCTAAGAAGAAAAAAGAAGCAGACACAACATTTAGAAGGTAACAGTGATAAACTGCTAGAGTAATGCAAGTATAAAGCGAGGATTACATGTATTGGTTTTCATGCAAAGGCATACAGTTAACCGTTTCTTTTCAAACAGTAAAAGAGGCATCTTTCTTGGAATACTGAGCCAAAAATGAGGCAGAGTGTAGCAGTGCATTACATGAAGATTTTATCCCCTCATTCCATGAAATGCAACCTTTCTACGCAACCTAAGCCTTCAGTAAGAGGTAAAAACATTTGATGGCCACTGTTTAAGAGTACAATTCTATGATCTCCTGATGTCATCTGGGAAACCATAGGATCTTTTTTAAATCAGAGTACCAAAAACAGCTGTCTACACAAAATGCAGGGCATAAGGCACGGTGGTGGTCACTGCATTGAATATGTTTGCAAGCCTTTGAATTCGGAGGCTTATGAGTCTCTCCCATGAGGGTGATAAGATTAAGTCTTTATCTTCTTCACCATCAGCTGCACCATTACCCATCCCTTTGTGCATCCACAGAGGATTCCGCAAAAGCCACAGGTTAGAAAACATAATTAAAATTAACCATGGGAATCAGTGCATAAGAACTAGGAGCATGTCCTGTCCTGACTAAAGACAGAGGAGCCTGCAAAAGAGGGTTTGCTAACCTTTTACTAGAAGCTTTGTGCTGCAGCTTGCCCTGCCAGCAGGATTGTGTGCTTCACATATGTAGTCTCCACTGTCTTCAACACCAAGATGCCTCATTTTTAATACTGCCACAGAATCTGTGAATGACATCTGGAACTTTTCACTAGCATGGAGGTCAGTGTCATTCCTGTACCAAACCACTTTGATTTCGGGGGAGCCAGTGATTTTACATTCGAGTTGTGTGGAGTCTCCCTGTTTCACTACTTTTGATGGTTCCAGCTTCTTAACAAACTTTGGAGGTTCTAAGAAATTAAAACAAATGAAAGTAATGCAAATCAGGGAAAATATACATGGAAGAAGAGGGGAGAAGAACAAGTAAGCTGAAGGCCAATTAACCTGTGTCAAGGATATTTAATTTTAGTGCTGCACAAGAAAAGTAATCAAGATATTGTTGTGCCATCCACTTGTCTCTGACTTATGGCAACCCCATGCATGACAGTCCTCCAAAATCTCCCACCTATGACAGCCTTGCCCAGCTCTTGTAAATAATCAACATACATTTACAAAAAGGAAGCAGAAGACAGAACAAATTAGCACACCTGTAATGCTCAGGGCTGTTGTACAAGAATCACTGCCAACATCATTGGAAACCTGGCAAGTATAGTTTCCACTTCTTGATATATCCACTGAATAAAGATTTAAGAAACCAGTAGACCCTTCTATCCCAAATAAGCAGTTAGGTCCAGGCACAAGTTCTAAATCTTCTTTAAACCACTTTATTTTAAATGGTGGTGTTCCTTTTAAAACAGCCTTAAATTCTACTGTCGAATCAGGAACAGCTTCTTGGCTTTCTGGTTTTACCAAGAAGCTTGGTGGCTCTAAAGATTTTAAGAAAATAAGAGTAAATTCATTAACAAGGCAAAATAAACATTTAAAGGACTAAAGATGTTAAAAAGATAATAAGAATAAAAAGTTGCATGTAGATAACTTTAGCTGTTAGTTGAAGTCAAAGATATTAAGATAGCAATTGTGAAGTTGAACTACAAATAATATTTAATACCGTAAAGAGTAGAGAAAGAAGATAGGAATCCAAACCTTTCACTGTTAAGGCTGCACTACATGAGTCACTTCCTGCAACATTAGTGACACTGCAGGTATAATTTGCAGAATCTGACAATTCCAGGTAATTAATCTCTAGTGATACGGTGCTTTCATGGCATAGACTCCTGTATTTTGCGCTGTCAGATATCTCTTGCCCATCTTTATACCATTTTGCAATAATTGGAAGAGATCCAGCAACTTTACACTCCATATGAATGGATGATCCCAGAATTTTATCCATTTTGGAAAGTTTTTTGGTAAATGAGGGAGGAATTGATTGATCTGTCCAGAAGAAGGGAAAAAGCAAGTTGTATCAGCTTCCTTGCTGTTGGGCTTCTTCATGAAAATACACTGACAGATTAAAATGTTGGTAGAAAAATAAGATTTTGGTGAAACTTAATACAAACCTAGTACTGTCAGAACAGCCTCACAGGTGCTGCTTCCAAACTCATTTTCAACCCTAAAAATGTATGCACCACTGTCTTCCTTCATAACGGATTCAATTCTGAAACGGGCCACATCGTTATCAAAGCTCATGGTATAAAATCTACTGGGCATGAGCTGTTTGCCATCTTTGAACCATTTGGCCTGAAGTTCTGGTGTTCCTGCCACGGTACATTCCAGAGTCACTGGGTCTCTCTCAGTCACTTTAACTGATTTAGCCTTTTCTATGATTTGAGCAGGCTCTGCAGGAAGAATGAAAACGAATATATTGAAGTCTTCTTGTGTGTAACAGGCAGAAGACTATTGTTAAGGTAGAGATCAAAACTCACAAACCTTGTACTAAAAGTATCGCAAAACACTTCTCAACTCCTGACTCATTCTTTGCCTGACAGGTGTATCTCCCACTGTGGCTAAGGTGAACATTCTTGATTTTCAGTCTTGCCACATGGTTCTCAAAAGTAATGTGGAAGTTCTCATCATTTTCAAGAACCCTTTCATCTTTTATCCAAGTCACTGTTAAAGGCTGGGAGCCAGCCACGGTGCACTGAAATACGGCGGAGCTTTTCAAAACAGCATGTACGTTTTCTAGCTTCTTGAGGAATGATGGGGGTTCTGTTTTAAAAAATAAAAAGCCAGAGTGAAACCAACAGTCTAGAATTGGTTGAAGTGAAGAAATGGAATATTTTCTAGATTTTTTTTTCCTGTAGTATGTGCGGAACTAACCTTTCAAAGTGACCCTTGTGCTACAGGAACAACTGCCTCCTTCATTTGCTATAATGCACTGGTATTCACCAGTATCTTGAAAATCACAGTTCATTATTTGAAGGGCAAATACAGATTGTCTTTCGGTCATGGTATATTTTTTGCTGCTTCGAATTTCATTGTTGTTCTTCAGCCAGGTTACTTGGAAGGGAGGGGTCCCTGCAACTTCACATTCTAACACAGCATCGTAGCTCTTCACTACTTCCACAGGTCTCAGCTCCCTTATAAATGTGGGTGGTTCTAAATTAAAATAAGAGAACAAGGCAACCTCAGGAAAAGAAGGGAGCAAATCCAACTGCATGGCTGAGTGAGCTCAAAAACGATCTTTTCCCACTAACCTTTCACTTTCAGTTCAGTGCTGCAGCTCTCACTACCTGCGTCATTGCGAACTTCACAAATGTAAGTCCCACTTTCCTCCACCTTAGCATTGGTGACTTTAAATGTGGCGATGTTGTCCACAAATGAAACTCCATACTTAGCATGGTCCAATACTTCATTCCCATCAAGGTACCAAGTTGCATGGATTTCAGGTGTACCAGCTACCTGGCATTCAAAAGTGGTAGATTGTCCTTTTCTCAAAACTACTACCGGGCTAGGCTTCTGAATAAACCTGGGGGGCTCTAAAATCAGAAGAGAGTAGGGGGAAGCATGAAAAAAGATTTATTGAAAAGCAGTAATTGGCATTAAAATATTAAGATCGAGGCTGAAATCCTGTGCATGCACTTACATAGAAGTAAGCCCCATTGAGCACAGTGGGACTTACTTGCAAGTAAATGTACATAGGATTGTGCAGCACAAAAAGCAATTAATAACACAGTATGGGAAACAGCAGACCTTTCACAAAAAGAGTTGATTTGCAGGTTGTTGACCCAACATCATTGCTTATTTGGCAGATGTAGTTTCCTGAATCAGACGTCTTGGCTGAAAAGAGTTCTAACACACTTGAAGTGTCATCCTTATAGACTGAGCGAGAGGCTCCTGTAAGGAGTTCTTTGCTGTCTTTGAACCACTTTATTTGTATGGGAGGAGTGCCTCTTACAAGGGCTTTGAGCTGGACTCTGGCACCAGGTACAACGTCTTGTGATTGTGGTTTTTCAACAAAAGTTGGGGGTTCTATAAAGAGTGAGAAGAAAGACAGGCAAAAGAGGGAAGTCACTCCAATTCAACATAAAAGGAAAATGCTAACTTGTGTTGGCCCAACAGGAAAAGAAAACACAAGGTGACCAAACCTTTGACAGTCAGATATGCACTGCACTGGTTTCTTCCCGCTGAATTTGTTGCTTCGCAGGTATAAGATCCACTGTCTACTCCTTCAAGTTGGTTGATCTCCAAGAATGCCATGTTATCATGGAAAGAGTATTTGTGTTTGTCACTAGCTGTTATCTCTTGACCGTCTTTGTACCACTGGATACTTATTGGATGTGAACCAGACACAATACACTCAAGGTGAACAAAAGAGCCCTTGATGCTGTCCATTTTCTTTAGTTTTTTGGTGAATTTAGGTGGTATGATCAGATCTACCCAAGACAGACCAAAAAGAAATGTATTAAATTAGGCTGCCACAAGGCGTATCTTTGCTACAGAAGAATAAGAAGTCCCAAGGTCCACCCACCTCCGAGCGGCATACACAATACCAACCTAATACATTAATGCTAGCTTTACAGCTGCTGCTTCCAACATCATTTGAAACTTCAAATGTGTATTCTCCACTATCTTTCTTTTCTGTAGAAACAATCTTCAGCATGGAGACGGTATCAGTAATGCTGATTTTATATTTGGGTCCCAAAGTCAACTCCTTTCCAGCTCTGAACCATTTAGCCGTAATGTCTTTTGTTCCTGTAAATCTACACTGCAAGGTAGCTGGGTCACCCTCAGTGACATCAATTGAAACGGCTTTATCAGTAATCGTGGCTGGCTCTGCGATAAGGGCAATAAGAATGAGTTGTATGACTTGAACTGGGATATTGACTGCAGATAAGGTTACGTATTATGAAGGTGAGAGGAAGCTAAACAAACCTTTTACTGTTAGTAAAGCAGAACATCTTTGGATGCCGGCATCATTTTTAGCCTGACAAAAGTATTTCCCATCGTGCTTTACTTCAATGCCCCTGATCATGAGAGTCGCCACATTGTTCAAAAAAGTCATTTTTGTATTATCATCTTCAACAATGTCATCGTTATCTTTCAACCAAGAGACTGTTATCGGCATGGAGCCCTTAATAGTCGCCTGGAATACAATGGTGCCTCCTCTAAGTGAGCTAATGTTCTCAATCCTCTTCACAAATTGTGGGGGCTCTATTGAAAGAACAGATGACTGGTGAGCATCAGTGCAAACAAGATATTCAAATAAAGGATATGGTGGCATTCCTAAGCGGTACTAACCTTTCAGAGACACCTCAGAGCTACAGACGCAGCTTCCTACATCATTTGTCACCCTGCACTGGTATTCACCCGCATCTGAAGAATCAAACTTGAACACCTGGAGACTAAACAAGGACTTCTCCATGATTATTCTGTGTTTTTTGCTGCTTCTCACAGGCTTGTTGTCCTTTAACCAATATACCTCAAATGGAGGAGTACCTAACACCTCACATTCCAGTATAACATCTGAATCTTTTAATACATCCCTGGGCTCAAATTCCTTGACAAAACAAGGTGATTCTATAGCACAAAAGAGAAAGAAAGAGTGGGAATGGTTATTCTTTCAAGAACCTCTTAAAGACATTTTTCAAAAGAGAAATGAGTGGAGGGGTACTTTCACACACACCTTTTACCATCAAAACACTACTGCAGGTATCTTTCCCAGCATCATTGTGTGCCTTGCACGTGTATTCACCACTGTCTTCAACGGTGACCTCCAAGAGTCTCAGTACTGCTGTGGAGCCCACCAAAGACATTTTATACTTGGCGCTGTCTTGAATTTCCTTGTCGTCTTTAAACCAAGATATTGAAATCTCAGGGGTGCCAGTTACTTTACATTCTAACTGGACATATTCTCCTTTCTTTATCAAGTAGGATGGCTCAAGCCTCTCCACGAAAGTAGCGGGTTCTGTGGAATTAAGAAATGTTATTAAGAAGAACTGCAGAAAGAGGTTGAAGAAAAATAAGAGGCGACAGGCCAAGAGAAAAGATGCAAACCTTTCACAAACACGTTTGCACTGCATGCAACTGCACCAGCTACATTGCTGACTTTGCAAGAGTAGACGCCTGAGTCTGCAGGCTTTACTGCATACAGTTCCAAGTAACTTGACAAAGCTTCTGTCAAGATGTAGCAAGCTCCACCAGTTGTTAACTTGGTATCACCCTTAAACCACTGTACAGAGAGTGGCGCTGTTCCTTTAAATGTAGTCTTCAGGCGCACTGTTGACCCAGGTGATATTTCTTGAGGCTCCAGCTCTGTTACAAAGCTAGGTGGCTCTAAATATCATTTGAAAGAAATGGTTGAAAAGAGTAAGTAGCAGAACTTACAAGGCAGGGTTTTTAGAAAATGGAAAGAAAAGAATGGTTAATAAGAAACACCAAAAAGAGAATGCCAAAAAGATGTCAAACCTTTTACAGACAAAGTGCTACTGCTTTCTTTAGTCCCTGCAGAGTTTGTGGCTCGGCAGGAATACACCCCTACATCATTGATATTCAGATTCTTGATTTCCAGAGATGCTGAACCCTCTTCATATCGTATTGTGTATTTGGCACTGGCAGTGATCTCTTTGTCATGTTTAAACCAAGAAACTTTTATTGGAAGAGAGCCCGATACTTTGCAATCAAAATGGCAGGAGCTGCCCACTGCGCTGTCCACATTCCGCAGGGGCTTGGTAAAGAATGGAGGGATGGTGCGATCTGTTTTAAAGCAGAGCAAAAAAAGAAAACCAGTCAAAGGGGCATTTCGAGACTCTTTAACTGTTCTGTGCTCTGAGCTGGAGTAGCATTGCACTCTTTAGCCAGAAGAAGATTACCAACCTAGCACAGAGAAAGTGGTGGTGCATGAACTGCGTCCAACATCATTTGAAACTTCAAAGGTGATTTCGCCAGTATCATGTAATTCAGCGGTATAGAATTTTAACTGAGCAACGTTGTTCTTAAAACTGATTCTATACTTTTTGTTAGAAACTAGAGGTTTTCCGTCCTTGAACCATTTTGTTTTTAGCTCTGGAGTGCCTGCAACAGTGTATTCCAAAGTTGCCGGGTCTCCGGCCGTCACCTGAATGAACTCAGCTCTCTCAACAATTGTGGCAGGCTCTGAAAAAACGAAATAGCTGTTATTACAGAGCAAGGACAAACAGCCTGTCAGTTAGATAAAGAACGATGAGGTGCTGGAGTGTTCCTACACTGACCTTTAACTGCTAATTGTCCAAAACATGTTTGACTTCCTGCGTCATTCTCAGCCAGACATGTATATTTACCACCAGAACTAATCTGGACATCTGAGATTTGCAAAGTTGCAAGGCCATTTTCAAAGGTTATTTTGACTTTGTTATCTTCATTAATAATATCTTTCCCCTTCATCCAAGTGACAGAAATAGGAGTGGAGCCTCTCACAACTGCCTGCAAAAAGACTGTATCTCCAGCGAGAGCAGTGACATCTTCAATTTTCTTAATAAACGATGGAGGTTCTAATTTGAAAAAGAAAGAGAAAATATACCTTATCTATCATTATTGCTTTACATCACACTAGGTGCCATATTTCAATTCTTTCTTCCCCACCCATAGTAGATATTAAGGTCCAGGAAGAGGTTAGGAATCTAGGCATTTTCACTGTCAGGTAAAGGACAAATTATCCACATAAAGACTTTCAATATATTGTGAGAGGAGACTTGCTTCTTGGATGAATATGGACAAGAAAAACAGGGGCACAGATTTCAACTTTCGGATTATTCTCAGTGCTGGCATTCCTCTGAGAACCATGAGCGAGCCAGTGATAGGAACAGATCTAGTGGCCCTCCCATCAACATTCAATTAAAGCATTGGTGGATGCAAGGAGCAATGGGATGCTGGGGACTGTTCCTTTATAAGACAAGTGTTTTCTATTTTAAGTAGTAAACTCGAGAGTTTCTGTATCTGAACCCTTCTAGCCAGGGAACCCCTAAATAAATAAGATCACAATCCATCGATAAATTTGATGAATTTGTACAGATAGATATATTTGTCTCTACAGATTATACCCAAACTAATTTGCATAATGTTAATCAGCAGAAAGGGTACATGGATTATGTATGAAGGCTTTTACTATGCAAGCACCCGCATTCAGAGCATCCAGACTACTTTGTCTTCCATTTAGTACTATCTTGCATTTTCCCACCATTTTTCTTACGAGGAAAAAAATTCAGGAGGAAAATTTAAAATAGTTTCATAATGCTTTTTGACTGACAGCTCTGGAAGTTATCGGTCTGGAAACACCCTAAGCCACTATCATACCATTTAGATGAAATCATGAGAATTGATAATATGGAGGAGAAAGATGACGGGACACAATTGTAATGCAAATTAGAATTATGGTCATTGTAGCCATTGCATTACAAACTGACAGAAGCAAATCCCATTTAAATTCCATGTATGCAAGCGCCTCTAATGTCAATGATATCTGGCCTCTGTCCTTATTCCTAATGTCAGGAAAACACTGGCAGTTACAAGAGGGCTACAAGACACAGAAAGGGGAAAGAATGTCAATTTGGGAAAGGCTGTTTCCAAGAACGTGCTGTTTTTCTGCTTTCTGTTTAAATGTGTTTGTATTTGTCTGTCTGCTCACTAACCTTTCAGTATGTATGATGCACTGCAAATGCATTTTCCAACTTCATTCGCTATGGAACATTCGTATTCACCAACATCTGCACTATTAAATGAAGAAATCTCCAGCGAGATAAGAGACTTTATGGAAGTCAACCTGTATTTTTTACTACTGCGAATTTGCTTCTTGTCTTTAAACCAGCTGATTTCAAATGGTCCAGTACCAGAAACCTCACACTGAAGAGTAGCATTCATTCCTCTCACTATTTCAGCCGGCTCAAGAGTTTTGATGAAAGTAGGAGGCTCTATAAAATCATTAACAAAGGATTAATGATGCGTAAGAATGATGCATGCAATAGAACAGAGTGTCTCAAACAGAAAATGCCTGTAGGTTGAAAGACAAACCTTTGACAACAATCTCAGTGCTGCAGCTGTCGCTGCCAGCATCGTTAACTGCTTCACAAGAGTAACTTCCACTGTCGTCAACTTTCACATTGGAAACATCTAACACAGCCACGTTGTTGGCAAAAGACATCCTGTGTGTGTCACTCTCTCTGATTTCCTTGTTATTTTTAAACCATGTCACCTGGATCACAGGGGACCCTTTGATTTTGCACTGAAGACGTGCTGACTCTCCTGGGGTCAACAAATAAGAGGGGTCCACTTTCTTGACAAATGATGGTGGCTCTAAAGGAAGAGTTCAGAAAGAAAAGGTCCTGAAACACAAAGCCTCAGAAGATTGAGCTGACATGATGGTTACAAGAGAAACAGCACAAGAGCATGCAAGGACGCATCTTGAACTGAATTCCCATTCCTGCAATTACTCGGAACTCTACTTTTAGAAATGGTAACCAGGAATTCTTAAAATTGCCAAGAAATAAAAACAGTGAAATGACAAGTTTTAGTCACTGCTGGAAGAGAGTATGCATGTTGAAGTAAGTCAGACAAAAAGCTCTGGTAGAAACATGGAGACAATCGCAAAAGATACAAAGCATATTTTGGAAACAAGAAGAAGCAGGCTAAAAACTGTGGAATTACTCTTGTCTTTACTTAATTGCCTGTTTCTTATCTAGGATAAGTAACAACCAGAAATGAAAGACTGTGAATAGCATACCGTTAAGTAGTTCAAAGATTTTCTTACCTCTGATGGTTACCGTTGCAGAAGAAGAGCTACTCCCAGCCTCATTTGCAGCTGTGCATACATATGTTCCTGAATCTTTAAGTTTGGACAGAGGAATCTCAAGTGATGCTATTTTGTCTTCAAAGTAAATCTTGTAATCTCTGCCTGGAGGTATCCTGTTCCCATCCTTACTCCAGGATACTGTTACTTTCCGGTCTTCATCCACTTGGCATTCCAGACGTATCTTTTTATTGACTGCAGACTGCACAGATTGCAGCTCCTTAATGAAACGGGGCTTATCAATAATGGCTAGTTCCATCTGGCAGATGTCTGCACCAAACTTGTTTGAGGCTTTGCATGTGTATATTCCCCTGTCATTGACTGTGAGACGTGCAATCTCTAAACTGTGCTTATTGTCAGAAGCTGAAATCCTGGAGCGTTCCGTGGAGGAAATGGTGCTGCCATCCTTCTGCCACACTGTCTCTATTACAGGGGTGCCTGACACTGTACAGAAGAACCTGGCATTCTTACCCACAAAAGTAGTAATAGATTCAGGTCTGGTTAGGAAGGTTGGAGGAAACGCTTCTGCAAAAGAAAGGGGCAAAATTGACATAGGATTGGCCAACCTAATGGCGATTTTTCTATCCGCACCGAAGAAAGAGGGAAGCAGAAATGCTGTGACCATATCGAATATGTGTAGAATAAAAAATAAAGAGTCCCAGTGGTCAATGTGCCGATTATAATTACTATTGTTATGATCACATGATATGATGTAAAACTTTAAAGTAATAGACTTAAAAGCCTGAATTTCATCTAAGAATATCATTTGCAAGACTTAGACAGCCCTTTTTTAAAAAGAAATACCCACACGTTAGTATATACTCTTTATTTCCTTCAAGATGGCCCTCAGTATGATGGCTGTCCTACCCTACATTTATAGGTCTTGCAAGCAGCAAATCAAATCAATTGCATGCGAGCAAATTCATAATCAGATGAAGTATTTAAAATTATAATTTCTTCAAGAAGAAGAAGACATTTAAGAATGTTTATATGAGAAAATTCTAGAAACAAAAGGCCTTAAAAAGGACGTTGGACACAAACCATTTACCGAGTGCTTTGTCCCCCCAGTTGAGCCCTAGGTACACTGCTCTGTGCAGTGACAACCCATCAGCAGCACTTCCACTAACGGAGGCTTATCCTTGTCCGAGTGTGCAATCTAACAGTGCCTATTAGGAACAGACTGGATCCATTCCTCTATTATTTGCACCTTTTCCATTACACATAAAGAGTTCCGGAAAAAAACCCCTCTTCATAATATTACTGCTAGTCTGTAACAGTTGATTTGACCATGCCTAATCCATTCTCCTTTGAGACAGTTTCCAAATGAAATACAGTTTTGTTCCAGAGTATAAATGGTGAACCTGGACTATTTCTGTTATTTTGTTCTGCTTCCCTTACGAACTAAAAGAAATGGAGATTCTTAGAGTAGATGTTGAAAAGCATCAGGCGTAATAAGGCCTAAAAGCATCTCACAAGGTGCTAACCCACAGTAATAAAAGAGAACGTCTTCAGTACAGGACTCTTGCACGGCACTTACCTGTTACGGTTAAGGTGGCTTTGCTGCTAACACTGCCATACTGATTTGAAGCTTTGCAGCTGTATTCCCCACAGTCAACTACTTGCGGTCTTGGGATTTGAAGGGTGGATGTATAATTAGCTGTATAGATGGTATATTTGTCACCATCGTAAATTTCCCGCCCAGCTCTATACCACTGAAATCGTATGTCTGGTGCCATCTCAACCTCACAAGTGAACTTGGCGAGGTGGTTCACAGCTACTTCCTGGGATTCCAGTCTTCTCCGCAGTATTGGTGCCACTAAAAGTAAAAGTAACATAATACTAGTGTTATGAATGTCTACATGCATGAAGATAACCACTATGACAACAGTGATGTATATACGTGTACATTCCAAATCACTGTTAATAAAGTGACCAATGAGATGGGTGATTTCATGAGCAATCCAGAGAAAGTTGCTGCAAAAGAAAATGATTGTCAGAAGTGAAAGCAAACTGTAAGCAGTGCTCAGCCTACCAGAGGACTAAATTGCAGTGCACAGTGGAACTCTGAAGATATTCTGATGTACTACTTACTAATAACAGGCATGCAAGCAACATGATATATGGAATTATACCAGGTTGCAGTGAAAAAGTGGCAAAATGAAATGTGTGACATTCTGCTGAAATGGTGCAATGATTTCCAGGACGTGCAGTGCAATCTCTCTGCATGTTTACTCAGGAGCAAATGCACTGTGTTCAACAGGGCTTCTGCTCAAGTGATTTTAGGATTGCACCCTTATCATAACAACAAAGAAGTTGTTCTGTTCATATGGATATGAATGTGCTAAAACATGCATTCTTTTAAACATTTTTGAACAAAAATGGCATTTAAAATTTAAATTCATGAAGGAAATAATGAGAATTAATTTCATTGCACTACTGAAGAGTGAAAAGTGCAAATAATTTGAAAAGGGAGGAGGTGTGGATGAGTAACTTGAAAAATATATAATTTGTGATTAGTTTGGTGATGCACAACTGAAGTCAATATACTTCTTATATCTGTATCTAAAACAAAAATGAAGATACAAATATGTATATGTGTTCTATTCTGTTAGAAAATGAGTGAAAATAGGAAAGCACTCTTTTATCCCTATAATCCAACCTCTTTTTACAACTGTGAGTTGTGCTGCTGCTGTTGTTTTTCCACCATCATTCAGAGCCTCACAGGTGTATTCTCCTTCATGTACTTCCTTGAATGCTTTGTTGATTACTAGTGTGTATGTATCATGCTCCTGCAAACACTTGAACTCACTACCTGAAGATACCAGTTTACCCTTAAAATACCAATTTACCCTTTTAACATTTCCAATAATACAAGTAAGACGTACACTGTCACCTTCCTCAATAATTGTGTCTAGGAAACTTTGTTGTATGATGGGACAGAGCTTGCCCACTAGCCCTCCTTCTTGTTCCCTGACCTCAGTTATATGTGCCTCCTCTTCATGTTCCTCAAAAAGCTCTTCTTTTCTCTCTTTTACTTTTAGAGCCTCAATTAGTTTCTCGGTTGGGACAGTAGCGGAAGGAACATCAAGGGTGAGTGTGCTTGTGCCTACATCTTTAATCTCCTCCTTTAGAGTCACGGTTTGGACTTCTTGTACAGACACAAGGTGTTCCAGCAGTCCTTCTGATTCAGTACTCAGTCTAGCATGCTGTGGCTGAAGTGAATCAACAATATTAGCAACTGTCTGCTCCTGAATAAGTCTTTCGTTTACTTCAGCCGAATACATTTCTTTGAAAGGTGAATCAATAACACGCAGCTTAAGGTGTTTAGGTTCTGGGATAGTACTGGGTTCCTCTGCTAACAGAGTATGTTTTTCTTCACAAATAATAGAACAAAATGCAGCTTGCAATTCACTTTTTAAGTCGCTTGTATGAGAATAGACTCCTTCGAGGGAGAGAGTTATTTCTGCAGTATTAGAACCTCCCGTGCTAATGAGGCAGGTACATACTGTATATTGAGGTTCTTTGATCATCCTTAAAGTTCTTATTTGCAAACTTTCTAGATCATCCAGTGCATTAGAAGAAAACAGGTGCGGCTCACTTACCAAAGCTACTTTCAGGGCACTTCTTATCTGAGCCTTCAAATCTATACAACAACATACTGGAGATTCTCCTGCAAGTTGGTTTTCTTTATAAAAGGATTCACTTTCCTGAGTTTCAGGCACACCCAGAATTGTCCCTGATTGTTTCTGGGCCTTTACATGCTCATTGTTTGGTCTTGTGAGCGCATTTACGTGTTCTTCCCTGAATGGTTGCTTCTCTTCCAGTGTTAAAGGAAGCCTGACTGACTGTCCTTCTTGGATTCGTGCCGCGAAATCTTGCTCCGTGGATTCTAACAGACCTACACTCTCTATAGGGACACCTTGTTCCTCAATGCAGATGGATTCTGAAGGTAACCTGGACTCAGGCACCACTGCACAACTCATAGTCTGGATGTCTTTAAATGGCTCAACAAGTCCTCCATCCAAGGCCCTCTTTTCAGTCACAGTTGATACCTGCATAGCTGTTTGAAAGTCTTCCTTCCTCAGTACTGCTTTCTGCTCTTTGCCTGCTTCAGGGAGGCCTTGTTCTTTGGGCAGTAGCATCTCCTCAGATGCAATGCTCAGATACTTTCGGAGCTGGGGCTCAACCATAGCTAAGGATGTTTCTTCTGCAATACTCCTCTGAAAGGTCTCCAGTGCTTCTGTAGCTATCTGGTTCTTTTCCTCAGAAGTTACAGCACGTTTGAACATGATTTCAGCTTTCTGCAAAGCAATTTGGCATTCAGGTTTTTGCAAAGTCAAGATGCCCTCCTTAGGCAACACTTGCTCAGTTTGACTCATCTGCAGATGCAAAATAGGAAGGGGCTCTTTGATGCTCCGAGTGCCAACTGCTTCCATCAGAGCAAGAAACAGCTTAGCATCTTCACAAAAGGTAGAAATTTGTTCATCTGTTATTGAGCAATGTAGCAAACTTGGGCTTTTCCTAGACATTGCTTCATCCTCTAGTGGCATTTCGGAGCTAAAATGCTCTTCTCTGGTAAGAGTAGTTTGTCCACATGTGATGGGCAAACACAGCAGCTTTTCACCTTCTCTTTGAATTTCTGCCCTTACCGGGCTGTCTAGTCTGGGGATATCCTCTGTGCATTCTTTTAAGAGCTGTTGCTTTTCTTCTGCAGTCAGGGCTGTTTTGAGAAGCTTGTCCTGTTTCATTGAGCCCTTTTGATGTTCTGCAATGATTGCATCAAAGATGGACTCTTTAGGGTAGGTTTGTTCTGTGGTAATCATGGGCACATGAAATACATCTAGCGTTTCTTGGGTTGGGCTAACTTCTTCAGGTGAATCAGCATCCTCAATTATATTGATATGCGCGTCCCTTATTTTATGTTGTTCTGCTGCTATGACAGATTGAAAAAACCTGCCTTCTTGCTGCACTAGCATGCCTTTCTCCCACTTGTCTGCTTCAACTGACAAAGAACTTTCCTTGGACAATTCTTGGATGCCCTCAACCCTAGGAATAAACACTACTTGCTTGGGCTCACTGGCTGATGTAACTTCCCCAGCTTCTGGAACTGAGAACACTGCACATTCATCTGAGGTTACTATATATTTCTCCTCAGAAATAACAGAGGTAAATTGAGATTTTCCTTCTCTACCAGATTTTGGAGTGATCATTTCTGGTAGCTTGAGTTGCAGCTCTTCTTCTTTGTCTGCTTGGCTTATTTCCTCTACAACAGGTAAACAGAGGTCAAAAATTTGGTGAGACTGGGAACAGGGCAACTCCGCTATTGGTGGGCTTTGAATAGGCTCAGAGTGTTGATCTAGGAAACCAGGTTGTTCCTTCACCTCACTTGCAGTAAAAACTATAGGAGCCACCTCCTTGCTTGCCTGAGAAGATGCATCTGCAATTTCCTCAACTTTATGAGATTCAAGCAAGGCATCTTGTTGGATAAGAAGAGCTTCCTGTTGTACAGTAGCTGTTGAGTAAGAAGCCATGTGTAGAGCATCTACCTCTTCACTCTGTACTGAATGCCTGTCCTCTATTCCAATTGTATACATCACTTGCTGCCCATCATACTCATGGTCACCAGGCAGTTTGACTGCATATAACCGAGACTCAGTAGTCTGCTCACTTACGGTCTCTTTATATGTCTTCGTGAGCTTTTCCTGTGTAGTTTTTTGCTCCTTGTATGGACACTCTCCGGGGATGTCTAATAGGATAAGAAGTTCCGCACTGCTAGTGGCTTCCCCCAAGAGACTGCTTCCTTTGCAGAGGTATAAGCCTTCATCATCTTTCTGGCAGTTGTGCACCGTTAGTGAGCCAGAACCATCAAGATTATGAACAATGGTGTAATGTGCACTGGAGGAAATCAGGACAGTTTCCCTAAACCACTGAATTTCAGGAGCTGGCTCTCCTGTCACTTGGTACTCAAACAAAGCAGATGCACCTTGCACACACTGAACAGGATTTGGTTTCTTAACAAAATATGGAGGTTGGGGACTTCCTGCCTTTTCTGTAGGAATCTCAGCAGCTATTTCTGTCTCCAGTTCCCTGTTTTCTTCTTTTGGATGTACTTTCAAGTAAGCACTGCATGTGGTCTCTCCATGGATATTACTGGCAATACAAATATATTCTCCTTCATGTTCAAATTTTGTGGACAGAATAATGAGGCTATAATTTTCATCATCAAATACAAATTTATAATCTGTAGATGATGACAATTGAACACCATTAAGAAACCATTGTATCTGAGGTTTTGGATTTCCAATAACTGTAACAGAGAGTCTAGCTATATCCCCCAAACTTATTTCAACATTTGACACATGCTTGAGGAAGGTTGGAACATTGCTGTTCTCTGTTTTTATCTCTAAACTGCTAGAATAAACTGACTTTTCAGGCATGAGTTCAAGTGTTTTATCTCTATCAGATAACTGTAGGCCGCTGCTGTAATTCTTGGTTCTTTCTTCTTCAGCAGACACAATAATAGAGCTAGAAATTTCTGTGTGGGGAAAATAATATGTACATTTTACTAAGATGTTTTCTTGACACACACACACACACACACAATCAAAAACAGCTATTTGGGTCATCAGAAAAATTCCAAGATCCATATTAAGACAATGCCTTTATTAGGACAACCCAAGCTAAGAAAATAGAATGCAAAATGTTGAGTTATCCAGAACACTTCCTCAGGCAAGCAAGGGGCGGTGAAGCTAACTGATGTCAAAGCCACATACAGCTTTTCTACATGAGGCTGCTAATCTATGGTACCTCCTTTTGCTTTCAACACAGAATCGAGATCAGAGCTCTCCACAAAGCTTTCCTTTCCTGCTTTTCTGGTATATAACCTCTAGGTACTCTCTTGTAGCAGATTAACACAATTACACAAGTGGGAGAATACCTTTTCTTCAATTTTCAGAAATAATATTCCATTTTCTCAGCAGTAATCCCCTGCCACCTGCCAGCAAAGAAAGTGCTCTTCAAAAAACAAAAGAAAATCTGGAGGGCTGCAATCTTATCTAAAGAATCTGTAAACATTCCTGCATAAGGAAGGATAAGTAAACAATAAATGCCTCCTGTAGAAAAGTTTGAAGTCTGCATTTAGTGGGAATGTAGGAGCAGGTTGTAGACATTCAAACTAAGGTCTTCTAAGTGCTGTGAGAGTTCCTAAGCAATCATGGATGCAACCAGAAAACATCACAACATCTCATAGACACCACAGCCAGTATATCCTTGTTTTCCTGCTATGTTTTGCATCTACTTAGAGAAAATGTTTTGGAGAACTCAAAAGTGTGCACTAATTTTACATCCTTATTATGTATCCTAATAAAGATATTGCACTAATATTGGATCTTGAAAAATTATATATTGTAATTATCAGATGATGAGCATGTTACAGTTCAGTAAGCATTCTTCATAAATGATGTACTGACAATACTGCAATCAAATTAAAGATTCATACCTTTTAGAATACATGTTTGCATCAAATACAAGTATGCATCTTGTAACCTCATTTATACGAACAATATCTGCTTTAAATCTGTGCATAATATTAGGAAATATAGGCAAACAAGGCAAAATATAGCTTAGAACATGATTCTGTGTGTATCCAAGTGGTCTTTTTAAAACAAATAAATGTTGTGGATTATTATGTATTAGGGAACCATACTTTCCATTTTATTTATTTATTTATTTATTTATTTATTTATTTAGAAAATTTCTATGCCGCCCCATTCGCCAAAGCCTCATTTTCCATGAATCCAAACAAAGAAAAAGAGGAGAAACCACTGTATAAATGTGAATTCTGTTTAACCAAGGCAAGGTAGTGTCAGATATTTAATGGAGTGATCTCTTTGTCTCCTGCATTGTTCTGCCTGCATTTCTGATAGATTCAGAAGATGCAGGCATCTGCAAGAATTTTCATGATGTAAGCACTCTGCTTAAAAAGCTGATTGATAAAAATTTTGATCCAGAAATCTTAATGACGTTCTGCTCATGGGATTCTCCCACTTCTAGAAAAGGATGGCAATTTTTCCAGTTCCATTTTTCTCTTCCAAAAATCTGTTCCAAAAGGTTCAGTAGCCCTGTGGGGGGTGGCACAGGGGATGCAAATGGAAGAAAGATCAGTAACTATGCTCTTTCTTCCAGGTAGAGAGAAGCCTCTATTGGATCCAAATCCCTTCTGTGAATGGCGGGAACCTTTCCATTTTCAGAACAAGTCTGGATCCAAGCTGAGGTATAAGAGGAAAATTAACCAAAAAAAGTCTTCACTCATTCATCATAGAATAATGCTTAACTCAACTTATTACATTTTTAAATCATGGCGTATTACCTTTTATGTTTTTGTATGATCTCTGGTACTCTGAATACCTGGATCTGCTGGCTAATATAGGACTTACACTTGTTGATTTTGCTAATGTTACAGGTTCTTTTACTAGTTTAATGAATACTTTGTAGGACTATTTTACATTTGAAAAAAGAAATATGGTCCCAGATAGCTGTAGGGTGATAAATGAAATAAGATGCATTCATTCTAATTTTGTCATTTTTAAAAATCAACTTGTGCTTGTCCCTTTGAAATCAATGAATCAAATTAGTCTTGATTAACATAACTCCTATAGATTTCAATTGGACTAAACATTTAAGCTGTTCTGAGAGCTTGTCTAATCAAACAGTATAGAAATACCTCAAATCAATAAGCTCAACCAATGGTCTCTCTTTTCATGTTGTTCCAGAGAACCTGGAAGGTAGCACCAAAGTAGGATGTTTTAGATCTCAACCCCAAGCAAAGAAAGCACTACTGCTTTCTCTGAGGTCTTGATCAGAAGAGCTAAGAGTAATCTTTGGTCCGCATGTAGACCACAGACACTGTGTACTGTAGGACAAATGCATGGTCAGGTGACAACTGGTTTTCTGCCATCCTTCCTCCCTTCTGACGACTGACTTACACTTTGGTATTCCATATTTCCTGTCTTTTCTGCATGAATTTCTGTAAGCTCTTTTTTCCAAGGTTAGATGAAGAAAGTGGTTACTGGTGTCCAAATACATGAAAGAAAATGCTTGTCATGCTTCCTACATAACAAATTCTTCCCTTTTCCAAAATGACAGTTGATATCTATGTAGGGAAATATAGTATGAGAAAAACTGTAGAAGACTTTGTACTTCTGCACAGAGTGAATACATGCAAAAAAGAGGAGGAGAACTGTGCCTGTAATACAAGAAGAGGCTCTGTATAACCCTATAAAAAGCAAGATCCCAGTTGTCACATTGTTCCCTTGGTCTTTCACAGAGACCAGTGAACCTTTACAGTCCTGGGAAGCTGACTGCTCCCAGACTGCAGGTACTTATTAAGGTTATACCCCACCTATATACATCTAACAATCTAAACCAGTGATGGCGAACCTTTTAGAGACTGAGTGCCCAAATTGCAACCCAAACCCACTTATTTATTGCAAATTGCCAACACTGCAATAAAACATTTGCTGAAGAGATTAAAACGTTGTCTAATGGGGAATAGAAGATGAGAGGTTGGAAAAATTCTCTTTGCACCCATCATTTCAAAGTGACCTCAATGCACACAACGAATCCTTCCTAGTCACCTGTAGATTGCGAGGATCTGCAGATAGTTTAGACCAGCGGTGGTGAACCTATGGCATGCGTGCCGCAGTGTGCACGCAGAGCCTTCCCTGTTGGTATGCGAGCCAAGTCGCCCCAGCATTGCCCCAGCAGCTAAGCATCAGATAATCTCTCCAGCAAGTGTTTTATTTTCAAACTTCTGAAAGGGCTGTGCATAACAGGACATAAAATGATAGTCACATGATAGTACATTTTCCCCTTGTGTTAGAAGCATTGTTGAAAGGTCAATAATAAATTAATCAAAGCACGTTCCGAGAACAAAAAGCACAAAGAATATTGTTTTTTATACTTTTATTAAAACAATATATACACTAACATTTTAAATGTAACATTGAATATGAACAAACAAAGCTCTTTAGACTCTCTTTTTAAAATACCCTGTAAGTATGAAAAAAGACATTTGAATTGACACTGAAATGTATAGCTTAAAGGCTTTGGGCAGCACTCATCTCTAGCGTGGACATAAATTATGTTGTGCTGGTGTGTGCCATTTCTGCTGGCACTTTGGGTCTTCCAGGGAAACTTCTTGCATCAGCAAATGCTGTTGACATGCCACCAGCAGCACATAATTTACGTGAGTGCTAGTAGTGAACAGTATACTGCCCTAGCTTTGGAAGATAAAGGTCCAGTTACCCATCTTTCCTTTCACTAGGGATATTTGGCAGTTATTTTACTGAAACAAACAGTTATTTTGCATTTATACCAGTTGATTGCAATCAGTCCCCGGTGGCTATTCCGCTTAGCTTTGATTTTCTTGTTCAGTGAACTTCAATTTAAAATTGTAGAACTGATCAAGAAGAATGGGAGCACTGCAGAAAGTCACATGCCCATTGCTTCATTTGTGTTCTGAAGCCTAACTGCAAATGGAGAGCAGAAGCTGTTCTCAGTTCTGACCTTAGGTGAGGTTCAAGTGTGGGGTGAGTTGTGGGGGGTGGGAAATTTAGCCCTCTTCTTTTAAGGGACTCCAGGTGAAGCTTCTCTTAGTGCTGCTCAGGAGAGGAGAATTACCAAGAAAGTGGTCTCCCTGCCTGATGATACTGTAAAGAGTTATTTAACCCATTCAGCAGCTTGCTGTGCTCCCAACACAGCAGAAAGGCAAGGACTGTTGCTTTGCACTGATATTTTTTGCCTCCTTCTGAGTAAGAAGACATACTGTAAGGTGAAAGGGAGTGTGAAGATCAGATGTGGAGCTGAACTCCCCCAAAGTGGAAGTGTTCCAGTTTTGTGATATCAGACAGTACAATACATTCAATGCATATTCCCCAATAGGCAGGGATAGCTGCACTTTACTAACTCCAGAATTGCTAGTTAACTATATAGGGAATGACAACAGACACAACATTCTGTCCAGTTTCTACCCAGCTCAATGTTGGATCAGACACTCTCATTTCTCTTATACCTCATCATTTAATTTCTATGCCTTGTTATTTTACTAAATATTTAATCATTTCAATTTCTATGCCAATTATGTCAATGTTTTCCAATTAGTTCAGTATTTAAAATAACCATCCATTCACACGAAATGGCTAAAAAACCACTAACACTTCCTTTCTCTCTCACCTTAGATTTTATATATAGATGCCTAATAGTTTACTATGCACATGTAAAATGCTTGAAAATTTGCTTTGACAAACTACCTATACTAGTCAAATTAGACTAAACATGATAGGTTGGAAGATTTTCATCTTCAGCCTCCTTCCCTCCCTATTTAACTCTTTCTCTTGTTTTAGCAGAACATTCTCCAATCTGAAGACAACAAGGAAGTGCCAGGTTTATAAACAAACAAATAACAAGGGACAGTAAGAACCCATCCTTTCGCCTCACAAGCCACAACAATAATTTAACATTTGCTTTTTCCAAATTGCTCTGGCCAGACCTAGTGATCTGTCTGCATGACTTGACTTTGTCTGAAAGCAGTGGTGAGAATTGGGTTGCTCATGATTCTGCGAGGAGAGAGACAGAAAGGCTTGCTTCCACACATAGCCAAGCTGCTATTTGTGATGTGCCGCTCAAGCAACGAGCTCCTCTGGCTGTTTTTGTTTCAAACCAAAGCTTCAGCCATTGGGCAAAATGATATTCTGTGATACAACTAAAGAGAGTTTTGATGGCATTAAAGCATGTTTACAAGGTTTTTAAAAAGAGCTACTCTATGACCCTCTTCGAATGCAACAAAGGCATTTGGCAGCCGTTTGTGGGATAATTAATTGATTAATTAATTCATGAGTTAATTAAGCCACAACTTGCAGGCACATGTGTTGTGCCTGCACTGCTTTCAGTCTCCAGCAACAGTTTGCAAATATGGCAATTGTAGATGGTTTCTTGATATCCAAAATCAAGCACTTGGGGTGGTCATGGACTAAAAAAATCAAATTAATCTTTGGTTTGTTCTTAGGTTAATGGGGATTTTTAACACACAAACAACCCAAAATGCCCAGCTTTGGACATCACAGAAGCACTCTGAAAATGTGGTTTAATTAACCCATAAATGACTGCTGAACACATCTGTTACGTTTGAACAAGTTCTCTGTTATGAACAGCAGTCTAACGCTTTTAGTTATATGGAAATGCCTATTAACATATTCCACGATGGGACTGTGTAATGTCTAAAACCACAGGTATTACATGATAGACTGAGCAAAAAAATCTAGAAATATAGAACATGCATATACATAACTGAGTATATAAATGCACTAATCTGAGTATAAATTATCATGCTTCTTTTAAATATCTGTGCTGAAAATAATAACAAACTATCTTAACTCTCAGGAGTATAATTAGTTTCATATTTAAAGTAGCTGTCTTAGAGTAAATATATAGAATTTACTAACTCATATTCTCTTCCACCTGTGGATTAATTTCTTTGCACTTGAAAAGGCTGTTTGATTGTTTATCAACTTGCTTTGAGTTAGATACCATGCTTTCCGTGGTGGTCAATATATTTACTACCCTATTTTTAGTTGTTTTTAATATACTAGGGATGCAATCTATGGCTCCCATAGTTGTCTTGGTGAAGGGACATAGGACTATTCAGGGTCCCAACTCCAAGCTCCTATGACCTTGGAGCTAGTTCTCTGAAATTCAAGCCACTACCTGACCCCCTCACATGGAAGGAACCCAGATGGCTGCCTCTTCAGGGGCTCAACTGAGCCTCAGAGAAGAGGAAGAAGGGTAAGCTAGGAGAAAAGAAAGAGAAGAGGCTGGGTCTGATGGTTTATGTAGTTCTCTATCAGTACCCTAGCCTCCTTCATTCCCTCCCTCCAGCCCTTCATGCAGATGGCCAAACTGGCATGAAATATATGGCATGAGGTGCTGCAGTCATGGAGATCACAGATAATGCACTATATACCTTGCATTAGATTCACATAAGCTTCTGAATTTGGAGACGTATGTATGTTGGCAGTGGGAAGCATTGGATCACACACTAAGGGCCTAGGCCTATGCATGTTTAGATTGGAAAAAGTCCAGCTTTCCATAGCCAGGTACACTGGCTGGGAATGCTGGGAGCAGCAGGACTTTTTTCTGTCCAAATATGCATAGGATTGGCCCCTAAATCTGCAATCCTACAAACATTTAGGCTGAGTACACATGTGTGGGATACATTGTAAGCCCAAGTCTAGGCATGTTCACTTGGGAGCAGAACCACTCTGAGGATCTAGTTAAATGTGCACAGAGTTGACGCCTATATTATTTTATTGGATCACCACTGTATATAGGAAAATACATCTGTCCATCTATTTAAAGACTCCATGCATAGTTCTCGCTTCCTCCTTCTGCTCTACTAGGTTTAACAATGCATGTAATTATAAGTATTAAAATAATCTCTGGATATCAGGCCTTGGCCTAAGCCAAATATAGAGTTTTCTCTAGTTCTGCCTATGTATGGGCTAGGGATAATTGTTCCTGCTTAGATTTTTAAAAATCTCGAGTATATTTTTGATCACTTTTTCCCTAGCTTCCAGGTGCTTCTAAATTTGGTAAAAGAGAAATAAATCCTGAAGCTTCTATATCACCCCTAATATGACAAAACTCTCCAATGGTCAATTTGGTCTCTGATTCTCTTTGCATCAGAATATTTTGACTGGCATCATGTTATTGCTGACCTATTTGGAATGAGATCAGTATAAGTCTCAGTTACTTCAGTGGCCTTTTTGTCAGGAGAGAAATGATATAAATATTCAGGATCTGTTTGAGAATGTAACCTTCTGATACAACATTGTGAGGGAGAAATTCTTATTCGAGTTCTTTTCTGCAACTGCATGAAAAATACAGTGTGCATTAGAAAGTATACTTCCAAGCAAGTCAGTTACAAGAAAAAAGGGATTGCAAATATTTCAAGACCCTCTTAACAAAAATGCAGTGCACCTTTAAATAACACAGTCATATTTACATGTATCAGACAAAGATGGTGTACACATGTGGGTGACAATTACAAGGATGCATACAAGGATGCATAAGGGGGTCAGGTCATTGGAAGTCGCTCAGATAGATGTAGCAGTGCTGTAGCTCTGAATGAGGTCTAAGTATCCCTTAACCTCAACAACAGTTTAGAAGAGTGGGAATACATGAGGTGAGAAGAGTAGATCCCCTTTGTAGGGATGCTTTGAATTATAGGAAGCATCTGAAATTACTGCCACATATAGTATATTCATACAGATCTCTGAACACAGTGCAAATGTCACTTTTAAGAGCAGATGCATTTTGGAAGTACTTAGCAGATGGTTAATAGAGCCGAGCTGTGGGCAGTCCCTGCTTTGTTTGTTGCAACACACTTGTATTCTCCTTCATCGTTTTGGACTAAATGCCTTATAGTCAGACTGTGATAGCCTCCCGGACTTTCCTCCATACAAAATCTCTCCTCCTGAATCAATGACCCGTTTTTGAACCAGCTGATAGCTGGTTTTGGTGAACCAACTATGAGACATTGGAAATACGCAGAGGTTCCTTTGAAAGAAGCGCAATCAGAAATGTTTTTCACAAACTTTGGAGGTGCCTCTGTCACTTGAAATTCAAAGCTGCAATGGTCTGTGCTCTCCGCTTTAAATTCTATCTGCTCTTCTTTAGATGGCTCAGCAAAAACATCAAAATTAATGTTTACACACGACTCTCCTTCTTCTTCCTGCTCCTGTTCTGTAACAGCTACCAGTCTAACAGCTTTCTGAGAATCATCAATGTCTCGTTCAAACTCAAATTCCAATTCTATTTCTGTCTGAGTTCCATTCTGAATTGTATTATCAACAAGCAAATCGATCTTTTGAGGCCTGTCACTGGGGCTATCCAAACCTGCATCTGTCTCCCCTGCCTCATCTGCCATTGCAATAGACCTCTGGCATTTGGTTACAGCTAAGATGCATTTGCATGTAGCTTCTCCAACAGTATTAACTGCTTTACATAAATACATGCCACTATCAGAATGCCCTACATTCTGAATTTTAAGACTGTGACTTCCATTCTCACTGAAAATATCATACTTCCAAGCATCTGGAGCTATGCACTTGCTCTCCTTAAACCACTGCACTACTGGAGTAGGACGGCCTGCAACTTTACAATGAAACAAAGCCTCAGATTTTTCTGGAACTTCTATGTCAGCAACAGGACTGGTGAATCGTGGAGGCATCTCAGTGATTTCAACATCAATTTTAATATCTTTGTTTTCTCTTTCAGATAAAGCCATTGTGTGTTCTACCAGAGATAAAGGGAGAACGTCAAGAGATACAATCATACTTTGATTATCAGAAGTGGTATCAGGAACAGTGGCTATTTTCACTTGCTTTTCACATTCCTTAATATCAGTTTCATCCAGTTCTACTTCCAGGAGTATTTCCTGGGGAGATGGTGTTCGTGATGCTGAGCCTTGTTCTATATCAAACTCTATAACATGTTGATGAGTTACTGGAGGAGGAAGAGCTAAAGCTCTCCCATCATGGGGCAACACTTCCACTTGTGCAATGCTTTTGGCTTCTCCAATGATATTTACTGCATGGCACATATATACTCCTCCTTCTGTTTTTTGAATGTTATGGATTTCCAGGGTACAAATATTGCTTTCTTTTTGTATACTGACTCTTCGATCTTGTTCAAGCAATGATTTATTTCTGTACCATTTCACATCAGGCATGGGATATCCTATGACTTCTGCAATAAAATGTAATGTGCTATTTTCATAAATCCTTCTTTTAGTCAATGCTTTAATAAATGCAGGTGGCATCTCATTTTCCTTTGGTTCCAATGCTTCACAAGGGGTACCAAACATTTCAGCTCGTAGCTCATCAAGAGAAGAACTCCTTTGTTGCAAAAGAGTGCCAGTGGGTGTTTGATAACACTCTGGTGGTGTATCCTGTCTGATCAGATTTGCAGGAGGCCTCCTTGAATCCATACTTAGTACACCTGAAGGTGTAGAATACCGCTCCTCTGAGGGTGTAGAATACCGTTCCTCTGAGGGTGTAGAATACCGCTCCTCTGAGGGTGTAGAATATCGCTCCTCTGAGGGTGTAGAATACCGCTCCTCTGAGGGTGTAGAATACCGCTCTTCTGAGGGTGTGGAATACAGCTCCTCTGAAGGTGTAGAGTGCCGTTCTGGGCTGCCAACTGGGCTATGATAGGAAGCAAAAGATAAAGGAGATTCAAAGTTCTCCACTGATGAAGGTGGTGTATAGAATCTCTCAGGCTCCGCTGCTTCATCACCACTGATGCTATCAATATCAATAGACATTTCTGATTCAGGAGAAAAAGGGCGGGTCAGCTCTTGCTGTTGATTGTAATAATCATACACAGTACTAAATGTAACATCTTCAACCTCCAGAGATGTGATGGATCCCTCCCGAGTCAGAGTTTTGGATGGGCTGCCTCTGATCTGAGGAGTCTCTTGTTCACCAGCAGCAAGCAAATACTGGGTAAGAGGAAAATCCGTTCCTTCATGAAGAGGAACATGAGGCTCTTGAGTAGTGTCTGTGACAACCTCTTCATTTAGGCTTCCCAGAGAAAAACTGACAGGTTCTGTAGTCTCACGTTGTCTTTCGACTTGGCATCTTGCATTATATTGTTCTTTAAGAATACTTACATCTCCAGCTTCATCTTGGGATACAGGTGGCTCATTTTTTAAAGAAAGAAGAAACTGAGCTAATGAAGGTTCCTTAGCTGAGGTGTCTGATGATACCTGAATAGTTGGTTGCTGTTCCTCAGGCGTTATTTGGGTATGAAAGAGGTTTTCAGTATTGCTTCCATCAAATGAGGAGCTTTTTACTTCTTTGATAAAAGGTGCTTCGCTGTTGGGTGCTTTTTCTTCTGCTACTTTATAAATACTTTGAGCTACTTTTTCATGTGCAGCTTTTTTCAGATCAGTTATGAAGTTATCACTTTCTAGAACTATATTCCCTAGAGAGTTAATATGTTCAGGGATCCCTGCTCCTTTCATGATACTTTGAAAAGGTTGACTGAGCGGGGTAGGTTCTGACAGAACCCCTGTAAAGGCTTTATCTGATAGTTCCTCACCAGAAATCTTTTCCTCATGTTCACAATGGCCATTTGCAACAGCCTCTTGTTCAACAGAAATGCTGCTGGTTTCTAGGGCCATTTTCAGCATTTGTGCTACTGACATCTCTCCTTCGGTTTGCACTTTCTGTTCCTGTGAATTCTCTCCCTCCACCTGTAACTTATAACTCTGATGAAGTTCTTCACATAAAGAAATCCTTTCTTCTGATATATCTGTGCTCTGTAGCTGTTTTGCAATACTTTCTGTTTCTGTAGCCATCATCTCAAAAGCTGACTTCAGATTAAAGGAGCATGCTTCTTTTTCTAATGCATCTGTCTCTTTCAACAAAGACATTTGTGATAAAAAAGCAGCATGTGCTTTTAGATCAAACATGGGTTCTTGAGTTTGTAGTTCTTCTTGGGACAGGGTGACTTCTTTGTGGCCACTGTTTTCATTTGGGTCTTGGCTGTCATTAGAAATCTCTTGAGTGGAAATCAGTTCTTGACCTTGAAAGGATTCCATTACCTCAGAAGCAGAATACAAAAATTTGAGAGAGAGTTCTTCCCGAGACAATTTCTCTTCTTGCTGTTGATCAACATTTTCAGTATTCAGAAATGCTAATTTGAAATGAACATCTTCATTTTCAGAGGGGGTATGTTCCCGACCATTTACTTTTTCTGTTACCCAAGAGTGTGACTCGCCTTGAGCGGAATGGAGTATGTGACGTGCATTTTCTGTGATATGCTGTGTATGGACTTGTGTTATTTCTTCTGTTTCCTGTAGCTGACTATTATTTCCTACAACTGAAGAAGCTTGATTTAAATCAATAATATCATTTTTGAGGGACAATGAATGTTGCTGTGCATTGATTTTTTCCATTATAGGTTCATTTGCTTTGGAAAATTCTTGATCAGAATGTACAATTTTCTTTAAAACTGACATGCTTTTTTGTTCCTTTTCAATTTCCATGCTTTCAGCGATTGAATATTCAGTTTTAATGTGCTTTTTGTCAATAAGTTCTATGTCAGAGTAAGCAGAAACAGAATATCCATGGTCACCAACTAATGCCTTTTCTTCAGCACTGGAATTTAGAGCATCTACAATTACATTTTCCTGATTCTGATCAATATCTTCTACAGGTGGAGAAAGTTGTTTTAAACCAAATGTAACTTGCATTATTGGTTTTGTTTCTTTGCAGATGTTCTGACTGTAACACACCTCTGTCTCAGCACTTCCTATTATTTTGTCTGTGATGGTGTCTGTTACTTTGAAATCTGAACTGTCTTTGACAACAGTTTCCTCCTGCTTTTCGACAACAGTTTCATTATCAATGGAAGGTGGATACAAATCAAAGTCCTTCTTCTCCAGGTGTAATATACTTTCTTGGGTATGGTTTGCTTCCTTTCTAAATTCATGTTCACTAGAAATACCCTGACTAGAATATATGTCTTGTCCTAGAGTTGATATGGTTGTATGTGATGATTCTGTGATCTTGTTTATATCAGTTTCTATTATTTCAGAAACAAAGCATTTCTCTTTAGTGTGTATTTCCTCTGATTTAAGTTGGTTTTGTTCTTTATTGGCATTTTCTGCATTTGAATAAACTGAGTTTTCATTAAGTGAGATTCCAAGTGTATCAACAACTGAATATTGATCTATGGGCTCTTCCATTTGAATTTGTTCTTTAATATTTCTATCATCATTACCTCCAACAGAAAGATTTTGTTTTAACTCAATTTCAGGTATATCTACTTTAGTTTTTTCTATCAGTTCTTCATGGTAATATATTTTTCTCTCTTTTTCCTCACCAAAGTGAGAGATTTTTTCTCCATGGATTGAAAATCCTTCCACTTTGTCAGAAACAGCACTTCTGAATGTTTGCTCTTTTTCAGATCTGAACATTTCTTGCTGCTCACTGACTATTTCTTGCAGATTCATTTTGTTTATATCCCCCAAATCAAGCTGGTCTATTTTAGATGAAATTTGGAATTCATCGTGTATACTTTGCAGATATGGCATACTTGTCTTTTCTTTGGTTGATATATCCTGAGAATTTTTTCTTAACTTGCCCATATGACAGTGGTCCTTCTCACTGAAGTCATGATTTTCTGGCACTGTGTTTAACACAGGACTGAAATAACTGGGATCGACAGTTTCCTTTGCACTTAACTCCTGTTGGAAGGTGCAAATTTGCTCTTTTATTTCCTTAAATGGCATGTCTTTAACTTGGTTTTGCTCAGAAGAACCTATTAACTTGCTATCGAAAGGTAAGTCTGGTCCTGAAATAATGGCTACTTTTTGTTCTTCTGCTGCCTTTGAGTCTTTTCCTTTAGTTATGCCTTTTTGGATCTGGAATTCTGAGTTTTCAGTTTCATCAGAAAGTAAGGACTTCATTACATCATTTAGATAAATAGGTAGCTGGGATTCCATTTCTTTAGATGGTATGCAAGTTTCTTCACCTGAGACATCAAGTGTACTAACATTATGGAACTCCTGACTTCCAGAATACGCCTTATCACCAAAACGTCTTTCCAACCATCCTATAGAGGATTCACAATAATAGTCCAGATGTTCTTTTGCAATATGTTCCTGGACTTGTTTGATTTGCTTTTGAACAGCATTGAGTTTAGTTTGTTCTATGTTACTGGAAAATATTTCCATAGTGGGTTCTACTGAGACATCGCAAATTGTTTCTACTACCCCAGCTTTGTTCTCAGCAACACATTTGTATGTGCCAGCATCAGATATGGAAAGCTTGAAGATACACAGTCTGTAAATGCCATCTTCCTCCTCAAAGCAAAAGTGTTCAGTGGGAATCAAAGCCTCATCATTCTGAAACCATGTTACAATTGGCAGAGGTTCTGCAGATATTAAGCATTCAAGTGCAACTGAATCTCCTTCTTTACAGCTAACATGTTTTTTAAGTTCTTTTATGATTCTGGGGGGTTCATGGACCACATCAAATGAAAATTTAAATTTATGTTTTACCCCTGCAGAAGTTTGTTCTTCAGGGACCTCTTCTGGCACAAATTCAACACGTTGAATTATTTCTTTACGTTCCTCATCTTGTTCTGGAGTTGGTGTTGGAGCAGTTATTTTGATTTCTACAGGAAGGGAAAGACGGTCGGGATCTGAAATACGTCTGGGAAGGTGAACTGGTGGAAGCAGAAGAGTTGCTCTACTGTCAGTGCCTAAAGCTGTGACATCCTTTCTTTCAATGTTGAATGCAAAACTGAGTTGTTGTTCTTCTGTATAGTCTGGCAATAACTCAACTTTACATATACTGAGAGGTTCCTGTTCCAATTTCTCTTTTCTTTTCACTTTAAGCATACATGAAGTTGTAGAAGTTCCATACTGGTTAAATATCACGCAGGTAACAGGCCCGTCCTGATCACAGTTAACGGTTGGAAATGTCAGCATGGAATGATTTTCTGCTGTGACAATGGTGCATTCTTGGCTACGTGGCAATGGTTTGTCATTGTTATACCAACCGACTGTGACATGTGGATAGCCTTGGAAATCACAATTAAAAATACAGCTGTCCCCTTCATTTACTTCTTGAGATTCAATTCCATGAATAAAGAAAGGGGCACATGGCTCCAGGTATTTTGGAAGATGGCTCTCCAATTTTACAGGGGGTTCTGTGATTGTGGTTGTGATTTCAGTGACCTCATCCCGTACATCCTCTCTGGCTTCAAGGGAGCGTATTTTCAGTGTTGCAGCTTCTATACTTTTGCTCACTCCCCTGTTCTCATCAACAGCTGCTGTTTCATTAACATTAAGTGTGATTGTCTCAGACATCACTACTTCAGGTTTTCTTATTTCACTGGCATCATCAGTCAATAGTACATAAAACAGGGGTGATGGATTTTTCTTACCAGCTTTTGTTGTATCTTCAGCATGTACTTGTACTTTGGTGTTCATTGTTGTTTCATCTGATTTTTCTTGGGCATAAGTGACGTTCACCCATTTTTTGTTCCACATTGTTCCTGAAATGTGTTCCGGAACTTGTTGCTCCTTTGACCCTTTCAAAGCGATTGCTTTTTGTTTTTGGAAAGTTGCTTCTCTTTTGCTTCTGTAATCTAACTCTTGGGGAATCTGGGGAGGCTCAGAAAGACCCACTATTTGTTCCATTCTAATCTTAAATTCTTCTGATGGTGCCTGAATCTCTCTATTAGAATTTCCTATGCGCATTTCTTCAATGTCTAACATCGTAGATAATTTGGATTTGTCATTAATTTGCTCTATTGTTTGGAAAACAGATCCCTTTTTCTCTTCCTGAGGTCCTGTGCAGACTGAATGGGCAGGCAAGCCTTTATTATCCCTAAATCTCACAGTTCTCACAGATGCAAGCTGTACCTCAGCTGATCCCTGTGCTTGGTGCACTTTCCTCTTCTCCAGCACAGCTTTTTTTGCCTCACGAAGGCGCTGTAGCTTTAGTTTTATTTCCTCATCAAGCAAGGCCTCTTTTTCAATTTCTCCTCCAACTGAATGCTTTTTCCTTACCCTCTCCTTGTCATACACAAATTCTTTTCTTAGAGAAGGGAAAGTTTCAAAGCTTATGGTCCTTACAATTCCCTTGGTGGGGGACAAAGCTGACAATAATTTCTCAGTCTCATGCCCCTTGTCAAATGGAGAACCTATGCATCTCAGGTCAACCTTAAGCCTATCATCTCTCCTTTTCTGCACCAGATGTTCTATATGTTCACGGGTACGCTCTGACTTTCTCAGAAACTCTAGATATGTGGCATTTTGTTCCATACCATGTGCTACCAACAAGGATGCTGTGGACTCAGCAGAACCCTCACTATTAATAGCAAAAATCTTATAGCTCCCTGAATCCCTTTCTTGAACGTCTTTAACTTCTAAACTAGAGCTGTGCATATCTAAACGGCTCTCAGTCTTCATTATTCGGCGGAGGCTTTGGGGGATTTGCCTGTTATTATGAAACCATGTTATTTGGGGTAAAGGATAAGCCCTTAATTTACATTGGAAAATGGCTGGCTCTCCTACCAAAACAGATCTATATTTCAACTTTTCTTTGAAAGAAGGTTTCTTTTTCTCAGACGAGGAATGCATAGATGAGACGCTACTTGCACACTTCTGATTGGACAGAGACTCTTGGCCCAGAAGATCTTCAGACTCAGCAAACAGATCTTGCTTGCCTGCTGAATTTTCTGAATAGTCTGGTTCTTCATTGAAGAATAATTCTGCAAGAGAATGCCATGACGTTACAGTGTACTCTGCTCTTTCTGTTACATATTTTTAGAAAAAATGAAAATAAATGATATAGCTATAAATGACATTAAATAATGTGCATGCTAAAGATTCAACACAAATCCATAAAAAAAATTCACTCACCATATTTGTTCGAATAAACGCAACGCCTTGCTCTGTTTTAAAGATTCTGACACGAAAATCGTTCGTTGTCGGTTCTTTCTTCCAACTGTGGAAATTTCTTCATCAAGAAGCAAAAATGAATCTCAAAATAACATGTTCTTGTGAGTGCATGTTTCACTGCCCGAAAAGCTTTTAATTTTTTTTAAAAAAAATTGAGTCTCTTTTGTTTGCAAAGGGGTGAAGTAGGGGGAATCTTACCTGACTTGCAGACAGTAGAATAAACGCCCTTTCTGATCCCTTTCATTGTGGATTAAAATGGCCAAACAATTGAAAAGATTGTTTCCAAAGATAAGAAAAAATGTAAACTGTAAGTAATTTGCTAAAATGAAATGAGAAGGCGTTTATTCGAACTAATACAGCTACTAACTTCAGAGCGTTATGCAAAAATAAAAAAGGAAAAAAGAAAAGAAAAAAGGAAGCAAGCAACATGGACCAACTATGCTATCTGCAAGCCAGTGTAAGAAATTCATCACGGAGAATTAATCTCATGTCATGAAACGGGAGGGCACAATAGAAACAAACAGGTCACTCTCCAATCTTGCATAAGACCACTGCTTAAACTTATGAAACCCCAGGGTTTGTTGATCAATTAATGTTATAGTACTCATGTAGTTTACAAACATTTTCAGGAATTCAGCCTAATTTCACATGTCCCATGCATTAGATGAAGGTATAGGAAAGAAAAGCTTTTGCAACCAGCTGCACAGCATGTAGTGAAAGTAAAGATGGCAAATCTGTAAAATGGAAGTTTTAAATTGACTTTAAAACTTGTTCTCTTTTGTAGTGCAGGTTATCCTTAGCATATTTCAAAACATAGCAAAACATGCGGCATATTCAGATATGCTTCAGGATATGTTTCATTGCCTTCATCATAAAGGGAAGCTTCTCAAAGTGGTTACAGTTTCTTTATGCTAACCCTTTGCTCCAGTTTAACATTTCTTGGTGACTGTACCTTTAACTTCCATCTCAATCTGCTGTTCTATCTTCTCCTGAAGCACTTTTTCCAGGGCTGTAAAAATGAAAAAGGGTCATGCTTAATCAATGGCACATGAAATACGGTAGGGAAAATAAAATTTTGATTTGTAATGCATTGATAGAAAAATCCACACTAACAGACATACACATACATGCCAGGAAATGCTTGATAGGTCGAAACGAAACCGTATGCTAAAGTATTGTCTATTTTTTTCTACAGCATTTTAAAAGGACTTCTTTTTCTCTTTTTCTTTTGTGGGGACAGGGGGTAATTCAACATGCCTTTAACATGCCTTTAACACTGTGAGGGAAATATTCAGCCATCCACAGTCGTTTATCGCAGACTGGGGATCAAACCGGTTTCAATGCAATGGTGGTATGCAGAAGGAAGTTGTATATGGAAGGAACATGCAGTTGCCAACCTGTCACTCTCAGATGTGTGCTGCACTCGGCTTGTCCCGCAGAATTAATTATTCTGCACTTGTATGTACCCCTCTGATTCTCATTAACTTTCAGTAATTTTAAACTGCACAGAGGACCATCATGCCTTAAAGAACACACTGCAGATTCCTCAACTATTAGCTGGTTATACAGCCAGATGACACAAGGTGTTGGTACACCTTTGATTACACAGAAAAGTGAGACATCATCTCCATGTTTTACAAAGGTTTCTGGGGGCAGAGCTTCCAGGAAGACTGGTACGGTGGCACCAGTTTCTATAATGTCTTCGCATGGCACAACATCAGGGTAATAGTCTCTGATCCTTTGTTTCTCGGTGTCTTGTATCCTTTCAGATGAAGATACTGAGATGCTTGATGTTTCCGTGGAAGAAGACTCTTGTTTGTATTCATAGGCTGTTTTAATCTGAGACTCTTTGACTGTTTTTATACTTTTAGTATCTGAGTCAAGGGTAATTTTTGTTACTGTTCTGGCTTGTGCTTCTTTAGCTAGGTAAGAATAAAGTTAGGATAAGATTAGATTTTTGCTGCAATCAAAATCTATACTTACAAAAAAAAGTATAAAAAGCCATTAGTGTGGTAAAATGAATGTTCAGCAGGTTAGTGCAAAAACAATAGAATATTAAGGGTTTTTTTTACTTTCTGTTCTGCATTTAAGAGCTTTATTCATGCTAGGTTGTATTAGATCCATGGATTTGTGCCATTGACATTAGAGGGATTAGACTTAGTCAATGCATATATACAAATGCATTTTCTGTTTTAGTCAAAGCTTCTTCCTCATTGTCTAGAAGGGCAGCTATAGATGAACAGTTCTTCACTGATGTGTAAAAAAAGTTAGGAAATCAGCAATGCTTCGCTTTCAAGATGATGCCCCTGCTCTTCTAATTGTGCAGCTGTTCCCATATCAGGAGTAATGAGAAGAGAACCAGAGCATTATCGGTCTTCGGAAGAAGAACAAATTGATGTTCAGGCACAAGGAGGAAATATCAGAGGTGGACAATTTTTTCTATTTTTTAAGGGCAATATAGGTGCAATCCAATGGTGACTTAAGCATACTCCCCTAGGGTCTAAGGGTTTTTTCAGATTACCCTTCCAAGGCCATAGATACTGCTATGACTTTGGGAAGGGAATCCAATACTATCCTCCCCTTTTTAGCCACTGTGAAGAACCATGCTATCTGATCTGTGGGCTTGCAAATGCAGCTGTGTGGGACTTCACAGTGGTCAAGAGGCAGCATGCTTGTGGTGGGAAGGGGAAAGATGAGAAGAAGGGAGGCTATGAAAACTCCTGTCTCCTCCAGCTCCAGCCACCCAACCCTAACACACCTCCTCCAGATGGGCCCAGAGGCCCAACTAGAGCAAAAACAAAAACAAGAGGAGGATGAAGAGGAAAAAACAACCTCTGGTGCTCCTCTTCCTCTGTCAGCTGCACTCAGAAACCTCCCAGATCAGAGGCTTCTTTCTAATAGACAGCAGCCTTATAGGGCTGCATCCTTACTGCATGTCAAGGGGAGAGGCAATGCGATGAAATAAAGCATGGCACAATTGACAGCATCCATCATCTGATGCGGAATAGAATGGAAAGGAAACTAAATGGCATGTGTGCTTACTTGTAAGGATGAATACATTAGGGTGGCCAATAAAAGTGAAACAAGATGTGAAAGTCTGATTATGATGAAAATCTGAATAGTCATTAATACAAAAAAAAAAGTTCTTCCCAGAACAAGCAGTGTATGATTACACATTTCAGAAAAACCCTATGTTAGGATCTGCTTAGGGGCATCTTGGCAAACTTGTTGCCTTGCAGCTTTTTCAGTCACAACTCCCAGTATTTCTGACCTTTGGCTATGCTGGTTGGGAAAGATGGGAATTGAATTCCAGAACAGCTGGACCTGTCCTCTTCTTCCCTTTGATCAAAAGGTCACTTTCAAATCACTTCAGCATTTCACTCCAAATGATTAACTCATACATTGGATATGAACCCAATACTTCAGTGACTTACTGGGGAGAGGCATGAAGCCCGCTCTATAAACAAGTTATACAGATTATCTGTGCAAATTAGTGATTTATGAATAATGCCCTAAATGCAGAGGATAGTGGGGAGGTGGGACCAAAAATTATGACTTTAAATTAAAAGCTAGGACTGAAGCCATAAGCAGTGATGATGAGAATGAAATGAAATAAGTCACACAATGTTAACAATCATAATAACCACCTTCTATTGTTAGTATAGCTGTTGTTGTTACTTCTCCAAAGTTGTTACGAATAGTACAACTGTACAATCCTTGATCTAAAAGCTGGACATTAAGAATGGTGAGGAAAATAACACTTCCATTCTGGGACAGCCTTATTCGTTCAGACTCTTGTACTGTTCTTCCTTCGTGGGTCCACAAAATGTCAGAAAAGTTCTCACTTTCCAAAGCACACATAAATTGAGCGGTATCGCCACATCTCACAGTGAGATCATGAAGCTTCAGAAGAATTTTTGGTGGAGTTTCTCTCAGTACTTGAATTGAGGTTGTAGACACCATGGTATTTTCTGACTTCTGTGTAATGGCTGAAGTTTGATGAATTTCTACTTCTTTGCCAGCTGCAGCTTTCACAGTTCCAGAAATAGGTCCGAAGGCCTGCACAACCATTTCCCGTGATGGCTCTTGCACAGATTTAATTTCTTTTACATAAATTTTGGTTTCCTTCTTTGCAAAAGGGGAAGCAATATGCACTTCTGATTTTGCCTGGATAGACTCTCTTACGTCTTTCACAGAACTTTGCCTATCTAAGGCTTGCACTGTGTAATCAAGTAACAGAACATATGATTAATACCTAATACACTTCAATGGGGCCTAGTTAGAAACAAAATGATATGTTATAGATGATGAGAATGAAATATGCTATCTCCCTTTGAAAGCCTAGCATGCCAGTGCATTCATTAAGGGCACCCTCTCTAGTCAGCATCATACATAAAGAAAACCGAGTCACAATGATGGATGAAAAATGAAATGTGCTCGTAATGGGAATGTGTGGTAGATATCTGTCTCTTCTTTTCTCTGTGATTGTCCATGGCAATTGAAGGCATTTGTGACACCCTAACAGGACATTTCTTATGTCCTGCCTCTTGTTTCCCTTTAAAACCGAGTAGAGCAAACCTCAGAGAATGCTACTAACTGCCAACAACTCACTGTGTCAAATTGTGCATTTATTTAGTCTGCTAAACTATCTGGACTAACTTGAGCTATATAGCTAGGATAGGACACTTGAAAGAACAAGAAACAAGAGTGGTTTATTGGGTTACTGCTTGGACTATCAACATTAGTGACAGTACTGCTACTTCTAAAAAAAGTGGAATGAGGAAAAGAAGGTGATTAGTCACAGTGTAGAAAGTGTGTCTTATGCAACAAACGGAATCCCTAAGAACAAAAATGGGGCTTTACCTTCAGCAGTCACTGTAAGTGTAGCTGTACAAGTTGCTTCTCCAGCACTATTTCTTGCTTTGCAAGAGTACTGCCCGGCATGTTCTGAGAAAGCATCTACTATTATCAATATGGCTGTGCCTGTAGACTCATCAAAATGGAAAACTATGTCTTTTGTTGGCAACATTAGCTGTTGGTTATGAAACCAGAGGATTTCTGGTTTTGGCATAGCAGAAACCCTGGCTTGAAATCTGACTGTTTCCCCGCTGCATACGCTACAGCTCGAAATAGGCTGGATAAAGATGGGCCTTTGGCCAACGGGTTCCTTCTTAATGGAAACAGTTGAAGAAACATGCCTTTCGGTATATGAGGTAACTTCTTCAAACTTAAACCCTGAAAAGAAGCATGCCAACTTTTAATTTCTTACCCTGTACACCAGTCAACCTTCTCTTACGGGCCTACATCTCTTTCATTCTCTTAAACTGACACTGTAGATTCAATGTAGATTTCTATACTCCTCTTTCCCTAGTGACAATGTTTTAGCTCTGATGCAAGTGGAACAGAAAATAAAACATTTGGATATACCTTGAAATGAAATGTATAACATTTTTTTTCAAGTCTGTGCCTCACATGTGAATTATTGCTTCCTATCACAAATATTCACATTTGAATTGGCATCATGTGAGTGAATTCAGTTCCTAGGTCTTAAGATATGTTACAAATCATCCCGGATACATTAGCCTGAGAAACTGCCAATAATAACAATAATAATACATCTAGTCTGGATCATTTGCTTTTTAAAATGTATTGGGGTGTTAATATATGCATTTACACATATCCCTTCCTACTTTCATTGTATAAGGCTCTCCAATTTTGTAACCCAAGTGCAAGTTCAACAATATTACCAATGCCCAATTATTACATTATTTAATATATTATAAGTATAATCCTATGCGTGTTTAGACAGAAAAAATCCTGTAACTCCCAGTGTTCACCATATAGAAGGAGAATGCTTGCAGCTCTAGGACTTTTTCCTGTCTAAACTTGCAAAGGGTTGTATGCTAAGGCATCATGGCTGGGATCCAAAGAGCTCACTTAGACATTGCTGGTGGCTTGGGCGATGCCATAAGGGCACTTGATTTTGTTCTTCATTCTCATGCCCTATTTGGGCTGTTTCAGGAATTTACTCTTTGCAAGACCTTCTGTGAAATGACATGATCCACACTCCTTGGATCAAGTCTTAGCTACCTATGGGCTTTAGCAGTTCTCCAAATGTTACACTGCAATTCATGGCACGTTACTTCTTTTAAGATAAAATATATATTTAGATTACTATTTTGACAGTGAAAATATGCATTTAAATATACATTAAAATGTATTTAAATATATATATGTGAAATTTTAAAGCAAATTAACGTGATAATATAATAGAACGATGGGTGAAAATATATGAAAGCGCAGACAAAATGAAAATAGATTTACACATCATGCTCTCTTTTAAACTTCACCTCACTCCCAGACCAGAACTAGATATCATGGCACATGTGTGGCTGCAACTGAAACCCATCCAACCTTTGTTCTCCTCTGTAACATATACTAATGCAAAAGTCCTGATGTGACATCATTTTGTAGGGAGTTTCTTCACTTGAACATTTTCATCAGTGCTCTTAAAATGTACTCATCATACATTTTGCATTTCTAGATATTACAGGCCCAGGGCTGCTGCTCCCCCCACCCCTGCCCCGCATTGCTGCACTGTGCCATCTACATGTATTTCTGGTTTCAGGATCAAATTCGTACACCACATAGCATAGAAGTATGTGGGGAAGTGGTATATTTTGAGAAATATCCCTCCAAATCCCTATTGAGCATATTAATCTGGTGGCACAGTTCTTTGGATCCTGGCCTGTGCCACTTTCAAAATGGTATTTGACATTAAAAAAAAGATGGACATTCACCTCTGTCAGGGAGGATTCCCCCTCCCCATTGGTACATGCTGAATGCTAATTGGAAACGGAATGGGAAAGTGAAAGGAATGGAACACTGGACAAATTTGCAATGATGTAGTGCAGGTCTTATACTGTGGAGACGAAGTGGACATTGTGGACATCAGACGATGGGACTGATTATTTGAGTTAAAAGACTGTGACATGACAGCAATTACATAGAAGTTTAAGAAATAATATTAGTGCTAAAACACATGCAAAACTGAAGCGTGCCTATGTAGACAGCACATTGTACCTTCCAGCCTCAGTGTAGCAGTGCTAGACACCTGGCCAACAGAATTGCTGGCAACAAAGGTGTAAATTCCTTCATCTTCTGGATACGCTTCTGCAATTTCCAGTTGGTAAGTGTCTTCAAACTGAGTCATCCTAAAGAAGCGGGATGGCTTGATCTCTTTGTCTTTGCTATACCAAGATACTTTGAGATCTGCACAAGTGAAAATAAACAAAATGAAAACATGAGATGCATTGAAGCTTTCTGGTATCATTCTCTCTGGGCAACTTGTTGAAACAGCTGAAAACTTGGTAATGTTTCTCTGGATGGAACTAAATAAAGTGATATTTTGCTCTTTTAAGCAACAACCTCATAATGAATTCTTTCCCATTTCCTATATCATTTAGTCAGACTAATCCCTGTCTGCCATTACTCCTGACAGCAACAACCACTGACACAGAGCAGAGAGCAAGGAAATTGTGCAGCTAAATCTGGTTACAAAGTTACAGAGAGAGGCAATGTGTATTACTCTGCCTTTGTGTACACGGTGTGTGTTGTGTGTGCATGTGCGTGAGTGTATGTGTGCATATTTTGATCTGTATCAGTTGATCAAGGAGCATAAACATTTTGCATGATTTTGTTAAACTGACCTGTCCCTGTAACTCGGCACTGAAAATAAGTAGGCTGCCCCTCAGAGGTAACAGCGTCACGTAGTGGTGTGATAATAGTAGGTGGGTAAACTGGTACTTCTACATCAGGAGAAACAACTTCTGGAACTAAAGAAAAAGACCAAAAAAATATTATCAGCCTCTATGTGGAAGAGCGTACATCAGAAAACATGGATAATGCCATTTTCAAATATGCTTGAGAGGGATGAGAGAGCTTGCCTTCCACTGAAAGGGATGCTGAAGAGGTGGCAACACCGTAGTCATTCCTTGCTTCTATCGTGTAGACAGCAGCATCTTCAGGGAAACTCTCGATCAGCAACAGAGTGTATTCCTGGGCATCATGAAGGAACTTGACCTTAAAGCCTGGGGAAAGAGGCTGTTCATCTTTGTACCATGAGATCTTGGGCTGAGGTTTGCCTGACACTACAGCACAGAAACGGGCTGGCTTGCCAGACTCCACAGTGGCTGGTTGAAGCTCCTTTACAATCTGGGGTGGCTCTGGAGCTGCACATAAAAACATACAATAATCTGAATACGTTCTCTGCCATTTCCAGCTTCCTCTGTTAAACACATTTGTTATCAGTTTGTTAGGAATCTATAGCCAATGAGGCGTGGGAACAAAGAAAGTGGATCTGGTTGTGGGAGGACTGGTTTCTGTTCAGCGACAAAGCTCAACAGGCACTCCTGGGCAATGTGCAAAGACTAGCCACACAGACTGCATGCAAAAGTTGCATGTTTGAATCTCCCCCTTCATTAAAAATGTCTTGCATGTAGGAAACAAAACCATCAGGAAGCATAAGAAAGAACCCTTTTCCATGCCATCTGGATGTGGGGACATTCAAACATATGATGCCCCAATATAGGCACTTGGGGTAACATGCATCAAATGTCAGTTGCAACAATTTTGGAGTGCACTTTGACCTCCTTTTTAATGGGAAGACCCACAAATATTCCATGTTCAGATCTGTATGCTAACTGGGGCATCTTGTGATATATGAGCCTGAGCCCATCAGGTAGTACTCTGAGATGCACAGAAGCCAGTCAACTCCCAGTGTCTTCAGATATAGTTTAAAGTTGTTCACATAGAGAACAACGATTAAAAATCCAGTGAAACAAATCTCTAAGCCAGACATACCATTCACATGGAGAGTGATGGAACTCCTGTTTTTTCCCGCTAAAAAGGTATATTCTCCAGCATCTGTATAACTAGTTTCAGTGATGATCATTCGGTGGACTCTTCTTTCCACCACATAGCGGTACCTCTCCTCAATCTGGAAGTTGATCTCAATTCCATTTTTATACCAGTGAGCATCAATGTCATCTTCATTGACCTCAAATTCTACCACAGCTCGTTGTCTCTCAATGACCTGTCAGTAAACCAAAGCAAAGCATGAGAGAGTGTCCATCCCAGTTTGCCCATCTGCTGTCATGCAATTACAGCTGTGTAAAGTGAGAGTTGGGATGTGCTCACTGGCCCTCCCATCACTGTGGTGGCCCATTCCGCATTCCAGCTGCTCTCTGTGTGCTGGAGGGAGAACGGCTCTATGTGTGTAGGCCCTGCACAATTTAGAAACTCAGCCACACAAGAAGCAGGCTCTGCTGCAGACCTTTCCTTCCTGCTGCAGGTGGATGGGCAACAGGAAGCAAAGGAGGGGAGAGAGCCAATGAAGGTAGTCCCATTCTGCTTCCTAATACAACTGTGATTGCATGAGAGAATGCTGGAAATAGCATTCTTAAACAGGGATTTCATTTCCCTCCCACTGCATTTGGTTTCAAAAAGAAGAGATGAGGACTGGCCACGGAATCTTGCAGTATATCGAATAGAACCCCAGAGTGCTTCCTTAGTAGAATGCTTTTGATTAAAGTTCCAACTATTGATTTATTACATTTATTTACCACCCAATAGCTGAAGCTCTCTAGCCTCAAACAGAGTCTAGTAGCAATGTGTGGGGCTAGTGGAACAGAATGTCTGGAGCAGGGAAAGGGAAATGGTGTTTTTAGTTTGTTCCTTCTGAACTCACCATACAGAACAAGGAACAGGTTTTTCAGAACCTCAGGCTGTGTGGACTTTTGGAGGATTTTTTTTAACTTCATCCTATGTATCTGCCCCTGCCCCTAAACCTAGTTCTAATTCCCACTTCCAAAACACTGTAGGCTGATAAGGACTCAATACAGTCTATTTATTTATTTATTTATTTATTAAAACATTTTTATGCCTATCCATTTCCCTTCCTTTCTTTTAGTTTTCTTTCTTATATTTTCATTTTTCCAATGGGCAGTCTCACCATTCCAGGGTTTTTAGATAACCATAGGCTGTTGGGCTGTTTTTTAGCTTTTCTTTTAGTTTACCAATTAATAATAATAATTGTTATTTGTTCCTCTTGTCGTTGTGTTGTTATATATCAGAAGGATGGCACAGCACATTATGATCAAGCTCTAGGACAAGGGGATAAGTCAATGTTTGGTACTAAGTTTTAGGTTTTCCTGAATTTGTTCATTTGCTTTGCAAAACTGAAATTTCTATTATCAGATGCAGGTACTATACCTGAACATTTTTTTGGAGGCTTCTAATGCGAACATCACGCCCTTCCACTACCAAATTGGCAGTAGACATATTTCCTCCTGCCACAACTGTATACTTCCCAGAATCAGACATCTTTGTGGAAGTAATCAGAAGACGATGAACATATCTTTCCCTTTGAAGTTTCATTCTAAAAAATATCCAAATAAAGGAAATTTAGAAAGAAAAACATATAGAATACATGGGGTGGTCTCCAAATAGAGACATGTTTTCTGTTTGTTTTCAACTGACATGAACCCTGTCTCCTTTCAATTCCCTTCCTCATCTTATTGGGGTACAGTCTGGGTAGGCGGTCTATCCATACATCATTCAAAGAGTAATAAAATGGTAGGCTTCATTACCACTTTCTAGTTTGTTTTGTTTTGGGGTGGCTCACAAATACAACAGTCAGACTGGCACATAATTTTTGCTAGTTCTTTACATCATTGGGTTGAATGAAGGTCTCACATTTTTATTAGCACAGAAACAACACAGCAACAGATTATTAAACTTAGCATACCAAAAACTGTATGCTCTAAAATGAGCTGATGAAATGATCACTTGCTCAGGGAAATGACATTCATTCATTCTTTCATTAAAAATATTTTTACCCTGTTCTATACAAAAATCATCCCAGGATGGCTTACAATAATTAAAACAATAATAATTACAATAAAACAATAATAATTACAATAAATAAAACAATAAATAAACAAAGCAATAAACAAACAACATTCATAACACCAACAAAAATAAAATGCAACTGTTGATATTAAAAACCATTTAAAATTCCTTAATCCTTAAAATAATAATAATGGGTAAATAAAAAGGTGACTTTCTCGGTGTGTGACAGTCCCCTACTTATCCTCTGACACATAACCTCTGAACAAAGATCAACTTTACACTGCCCAGCTGATAGCCGGGGCAGGATTGGCCCAAGATGTTTTGCTGCCTGAGGAGCAGCAGCAAATGGTCAAGATGTGTAGTAACTGAGGGCAGTCAGGTTCTTTTCGCACCAGAGGCAGAAATTTTTAGAAGCACCTATCCCTCTCCCTGTCAGCCGAAAAACAAGTACAATAGCATCACTAACAGTATGGTGCCCTTTCACAGCATCCCAAATCAGTTGCTTAAGCTGAGGCAGCTGCTTCACTCTGCTTCAGGCAGAGCCAGTCCTGATGAGAAACCCAGGCATCCGATTCAATGCAAGGGGACAGTTGCCCCAGACTCAGAGAAGAAAAGTTGTCACGAGGGGCAAAACCTCTCTGTACATTGACAGAGAATCCCGTAGAGACAGGGAAAGAGACTGGGCCAATCAAATGTACCCTTACACGAGTGATAATTATCAATTCATCTGAGAACTGACATATTACAGGGTTAATGTAATTGTACACTAGGCTGATGTTGCACTCCTGAGTCATGTCCCGATTGTGGGGCCACTATGTGAAACAAATGCTGGGCTAGACGGGCCCATGGTCTAGCCCAGCATGGCTCTTCTGTTTCTGCTGACAAGCACATGAACTAATCAGTTTAAGTAAGCAATACTTTAACTTGCTATTTTCACCATATGCACAGGTCCTGCATGTGTGTCATTAGCACTACACAAGCTCTCAGACAAAACTTAACTTCTCTTTAAAAATCCAAACAAAGAACAAAAAAGCATAAATTACCTGTCCTCAAGCTGAAGCTCCTGCCCATCTTTCATCCACTGAACAGAAATGTCAGGTTCTGAGATTTCACATTCAAAAACAGCTCTTTTCTTTTCTACAACTTTAATGTCTTTGATGTGTTTTCTAAATTCAATATGGCGAGCTAGAAAAAATAACGCATATTGTCTTAATGGGCAACATCTTATATTCTGGAGGGATTAATATTGGTGGACTATATCAAACATTGTACAGAACTCTTATCCCCTCCTCCTCCTGCTTCAGATCATCGTGTCCCTTGAATCTGCTCTGGAAATTCCCCCAACTTTTCAGAGCTGATGTGGTGAGCTACAGGGAGCAGGGAAATCCACTCTACTGGTGGATGACATCCTGTTAGTGAAAGGACACAACCAAATTTCATCTTACTTATTTAAATTTCTACTTTGCCTTTCCAAGTCAGCTCACAACAATAAAGGTAGAAATAAAAACACCAGATAAAACAAACAGATAAAAACATTCCATAAAACAATGATTGAGACGTAACAGCAATCATAGTAGACCAAGTGAAAGAAAAGTTTTCTCTGAAAATTATAATTTATGCAACTTTTTTAGCCTGTGACAGCTGCTGACTTGCTTTCAGCTGCACCAAACTCCTAGAACCAGGAAATGTAAATTTTAACCTGTGCTTTTATGGTACTATCTCACATAAATCAGCCAAGTTATGACTGAGCCCATGCATGAACAACAGAAGAAAGATGAATTAGCTTCTAATAAATCAGAGTTTCCAGTTTCGTTTGAAACAAATTACCAGCATTGGAGGAAGCCAGGATGATAAGCCATAGTTTGAAGTTAGTTCAATAACCTGGCTTGTTTGGAAAGTGGCAACCATAGTTTCTTGGTCTGATCTCTTGTTAATTGGAGGCTTCCTGATTTAACTGCCCACATGAGAAAGGTGGAGCAAATGAGTTTCCTGTATGCGGGGAAAAGGCTCATTCATAGAGCATTTAGCCAAGATATTATCATTTGAAAGATCTCATGGTGGCTAAAATCTGTACTGCTAGTTGATACAATGCCACTAGTGGCAGTAGTACGGTGTGGTAATATGTCTAAAGCTAACCAGAGTTGAACTCAGTGTGTGATGGATGATATGTGTATAGGACTGGCTTTTCATCGACTGATTGCTGTCCAGTATAGGCTACCTTCTTCCTGGAGATGCCCTAGGATGAGACACTGGTATGAACAAGCCCCAAGTTAAAACCAATGAGAAAAATGAATACCTTCCACATATAGAGTGGCTGCTGAAGCAGCTTTTCCAGCAACAAAACTGTATTCAGCTGCATCACCAAAGTGTACATTCCTTATTGAAAGGGAATGTGTAAGCTTCTTAGTTCTGATCTGACATCGGTCCGTTGATTTTATTTCCACCCCGTTCTTTAGCCATTTGTAGGTAATGCCTTCATAATTTACAGTCACTTCAAAGGTTATTGTATCTTTCTCTTCGGCATTGATGTCTTTCAGCATAGATGTAATCAGGATAGCTGTTCAAAAAGGAATAACACATGAACTCTTTGTCTGGAAGCTCTTGACAAATTATCTTTTGGACTGATAATGTTTTTACTATTATTTAGAATTGTATAAATCATTTGTCTGTTCCTTGTCACAGGCTAGGGGATATATGTGCTTGCTGTGCTTTAATTTGTTCTTTAGCTCTCTGGAACTCTGAGTGGCATTTTATTTGTTTGTTTTATTATATTTATATCCTGCCTCTTGTCCTGCAAGGAAACCAAGGGGGGTTGCATAGCCTTCTTGTTCCTCTCCATTTTATCCTCTCAACAGTCCTGTGAAGTAGGGTAGTCTGACTGGCACAAAGTCACTTGATGAACTTCGTGGCTAAATGGAGACTAAAACCCAGATCTTCTGAGATTCAATCCAACATTCGAATCACTACATCAGACTGGATTTAGTTTTGCAAGTATCCTGTGAGATAAGAGACTAGGCTGATGCGGAATGACTTGCCCACAGTCAGGGAGCTGCACAGTTAGGAGGAATTTGAATGGAGGCTTCCCACAACTTCCAAACCTATGATTTAGCCGCTATACCACAGTGGTTCTCATCTACTAATAACCTGTCTCTTAAACATCACCATCTCAGTGCTATGCAATCCAGACCAATTAGAGATCATGCACTATCTGGCTGCTTTCAGACACACATTTTTTAATATGTGAATATCAAACAACTTCACAAAGGAGAGTAAAAGTATTTTCTTTTTACAGGGCAAAAACTGTTGGAAAAACTAAGGTCTTAAGTCAAGAATATGTTAACAGCAGAGAAACCTAGTTTGCATGGCATGACTAGCCATGGGTTGTTTAATCTATGAGTAGTTGTGAATGGGTGGGAATGAGCATATGCTGTTGAGAGCTGAGCAGTGCTAAGTAATTCAGGAAACTATTGGCCCTGGGCTGTTGATCATGATGTCCAAATCTGGTAGTCTGGATTGTTGGGAGAGGGACAAACAGAGTTGAAACCCCTGTATTGTGTTCATGTTACAGTTCTAGTTTTTCTCTGGCCCTCAACCCACAATGCCAGGCTGATCCACAATCCAGGAATGCTGCATAATTTGGTGGAAGCAGGTAGACAGGAACCAGCATGGTTGGTTAGGCACCCCATGAGTAGTAGTTGTGAGACATGAACTAGACTAGGTGGGTTAATTTTTAACACCCCCCCCCCCATTCACATCCTTTGTCTAGTCTTATGGAGAGCACAGCATTCTGTTGTTACAATATTATCTTAATGTCTACCAAATATTCTGTGCTGTTGTCTATTTTAAGCTTACGTTTCACAGTCAAGGTCGCGCTGACTTTGTCATTTCCACACACAAAGGTGTATTCAGCAGAATCCTCACTGCTGGTGTTCATGATGTTGAGCTGGTGGAGTTTTCCTTGAACTACTATTTTAAACTTCTCGCTCATTTCAATTTCCACTCCATTTTTAAGCCACACGGCAGGTACATTGAAATGAGACACCTCGCACTCAAAAGAGGCAGTTTTGGTCTCAGGCACCTCAATATTTTTCATGGTCTTCGTAATGTGTACAGCTGTGGAAAATAATAACAATTCAAAAAAGATTAGCTGGTCCATCAGCAGGTATGGTGAAATAATGTATTTCATAGTGGCATTTGATCATGGTGCACAGTATTAATAACAGAAAATGATAGATTTAATTCAGACTTACTTTCCACGAATAGTTTTGCTTTGCATTCAAGTTGTCCTACTACTGCTGTGTAGTCTCCAGCATCAGCAGGGGTGATATTTTGCAATGTCAGTTTGTGGACCTTCCTTTGCGAGCTCATTCTGTATTTATCACTTAGCTTAAGCTCCACATTTTTGTGGAACCATCTGACTGGGACATTGTCGTGAGACACGCTCACTTCAAAGGAAACAACAGCATTCTCCAGAGCAGTCACATCCTTTGGTTTTTTGATGATCTTAACAGCTGAAGGGAGAAAAGTTAACAAAAGATTGGTCACAGGTTTGAGTTTTAATTCCAGTTTTAATTATTAGACCACTGACAGTCAGGGGCAAGGCGTTCATTTTCAAAACAGAAAGTAGTGTGGGACGATCAAGGCATCATGACTGGTGATTTGCCCATCTTTACTTGCTCCCTTCTCTGTTCACAGGTTAATTTCAAAATGTTCGTTGGTTTGATTTTTGGTAGAGTGTAATCACTTACCAAAACCTAACATGCAAAAGATGATTGAGCCCTTTGCACTGAATCGTGCCAATTTTTATACCACATTCAACTCCCTTAAATTTTCTCTAGTTGATGTATTATATTGAAGGTTGACTTACTTTCAACATGAAGCCTGGCATTGGCTCCTATCCTTCCCAATTTAAAGCTGTAAACTGACTCATCAATCACACCACAATTCTTGACTCTCAGTGTGTGGACTGGTCCATCCACCTTGATCTCATATTTGTCATTAGAATGTAGCTCAACACCATTTTTAATCCATTGAGCTCCTTTCACATTAGGATGAGTAAGTTCCACTGAAAATACGGCATCTTGTGTTTCTGTTACAGTCAAGTTTTTCAGGGTCTTCTTGATCTTAACAGCTGTTTCAAAAGAACAAATGGTACAGAAAGAAAGAAACATGACTCATGACACTAGAGGTATTCAAAAAGAAACTGGGCAGCCATCTGAGTGGGATGGTGTAATTTGGTGTCCTGTGGCAGCAGGAGACTGGACCCGATGGTCTTCATGGCCCCTTCCAACTCTACTATTCTATGATTCTATGTTGCATTTCTCATTATCAATACAGGCTTTTTAATATATTGTGAAAGCATCCTGGACTAGTATATTCCTCAGCAACTTCTGATCGACGATTTTTGGTGAGCACCCCTTCCCTCTTAACCTAAGTGGAAATGATTTCTGTAAACTGAGGCAGAACTGAAGAGGCAGGGGTGGGAAAGTGACCTTGCACTAACCCCCTTCCACTGGCACTTCTTTGGATCCATGCCAGATTGTATCCAGAATTGACCAAACTAATTACACAGTTGTATCTCAAACGATCTTTCCCTTCTACACACAATTCATAATGGGAAAAGTATAAAGCTATGATAAATGTCTCCCCCTCCTCTACCTGGAAATTCCCACAGGAACCTACACCCAAGATTGAAACTGCAATGTATTCCTATGTATGCCTGCTCTGAAGTTCCACTGCATTCAGTGGGGCTTATTTCTGAGTAACTGTATCTAGAATCACTGCTAATTTCAGATTGTAGGGGAACTCAGAAGACTCAGGTGAGACCCCAAATTTGCAGTATGTGTCAGAATATTCCAGTGGAAATTTGTAATGAAATTGCTGGCCATTTGCTATCCATTATACTGCTGGAATCTGTGATTAAAACATCATCATCAGCAGCAGCAGCAGCATGTAAAGTTCTTACATTCAACATTTATTTCATTATCTTAAATGCATCCATGAGTTTTTCTTAAAATATTTTCCATCATCTACATCTATTTAGCTAAATCCGGAGGTGGACCATGCAGAGAAAATGCCATTTTAGTTGATTTTCAATCAGGCCAGTGTAGAATTGAAGCAGTTTTTGACTGATTACTCACTTTCCACTTTCAGCTTAGCAGATGTTTTTGAAGATGCCACTTGAAAGGTGTATTCACCAACATCATCTAGTTTGCTGATGGGAATATTAAGTCTCCTCTTCAGGCCATCGGATTCACTTCTGTAGTGATCTGACACAGAAAGTGGTTTCCCATCCTTCATCCACTGGCCCTGAGACTCTGGGTTGGTTACCTCACATTCAAAAACAGCTCTCTGGGATTCGGCCACAGTTAGATCAGTGAGGGGCTTTGAAATAGCACCACCTGTGGGCAAAACAAGGCAAACGTTGGCATTTGCAGCATGTGTGCCTAGCTGGTCTTCCCTGACAGCTCATTTTCACAATGCTCTTGTGGTTGGTAGCCCCTGCACATGCAAAGAGTAAAATGCTGCACCCAGAAGCAAGGGTTGGCCCTCCCTTAGGCAGACAGGGATGGTCACCTCAGGCAATTGATTGGTGGGGAGAGGAACATGAAAAGGCAGCAGTTGGTTGATTAATTTATGCACCATTGCTGCATATTTGCTATGGGGAAGTGAGGAGAGGCCTGTGTGCCTTATGGCCTGTGGTTCCACAAGGACCTAGCTGGTCTTGGGGGCTATGCAACTTGACTGTGGAGGTTGCTCCTTGCAGCAGCAGCACTGGCCTCTCACCTCCACCACTCTGCCTGTGGCTCAAAAAATGCCTCAGGCTGGTCCAGAGCATAAGGCAGAGCCAGCCCTGTGAGAGGGTTGTGGGTCAGAGTTCTGTGACCATTGGCCTTTGCTGCTCTCCTACAGTTGCTGCAGCATGAAAAAAGAATTGCACCTATCCTGGCCTCCTTTGGATTCATGGGTTATATTGACCTGATGGTGTTCTCCTTTCCCTTGTTTCCATGGAGACCAGATGGAAGAGAAGGCTGCTCTCTCAAAATGGGACTTGTTAGACACATTTTGAGGAGGTGTGTTTATCCCCATGAAGAACAATGGAAAATGGAAACTATTTTTTAAAGCAAAACTAGGGTCTACTTAAAACTACCCAAAGCATGCCCTGCCCCCTCGGGTAATATTTAGGATCTTTCAAATATTTTTCTGACTTTGGAAGAGAGAGAGCATTCTGGCATTGCTTTCCTCCAGCTCCCTCCCCTCAGTTTACTGTGATTGTTTGGAAGTCTCAGCTCAAAGTCATGAGATGAATTATGAAGTGAAAGGGCAAATAAGCAAACTGGTCATTTCACCTTAAAGAAAAAGCAGCACAGGAACACATTCCAAACAGTTTACCTGCTACAACCAGCTTCCCAGATGTCTTCTTCTCACCAGCATAAAATGTGTACTCCCCTTCATCATCTTTCATCATGTTAACTACTGTCAGTTTATATATTGTGCCATGTGCCTCTATCTTGTATTTGGGGCTGGCTTTGAGTTCCTGGTCTTTAAAGTGCCACATGACATCAATCCCAGCATGGGACAATTCAACCTCAAAGGTTACATTCTGTGTTTCAGTGCAGGTGATATCATGAAGGCCTTTAATAATCTGAATTTCTGTAAAAAGAAAGGTACATTGGAAGTATTGAATTATTGTTGCTTTGCTGCATGAGAAGAATGTATTCTAGCAATGCCTGTATATTTGAAGATTACTCACCTTCAATTGTGAGATTGCAGCTGGTTTCAACTTTGCCAACAGCCAGTTTACACACTCCTTCATCGGATGCATATGTCCGGGTAAACACAAGTCGTTGTTTAGTACCTTTGGAGACTGCTTGGACACGGTCATCAGGCTTTATCTGCTCATCATTTAGGTACCACTTGGATGAAGTTACATCCGGAACTGAAATTTTGCATTCAAGGATAGCTTTCGTTCCCTCAATTGCATGGACATCTTTTAGAGGTATTATTACATCCACACCTGCAAATCGCAGAAAATAACCATATTTAATTGTTTCAGTTAAAAGCATCCCTACATGTCTTTGATAAGCATTTCACTTAGTATTTAAGAATGTGTGACAATGAGACCAAAATCTTGTAGAGTAGTGTAATATTCATACAGCAGATACCCAGATGTATCCGGCTGTTCAAAAGAGCAGCATGATAGTTATTTCCTGTGGATACTGTTATTCATAAGTGCATGCGTTTGTATCTAATATCAGTCCTTCTTAACACAGGCCCATTGAATAAATGATACTTAAGTTAGTTTAATTCTGGATACAATCCAGTCTCTCTGTACATGTAGATTCCATTTATAATCATAATGCTTACAGCTGCAAACAGAACTATCCTTAATGAATTTATCCTTCTCAGATGCAACATATGCAAACTGCCTTCAGTACATTTCATGTGAGTTAATTATGCCTTTGTTATGTGACTTCCTAAGGACAGGAACTTACTGTAGACAGTAACACGACCAGTAGTTGAAAGGAGCAGGCTTGGGATATTAAAGGAATAGGCTCCAGTGTCTTCTTTTGTTACGTCTTCAATTAACAACATATGAGACTGCTTGTCTATCACAATGTGGACACGGTCACTTGGATGAATTTCAACACCATCCTTCATCCAGACTCCTTCAACATTTTCTTGGGAAAGCTTCACTTCAAGCTGCACAATGTCACCTTCACAGACCTTCTGATCAGCAAGGCCTTGAAGGACAGTGACAGGTCGTGCTATGGAATATAAAATAAAAATAGGAAGTCAAGAACCAGGATTAGGAGCATTGACTGACTAAATGTTGGGAAGGCCAAGACTGCTTTACTGGAATGACTTACGTTTCATCTTCAGTTTACAGGAGGTCTTCTTCCCATCTGCCACAAAGCTATATTCTCCTTGGTCTTCTTTAGAAACATCCTTAACTGTGAGGATTTGGCGACCTCGGCGTGAGGTTATGACATATTTATTATTCGATCTAATTTCATCACCATTACAGTACCATTTTCCTTCTACATCTTCAGGTGAAACTTCACATTCCAGCTCCCCTGAGAAGGATTCTGGAACTTCAATATCCTCCAGTTCTTTAATAAACTCAATAACGGCACCTGCATTGAGAAATGAAGACCTCACTAAGTGATTTCATAAGTTACAGACATTCCTAAGTGCTTAATATTTCAGTAGAGGCACTCACAGTCATTTTGCCCAAATCCATTCATTCAATTTATACCCCACTTTTTTTTCTTCTGAGGAACTCAAGGCAGCTTACATCATTCTCCTCCTTCTCCTCTTAGTCTTATCCTCACAACAACAACCTTGTGAAGGAGGTTGAGCTGAAAGTCTGTGACTGGCCCAAAGTCACCCAGTGAGCTCCGTGGCTGAGTGGGGACTAGAACCCGGATCTCCTGAGTCCTGGTCCCACACCCTTAACCACCACATCACTCTGGCTCTCTAATTAGAAACTAGATTTAAAAGTTCACTACAATTTCAAATGTTTTCAAGCTGCTTCCAGTGGGGTGCTGCTCCCCTGCTGATTCTGTTCACTCATGACAGTGAAACCTACCGCTTGCACGACATAGAATCAGTGCTTCCAGAAGCAAGCAAAAACATTCACTTCTGTAATGGGGCAGGTCAGTGGCAGTCCCTTTCCTGATCCAGAGACTAACATTTCCTCTTGTTCTGCCCCTTCCTATGCAAAGTGTTAAATCTCCATTGTGCAAGCAGTACATCCTACTTGTGCAATGGGATTACTGAGAGGAGCCATTTGCCTGATTGGATACTGTCTTTCAAATTATAGAAATGGACACACAGGATATTATATAATGATAACAAATGCAGATATACATAAACATAAAGGTCAATGTAGACTCAAAATAACACATATTCTCGCCATATTTTATTTTATCTGAAATCCGCTCTGCTTCACATACACTTCGGCTAGAATGCCTCCTACAGCCAGGATGTATTCAGGATACAGGATGTATTCCATGCTAGTCCAGGACCATGCCAGTGTCCCTTTGGTTCCACTAGCAGCACATCTAGTATCCTACCAAAGAAACGCATTTCCAAAGGGGCTGCTGATTACTTGCAGCACACATTTAGCTTGCTGTAAGAGGAACCATGTGGTTGGGAGCCTTTTCTTACGTCCCATTTGTCCTGTGAGCAGCCACTTGGCCACTGCTAGCCATGTTAGTCAGGACACATGTGAAGAGACTCTCATGTACCTACAGACTCTCAATTAAGGTGTTGTAGTGCTTGACAGAGGGTCAGTAACACTGGCTATTGTAATACCAACTAGGCTTGAACCCTGGCATCAGAAAAGCCATTTGGTTACTCCATCACTTATCAAGCTTTTAGATCACTGGGCCACTGCACACGTTCCAAGACCAGAACTATTAGACAACTCGGATTCACAGCTGATTAGACTCATCAGAACGTTTGCTTGAGTTAGTCATTAAGGGAAACTCACAATGACATCACTTGAGCAACCTGACCAGCAATCACTCATTATAAAGCAATGCCTGTATTTCCTTTCTATACTAAAATGAGCAATGGGGCGGTAAGGAATAGTGTGTTCCAAACGAGCTCCGGTTCTCACCTTCCACAATTAATTTAGCTGTTGTTTTTACAGATTCATCTTCCACCAGAGCACAGCTGTACTCTTCTTCATCAGACTTGTCAATCATTAGCACTGAAAGAAAATGACCCTTCCTGTCTGAATGTGTCCTGTATTTGTCTCCAGAAGAAATCTCCATGCCATCCTTGTACCACTGCACTTTGACAAAGGGTTCAGAGGTTTCACATTCAAAGGTCGCCATGGAATCTTTCTCCTTAGCAGTGATATCTTGCAACTCCTGCGTAAATGTTACATGCTGCTTGGCTGCAAAGAAAACAGAAGATTTAAGAATGGGAAGGACTAGTCTATGGTTTGTGTATGACACTATAAAATACAATGTGACTTGGAAAGGAACAAGAGGCGTGCACATTACCTTGTACCAATAAGAAAGCATGGCTTGAGGTTTCACCAGCTATGTTAACAGCTTTCACCATGATGCTGGCAGAGTCCTCTGCTGTTACATCTCTGATGACCAATTCACAAACATTATCCTCTGGCCAGTACCAATAGATGCGATCTGACCTCTCAATCTGCACACCATTTTTGAACCATTGACATTCCGGGTCTGGTTTGCCTACTACACGGACACGGAAATGGGCATCGCTCCCTTGGCTGACTGTCTGGCTTTGTATACGTTCAAATATCTTGGGTGCCTCCATGCTTGGACTGAGTTGAATCTTCTCTGGCTTGATGGTTGGAATAGTGATTTTGCCTTCCTCCATCAGGGCTTTCTTCTCTTCCTCTGTCAATTCTTTGGTCCAGTGAAGAAGTTCTTCTTTGGTTTTTCTAAGCAGCTCTTCATAGGACTCATCCTTCTTACGTGATTTAAGCTCCACAGCAGTAATGGCTTCATAATAGCCCTCTTCTGTTCTGCGTTTGAATTTGCTGCGAAGTTCTTCAGATTCTTCAGGCACTTTCTCATGGCTGACTTTTTCTGCCCTTTTGAGTTTCACGACCTCTTTGGTAGTTTTCTCAACTGGTTTATCAACCCTTTGGACATCAAACAAAAGTTTGCCAGGCTCAGTGGCTGGAGCTTCACGCCTAGGCTCAGGTGCCCGGCGAAGCACTGATCTGAAGTCTTCCCGTTGCTGAATTTCAATCCTCACTCTGTGCTCTACAGAGCCTTCAGGGTTTTCTGCAATGACTTTTACTTCACCTGTATCATATGACTTGCAGTCCACAATATCCAAATAATAGATTCCATCGTATCGAAGTCTAAACCTTTTGCTTTTACGAATGAGTTGGCCATTGAGATACCAATTGACTTTGGGCAGTGGATACCCAGTCACCCGGCAGCGGAATCGTGCAATTTCACCTTCAAGGACTCTGGCAGGCTCAGGAAATAACACTATTTCTGGTTTTTGCTTTACTTTTTGATCCTCTGTAACTCCAACAAGAGCACCTTCATGGGCCATTCGTTCTAACTCTTCGATGCGCTGCAGTCCTTTCCTGCCTTCTGGCAGCTGAGATTCTTCAACAAGGCTTTTCTCATCCTTAACAATCAGTGTGGCTGATGTGTGATCAGTGCCATATTTGTTTGTAGCTCTGCATGTAATCACTCCGCTGTCTCTGGGATAGGATACGTCATAATCAAGACTGCAGTACCCAAATTCATTAATCATTCTAAGTCGGTTGGCTGCCTGCAAAGGCTTGCCATCATGCAGCCACTCTACAACCATGGTTGGGTCTCCAATTGGTGTAAGTCTGCATTCAAAATGGGCTGGCCCAAAGCGCTTGAGCCTTAAGGAAGTGAGCTTCTTCTTGAAGAACGGCTTCTGTTGTTTTTCTTTATCATAAAGATCACCTTCCTCCCATTGCTCTTGACCATAACGCAAGTGGAGAGGTTCCAGTTCTGGAGCTGCAATTTCTTTTGCTCTGTATGTCCCCTTGGGAATGATTAATCTCCTTTCAGGTTCAGGTTCAGCAAACTCAACTTCAACGTTCACTTTACACCGTGTAGTGTCACGTCCGGCTTTATTAATGGCAGTTGCAGTATACCATGCAGCATCCTGTCTCATGGTGGACTCAATTTTCAGTGCAGCTTCTCCTTTTGTTCCCTCAATTCTGAAATACAGAGTACAGCAAGTAAATAATACAGGGTAATACAGAAATACAGAGTACAGCAAATACAGCAAATACTTGCTATTCATAGAGCTTTCCAATCAACAAAATACGTATTTAATGGTGGACACTAATGCCAAATTGTTGATCCCTCCTCTCCCCACGGTCCATGTGTGTACATTGAGAGACTGAATTTATTCCATTACAAATAAAAAAGTTTAACCATCTATTTGCCAACATACATAGATGGATAGATAGATAGATAGATAGATAGATAGATAGATAGATAAAAGCTTACGTTATATTTGGATATTTATGGGGCACAATGATGTCACTGTTCTTGAGCCATACAATGTCAGGATTAGGATTGCCCCTGGCCCTCACATTCATTTGCAGTTTGTCTCCCTCCTTGACGCTCATATTCCTCAGTTTTTCTATGAACTGTGGTCTCACTAAGTGTTCCTTAGCTGAAAGGAACAAGATAGCAGGTTATCAGAGGAGTCGTTTGAGGGAGAACATTTTAATCAAAGGCCTGGCTCTAAGAGAGTTTGGATACGTACCTTCCACTGTCAGGGTCATTGAGATGGATGCTTTGCCTGCTCTGTTTTGTGCAATTACAACCCATTCTCCAGAATCAGCAGGCATAGCTGGAATAATAATCATTGACTGTGTGCCATCTTCCTTGATCACTATTTTATGTGTATAATCATTCAGAACCTGTTGGCCTAAGGAAAAAAATATAGATATCATTTTAGACTGAGCACTATTTTTCTTCCTGTGAACCTATGATTTTGTAAAGAACTACATGACAAGTGGGGAGCTTTCATACCATTGTGAAACCAGTATGTCTCTGGCATTGGTCGGCCTACAACTTTGAGGTCAAATCGTGCTGTCTGCCCTTCTGCGCATTTAAAGGATGTCGGCTTCAAGACAAACACTGGCTTGTACAATCTCTCCAGCTGTGCTTCATCAGTCTCTTCCAACCTGCGTGCAGGAGAGCGTGAAGGCGAACTGCGTGCAGGTGAACGGCTTGGGGATCGAGGAGAAAGAGACCTGAAAAGATCATACACAGCCCTTTTAAGACGCATGCAGACAATGGAGCAACACACAATGAACCTCTGCTCATTTAAAGAGCAGTTATGTTTAAACACTTAAGAGTCTTGTAGTACCTTAAAGACCAACACATTTGGGATTCAGTCCTATGCATGTTTAGATAGAAAAAAGTCCTATAACACCCAATTGGACGTTGTATGATTTTTTTCTATCTAAGCATGCACAGAATAGGATTGAGCCCTTATTCTGACATTAGAAATCATGGATCATAGCCCAGCTCATCAGAGATATAATACAGGGAACCAGATTTACTCAAAGAGATGAATAACACATTATAATATATATAACACTTAATCAGCCACTGATGTAATGATGTGATGCATGGATATTTCACACCTAAAATGATACTGAAACACTTTTATATACACTGATCTTCTGTACATTGCACATGATATCAGTTACAGTAATGATAATATAGTCAGGTTTGGCAATGAAAGCACCATCTGTGTAACAGTGTGATACAATAACTGAAGCATTAACTGTGCAAAACTTATTACTGCTGTTATATTTGAAACAAGAGCTCTACAGCTACAGTTCAGGGCTTTCCCCCAAAATGCAGCACTCAGGATTAATTCATTCTAATTATACTAATTCCTAGCATACTAATTATGCACACTGTACTAAGAATAACTTCTGCTTCTGAAGTATTACATACTTTTTCCCAGTTCCTTATCTTGCCCAGTACATAACTAGAGCTTAAGAGCAGATGGCAGTATTGGGTGTGTGGTTCAGTGCATGGCTTCTGAAGGCAATTGAAAAAGTGAAGAACTGAAATCCATTAAGAGGAATCTGGGCCATCTAGACATGGTTTTGATTATTTGTTGTTCAGCATAACACTACAATCTGCATTTGAGGGTTGGCCACCAGGGAGCAGGACTTCAGTGGCCTCATCCAACCGGCTTAGCAAACTATCCCATCACAGAGTACTTTTGGCTACTGCTCCATTGAGCTTCCATCACTCAACTGACAGGAGGCTGGATTCCAGGCCTTGGGAACCAGGATCATGAAATGCACCTTGATGAAAACAGTCAAAATCAAGGTGCCCTTTAAGCAAGGTCTTCAGATTCCAGGCCAGTACTAATTGCATGCAATTGCTGGTGATGCAAGAAGAAAACTGTTTTGCCTATGAGTCCATCAAAAACAGAACTGCTGCAGCTATGGGAAATACATCTCTCTCATCTATTCAAATGATACTGCTGAAAAGAAAGTCTGTTATTCACAAACAGGCAGGCAACTGTATCCTGTCAACGTAGTCTGGGCTGGGGGTAGCTGACCCTCCCCAAGATTCCAGTAACAAGTAATACAGGGTTGTGTCTTTTCTTACCGATATCTTCTCATCATTTCAGGTGATGGGATATAACCTGGAGACCCAATTGGTCCAACAGGTTCAACATATAGTTTTGCAGAACAGATAGCATTTCCTTTCACATTACTTGCAAAGACAGTATAAATGCCTTCATCTTCAGGCAAGACAACAGGTAAACGCAGACTGGCTCTGCCATCTTGTAGAACCTCCATATGGTAGTGGTCTCCATGCTTGATGCGCTTACCATCCTTGTACCATGCAATCTGCATTACAAAAATAAATGGAACAAAACCATATGATTGGTGAGAATGAAGATGTTCTAGGATTTCAGGGTTTGAAATTTCCCACTACAAGTTCTCTTGAGGTTCACAACATTTTAATTATTTTGGTAACATAAGAGGTGTAGAAATGGTCTCTCTTTCTCTCCCCCATGCCCATGCACATAAGAACACACAAAAATAAAGCCAATAAATAAAAACACTTCAAAATATCCCACTGTCTACAAATTACAATAGTTTTCAACTTGCTACTACAATTAATGTTACAAGGAAGCATGACTTGATGACAAACTTCAGTTGTGTGTCTTTTGCAAATTGGTTTTGCAAAACCAATATTATATTTGCATATTCAGGAAGATGAAAGTGCCTAGAAACCATTTTAGATTGATAAATAGATGCATCTCTTACATAAACAGAATTTAAATGAAGGCAGATATAAACATCATACTAAGTTATATCCAATTTTAGTCTAACTTAAGTACTATTCATTTCAATAGGTCTACTCTAAGCAGGATTAAAATGGGATGCAAGCTCCTGTTTGTTATTTTGGAAGGCATATGAATATTCATACCTTAGGCAAAGGATATCCAGTCATTTTGCAATGGAAGGTCACACCACTTCCCTCAAGGATTCTGTAATTCTTTAATCTCAGTTCAAATCCTGATTCAACTGTTTCGGATTCAGGTATGTCAACCACCATCTCTTCTCCATCTTCTTCAAGAAGTTCTTCGAGTGTGGTCTTAATAATTCTGTATTCAATTTCTTTGATAAGTCTTTCTTCAAAGGAAGAAATGTGGAACTCCTATTTTTAAAAAAGAAATATTCAGGCAATTAAATGTTGTCTCTTTTCCATTTTTAGGAAACTAGTGAAGCAAATAAGGAGGAAAAATGAAACTGACATGTCTTGTTTGAAAGTAAACATGATTCATCTAAGAGGCTTACCTGTTCTTCCACAAAAGTCTTGATTAGTACAGTATCTTTTGCCATTTTCTTCCTAATTAGAGCTTGTTCTTTTTCATATTCTTTTTCATAGTCAGCATATAATGTTGGTGGGGCAACCGCAGCCACTTTAGGTTCTTCAACATATGCGGTCACTTGTGTTTGATATATTTCTTGTTGGGATTTTAGGTAAACCTCATAATCAACTAAAGAGAAAAATGGTTCTAGTAAACTGCCATGTTGGTACATTTTAGCTGCTGATGTACACCCTCTGAGTGACAGTTTAATTTAAAAGGAGAAAGCATCAACAGCTTGTTCCTGTGCTCTGAGATGGACAATATTTCTACCTTTCCTTCATATTTGCACCATAATTACAAAGTCTTTTCCCAAGTATTATAAAGCAGTGGTTCCCAAGCAATTTATTGGGACTGCTCTGTGAACTGGACAGGATTAAACAGCATCATTCTTCTTGTTACATCTATGGGAATCCCCATTTCCATATTCAGCTATTACTTAATTCAGCCTTCCTCAGCCTAATCCTCTCCAGATGCTTGAGACTAACTCCCATCAGGTCCAACCAGCATGGCTAGTGAGCAGAATCTTGGCTGTTGTAGTTCAAAACAACTGTTGGGCACCAAGTTGGGGAAAACTGGCTTACAAAGCCCATATTGTTGTATAGAATTTTATAAATGTGTAAAACATTCTTAAGCCTTTCTTCCATGTTAATCCAGTCATTATGACAGTATATTCATGAATTTGTCAAACACTGACAGCATCTACTGACCCTCCTTTCCTTACTGGTTTTTTTTTTAATCCATGGACCCCAGTTCTCTATGCACATACCTTCTTCTAGTAAGGAAGCTGATGCAGAAACTTCCCCGTGTTTGTTACGAACAACAATAGTGTATTCTCCGGCATCATCAGCAAAAGTCATAGAAATTTCAAGTCTGCATTCCCCAGTTTCTTTTTTATGAAGTACTTTGTATCTGTGGAAACGTGAAAAACAAAGCAGAAGACAACTGTCATAAGAACAAGGAACTACAAAGATGGGAATTTCAGAATCCTTTCTTTCTTTGTTCATGCCAGAAGCATCACAGTTAAAATAAGGCATATTATAAAACCTATTATATTAGGGCATATTATGAATCAAAAAATTCAAATGAAAAATATACAATTAAAACATGTATGCTGTTTTAATTTCTAAATGAATCACAAAGTCTTACATGTGAAAGTTTAAAACCTATGCTAAGAGCCACTTTGGCCGTTCAGGAAAAGCATGAGCTGCAGTGCTAGGAATGGCCACTGCCAAGTGGAGCAGACTACTTCAGGAGATACATGGGAGATACATGAAGGCAGAAGGTGATGTCTGGATGGTATGGTGAGCTTTGTCCGTTGATTCTGCCTTGGAAAGCTGGTGCTCCAGTTCAGGTAGCAAAATGGCAGCAGCCAGCTCCCAAGCAGTATCCCTTTGGAATGAAAACCGGGTTCCACGTGCTGCCTCCCATCAAGAGCTCCCTGAAGTGAAGAAGGTTCCATCCCAGCCTTTTCTCTGACCCACTCGCCTTCCACATGCAGCAAGTTTTTGATGTTGGAGACCATTCAAAAATAAGATTCGTCTCCCCTGCATTCTGAAACAGTACATACCATGTACTTTTTCTGAACATTTGAATGGGGATGAGAGGTTGAGTTACTATGATCATGTTATTTTGTGAATTAATGCTCTCCTCTGGTTTCACATTCAATTTCCTGGTAAGCTGGTAATTATATCTTGCACTAATTGAGCAGCAGTATCTAGTAAATGGTTATTTTATGTGTTGAATTTACATACTGCATAGACATTACATACAACTGTAAAATGTATATTGCACCTGTATCCTGTAGTAATAGGAAGCCCAGCTTTCTTCCAGTAAACATGTGGCTTAGGGTTGCCCCCAACCTGGCACTCAAAAATGACACTCCCGCCTTCAATTAACTTCTGTACAATTGGTTTTCTTATGAAGAAAGGAGCTGCAGGTTCTCCAGGCACTTCTTCTGCAGCAGCAATTTCAGCCATCACTACATCTTTTGATTCCACATAGCTAGAAGAGAAATCAAAAGAAAGGTAAAAATGAAGGAATGAGTCATTCAGTAATAAGCACAAAAGTAGTCATCAGAATTCAAGCAGTTTTAAAAAATGATTACCGTTTTTCTTCTGTCACCACTTTTGCAGGAGCAGGTTCTTTGCTCTCAAACTCCTCTATAACTATTACAAAAATAAAATAAGAATACTGACATCAAGATACTTTCCCTGAGAGGTAATTGCACAGATGTTGCATAAAGAGTCACAGCGGATGGCAGAAAATCAGGGCATGCTATTATCCAGTTTAGATGTTGTGATAAACCATGTTTTAGCATTATAAGGACAAGCTGAAATGAGCTTTGGGCTTGCATGTTCTCTCTCCTCACTCTTTCTTGACATGGATTTGGACAACCCCCAAATTGACAGTATGCTCAAATACAAGAAACTGCTTGCTGTTCTTAAAACACAGATAGTCCAAGTCAGGATCACATTATGATTTCAGGTCTTTGCTCTATCTCTGACCACACACAAAGTGTAATGGCCAAGTGAGAACTAAAGGCATACTACCATGCTCCAAGACTCTAGGTATCTCCTATTCCAGAATGTTTCCAGAATGAGGATGGTGCAGAAGTTGCCACAAATGTGCTGGCATAGAAAAAGCATAGGTGCTTTTTTGACCTAGCCTTCCTTTTTTTTTAAATAAGTTTTATTTGAAATTATAATCCTAAAATAACAAAAAGAAAACTACAAACAACATCCATCATCAAAAACATTGAGCCCACTGAGTCAGGCCCCACACCCTTCTTTTTCCATTTATGATAACTTAAAAACATATTTAAATCTAAGCCAAGTCCCGTTTCTCTCTAGCCTTCCTAAATTTGGTGAGAGGCTCAATAACTTGAAGAGCTAGTATGAGTTTCCTGATGGTTTCCATGCAGTTTTCCTAGCTGCCTATCCAAGTTACCTAGATAATAAAGTCTTATTTGGTGTACAGCCCATCTGACAGCTGTTGGTTATGAGTATAATTGGCTGGGGTGGTAGTTTAGGGAACTTGGCCTTTAGAACGTGATCTTTAGAAAAATGTAATAGCAGGCCTATTATATCAAGCCTTTAAATATTCTCAAATAATGGTGGTGAAAGAAAAAGGTTAGCTTGAGTAGCCCCGAGTTACCAAATAAAGACTCCCACCACTGTTACTTCCTGTACTTGCCTTGTACAACAAGATGGCATGAAGTGCTGACACTTCCGGCCTCATTGGTTGCAGTGCAAGTAAATCTTCCACTGTCTTCTGCAAAAGCTTCTCGAATAACAAGGCGAGCAACTCCTGCCTCAAAAGTGATCTGAAAATCTATGGAACTCTCAATGTGGTAGTCTTCTCTGTACCAAGCTACAGTGGGAGCTGGATAGGCAGAGATACGGCATTCCAGAGTAACAGATTCTCCCTCCATTACAGTCACATTTTTCAGGGCCTGGACAGAACAGAAACACATACAAAGATTCATAGTGTTCATAACATTTCTTCGCTTGTATGCATCAATAGAACCACAGGAAAAATAGCTCCCCACTTCAGAATTATACTTGAATTAAATCTCCTGGTCCTACTAAGGTCACTCCATGAAAAGGAGTCTGCATATTACTGCAGTCTTGAATGTGGTCCACCTGGACTGTTGGCAGAGCTGCTTCACAGCCTCGCCATCAAGCAACTAGCATGGCATCCACATGGAACTGCCCATGACGGAGCTAAAAGAAGCCATACACTGCTCCTTGGCACAAACTGGCAAGTTTTGCTCTGTCTGGCTTCTATAGAAGCCAACACAAGGTAAAATGGCCAGATAATGAAATCTCTGCATGCAAATTGGCTACCCTGTCATTCAATGTTCAAAATGTGTGAATTTATTTTAGACCCTTGCCCTGCTCCATTCCTTTACTTTCTGGTTTTACTTTGGTTTTATTCTGGGGCTGTTTTAAGATGTTTTCAATTTTACAGGGTTTGATTATATCTTAGAATGTTACGGTTTTAAGCTTTGTTTTGCAAATCCCCAGTTCCTGAGAGCTTTAGACATTAGGTAGTGGAAATGTACTAACTAAACAAATAAATTCTGTCCTGGATTTGCAAGTTCTTCAGTCTGCTCAAGCATTGGTCATTCCAGAGGCAGTTAGCCAGGCCAGAAAGGTCAGTCGAAGGTAGATATGGTAGCCAAATGCAGATTTAAGGGAGTTCAGCTGGATAGATATCTCCGTCCCCTCTTTTCTATGCAGTCCCTTCAGCTCCAGAAAATGTTGGGAATGGCCAGGCCCCTGCTGAATGGAATGGCTCTTGTGCAAGGATGATTGAGGGAAGGGGGTTCCTCTGTGAGGGATCAGCTCCTGCCTGATTTGGGGAGGAATCAGTTTTTTTACATATCACAACTGACTCAGCAAGGTTCTCTGACTCTCTGTACAGCACTTTTGGGAAGCTGGAGAGGCTGCTGTGGGAAAGATGGTATGGGGAAGTCCACTTCCACCAGCCCACATGCACACCCACAGATTTGGTTCTGACCCAGAGTGTGTATGACTGTACAGTATTTCATCAAACAAGGCAACTAGGTAATTTTAGATCTTGGACATTAGTTGGCTTCTTAGGTGACCACAAGTATTCCATTGTGAAGCTTGTAGCTAATGTTTTCCTTTCTTCACTATTTTACAGTTTACAGCTGCTTCTGTATGGAACAGCACAACTGTTTGCAAACTCTGATTTTAAGAAAACATATAGTTTTTAATTTTAAGGTCATCATCATAGCTGTAAGTATAAAAGGGAAATTGCTGCTGATGCAATTCTGGCTGGTCATTGGAAGGCACCCTCATGGTCCAGTCTGGCTGCACTGTTTGGATTTAGATCTCATAGCTGACATTGCAAGAGAGTTTTTTCTTCTATCTCTAGTTGGCTGGGTTTTTAAAACAGAAGAAAAAATGTCCCACATTCACATCTTCGGTGACCTCTGTAGGATTCAGCATTGGTCACGTAGGTTTATCCTATTGGTTCATTCACTTTCACAGCGCTTGCTGCCTATGCTTAACTGTGATTGTATTCTTTTGTTACTATTCTTGATCGTATCAAGGTGCTCTGAGAATGGTTCATCTTGATTCAATTAGCATTTTGGGGGCTCATCAGCCCTACAATCATTTTAAGCATTATAAGGGTAGGTTATCATAAATCCCTATAATCAGATTTTTCCTGAAATCATATTATTCCATACTCTGATCCTTGTGATCCAGTGAATATTTGTTATGAGATAATTGAAGAAACAGGAAAACACAGGTAAATCCCATTGTTTTAATAAGGCATATTTCAGTAAGACATAAGAAACTCCAACCAATCAATTAGAAACCAGTGTTTGAACAGAGTTTCTCAGGCACTGCCTCTACTATTCAATTCAGTCAAAGGAATATGGATCAACACATGCATTTCTTTATGTTTTGGGTCCACCCCTTCCACTGAACTGGATGAGGGAATCTTCTGCATTCATATTCAGCTCTTTACATACTGTATACCATAGAGATCATTTTAACATACACAACACATGCAGTTCTGGCTGTGATCAGTAAGTGTGTGGTTGGCATTTAAATGCTTGGCTGCCGACAGCTAGGACTCATTTTACTTTTTATCCACCTACTGACTATATGCTCAGTATACTGACTATATACACTAGATGGTGCCAGAACTGCATTTTAGTTTCATTGTGGGAGCACCAAAAAGAAAATCTACAGGAAGTGCAAATACTGTATTTTAAAAAAATCTTTTTACTTACTGTTACTATGGATGGAGGTGTGGCGGGAACTTCTTCTGGTTTAGGAACTCTAGCAATTTCAATCACCTAGGGATATTTAAAGTAGACTTAGTGCTTTAGTTAGTAGAGTTCTCTTAAAGCTAAGAAGGCAAACAGGAATGTGCTTAAGAACAGGGGAAAGACAATGGCTCCTGCCCATTCTTCTCCATCCCTTAGCATAACAAAGGGATGTTGGGATCTTAGAGTTACATGTCCAAGGCAAAAGCCACAACATACAGTACACAAAGTTCCATTGATAAAAAGAGATATTTTAAAGGGGGGAAGATGACAGGACTTGAAGGAAGGTTGTAAACACACCAGGTTGCACTGGATCTAAATCAAGATGATTCTCAACAAACCTCCGGCTCGGCTTCTCGCATTACTTCAATGCGTTCTCGTTCTCGCACCAGACCACCCGTCACGGTCACACCTATTTCTCTTTTCATTTCAGTATCATAACGCCTCTGATAGGTGTCTGCCGTCTCTACAAAAGGAAACGGTGGAGAGACAACTTTCTCCAGCATCACTCTGGGTTCCGGTGACTTTGCAAGAGGAGGCCTCACAGGTTTCGTGACCTTTGGAACTGCAGTCGCTGACAACTCTTTTTCCAGAGTAGCTATAGCAGATCCTGCTATTGAAACCTAACCAACCCAAAAGAAAGAAAATTACCACTTTGCTACACTAAAACAAGGGAAAAGGAAAAGATGCACCATAAATTAGCCAAGCAAATACATGTAAAATGGTAGAGAACACTGTTTTTTATTGTCCTTGCTTGTTAGGAAAGAACAAAACCACTCATTTTTTTTCCTTCCATGATTTGGCAAGGCTCTTGCAATGAGCAATTTAAAATGTTGCTTTAATTTATGAAATGATGAAAAAAAATTAAATTTGATGCAATTTAAATTAAAATCCAAGATGCTGTGATATTCAAAATTTGATACTTTTCTGCAAAAACAATACAGAATCTTGAGGCACCTTAAATTATAATTAATATTATTACAACATATGCTCTTGCGTTCGCTATGCTATTAAATTACAACAAGTCTCATAAAATTCATTTGATCTCTTGGTCGTTCATACATTTAAATAATATTGCCATATCATGGTACATATTTAGACTTACAGTATAAGAGCGATACTTTGAGTTAAAATGCCAAATCATTGTATTAGGCCGGACAGATGGACAATATCCATGTGATGGGTTTTTTAATATTTTTTTTCTTTCTAACTATTTTCTCAATATAAAAATAAAGGCATTTGTTAAAAAATTCATTGCATTAATTACATGTACTTGAGGGTTAAAAGGTGTATGCTTAATATAAAGATGAAGAGATAACACAAATCTGTATACAAAAAATGGATTAGAAAGGATCGTTAGATGATGAAACCTGTGAAAGAGACATATAAATGTCCACTAGAACGACGAGGGGAAAAGTAAGGTTAAAGTAGTGCAAAAGCATTGTAGTTCTAACAGAGCCATGTGATATAGTTTGGATTATGAACGTATCATATGTTAATTCCTAAACTGATTTAGTATGCAGCAGAATTACTAAAGAATGATAAACACTCTCATTTATGAATTATTTGATTAATGCATGGGTAGACTATTTACAGAGATTTTTATTTTTTGTCCCTTAGAAGAAGAAAGGAATATGCCAGGCATGTAGCATTTTATCCAGTATTTGTTTCTCCTCCCACCTTCTTGTTTTTGTACTTTCTGGACAAGACCACTGTGTCGACCACAATTGTGTGGTCGACACAAAAAATGTCTTTGCATTCTGGCCTACAGAGAGAAGACAGCAACCTGGCTGTTTCAAATGACATGGCCATTGTGCCTGGCACATCCTTCCTCCTCTTCTTACCTCATAAGTATGATCTGGTTTAGGAACAGTAATTTTTGATACTGTAAAATGAGGGCTTGCTGTGCGGGGACGAGTGTGTTCCACATGGACTGATTTTTCGACTGCTGTTTCTGCAGTCCTTTTAATCTACATTAACCAATAAAATGTTTGTTGAGAATTGAATGCTGCTTGCTAGGCAGGGAACAACAACAACAATCCAAAGATGCTCAACAGTCATTGGAAATGACTGCCCAGTTAAACGTGAGCCTAACCTGTGTTGATACGGCCATTTTTTCAGCAGCTGTAATGCGTGTCTCGGGAGGAACATGAACCTCCTCAGCTTTCACAGTTTTGGTGACAATATGATGTTCTGGCGGTAATTCAACCACACGTCTTGCTAGGGTGTGCTCTTTATATCCATATTCCATAGCTTCTTCAGCATAATCTGGCTCCCTTGGCTCTCTAATGCGTGCTTGATCAACTGCATGAACAACTGTGGCTACAGCTTCAGCCTTTTTGCCAACATCAATCTAAAGGTAACATTTGTAGAACATGGACACATATCTATGTTAATAGGACAGAATAGCTAGCATAGAGCACATGCATACAAGCATCTGGCTTGCCCAGCATTCTGTAGACTGAACCAGAGCCTCCCTTTTCCCATATTCACAGTTCTAACACTCACAGTTACTGTTACATATATGCATTTATGGCCCCATCGATTCTGGAGCACCTTTTCTTGATGACAAATTTCACATTCCTTTGAAATTGCCAGATAGGGAGGAAGGAAGAGTCTGCTGTTTACAGTGCGGACAGATAATGCATATACAGTATAGTGAATATAAATGTTCACATACTGTATTTGAAAACAGCATAAGCATATATTTTCTTCTGAATGTATCCTCTTAAAAACATACATTTGTGTGAATACAAAAAAGCAGCATTTTCTAAAACTGATATGCAGCATAAACATTTATAGATAAAAACATAGATACGCACAAAGAAGTATATACAGAAACGCATTTGCTTTGAGAGACTTGTACAGATAACTTTGCAGCATGCTAAACTTAGTCTTCGGGCTCATAGTGAAATGACTGCAGCTCTGCTTAAGCTTTTCTGTATCCTCTTTTAAACTGTGGAATGATTCTTAAACTGATGATTTAAACCATTTAAGCCAATTTGCTTTTTATACTGTATTTAAAAGTTTATATCCAGACTGATGAGTTATGCTTGAGTTATGTATTGTATACTACCCTCTGAAATGTTTATATATTTAGATTATTGATTCATATCTATTCTAGATATGTCTATCCTGAAGAAATTTCATTGAATTCGATGAAACTTGTGCCTATATATATATATATGTATATGTATATAAAATAGCATTCTTAAACATGTTACTCTGTAATCTCAAAGCTGATAAAGAGCCAAGAAGTGAATGCATATGAATACAAGTTACTATTTTCTCAGTCTTCCAGTTCATCTGTATATATACACAAAAGAATAATATACATGTTCAAGAATTTTATTTTTTGTTTAAGTTATCCATAATCACTTTCAAAGAGGCTTATTAAATGATATGCTACAACAATGCCCAAGCCACTGCAGTGGCTCTCTGCTACTCCAGAAATTGTAGAGTTAAAAATAAATTTTCATTAGTGAATTTCACATTTCAGAAAGCTCTATTCACCTGGTCATGAACTAGATGGATTTGTTCTCTTTTGACAGCAACTTCTTCTCTAGTTCTTGATATTTTATCTTGCTCCCTGCGTTTGTCAACAGCAATGATTGTCGGAACTACAGTAGTTTTCTCAGCCTCCTTTCTTATCTGATTGTTACAGCAAGAATAGAAGTTTTATGTTATATAATGTCTCAGACAGTAAGGTACAAAAATGAGAGACAAAACTGGAATATATGAGCAGGGAAAGGTTAACAGGATTAAAGGGTTTTAAGGCTTTGTCCCCTGCAGAATGGTCCAGCTCCTGTATTGGACAATACTGATGCTTGGTTATTAACTGGCTGGCTAGTTAAACTGGAGAAAATTAAAAATGCAATTTAGTATATGAATTTTTAAAACCTTTAACATTATCACAGGGAAGCTTGTGAACATATTAGGGCACGCCAAATAAAATAATCACCATTTTCCATTTCTCTTAAGGAACGCCACAAGAAAAGGATATTAAACAGTTAGTATATATATATATATAGATTAAAGGAAGATGAGGATGTCAGTTTGAGAATGGTATATGAGAATGACCATCACATTGCCAACAATTCTATTCACCTTTTCTTGGATAAGGTGGGCTTGTTGTTCTTGTTGGGTAGCAATTCTCTCTGTAGTTTTTACTATTGTGGTGGGCACTTTGGGTTTATCAGTGGTAATAACTACTTTAGGTACAGAAGGTTTCACAGGTTTCACAACTTCTTTCCTAATCTGATTTTTATAGTAAAAAGAGAGGTAGGATTAAATGTATGTTGCAATATTGTTTTACCTGGACACAAGGGAAAAGCAGGGATCAGAAAAGCACAAGGGATTATGAAGCAAAGAAAGGAAAATACCTATGAATTACAGAATTAATATTCTTTGTGGGTTTCATACAATGCCATCTTAATTCTGTGTGGGTTTATTGCATTCAGGAGAATGACATCATATCTTAATGGAGAACTGGCAATCTGGCCATTTATTAATTGTAAAAATATCACAGATGCTTCTGTATTTCATTGAATACTTTAAATGGTGTTCATGGATTCCTAGCAATTAATGAGAGTCATAAGGACAATTGTTTTGTGAATCTTGGTGTATATGTTACTACTAGGGAAGTATTTTAGTCTATATTTTAAATAAACTTATCTAAGTCACCCTTTTCAGGCTAATTTGTGATCTGGAACAGAACTGCCCTTCAGACTGCAGACTTCTCTGAATTTTGTGGTGCAGTTCTTGGCTCAAAAACTTCATACATATATTAGGAAACGCTACATACAAACTGTCTGCACTAGGGCATTTGTATACAATATGTACACATTAGGGAAAATAACGCACAAACGTAAATGCAAAGTTTGTGCATTTTTTAAAAAAATGTGCAGACTGTTGCAGAAACTGAACATAGCAGACCTTTTGCATGAGCACATACAAGAATGACACAGGTCAGAAGCAGATTGATTTGTCTATTCCCTCTTAACTAGGTGACTTTCTGTAATCCCCTCATAATTTTTTAAAAACAAAACTTTTAAAAATTGCCTTGTATTTTTTTAAAAGCTGCTCATGACTTCAAGAAAAGCAAAAGCACACACACAACTGCTTTTTTAACTTCTTGCTTGATGAAGAGATTTGCAGATCTTGAAAATTTGCACATTTTTGGTGATCTTTTGGTTGGTCTATTAAAGATGTACTAGTGTATCCCATAACTGAGATCCATGTGGAACTAGTTGTGAAAATAAATTAATATTCATTGGAACTGAAGGTCAAATTTAGTTAGTAGACATGATTTTTGAGATTTGCCCCACACAACAGATCCTTCCTTTGAATTACTTCCATGCTAACCCCCATGAGAGCAAAAGAAGGCCCAGTAATAGCACTGAAACCATGGGACATTTTGATTGGACAACATGTTTTGTGATTTTCAGGGACAACTAAATGTCATTAAGAGGGGTTTTTTTCCTTTTGATACCTGCAACAAAAACCATATTAAAAATGTCAGTCATTATCTACTGAAGATTATGAGTTACCTTAGTAAGAAAAAACCTAATATGTTAAATTCCTCCATTGAAGGCACCAGTCCTGCTATCTTTAAATATACAGAATTTCTGTTTGACATCACTGAGATTTTGATTAGCACCAAAATGCTGATTTGCTTCCATAAAAACAAACAACTTATTCTATAAACATTACTCAGTCTTGAACAAAGTTTACAGTGGAGATAGAGATAGATGGGTTAATTATACAACTTTAAAAGTCATATTCACCTTTTCACGATGAGCGACATGAATTTCTTCTCGTTTGGCAGAAATCTCTTCTCTAGCTTTTTGCTCTCTCTCTCTAATTGTGTCAGCAGCAATTATTACCTTAGGTACAGGAACTTTTACAGTTTCCTTTCTTATCTGATGTTTATGGTACAAGGGGAAAAAAGATATATTAGATCAGTAAAAAGCCCTCAAAAACAAATTCTATAACCCTATTTTATTTATTTATTTATTACATTTTATACTGCCAAATAGCCAAAGCTCCCAGGGCTGCTCACAAGATTTAAAACCATAAAATACACTATAAAAATTTAAAACTACAGTATAAAGTAGAAGTTAAAAACCAAAGCAAAACCTAGCAGCAATGCAAATACTAAAATATAGTATCAGGTTAAATAGAAACTGAAAGCCTAAAATGCCTGGGAAAATAAGATAGTCTTCAGCTGGCCCGGAAAGAGCACAGTGTAGGAGCCAGGCGAGCTTCTTTGGGAAGTTCATTCCTCAGCCAGGGTGCCAAACCAAAAAGCCCTCTTCTTGGTAGTGTAGTCACCACCTCATTGCCTTTGGCAGAGGTTCCAGAAAAGGACTGATAGGAATCATCACAGGGTCTGGGCAGGTATATTTAATCCTTCAGGTAACCTGGGTCCATGCCATTTATCCAGCAACACAGCATCAAGAGACACGATCCAGCACAGAGCTCACTGAGCTTCTGCATACTGTAATCCATGGGTAGTACTGATGGGGCTGCTGTGCGTGTATTGTGCTGCTGCGTGCTTACACACACCCCTGTGAAATGTTTGTGTCTGATTTCAGGAAGTAAGACTATAATCCTTTCCTCCTGGTGTTCCCTGGTCCAAATCTAAATTGGGGTCACATACAATTATACAGAGGTGCGTAAAACTACCAGGCTCAGATGCACACAACTCAATTAAAGTATATTTGCCCCCCACAACACAAAATACACTTTAATTTCTGTAGAATTTCAGCAGAATTTCTTGTTCTTTTTCCTTTGAACATACAGTAAAAGCTGCTTTTGAAGTCTCCAATGAGTTTTTCTACACATGGCTGTTCTTCAGCTGTATCTACTTTTAGTTTTGTCCCAGAGCTGAGATCCAAAGACCATACAAGAGCTTTTTCACTGCATAACCTCAGGCAGCACTATGGTCTAATGGAATAGTGCAAATAAATAAGAGGAAACCACATGTTCTTTTGCTTTCATAAATAAATGTTCCAATAATCCTACTCTTTAAAATATGCTGAAAGCGCTGGATAGACACAGAAATGAAACTGGAAGGTTACAGGATTGCCTAAAGTACCCACAGACAACCATGAATAGCGATTCACACGTACACAATAAATGCCTCTTGTAGAAAAACCCTTAATTTTCCCATGGGTAATATGCACTATTCACCTTTTCCTGAGTGATCTGTATCTGTTCTTGTTTCATAGCAATTTCTTCTCTAGTCCTTGATATCATTTCTTGTTCTCTGGCTTTACCAGTAATGACTATGGTAGCTTCCTTTTTAATCTGATGTTTGTGAGGGGAAAAAAAAACAAAACCAAGACTTACATTTTATTTCAAACAACAGTCACTTTTTCTGTTTTTGGAAAAAATAAAATTCCTAATATAATACCAAACAGAAGAAAATATTCTTGGGAATATTATTCTGAGCTCAGCAGGTTGGAAAATAAGCTAAATATTAAAGGATGCTTTTATCAATATAATGAAACTGTTAGTTCACCAAACAACCTGTCTAGGTATCTTATTATTTGCACTGAGGCCATGAAAACTGCTTCTGAGCCATCAGTATGTTAAGAATTTTAAACATACTAAACAGTTAGCTGATTGCTGACATTACAATAAAACTGGTAGATTAGTTGACTCCTCTAGCAATGGTTTATACTTCAATGGTCTTTGGTATCCTTAATGCAGGCTTGTGTGAAACTCTTGCTAGTGTTTGGCAATCCTTCACTGGAGCATGCATTGGCTGCTTATGAGCCATGGCAAGGCTTTGCTTTTACCTGCTCCGGGACAGGTTGGATGTGTACTGCAGTCATGGCTGTCCTTTTCGCAGCCTGTTCTGCAGCACTTGGAAGAGGTTCTCTCACTCTGGCCATGTCAACCGCAGCAACTACTGTAGCAACAGCTGCCGATTTGTCAATCTCCTATAAGACCCAAATGAACTACATGAAAAAAAATCTGGCAACACAGATAATGATTACCACAAGACAAGTGTGTGCACTAAAGACAGAATGGCAACCTGCCGCCCTCAAGATGTCAATGGACTGCAACTCCAGCTCCCAAAGACTACAAGTTGACCAAGCCAGTATTACAATGTAGTCCTTTTTAGACAGGGGAGACTGCATATTCCTAGGTCAGTGGGGCTTACATCCATTGCTGCTTTTCATTTGCGTTTTAGGAGCTCTCCTTGGTGCCGAGTTCCACCCTCATAATAGTTTTGCCAGCATGAAGCACCACAAAAAACTTTGTAACACTGTAGTTTGAATAGCTGCATGAGCATATATGGACACACAGGCTTTGACATTCCCTTAAACAGAAGATTTGGTAGGAAGGGTTCACAATATAGAGCATAAGAATAGCTATCTTCAAAAAGAAATCTTTTTTTAAGGTCTTACCTCTTGTGCAGCAGCACCAACTCCAATAGCAGCAGCAGCAGCACCGACTCCAACAGCAGCAGCACTGACTCCAACAGCAGCCTCCGCTGCAGCAGCACCACTAACAGTAATCTGTTCCTGGACACCATATCGCCCCTCCCATCTTTCTTCAGTCCTCATCTGGGTAGCACTTGTAGTTACTCTGGTATCTCTGAGTCTAGTTTCAGAAGTAGCTACGTAGCCTTCCTGTTTCCAAGGAGGAAGAACCTCAGAGCCTACCACTGCTGCTGCCTGTGTTTTTCGGACCAAGATTGGGGATCTCACAGGCCTGATGGGCGAAGTGGAGACTGAGAGCCTCGTAACTCCAGCAGGAGACACAGATCTGTTGAATAAACATGCCATATAGTTGATTCCACCAAAAGAGCAACACACAAAAGCCATTTTCATGTAGCAAGGATGCCTGACTCTACAGTAAGAACATTACAATGACACAGATCTCAGTATGCAAACTAGCATTTTGCTTTTGGGAAATTAAGATACTATAAATGGCTATATTTGGTTTGTTCACTGAATCCCATAAAATGAAGCACATGTTAGGAAAAAATCTTTCACTGAGGCTACAGTCTTATATAGATATCAATAATTTATTTAGATGTTTGAATTATCCAAAACAATAAAAATGGATTAGATTCAAATCCTATAGGTAGTACTTTATTGGAGGAAGTCCTGACATTCATGACAGAGCAGGTCTGGATACAATCCTAGGAGAATAGTACTCTGTGTAAAGTTTGTAAGATTGAGTTGTGAGAATGAAAATGCTTATTACATAGCTGCTAGTTTATCTTTCATTCTTCTTTACTTTTGAGTAAGGACAGCAATTCCAATCTGGATCGGGGCTCTATTCACCTGCAATTTATTTTGTCAAATAGTGATAGATTAAGACAAATGGATTGCTCTTTGGAAGTATAAATTGCAAGTACATGAAGCCTTATGTGAATCAGAACTGTACTGGCGGTGGGGAGTGGGGGCGGGGGGTGTTAAAGTCTCCTATCCCACATGTTATTTAATATGTAAATGTTTCATTTTCCAAAATACATCTTGAGCAGAATGTTTGATACGTTTACACCTCTAGAAGTATGTGGTAATTCTTACATGAGGCCTTATGTACTATAAACTTGCTAAGCAGCTGTGGTGGCTGCTCCCCATATGAATGTCCTCAGCTGATGAAGGGGTTGCTTCTGTGAACGTACAAACACAAATTTTGGAATATTGGCAGAACAGCAAGAGTGGCACGGATTACAGGGTAGATCCCTCAATGTTTAATCCAACCTAAATCAGTGACTTCACTTACATGCACACTGTCTGCTCAACATCATAGCAGCAGTAGCCCAATTATTTTTAATAAATCTAGTTAAGTTGTAAACATTTCATTCTGGTTCTACTGGGAAGCAGGTAGAAAACAGCACCAGTTTGTGTCCTGTAGGTGTCACTGTTGTAAAACATTTCTATTTCCAAGGCTGCAAAAAAAAACAAGCATTCTGTTCTGTCTGCAAGTCCTCAGAGCTTGTCCATTCATTGCCTTAAAAGCAAATAGTTTCATTGGAAAAAGTCTTCATCTTCTTGAACTTGGGATCTGATTCCAAAAAATGGGGACTTCAAGATGTTCATTTTTACATGAAATATAGTTTTTCACATTTTAGTCAATTGGCACCTACTTTTCCCACTTTAAATGCACACTTTTTCATTTAACAAAAAGATAAATAAGTTGCGAATGAAAATGAGAGTGAGGCAAACTGAACTTCAAAGTGGAGTGTGGAGAATTACAGGGAACCCAAGCCTCTCTGCTCCTCCTATTCTGACTGCCTGGAGGTTGGTAGTTATGAAGTTAGCAAGTATTTCCTTCCAATTGGCACTAGCGCACTTATACCATATAGTTACTCACATTAGGCTGAAAATTTATCTGCATACAGGCTCTTACATATGTAGGCACAAAGGTCTGACAAAACACTTTTCCACACGAGGCTCTTAATTGTTATATTTACTTTTTGTTTTGTCACAGAATTCAGCTCCACACTGCACAATTTCCTGTCGTTACCACTTAACCTAAAGGTGGCACATGTTATAGCGGGATATAGCAGTTATACAAGTAGGAAGTCATTATTATATTACATGTATAACCTGCTCTTTCCTTTCTGTGAGGAACCCGAGCCAGCTTACATAGCTCCACAGCAACCCTGTGAGGTAGGCTAGGCTCAGAGTGAGCGACTGGCCCAGAATCACTCAGGTTGATGGCCAAGTGGAGACTACAACCAGGATCTCCCAGATTCCCAGTCCAACTCTCAAACCTTCACACCATCCTAGCTCTTGAGGAAGAAACAGAAAGAAAATGTGTTTTGTTTCACTTTCAGAAATAATATCTGATTTTCCCAACTCTAAAAAGAACTTGGGGAACTGCTCTTAAAATACAGAAGTAAAGCTGGAGGACCATGACATGGTCTAAAGAACAGTTAAACAACTGTAAATGCAAGAAATCTCTATGTGAAGATTTGTGTCATGATGTGGGTGACGTAGTTTGTTTGGAGTAATTTTGTCCCACACTAAATCAGGTGGGTATTTGTTACAGAGTAAAAGTTGCCACCTACATTTTAGGACAGGATAAGGCAATGCAAAACGGCTGAGACATACGAGTCTGGTCATCTCCTAGAAACATCTTTCCACACTATTAACGCAGCCAAGTTCTCTATCTTAAGGTGGTAAATCTATATTTTACTTTTGGTGCTACCAAATCAGACCAGGCTTCCCCAACTGGTTGCCCTCCAAATATGCTGGACTACAACTCCCATAATCTTTCAGCTATTCCAGCTATCATAGTCACTGATGCTGAGCAACGAAGGGAGTTGAAATCCAACACAACTGGAGAGCACTAGGATTCAGAAGACTGCTTCAGATAGTGCACCTAACCATATCACTGAGTTTCTCACCAAAACCTAAAATAAAAATATTAAAATAAAAATTACAACTCTCTGCATATAAAACTTGAAATCTATTTTCCATGAGGAAGGGTTTTCTGTATTACAAAAGTAAAATTGTTTTTAGAATATCTGATTGTGATTCTGATGACACATTATAAACAATGTGTCATATTAACTTTGATGAACATGGAATGTTAAAAATGTTACCATAAGTTGTTCTGAAATGTTAGAAAATATAACTCCATTCTGATCAACCCAAGCAACTGCTAGATTATATACTGTAAAAAATGAGGGTCTCAATTATGTTGTGTTTTTCTGTTCCAACAGTTCAAGGAATAACTTGAATCCTGCTTGACACCATTTAAGTCTGCTCCTCTTCCTCTGTTCCACCTTAATGCTCTGGCTACACGCTATTCATGACTTCAATATCATGTCAGCCCCCTGCCCCATTCTCCACTTCCCCATCTCATCTTCTTTTGGCAATATTTGCCCAATGAATTGATGCGGAGATTTTGAAAGCTTGTCCATAATTTTGTGCATAAATGGCTGCTGACTCCAGACTTCGCAATGCATAAAAGCTGACCAAAGAACTGATCAAGTGCTGTCATTACCTTGAAAAGGCAATCCTAAATGGATTAGTCTTTTATGATTACTGGTTGTGTATATTTATTTATTGATTGATTTATATCCCACCTTTTTTCTTGCAAAGAACTCAAAGTGGCTTACATCCTCCTCCTCCTGCTGCTCTCCATCTTATCCCCACAACAATAACCCTGTGAGGTAGGATGGGCTGAGAGTCTGTGACTGGCCCAAAGTCACCCAGTTGGCTCCATGGCTGAGCGGGGACTCGAACCCAGATCGCCTGAGTCCCAGTCCCAAGCTCTTAACCACTGCACCACACTGGGTCTATATAAAGAATAGAGTGCAGCATTTCTTTCAGATCTGCCATAATTTTCTGCCATAGAAAACATGCTACCTGTCTCATCACCACAAAGGTATTGAATTAAATCCAGCATTTCACTTGTGGATGTTGGCAAGTGTGGCAGGACTTTGTCCCTCTCTTCTCCCCTGCTGTGGCCTCTGTGCTCTCAAAATTTGCTCCAGAGGATTCCCCAGATGTTCTTGAGCAGATTTTGAAGTGGAGGGGTGAAAGAGTCACCCCTTCCTGCTTCTGGTGCAGAACACAGCTAGATGCAACCCATCATGTGGAATAAGGCTTCTTGACTTCAGTGGGTCTCGCATCCCAAAGGTATGCGTGATCAGAACACTTTCCTAGGAATTATTTTAATTGCCACTAGGTGGCACCTTTAAACAATGCCTTGGGATAATCATCAGTGCTTGTTTTGTCTCGAAATCATCTGAACTTTTCCAGTTCACAAACTTAAACATGGAATGCATTTGAAAAAAAAAAAAAGGACATTTCTAAGCATTTCACAATGCACATTTTTCAAAAAATACATATATCTGCACTTCTGCCCATGGGTAAAATGCACTTTTTAGAAGCATGTGCATAGAAATGCATATTCTTTCTTTCAAACCATGGACTTTTCCCATTCAAAAAAACAGAAATTGGGATAAAATTGGGAATGAATCACACTTAGTTTCAAAGTGAAGTATGGAGAATTTGGCAAGCTTGAACTTCCTTTGTTCACCTATCTTTAGTGTTATAATGATGGAAACTACTTGTTTACTGGAAGTTAAGCTGCTTCTTGCACATTAAGGAAACATGTATGCTTATAAATCGGTTCATACTAGCACTGTGCTAAAATATTCAGCCCAGACTTTTTGGTTATGGCGGGGGGTGGGGGGAATATTCCATGAAACTTTGGATCAATGTTTGCGGACAAGAAGGATCTCAGACATTTTGGGTAGAAGGGTGAAAGGTGGGCCTACCATAAAGATGGAGTAACTGGGAGTTCTTTGTATTTTCTCTTTTTTACAAAACACCAGCAACTTTGCTGTCATGTCAAGAGCCACTGGGCTGCCATCAGCAGCATGGCAGCATCCTGCCTTGTAATGAGGCAAAATGCACCATGGGAAGGATGCTCTGTTGCTTGGCCTCTTCATCTTTAAGTATACCCCCTCAATATCTAAATATTCCTTGAGGTCATGCTTCCTCCTAAATGCTACTAATATTCCCCTCTTTCCTCTTCATGAAAAATGAATGATCCCATAAAAGGAAGAGTACTCGTATGTTTAGCTCAGCTTTAGTTTATACAGTTAAAAGCCCCAACGTTTATCACCTAAAGGAATGCACACATCAATGTTTTAAAAAAAATGCTAAGTGGACTTTCATCTATTTTCCTTCCTTCCTCAAGAAGTTTTATCCTTTTGCATGGAAGGACAAGTCCCAGTAATGTGACTGCCAGTGAGCTAAAGGTACATTGGGAATTGCGTGGACCAATATATTTCTATCTCTCATGGAAGATGCTGGTGTAGCCTCTGCAACTTGCTTGAGTGCAACTAAGGAAGTCAAAGAAATCTTCAATGGATTCAGATATTTTTGCATTTCTATAAATCCACCCTGCAGATTTTGACACAGCCGGGGTTTTTCTGATTCACTCAGATTCTGTGGACCTGCAGACTGCATTTTGAAAAACAACAACATAGGGGCAGAATTTGCACAAAGTCACACTTGTGCTAATGTACAAGTAGAAATTGCACACGTAGAAATGATTTTTTCTGCACATCCCACATCCAAGGAATGGCCAATGGAACATGAGACACCTGACAATTTGCAAAATACAGAGGACAAATTTAATAAGATCCATCTAAGCATCCATTCTGATGTGCAATTGTTTGAACAGGAGAGGCCTAAGTCAATAAGTATCATTTTGTGCTGAAAATGAGGTATCAGCTTTCCACAGGTTGCTTATGCAAAACTTCTTAACTTCAGTCCACCTGCTACAAAGCAGGAACAGCCGTGGCAACTATTGACTTTTCCAGTTGAATGATGCACGGGGTGTTTCTGGGCAAGGCTTTTACTGTACCATTGTCCCTCCTCATTCATAGAATTTTACAGGTGGCTTAGACACAGTCACCTTCTGCTTCCAACCCTCCCATGTTTTCTCACTACTTAATGCCTCCTTTACCTTACTATGGAAACACCATTAAGGAAGAAAATATAGAAGAGTTGCACATGCCTTCTGGGTGGCAGCACTAGGAGCTCTCCATCTGGAAGTACCATAGTAAAGGTTCAACAACTGCGTAAATCCCAATTCAGAGGTAGGACAATCTGTTTCCAGGTCACTGTATTTTCTGTACTTCTTGTCTAATTTTTTTTAAGATGACCCATGGGGAAGGGGAGAGAAAACTCTTCTTATAGATAATAAATTACCTGACTGGCGATGGTGTTGGAGCTCTGACATGTCGTACAGGAGATGGAGACTGTCTCACCGGGGACGGTGACTGCTGTCGTGCCATTTGCACTTTGGCAGCAATTATCGGTGGGGTTGGTGACTTAGAGGTAGGCCTTGGAGGCATTCTTGGGGCAAGAGCTGCCTTATGGGGGAGCTGCTGCCCAGTCGTACTCTCAATAATCATCTCAGTAGTTGCCAGTGCCCTGGCATCAAAGTGGGCTTCTATTTTCTGCAACACAAGAATGCCAAGAATGGTTGTGAGAATCCAGTATGTTGAAACACCCCCATCTCACATTTCTGGCAAAGCAATCTGTCCAAATGCATACCTTTTCAATTCGGGCTTGTCGTGTAGTTTCTGTAATCTGAGCAGTCGAAATAATTGTCTTTGTCTTTTTAGCAGGGACAGCTTCTTCTTCACCTAAGAGAAAGGAAAACAGGACTCTAAAATGGCAATAAATAATAATGGTTTGAGGGGAGGAAGAATGAGAGAATAAAATCTGTTGTTCCAATTATTTATAAGCACCACAGGAAAGAAAATTAAATGGCCATCTGTTTTTCTAGGATATAGACAAATAATGGGGGACTGTTGATATAAGTTTAGGCGTCTTGTGCAACTATCTAATTAGGCCAAACATGCCGTGCATAATAATTAAGACTTTGACAGTGCTAGCCTAAGCATACCTACTTCAGTGGGACTCACTCTAAATGAGTCTAGGTTTAGACTCTAAATGAATGTTTCAGAATCAGGGTTAAAATATTCTATAAAGAATCAGAATATTCTATAAAGCAAAGAAAAACAAAGCTAGAAAAACACACAAATAAGTACCATTTATTAGGTATTATATGAAAGGCTCCACAGCTACTCTGCTTAATTCTAGTTTGCTTCCCTGAATCTAATCTTTGTAATGAAGCATATATTTAATTGCATTAATCCAGTTTGGCATTCTATGCATGTTTCCACAGAAATCTTTCTACTTAGAAGCGGAATACTACATGAAAAAGTCTGCAATACGCACAGTTCCCCAACCTGATCACACAACTTTGATAGGTGCACTTTTTAACATTATCATTACTGCTGCTGCTGCTACTATTATATTGTGATCCTGACTATCGGGGAAGAATCGCATTCAGTGGTGGCACATGTGCACTGCATGCAGGAAGTGCCAGGACCAGTCCTTGACATCCCCATGGAGAGCTGGTGGAAATCCCTGGGCAAAATCCTAAAGAGCCATTGCCATGCAGCACTAGACAATACTGAACAAGATGGATCAATGGTCTCTCGGGGGACCGCAGCCTCCCATGTTCAGCTCTTCTGAGATAAGGGCCTTCTGCCTCAAGCAGCTGACTGACAGGATTCCTGCTTGCAGGTCCCTTCCTATGCCCAACGGCTGTCCTCGGGGCTAGAGTCGAGGGGAGACCCTCACTGGGCACCTGCCAAGAGCCCACTCCCAAACAGAGCAAAAGCCTCCTAGGGCTGCCTTCTCTCTTTCACCATTGCAACCTGTGTTTTGTCATGGCTCAGACCACCATTGTGGTGAAAACGAGGAGCAAGGGATGAGTGAGCAAGTGAGTGAGCAAGTGATGGCAGTGATGAGGAAAAGGATGAGGAACAAAAGCAGCTGGAGACCATGGTAGTCAGAAGACAGATTCTTAGAAGGAGGAGGTCCACAGAGGGTGCTTTGACTAAAGGCTCTTCAGAACCTGGAACTGACATTGGCTGCTACCCATGTGCTTTCTGGATTGCAACTGCTGAATAGAATGAGACAGCCTGTATTATTACTACTAAACTATACTGATTGCTGCATGCTGGGCCTCTGTTTGTATGATATAGTCCCTGAAACACTTCCTAAACATTATGGATGTGTGAAGAATCTGACGGAATGTTTCAACTTGGCCACATAGAAGCAACCATGCCCTTGCAAGGACTCAACCTGACGTGAGACAGCATGTGAGCTTCCATTTTTAAAATGGGCCACAGTTTGCATTTTTAAAAATGTTCAAGAATCAGACTTACATTATTCAAGGTGTGAATGTGGAGTGTGAAGGCGGGTGTGAATATGGAGGCCCACATTTTGCAGATCTGAAATTTAACTGTCAGAAATTTCAGGGTAGCCAAGGTGGAATATGTGTTAATGCGGTGAGGGGAGGTTGCTTCCATGCTTGGCATGTTAAATACTATTACACAAACAAGAGCAATGACTCAAATCTAATGAGTTAACCCCAATTTGTGCAAATTATGCTAGGGATAAGCAGTTCTCAGCTCTAAATTTGTGCTAATACTTTGAGCAATTTTGCAGAGGCCAGAACTCCCTACCACCCCCACCCTAACTTGACCTGTTTTTGGCTGCTGGGTAGGAAGTGTATAAAAAGTCTGTAGAGCTCAGATTAAAAAATACAGTACTAAGTGTATCAATAGGAGGCTATAAGACACAACAAGGTAACAGGGTAAGCCAAGGGGATAAGCATTAGCCAGTGCCTTGATGTATTTTATATTAAGAAAAAACTTTTAAAAATATTTTCGTAAACTGGAGGTAATAAAACGCATACATATTGTCTCACAAACACATAAACAATGTCTATTTTTTTCTTATACTAACAGGGAAAGAAATGCAAACAGAGCTGCTGCTGTTTGAAAGTATTTTCTCTTCCTTTCATGCTGAGCTATTTATGATAGGTTTTAGTCTGAAGTGAAATTGTACAACCCAGTTATATATGCCTGAGAGACATGATGTTGATGGATTTGTTGACAGAAGAGTAACTGCAGTGGTTCAGTGCCATGATAATACTATTTGTATGTTGTTATTGTTGTTTTTTATTTCTACGGCTCACGAACATCTGATCTATTATTACCTTGAATGAGCAGTTCAGCTGTTGAAGTAGCTCGTCCCACGCTATTTGTGGCATTTACAGAATAGGTTCCGGAGTCTTCGGGGTAAGCTTCTGCAATGATTAAACTGTAGAGGTCTCCTTCATGTAAAATTTGAAAATCGGGGGAGCTTTGAATTTCTGCTCCATCCCGATAGAACTTCACCACAGGTGTAGGGATTCCAGTCACTCTCACGTCAAGTCGAACCTGACTTCCTTGTCTTGCGGTCATGCTCTGTAGTCGTTGCGAAAAGTTTGGTGGCGCTGTTCCAGCTATAGTATAAACAGAATAAGACACAAGCTCAAATGAGAAAGCCACTGGAGGCCAAGAAACCAAAACACACACCTATGTCTGCTAATGTCATTGACGGTATTATAATTCTTACATGGAAATAGTCCATAGTCAATTAATCAAGGGAGATGAAGCCTCAGGCCCAGGAACTGAAGCCAGCTCTATGGCATTCCCCAGCTGGGCAGACCCCATGCTGTTTCCCACAACTACCAATTTTTTGGAAACTTCCAAGCCTTTTCCCCCATTCTAAAAGGCTGAAATGCCTCTCCTGAGGTTAATGCGGGCAATAAGAGCTCTAAGTTGGTAAATTTTGGTTTTTGGGCTCAATCCATTTGTCTTTGATTCTGCCCCTTTTGCCTTCAGCTCCACCCTCCACTGGAATACAGCCCCCAAGAACTTCTCAGCTCCTTGGACTGAAAGAGGTGCCCCACTCCTTCATTAAGCCTCTATACAGGAATCCCAGATTTTAACTTTTGCTTGAAGATCAAATTCCTGCACAACAAAACTGAAGAATCTCCCTGCTGGCCTCAAAGTGTTTATATGATGAAATCTGTTCATAAAAAGATATTCCTAATTGGAGGACTCTCTTGTGAATACTGGAACTGAGCAGTTTCAGTTAAGGATCTATTAGTAGGACTAGAAACAAAGGGGATTCTGTGCATGTCATTTGGCTGAGTGGTCCATTCAGGTCAGTAAATCTCTAAATAATTCAAAATTTTTGGGGCAGGATTCAAAGAATGTGCCCAAAATTAAAGGTTTGATTGCTCAGATTATTAGAATAGGCAGTGCTTTTTTTGTAAAAAAAAAAAAAAATGTGCTGGAACTCATGTTGCCGCCAGCGCATGACCATACACACAAATCCCAAGCCGAGCAGCGTCCCAAGCCGGGCGGCGCAGACACAAAAACAGCCCGCAGGCACTATGTTAATGATGTTTGCTGCTGACCTGCTACGCCGACAGGCGATTCAAAATCACTTCGTAAAATCCATTGGAAAAAAAGGTGCCGGAACGCCATTCCGGTGCATTCGATGACAAAAAAACCCTGAGAATAGGTTTCCCAGAAATAACAGGACAAAACCAGCTGGACATTTTGTATTTGTGTGCTTCCCCATATGCAGAGAATAGGCAGTAAATACAACAGAAGGCCTGGCATGGGTACATATGCTTGATTGCTGAGATTCTTATATGACTTTTCAAGGAGAAAGTTCACAAGGATTTTGCATGTGCAATGTCACATGTGTTACAGATAAATGGTGGGACAGCATGTTCAGGTGTGTTTTAACCTTATCTCCAATAATTTTGTAAATGTGTTTAGGACTGAGTTATAAAATAAATACATAGAATCCTATCACAATACTGATTTTGAAAGTATAATCAGATTTTAAAGGGAGAAATGAACACTGTGCTTGAAATTGTGTGGTTAAATCCATTATCTGCTAGCACAATGGGACTTTCTCCCTCCTGCCCCCTGCTACCCACCATACCATCCAAATATCTGCTCTGGAACATATTCCAGCTCTCCAGAATAGGATTTGAGGGTGTGCAAGGAGCTGTGGTCCCAATGTTGAAACTACAGAACATGCTTGCTTACAACTCATTGATTTCATGCTTCACAAACAGTATTTGTTGGCCAGTAAGAAAAAAGAAGGGGAGTATGAACTGTTGTTAGCTCTTCAGCCACAGCATACCTGTAATGAGGAGTTCAGCGGTACTAGTTGCTTGTCCAGATCCATTGGTGGCTTGTAGGGTGTATCTTCCACTGTTCGCTGCTGTCACGGTGGGGATCACAAGTTTAGCGCGGCCATCACTAAACGAGATCTGCACACCGGGCAGAGTTGCAGCAGAAATAACCTGGCCATCCCGATACCAGCTCACTTCAGGAACTGGGAAACCTTTAGCAGAATAGAAAGAATTAAAGTGCTTGTATTAATAACATTGTCGTACTGTTTCTGACAGTCCTCACAGACATCTCTGCTTGTTGACAACATTCCTGGCAATGCCATTTTGAAATGACATCATTCAGGGCTTTTACCAGGACCAAGGGCCTCAGGTCCCATTTGGGCCAGAATAAAAGGATGTGGAGGGATTTGGGAAAAATCAAACCTTACCACACCCCTGATTTCAAAAATATGGCAAGTCTCTTCTTAGCTGCCTATACAGTCAGAGCCAGTATATGGGCATCTATCTGCCATTTCTAATGATTTGAAACCCCATCTAAATTTGAAAAAGGGCAAGTTGAGAAATGAAATATGCAAAGAGAGCTTTGCTTATATAGCAAGTTGAATTTAAGTTTTATTGCCTAATCCAGTAGTCTCCAATGGAGTCACTATAAAGTCAGCCAAAGGGGCCCACCAAACTTGTTTTATCCAGAATGGGGAATGCATTTCCCCTGTTCATTTGGATGGGGGTCAGGGTGAGTCCTCCTTGCCAAAACTAGGTGTATGGGAGACAAATACCACTCCACAGGAATAACTTTGGCAATGAGTTTTGGCAGGGGGAAAGTTTATCTCCCTAATTTATTTATTTGGGATATTTCTAGGCTGTCCAATCATATTGTGTCTCTGGGTGGCTCACAACAAAAACAATAAATACAACAGTAAAAATATAAATATCAACATATCATAAATACCCCAACAATAATAAATAAAACTAATCTCCCTATGGAAGTGCATGCAGCAATGCCTTGCTTTAATAGAAAGAGATCCTCCCTGCCAAAGAAGAAAGAGAAGGAGAAGGAGACAGGAAAGACAAAGTTCACATCCACTAAGGGCCCTGTGGAAACAAGGCAGAAAAAGGAGCCAGGGAGGATGAGGAGGAAGAGAGAAAGGAGTAAGGAAGCCAGAGAAAGAGGGATGGGAGAGGGAGAGAGAGAGGCCAGACTGAATAGGGCATACACAGTATACCCATTCATGCATATACACAAACACTGATGGTGGTGGCACTCACAACATGTTTGTGATTATCCAGCACCACATTTCAGGGCCCACTGTCTGGCGGTGCCTGGGCACTCCTGGGAAATGCCAAATCGCCTACAAGCCAAAATCCTTTGGCAGCCCCAGGCCTACTCTTTAGGAAGGGAGAGTTCAAGAATGCATGGGGAATACATTCAGCTGGCATGTCAGCCTTCTCTAACCTGGTGCACCCTAGATGATATGGACCACAAGCCCACTGAGAATACTAGGGTTGATGGTAGTTGTAGTCAAAAACATTTGGAAGGAAACAAGTCAAGTTTAGGTTGTACCATATGTAGTAGTTGTATTATTAGGAAGTTCCATATTATCTAGTATAGTGGTTGAGATTATGGCTTAGGCACTAGAAGGCCCTGCTTCAGACCTCAGCCTAACCACCAACATACTAGGTTAGTCTGAGATCTGAAACAGGCTCTTCTAGTGCATAAAGAAGCAGACCTCAGTGTCAGTTTCCTATCTGCAGTAAAGGGGAAATAATTCTGCTCTCTTGAAAGGGTTAACAGGTGAAAGTGCATAAAATGTTTTGATCATGCAGCTTTGTGTTATATACATTTTAATTAATTCATTACTTTATAATCTAGACCGAACTTTCTATCATCCTCTTTTGAAAAAAAAAATCCCAATGTATTGTCTTTAATATGCATTTCCAACCCCAGTTCAGTATTTCATGCACACACACACAGAGACACACACACACACTCCTTTGTATTATGATAGTCAGAGAAATTATACATTTGCAATGTCTTGTGGTTAAAAAGAAATTAAAGATTTTTCTTGAGAACAATGTAGATTTTACTGCATTAGAAAAACCCCTCTCCAAATACTGAACCATTGTCAGCTCTGTCTGAATTGATGAGCAGCTGTGGGAAATTTGCAATTTCTTGCAATATGCGTTAGTGTTACAGTAAGGCTTGGACTGAGAGGGCAAAAGACTCTGTTTCGTAAGTGGTGCATCTCACTATGCTGCAGAGACCAGATGAACATTCCCAGGCTGTTTCAAGTCTTACTGACTGACCAAGCAGCCCAGAGAATATATGAGAGGGAAGCAGTATGAGAAATACAAGGAATCGTAAGTCATGAGGGCACGAAGAGAAGGGCTGTGGCTGAGTGCAAGGCCTCAAATCACCAAACACAGCTGTCTGGGCCAGGATTGGTGAGCCTACTGGGGCCTGAAGTGCTTCTTGGAAAAGTCATTGCGGGGTAACCTGATTTCACCATGTCAGACTTTCCTTAGCCTTGCTTCTCAATGAAGAAGCATCCAAAGGATTCCTGCCTCGCCTTTTGTCTTTTAGAGGGGAGTTTAACTTGAAGCCAGCCTAAAAAAGGATTTTAAAGAAAGAGATAAGTAGGAACTGGGGGGCAGTGGGGTGGTGGGCCAGGAGCAGGTTTGTGGGAACTATTATTGATATGGCGGTTGAGAACCATGAGGATATATTCTCTTGACATTTTCAGAAAAGGAGTAATCAAACTAGATGTCATTGCACTATATACATAGGCACCTCAGTGTCATAACCGTTTTAAGTGATTTCTTCTCTCTCTCTCTCTCTCTCTCTCTCTCTCTCTCTCTCTCTCTCTCTCTCTAGCATTTTAATGTGTCATCTTTTTATAGTGCTTTTCAATTATCCAATTAAAAAGTGGTTCACAACATTCAAAGGAACAAATAAAAAAATCCCACACACATACCCCTGCAGCTTGAACATGTACAACTGAAGATGATTAGGTGCAATCACTTCAATCAGCTACATTTGTCAGGACTAGACCAGACCAAATGTTCTCCAAATCATGTAGAGTGGAGCTATGTGCATTGTTTCTTCACTGCCCTGCAAATATTCATGGCCCTGTTTGAATCCACTTTGGGGGAGGAAGGATTAAGATTTTCCTTAAAAATTAAGATTAAGAAGGATTTTCCTCCCACTCATTTCCCCCTGAAAATCCATCTGGGATGGGGAGGGCATAAAAAGGGGGGGGGATTAAAAAGTTAACCCCCCCCCAGGCAAAGTTGGAATTTTGGAATTAACCTGGGTAGTGATGAAGCCTAAATCCCTTGTTTGCACCTGCTGGTTCTGCAATTTGTTCATGTATGCATGTGTAACATGGCTACATCTTAGAGTAAGTACATCTTATATTGCCTATAACCCATGAGCCCAAGGGCCAAACTGCATTCTGGAGAAATTCTTGGGGGAGCACATTCTGCTTTTGGGTACGGCTGAAGTCAGAGTTGATGAAGCCAAAGGCAAAAGTAGCAAGCTTAAAATACCAAAAGTACCAGCATATTTCAGCTGAAATCTCTATTAGAAATGCACTTGAATTCCAATGTGTGGGGGACTGAAGCCATATAAATGCTGGCAAAACACCCTTGGTGGCCATGGAAAATGGGACATGCTTGTCTGCAAAAACGCAGAGGGCCTGACAGGGATTTGGCTCTCAGGCCTGAAGTTCGACACCCTGTTATACCCTGTGTACCTATGATCAACTTGTTACATGCGCTCTGAGTCATGGGGTATTTTCATGTTGTATTCATCTCCAGTAATGTAGCCCTTAACTGAAAAACATGTAGGCTATAAGTTGCAGTGTGATCTCATTTGGCCTGGTGAAGCTTGCACATCTAAAATAGGCCGGGCTATCGTTCTGAAATCAGCGTGAAGCACCATGTTGAAATCAAGTGTTCTGTATGCATGCAGGTACTTTTTTTTTAGCCTGTAGGCCTGCTGGCAGGGCCTGTCTTCTTTACTTGGTTACGTGCAAGCCACTCTAAGAGACTTTTGGATTGAGGAGTGGCATAAAAATAATTCAGATACATAAAAAAGGAAATAAATGTGTAAGTTTGCAAACTTCAGAGTATTACTTAATGATAGTCTAAGATTCTATCTCTGGGGGATAGAGTGGACTCTGGGGGATGGTGGAGGACAGGATGGCCTGGAGGAATGTTGTCCATGGGGTCGCGATGGGTCGGACAAACTCCGCGACTAACAACAAGTCTAAGATTTAATGGTACTGTAAGATTGGATAGGTAACTCCCACTGCCTTATATCATTTGGATTGTACTTTATAGCAGGGATGTCAGTGTCCCAGGTCTTGCAAACTCCATGGAGCTTGCGGACTCACTTTTTAAAAATATTTGCATATTTTTGTACAAACTGAGCCACCAAAATACACAGAAATAATTCCTCAGTTTTCATGGAGGTGCACATTTCTGGCCAGTTTTCATAAACTGATTTATGCAGGATTGGAGAAATATATGCAGATGCATTTGCACAAATTATGAGTCCATCTATGGACGGACAATTGAGTTGAAGTGCCCCAAAACCACACAATATGCACAGAATTAGTATATCCCTATTTTTATCATTTTGAGTTAAAAACTAACCCAAGAACTTCAATTTAAACTAGTTTAGTGTTGATTCACACCAACTGTTTCAACATGTGGCAGCTACAGGAAGATCTACTCCCTCCACCTCCACCCCAGCCCTGGTGCCATGCTCAGCGCAGCTAACTCTGGCGTGTCCCTGGCTGTTCGGCTGTATTTGCATGCAGCAGGAGCAGCTGGGCAGCATGTCTGCTTGTTCACAGCTACTCAGGCTTTTCAAAAGCTCATTTCTTGTGATGTGGGTCAACGTTTGCAAAATCCTAACTCAAAGAAAAGGAAGAGATTTCCTATAATGATGTAGCCAGAATAAACACCCTAGTTATTTTATTGCTTATAGCGTAAGTGCACAAGGGGGCAATTAAAGCAAATGGATCCCTATTTGCAGCTACAGTTCCATAACTGAGATCACAGCAGGGGAAGTGTTAGACCATTCCTACCCATGACTCTAGGATCTTAGTCTGGATCAGAATCCCAGTACTTGCTCCCGTGAAGCTAGCTGCTACTTCTACAAAGTCATGTGGAGTTTGGGCCTCATGAAAGCAAAATCCTTTGCATTAGCTTGTTTTGACTAGGTATAGCAAAGCTACATAACCTATAGTCTTACATAGCACAATGTGTATGTACACTAGCAAAATGAACATGTTATCTTTCCAGGCATTTGATAAACCTGCTTTTGTTTCATCCCTTGACAGCTTCTTTCAGTGAAGCGGACTTGTGGGAATAGGGTAGGAGATGCAATACCTTCAAAATAAACCCAAACCTTTGCACCTTCCTGGACTTAAGGAAGAAGACTGTGCAAATTGGATCATATCTTGATAATGTTTAAAATCTACAATTTCCTGCACATCAGGAGTTTATGGAGACCTCTGAAGGAAACATTACTTGTGTGCATTAGCTTAACAAGCTGTTAATGATGCCTTGTTGCTCTAGCCTACTTGAAAGCACAATTTGTCCCCTGTTGTTTAGATGCAATTCTGGTACCAGCATTTATTGATCTGTGACACTGGTGGTCCAAAGCTGTATTCCTCGCTCCTCTTTGCCTTATATGGCAATTCTAGGTATTTAACATTATCTGATTATCAACTAAAAACTTTTGATGTTGGTTTAGTTTTTCAGGTTGTATAGGACAAATATAAACTTCATGAGTAAGTAAAATGTGGTCCTATACCCTTAAGTTGCTGTGTGTTGACAACTCAGAAGAGAGTTTGGGTGGTATGTTTAGAAGGACCCTATTTCATTGAGCTCCACCTGCATGCACAGCTATCACTTGATGTAAGCAGTGAGAGGACCCATGTGATTTTGAGTCAGAGGAAGATACCTTTTAAATGACTCATGCTAATGTGCCCCTAAACTATCCAAAGTACTGGAAACACTGGGCAGTATCCAGTGCTGGCAATTGCCAGTGCTAAGCACATTGCACTAGCGGGAGTGACTGCCACTGCAATAGGGAACTGGCACTTGCTAACCCAAAGTAGAAAACTAGCTGAAATTACCACTTCAGAAATGGGACAAAGCAGCACAGCTCTCTTCCATAAACTCCGCTGAATTGTGAGATTCTGGAAGTTAATTTTTGGCTATGTTAGCCACCACTAGCTTCCAATGCAGCCAGCAGTTTTTCCTACTCGTGCAATGGTGGCATTGGATACTGCCCACTGGCTTGACCCGTGGCTTCTTGACGCATTAGGCCAACTGAAATGCTGGCCTCAGGCAGCAGAAGTTGAAAGACAGAAGCAAGGTGTTGAGGGGGGCTTTCCAACACCTTGTTGCTATCTCTCATTCTCTAATCTCGGGTGCAGTGCAGGATGTTGTCCTATCAGAAGTCTTGAAGAAAGATTCATTTACCAGTTGGATTCTGTGCATGGAATGGGGTGGAGGGGTGTGCCAGCATGTCCTTTGCCTCAGGCACAAACTATCTTAGGCTACTTTTGCCTTGGTCATGTATTTGGAGGTATCAGCAAATCAAAAGGAAATAACAGTTGCAAAAACTAGTGAAAACCTTACCACTAATGTGAGCCTCAAAGGTTGCGGCACTACCCTCCAGTGCCACAACGCTTTGTAGCGGCTGTGTAAACGTCGGCGCTTTTGTCGTCATCTTGATAGGCACTCTGAAAACAAAGATGGAAACAAAAAAATTGAATGTGTGTTGCCAGTCTGCTTGAAGTCATTAACATATCAAGATAAAGTGACTTTCCATATGATATTTCCTATGGAGTGCCTCATTCTAATTTTATTAATCAAGAACCATGGCTCTTGATGGGGCTAATTTTCTAAAAGCAGCATTTCATGCAGAATTAGGTAATGAAATTGTTACTCCTATGCTTCCCACACTTTCAAGTAATGTAGTCAGTAACCTAATTGGCACTGGTTTTAAGGGAGTCACATGTCAAATTGAATAAGCATGCCACTTAGGAGCCAGATTGCTACTGTTTTTCTTATCTTGCAGCATAACTTCTTCCCAAACCAGATAACAACCCTGTGAAAATAGGACTGGATGAACAAATTCTCTCCATTACCATGGATTTGTCTGCAACGTGTGGTTTCATTGTCTCCTTTCATTAAATAATGGTCATAAAGGGATGGCAATCTTCAATTGATTGGGCATTTAAGAAGTGTTTAAAAAGAGCCTATTTTGAAAGTTACATGGTTTCCCTTAATGTGTAAGATTTATTTGGTGGGAGGTAGGGAAGAGCAGAAATAAAACACAAAATGTAAATGCAAAAGCTCAAGCAGTTCAGTTGAATCTAGTTTTGGGGAGGAGGGGTCCAAATTTGAAATCTGAGCTAGGGTATAAGATAAAAATTGACTTTACTGGCTTGAACAACTGCAAGAAGGTGGAAAAACTGAAAAACTCCTCATCCCCACCATTGTAATGTTTGTTGGCATAACACAATGTCCTCACTCTCTGCCAAATCTCAAGGGAAATAATAATAATAATAATAATAATAATAATAATAATAATAATTCAACTCTTTGGGAAGGAATGTAAGATATCTGTCACCTTCACTTGACCACTCCATTTATTTCAAATTATTTTTAGGCCACCATTAAGCATGGAATCCTCTGAAGAAAGTTATCTGTCAAAAGCTGTTTGACAGTTTATCTGAAGGTTACAGACCTGTGGCATCAGTGACTGTATCAAAAAGAGCTAGGGTCTCAGCTTCTTTGATATCAAAATCATTTATAGAAAGCTGTAGTGATTCCTGTTGTTATAAGCTCAGAGAGTGGAATCTGACCACGCCAGAAGCAGCTGTATTTTAGCAGTAAGAATACCTCATTGTGTTGCCTTTTTAATAATATGCATTAATATTAGTTCTTTCCTCAAAGAGTCACATTTTTCTAGTGACTTGTTTTACTTAAATACATTTCAACTTTTCAACTTGAAACCAATAATATTTAGTTGACTTCAAAATGTAATTTGGGTTCCTCATATTATCTGCAACAGTGACGTCCAGCTAAAGAAAACTAAAGGAAACCCAATCAGAACCCAAGTCTAGGTGATTTACTTCAATTTCATTGATGTTTTCATCATCAAATGTTTCCCCACCACACCCCAACTGCCCTAATGTACAAGAAGTTGTCTTGTTATTCCAATTCTGATCTTATATGGCTTTTGTATTATTAGTATTTCAAAGGTATGCTTCTGAAATGTCACATTCCAAAAATAACCATCCCAGTTTTGAATGACAGCAGGCAAGTGGTCCAGAGCTGCAGTGTAATGGATACCCCAGCAGCTGATTCCCTTAAAAAGTCATCATCAGTGCCTACCAATACCATGTGCGTTTTATCAGAGCTATTCTGGGAGCGTCTCCGTTTATCTGCAAGTAACATAACCTTGAGCACTCTTTGGAAGCATGAGAAGTTAACCAGACATATTAATAAGCATTTTTTTAAGAATGACCATTTGAAATAGGCTTCTCCAGCAGCACAATTAAAGAACTATTAGCCAAGTATTTCAAAGACCTAAAAATTAACCGTCAACAAGACATCATTGTTTTAATGAAAAATTCCATTCCAGTTTAAAAGAGCATCTAGCATCGTACCCTTTCCCCCCAATTATATCTACTAGGCACTCCTTAGTTACATGCACAATGTACCAGTGATTTTCTTGACGAAGAAAAACAGTTCAATAATTACAAGCATGCTACTAACCTGTTTTCACAAGAGTGCCTAACAGGAGTGGGCTAAGCCCAAACGAAAGTTCCTTAAACGACGTCCTTATGCAGAGTATGATTTTAAACAATCCCAACATGAGAATGGTGTGCCTCTACCTAGAAAAAACAAAACTACACAGTCGAAACGGTGTAGTTTTGCTTTTCTTGCAATCCCTACACCCGAGGCGAGGCTGGGAATGCACGACTGCTCAGAAGTGCTAACATGGTCGTTTTGCTTTTTATACCCCAGATCTGCTGACAAGTCTGCCTCCGTCACCTCAGTGCCACTTCTGATTGGCCTTCTGAAAGAAAAGACCTGAGAAAAAGGGACCGACTTCATGCGATAGGCCACCTGTCAGCCTGACTGACAATGCTAATTTTGGCACTACGAGAGCCCATCTTGAGGAAAAAGCAACTGGCAGGTTGAGAAAATATAGCCGTGTCGGGGCAGTCATTGTATCTGATCCTACCAAGCAGTTTCTGACTTAGACATAAGAAAAGTGGGGAAGTAAAAAGAAAGCATATGTCTGCTAATAGATGCATTATTAATTAAACAAGAAAAGTCAGCTCATGAAAAGGATCTGTTAGTGCCCAACAAGTCAATCCATATATTTGCTTCCCTACAAACAAACCTGTTGCTATCAAATGCAACTGTCAATCTCCAGGTCAAAGAAATAAGACATATGATCTTATGTCATGTGGCATTATTATACTGGTAGAATATACTGTTTCAGCTTAATAATGCTATTGGAGATAGCTTGACAAAACCATGGTTTCCATGAGAACATAGCATTTATTCATCTAGACAAACTGGGGTGGTACTAAACATATTCCTTGGTCAGAAGCCATAGACTGGGCCTAGACAAGATAGATCAACTCCTGTCGCATTTGATGGGATAGCTATAAGGGAGAGGAGACTGACGTTCACTTCTCTGTTTCATACTCAATGAAAGTAAAGGCAAGAGGTTGAATGCAGAAGAAAGAGCCCTTTGGTTCATGGGTGGGGTCTGCATTCTGCAGAGGCTTCTGAAAAATTCATATCTGGGAGAGAGGGCATGAGTGTTTCCCATTCCTCCTTTTGCACTCAGCCTCCTGTGCCACTTGCTCTAGAGGGTCAGGGGACTCTCGAGAACAGCATTGGAGGGGGTTTGGGGCCCAAAGGGAGAAGGGCACCCTTGGCTCCTACCCCTTGGCTGTTTTAAGGTTTACATTCAGCCAGATGATATTTGTGAAGTAAAAACATTTAAGGTGCTTCATAAAGCCGAGCTTTAGAATTTGACCAAAAAGTATTTGACCATAGACAAAAGTATGCTATTTTATTGCATTTTTGCATACCACCCCATTTTGTACAGTATTTCTGTATAACGCATCTGTATATTTTAATTTGGCACTTTTTGTTCCCTTTATTGCCAAGGGAGCTTATTAACAGTTAGTTGAGAATGATGTTTTCAGAGAATGACCAAAGCAAATCCCCACCACCACACAAGTGCAGCCTCTGGACAGGTGGACACAGGTGTCCAAATGCCTAACTAGAAATGACTAAGGTAGTCATCTACGCATCACAAAAAGAGGTGATTTGCATAAAATTTGCATACATGCACATTCTTATGGAAATTTAGAAATCATTATTATTCTTTCAATAGAAATATAGTACACCTCATTATTGTGGGGAGAACTGCAGCCAGGTGACCCACATGCCTACTCAAGTCTGTTGTTAAGACTCTAACTACTGATGGAAAACTTCAAGGACCCCTCTCTCTTTCTCTGGGTCTTTAAGTTAGGCTCAAATAGGGCAGGCCTTCAAGCAAGGACACCTTCAAAATAGAAGACATGCCTTCAAATAGAGGACTGTGCTTTGTAAAGCAGGGTACATGAGCACCCAGGCAAGTGACAATGAAAAGCCTGTCTCTCTAAAAGTACTAGTTCTAATCACATATACATGGGATGGTGGGGTGGGAAATTGGAAAAGAAAAATGAGTGCAGGCCCAGAGGGTTATCTTTCCAGAGCCCACTCCCGCTGTTTTCCTTCAGCTATTACTCTGGTTTTGGATACTAGGCCTGGCCTAGCAAAAAGTCCCTGGGGGGGGGGGGGAGAATGGGGAGACAATCATCACCTGCCTCATATGTGGTTATTTTTCCTTTTATTAGACTACATACAGGAACTTTATATAACTTGCATTAAGCCTACATCTAACAGGCATACCTAATGCCACTGCAGCTAATTTCCCTTAAACAAATGTGGGAAGCAGTTTGCTTCATTTTCACTCAGCTGTATTCGTGTAGGCTATGGTTTTAATGATGATCTGTGAGGCAGCATGGGTTACAGGGTTCTGCTAGGAATAGGATTGGGTCAACTTTGTCAGGAAGCAAGGTGGAAAGAGGTCACTGTCAGAGAAAGCACCAAGTGCTGCTAGAAACCAGCCAGGATTAACTATATGTTGCTCTATCAAGAACCAAAGGAATACTGGGGCTTAAATAGACCCCACCTTGTCCCTTAAAGGAGTCTGGCTTGTTTTAGCTCGCCCAAGCTGCAATGATCTGGGAGTGGCTGTGGTATGTGATTGTCCTTGTGGCTGGAGAGAGTTCAGAGATGACACATCTGACTGCTTGCAGCTTTCTGAGGAACATGGTCCTGGGAAGGTAGAAACCTCATGATGCCTTTCTGTGACTGAATCCTCTTTTCTGAGTTCTTAACTCTGAAGCCTTCTCTTGGAACAAGAGTATGACAGCCTCTGTGAATGAGAGTTCCTGGTTTGCATCCATGATGGCAGGCTTAAGCTACATGCTGTGTTAAATGCTACCCAGAGGTACAAGCATTTCCCCCCTTTTAGTCTCTACATGGGGATGGACAAATTTGGTGGGGGCGGGGGAGGTAGCTGGGCAGAAAGCTTTATTCACCCATGCTTGGTTGTCCCAGTCCAAATCTGGGCCTCATGGTGCTTACATCAAAGTTTATTTGTTCCAAGTTAAGATCAGTAAGATCCTGTCCATTTAATTAAGCATGTACCTTAACCCTCAAATAAAGAGCCAGGGATTATATCTCTGTGCAAACAGCCTCTCAAAATTCACCAACTTGTTCCTAAAGAAACTAGAAGAACCATTGCACTGAATTCTTTAGGGGATGGAGAAATTCTCCGATGGTATTGTTTGAGAATGGGACTTATTTATTTTTATTTAATAAATTTGTTTAAAGCTGCCTGAAAGTAACATGCTCTCTTATCACTATCATTAGCAGTGACATACAGTAGGTTGCTGCTGCAAATAGCAGCATCATGGATTACTGAACCTAGTGAAGTAGATGAAAGGAAAACCTGGTGTTTTTGGTCAAGGTAGAATTATATGGTCTACTGTGGACACAATGAAAAACTAGGAAAATAATTATTACATGGATAATCAGTGCCAGGTATGAGATTAATATAGATTAAAATTAACACTGACTCACTCATTTTTAAGATTAATCAGTATGGATGAAACTTTTGACCTAAATGGGCATTGATATTTGCCACAGCTAGAAAGCAATATCTGGACACAGCACAGAACTCTTAATATTACCTGATGAATGTATAAGGCAGCATAATGGAAGAAAACCCTCATATTTCCCCCAAATGTTGCTTTTTAATTAACCAAAACAGAAATCACAATACTATGTGGAAGTAGACAATATGTGAAAAAACTGTATGTGTAGAAGAGGATAATTATGCATTAGAATAATTTAGAGATAATCTCTAATCTCTATCTCTGCACTATTAGAAATTAATAATGTAGAGATATTAAATTATCTAGAGCCATTTCAGTCTAACCATGTGGCTAATGGTACAGGTTAGAAATCCAGTAAATAAATCATTAAATAATTTTTGCCCTGGTTAGGGCAGAGATTCTGCTTTGGCTGCCATGGCAGATGGCAGTATGTATTGCATGCCAAAAAATGAACAGAGGAAGTGTTGGTTCTTCTGCAATTCTTACTGGCTTTTAGTACCATTGATAATAGTAACCTTCTGAAGTGCCTGTTTGAAATGAGACTGTGAGACCAGTCTTGTTGTATTTTTGCTGTAGGTGATTTTAAGAAGGTAGTACTAGAGGATTCTTGTTCAACACTGTTATTCCTTGGCTTTTGGTCTCCCTTGGGGTTCCATCTTGTCCCCCTTGCTATTTAACACAGACATGAAGCTGCTGGAAGAGGTTGTCCAGTTTAAGGATTTGGTGCTACCAGTATGCTTATGACACTCAATTCCTTTTCCACCCAAATCCAAGAAAGCTTTTCTAATTCTAAACTGGTGTCTGATGTCAGTAATGGAATAGATGAGGGTGAATACGTTGCAACTTAACCACACAGAAGTGCTTCTTCTAGTTGAAAGGCAATGCTGGGAAAAGAGATTCAACTGAAGCTGAAGGAAGGCTACACCCCTGAAGTTGCGGGGTTGCAGTTTGGATGCATTCCTGGATTCAGCCCTAAACTGGATGCCCAGGTTTTGGCAGTGGTCAGGCAGGCCTTTGACAAACCTTTAACTGGTTTGTCTTTGAAGGAGGTTTAACTGGTCGAGCACTGGCTTTTATAAGTGTGTTTTAGTTGTGGTTTTGGTATATGTTCATGCTATATTTTAATTAAGGTTTTCTTTGGATTCTATTGCTAGCCACCTTGTGTGCTACTCCAGCAAAATGGTGGGGTATACATTTATTTAATTAATAGTAGCAAGTCATATAAACAAGTGAAGTGGAGATGTAAAAAATTATATATTTGAGGAAGTATAGCATATCTTTTTTTAATAAGGGATCCTGTTACAGAGAAAATTGTCGTTAAAGGGCTATAAAAGGCACTTACCTCTTTGGACAGTAGATACAGAAATAAGGGAACATGTTCAATATGCCAACAGCCTAAATGTGATTTCGTATGTGATGGAACTGCAGCAAGGCAAATAATATGGGAGCATGACAGCTACCATGAGGCATGCCATTTCTTTGATTACAGGTACCTTTAAATTGAATAGTCTGGTTCTTGAATCTTGTAAAATCTATCATACTTATTGATCAGCGATGACCAATATTATGTATTTTGCAAGCTTTCTGCCAAATTATGGTAAACGAATCAAACCTAAAACGTGGCATAAGTGCATGATTTGCACTACAAATCATTGCGCCAATTTAATATGGCTATAAATCTGTATACACCAGTATCACAAATATATTCTTTTTACTTTTGTTGCTGTCTATATTGTAGTGATGAGGTTTTAAACCCCTCTTGGGTGCTGGCTTCTGCCAACAGTGGGTGGCCAGAGCCAACACTCTGAGGCCTTCAGCTCAATCTCAGTGTAATATGGCAGCTACTAAAATTAGTTGCTGACTGGCGCACGAGAGCATGGAGTACTGATACCAACTGGCAGTGACAGGGCACAAGTAAATGAAAAGCTCTCTTAAAAGGGATGTTTATGGTCAGTGCCTGCCCCATATTTGGGCATTCTCTTTCACAGAGTTTTTATTGCATGAAGAGAGAAAGTGGAGTTGCGCCTGCTGACTCACCCCCTAGTGATTCCTGTGTTGGGAACATCTGTTGACATCTGTAGGCTTTTCCTATGAACAGGAATTCTGTATGCTCAGGGATATTATGTTTGTAAGATAAAATAATAAAGTGGTCATTTGAACATTTATGCACATGCCTGGTTGGCCAACCCACACTAGAAAATGTTGTTAAAGATGAGAAGAATGATAGTGTGGCAAGCAGGGGTAGCCCAAGTGGGCTCGTTTTGTGTGTTGGAACCACTCAGGGAGCTTAGTCTATTGGGTGGCACAGAAATTAAATAAATGGCCAATACTGGTAGGCCCATGCTGGTTTGCCAGGCTCTCCGTCACCTGTGGAACTCCTGGACTCTGGACCCCTTGCCTTTGCCCCAAAAAGCAGCCCTAGCTGTATCATGTTTTCTCCTGAATGGTAAAACTCATTATCACAATTTTTTAAATTGCTTGTTCCATTATGACATGTCAGAGTTATGAAATAATAACTTCTGTGATAAATTTCATTGTATCGCAAAAGTCATTATCTCATTTAAGGTTTAGAAATCTACACTAATTCAATCATTTTGAAAGCGGACCTGTATGGCCTTGAAAGGGAACTTGTAAAGCTCAAACCTAAGCTTTGCCACTAGGGGAGCAAATGGCCAACTCTTTTATCATTAATGATCATTTTATCATTATCTATTAAAACGTGATTCCTAATAGGTGGCATTTGCTTATCTGTGAACTTCTATCTAGTAAAAGCAGGAATAAATTTTGAAGGAAATTCATAAAGTTTTGGATGTGAGTGAGACAGAATTAAAAATATCTGTAGACTAGTACAGGGGTGGGCAGAGGGCAGATCCCGATCTGCTGCTAGATCTGTGAGTTATTTATGGTAGATTGGCAAGAATTTCTTCTTCTTTGACAACAGAAAGTCCTTTTTTCATTTCTCTAGTAGATTGATGAAAACAACAAACCTTGAGGTGGGTGGGAACCAGGAATAGATTTGTGTGTGAAAAGATATGACTGTAAGCACTAGCTTTGTTTGCTTGCTTAATTCACTTTTATAACTCCTAATACCTGAGGCTTACTAACGCATGAGTGCATGTTGATATGCACCTTGCTCTTCATCTCTCTATGCGTTGATCTGAGGTCCTGTTCTGCAGCTGTCTCTAGTGAATGGACCTAACGGTTCTAGTGGAAGAGCAAAGTTTGGTACCCATGGACATATCTGGCAATTTGAGAAACTGTTGTGACCACCAATATAAAATGTCTGTGACAGGAAAGTTGCTAAAGAACAAGTAACTTGCCCAAAAGACTGAATGCAAGGCAGAGGTAGAGTCTTGAACCCAAGATGTTAAACAGCTCCTTGAAATCCATGGCTTCCACTTCTAAAAGAGCCGTACTTCACAACAATCCCAGGTGCTGGTAAGAAAACATGTTAATTAAAAGGCTTGCAGGGATGGGGCACCTTGGTGGGTGCCATGAAAAGTATCCAGGGACAACCCAGCACTTGCCTAAAGTCTGACCTGGACTTGTGTTGCACCCACAGTGCTTTAAAAATGGGCATTTTTAACTTCACAATTTATTATATAATAATTAAGATGTGCAATACAGAATTTATTGGCAGAATGTGATTTATGGTCCCTGCATGAATATGCATGTTGTCTTGAGCTTTAAACTTAATTTTTGTGTTTGCTACGATTTCAACAAATGAACACTTCTGAAGGATAAAAATAGAAGATGAAGGGCCCGAGTTCCCAGCTGTTGTTTTGTGCACACATTCATTTTCTGGAGTATTCAAAATATGGAAGTGGATAAATGACTTTACATTAGCATTTTCAAGCAAAATATTTATTTGTTTACTTATAGACAAGTTATACTTGTTCCTTCTATTTATTTCTCAATACATGATTGGCTATAATACCTTTGGTTTTAGGAAAAGGATGAAGAGATAAAGGAACCATAGAGCAATATATTGTACAACTTTTGTGACAGGTAAGCCAAATTCTTTACCCCGGCCTTACAAAGACTTCCCCAACCTGGTGCCCCACTTTTCAAGGTTTTGCACTATAACTTCCAAAATTGCCAACTATTGTTAATGCTGGCTGGCGCTGAAGAGAGCTGAAGTACAAAATCCAATGGAGGGCATAAAGTACAGTATCTAGTGGGGTACAACCACTTATATAAATTAACTTGTACAAGCAGAAACTACTCCAGTGCAAACATCAGTAGCATTAGCTGGCACTCCAATATCTCTAAGAAACTGGTGCACCAGCTAAAGCCATTCAGATTGTTCTAGAATCATTTAACTTATTTTACTGGCTGCACACTGCTGGATACTACCTCTTGTTTGGGAAAGAATATCCTATCAGGCACATCTTCAAAATTAGCCATAACTGGAAGAGCACAACTGGCCATGTCCAGACTTTAGCATCTATTTATGCTACTAGAAACAGGACCAGTGCTTATATCCACCATATGGTAAGGCAAGGGGTCCTCCACATGTTGGATTTCAGCTCCCATGATCTGTTATTATTGACTAGTCTTATTGGCAGTAATACAGAATGAATATAAGGAATTCTCAACATAAAGTTATGATGTGATAGTGCCTAGACATTATATGTTCAATTCAGAAAAAAGGGGCTATTTTTGGTGTCTTGCCTAATATGCATGTCAGACCAGTCTGTCAGTTGGAGAAATCTGACTCAGGCTTTGTCAAAGCTGGCTCAAGACATTTCTACCCAGTTTTCATGTAATGGCAATTATAGATGGATGGATGGATGGATGGATGGATGGATGGATGGATGGATGGATTCACTCACTTCTAAAATGTTGTAGGGGCAAGTGAGGAAGTGCACTGCCTCTGGCCATTCAGAAATTTAGCATGATATATGAACTCAGACATTCTTGATTGTTTAGATGTTAACAACTGAGATAATCCAACAACCAGCCATGTGCACACTCTGGGTTATTTAATCACTAAACAACCTAGAGTGTTTGGTTTCAGACATCATACCATCAACCTCAAATGGGGCAGAAATAGGTTGTTAAATGCAAGCAGAAGTGATGAGTGTGCAAGAGATACCACACTTGCTAATCTTCAGTAGAATTTGGCAATTAATTAACCCATGATTTCCATTATATGTGAACTAGGTCTTTGTTTTTTAAGCACTGCCACTGCACAGGGGCCTTTCTATGTCTGATCTGAGAACAGTGGCCCAGCTTTACATTGCAAAGGATCCAGGATGTATGCCATTTATAATCACACTGCTTCACTGATACCTTTTAAAAAAACTACTGGACAAAGAGACCATTTGGATTGCTTGCATGTGAAGTTAGGCCAGCCCTGAGATCTAGATCTCTTTGCAGCTAGGAAACACTCTGATTGGTTTTCGGCATGTTTTACTCAATCCTGTCACATAAGGTCGATGTGTGAACTGCAAATATACAATAATCAGGTCAGCTAGCATAGCCCACCCTAAACGGAAATACATTTTAAAAATGATGCATAGGCCTTCACTGGACCCAAAGGAACACTCGTGTGCAATAACAATGTGTAAAGATTTACAGATCATATAAGACAAACTTTTGTGGAAATTGAATACAAGAGACATCCATAAAACATGTGCCATCTACTTTGTGAAGATTCTGAACTGTTTTGACAACCTGACAAAGAATTCTCTGGGAGGCCAACTCTTCAGGTCCTCATGGTTCTGAAACGAATGGTCTTGCACTGTCTTTCTCCAGTGTGGTTGCTGCTCATGCGACTCAGGCTACATCTTCCAAGTCCTCTGCTGGTGGTCTTGCTGTATCTTTGGGATGGTTAAAGTGCAGCTGTCTGGTTTTCTGTAGTCAAAAAAAGGAAGCCCAGTGTTCTAGTAGGATAGGAAGGCTGGTGATCACTGACAACCATTACCACTAGGTTTGAATTTGTTTCCCAGCTCACCAGAGATCAGCCACAGATTCTGTTTTGAAAGGAAGGGCTTAGGTTTTGGAATGCATGAAGTCATCTTTAAAAGTGCCACCACTGGGCAGATTCAGCCTGTTCCACGTTCTTGGATTACAAAGGAGGGTGTCTATGGGGCAGATAATACAGCTCACATATCGGTTTAAACCCAGACACCTACATCTTTAGAAGCTGAACACTGATCATTGCTTCACGTGCATGGGGCATTCAAGACATGTCCCTTGCATAAACTCTATGTCAGACTTTACTAACTAGCACATTGTTGGTACTTCATGATTATTAACTATGACTGCCCCCCTTCAACTATGAAATGTCATGAAAGTAGCTTAGTTTCAGTAGGGCTGGCATCACAAGGTCAGCATAGCTGGGGCTCCCAACTTGGCACAGGGTTCAGCAGGGTTAACTCCTGGAAAGCCTCCTGCACAGGCAGTTCCTTGTCTTTGCTGTTGCTTCCTGTTCACTTGTCCTTTCCAAGCCAAGTGTGAAAGGAGAAAGAAGTCTCTGTGCCTGTCTCTCTAGCAGGTGGGGCTGACTGCACTGAGAAAGAAAGGGGAGCCAATGTGTGGTGTTAAGGGAGGGGGAGTCATGGACGGCAGCTGTGAAAGCACCTTGCCTAAGAGCTCAGGACTGGTTTTCACATCCCGCAGATGACATGGTAATCCTGTACCTGACCATATTGCTTCAGGCTGCTCACATGACACAATGGGGCTATTCCAGACCAAAAAGAACCCTGCACAAAGAAAGCAAATGTTCAGTGAGGAAGGTTCTAAGAAAGCCTAGGGATGGGCAAGCTGTCCAAAGATATCCCTGCACTGGCTGAGGAAGTTTTAAAAGTTCCCCAGGGATGGGAATGGGGTTAAGGACCCTGGGAAAATTTGCCAAGGCTTCTCGGGAGATTCCAGAAATCTTGTGCAGCAGAAACAGTGTGCAGGTGGGGTGAAACTGGGGATTCTTGTACAGGGCTCAAGTTTGTTTGTTTTTAAACTGAGCCAGAGAATTCAAAATCTTCTCTTTGAAGTAAGCTTAGAACAACAAACGTGTTTTTTTTGGGCAGGGGAGCCTTTAATATATACGTATTATGTTTATGTTTTTGATATTGTCTGTATGTATTCAATAACCAAATAAAAGCAATGCTACATAAAAAGCATGCTTTACCCACACCTAAACTGTGATTCTGAGCCCCTGTCTGGAGAACCTTTCTATTATCTTTCAGGAAAGAGAAACCAAAATTATCAAGAGGCTGGTTATGATCATACACTTGAGAGGAGAAAGGCCTGTAACTGGGGGTGGGAGAAATATGATGCATAAAAATGATGCATGTTATGGAAAAAGTGGAGAAGATGTTCTCCTTTTCATAATTTCACACCCCAGGCTCATGCAATGAGGCTGACCTGTGGGATATTCAGGACAGACAAAAGGAAATATTTCTTCACAAAGCATGCAGGCAAACTGAGCTCCACTTTGCTACCACAAAATGTAATGATGACCAGCAACTTGGATGGCTTTAAAATGTTTCTGGGGGAAGAGGCTATACATGCTTACAAGCAATGATCTATTATCCCCAGAAGCAGGGGCACTATTTATGTAAATCCCAGTGACTGGGGAACATGAATGGGAGAGTTTATTGCACTCATGGTGCTTGAGGGCTTCTCACAGGCAGATGGTTGGCCACTGTGTGGACAGAATACTTGATCAGATCGGCCTTTGGTCAAATTCAGCACAGGTGTTCTTATGCCCAAGCCATCCCCTGTCATGCTTGTTCGCTTTGATTTCCTTTGCTTTATGCATAGAGCATGCATAAAGCATCAGGGGAGCCCTTGGTTGTAATTCAAAGTGGTCCAGCCCAAACACAGATTTCCCTCCTCATCCATTTTAAAAGTCACTGTAAAGTCATTTTGTCTGTGATTTATTTATATAATAGGAATGTCCCATATTGTAAAATGTGATGAAGGAAAACAAAATAGGTTTTTTTTCTTTTGAACAGTGACTAGTAAGTTAAATAAACTTTACATGATCTCCATTAAGAAAAGCTAGCTTCTTCTTCCAGGGTCTTGAAAAGAACATCTTTCATTGCAGCATCACAACATAGATTTTCAGTTGACTAAACTTCACTTTACTTTACTCTACCTTATTAGAGGTTTTCTTCATGCAAATTCCTCAGAAGTGCTTGAACATTCACATGTTGTTATTGAACAGAAACCTTGTTCAATCAATACCTGCCCAATCTTGCAAAAGAAGATCATAGGCTAACTGTGCTACAGTTACCCATCTTGATTTCTGAGATTCCCTTAGAGTTCTTTACAGTGTTTGAGTGGCAAAGAGATGGGAGGCTTATATGTGCATGCGCCTGAGGAGAGAGACCATGGCCCCTTCCAATGGGAGCCATTCACTCCATCTTACATACTGCTCCAGAGGGCCCCTTTGCTTTCAGGCACAGCTTTCCAGGGATTGCAGTGCCAGAGGCTGTTATTATGAAAAAGAGCTGAACAGAGAGGACAGTAATTTTGCAAGCGAAACATTTGGATGGCAAGTGTACCACTTTACAAGGCAAAAAACATAAATTGAATTTACCTCACAGAATGCTTTTTAGTTTGCCTTTGACCTTTCAAGCAATGTGAATCCTGACCTTGCAATGCTTCAGGTGTGGCAGCCTTCACTTTTTCTGACAAATAGTCTCTCCCTTGCTTTGATTTAGTCTCAGTTACAGTGAGAACATGGGCATTTTTATTCTTCTCTGAAACAAAACGGGGATGTCAGCCAGAATGGGACCAAGGTCTTCCATTTATTATAACTAACGTGGTCTAATAATGCATGCCTAGTTACCTATCACTCTTATGAAAGCTGAGCAGTGTGCCTCCCCGACTTCATTAGTGGCAAGGCAGATATATTTTCCAGTGTCAGCAAGGACTGCATTTCTTTTTAAAAGGTAATAGGTGTCCCCTAATTTCTCAATCTGTAAAACAATGAAATATAGACAAGAGAGAGATTAGTAGTGTGAAGCAAGAGATACGACATTCTTCCCAAAGGAACATTTACAGAATGTTTAGACATACACTAATTTCTCTTCCTGCCACTCTGATGCCATCTTTTGTCCAAATGACATTTGGCCTTGGTCTTCCATATATTGTACAATGCAGGTTTAAATCATCTCCTTCTTGCAGAGTAGTGTGTCCAAATTTTTTAATGAAGTTTGGCTGTTTTCCTTGAACTAGAGAAAGAGAGAGAGAAAGGAAGCATAGATGGCATTTGAAAAGGCAGGGCTGTTCTTTCAAGAACAAAATTATCCATCTGAAACTGAGTTTAAATGACTGTGTTGTCCTACACAGTGGAGAATCAGAAAGACAATAGCTAGCAGCCTGGATCTGAGAAGACAGTAGAAAACCAAGTAAGATCAGACGTTTGCCTCTCTCATGCAATAAATATATAAGGTTAAAACAGGAGTTCTGATTGATTATCTTACCAGCTTTTCCTCTTCCTATAGCCTAAATTGCAACAAAGATTTTAGAATGATTATACACAAGTGGAACCTACAACAAAATATTACAATATATACTCACCTTTTAATAGGACTACTCCCGTCTGTGGGTTCCAGACAGAAAACCATACTTGCCTTTGAAACAGTGTATTACAACCCATTTTCTGATTTTATTCTCAAAATGATATTATACATTGAACTGCTTTGTGTGGAACTACAGTGCACTTTTCACTGTCAGGCTGTTCCCACTGCAGGTGAAGTGGCTAAACCATCCACAGACCATGATTTGTTTAGTGTAACGTGTGAACTAGGCCCTCTTGATTTCAAGCCAGAGAAATAACAAAAACAACACAGGTCCTTTTTCTAGCTTGTTGGGGAAGAGGCAAGCCATGGGTGGTTTATCAGCTTCTGCTTGCCGTGTACCAGCACACTGTTGCATCCGTGGCAATCTACATGTTTTGTTTTTCTTTTAATATGGGCTGTTACCATTATGGCCCAACAAGTTCCACATGAGTATGTACAGTCCTCATTAGGATGTTCAGATTATTTGTTTGCTTGTTTTGTCCTATTAAACAAACATTTTTAGAAAAGGCCAGGTTCTCCTGAATATGCTGATGCCACCCTATTCCTTCTCAGTGGCTTTGTTTTGCCTCCAGTCCTGTTATCACTGACCACAGAAGTCCACTATTAGAGGTAGGAAGTTAAATGTTAAGCTCTCCTTAATCTACATAATTGGCGAGTGGTCATTTCAGAGTATTATCAGTTTGCAGTTTCAACTATGCCTTTGTATAGGACCCAGGGGCACCATTCAGCCATTCTCATCTTCACCTCAGCCTCAATCGCATTGTGCCCCATGGCTGCTCCGGTTCACACCTCTTGCTGGACCCTCCTTCACTTTCGCATAATAACCCAGCTGCATTCCCAGGAATGGTAGGGGAGCCAGTATGTGCCATCTCTCTTCAGAACTAATGATTGTGGCTATTTTCTGTATCATATGCAGCCATCAGACTTTGGTGGGACTGTCTTTAATAATGCTCATTTAGACTAGAATGAAGAAAAAAAACTTGCTTGGTTGCCTTGGAGCAATACTTACCACAAGACTACAAAGCATGTGGCTCCTTACAAAGTACTCTGGCCCAAACTAGTTTTGAAAAGACCCTAATTCATGCCCCAGCATCACACTCACATAGAAATGCATGAGTATTACTTTAATATTAAAAGAGCCCACAGTAGAAAAGTACTGAACCCTTCTCGCTATTATATCTTACCTACACAGAGCTGATTGCATTGATCATTTTTCCCCTTCCCAATTCTGATTCCAGAAATGATGGTGGAAAAACAGCTTTAGAAACAGACAGAGGAGAGGGAATGCATGGGCGATCAGCACCCCTTCCTCAAGAGTTTCTTCTAGTGTTATAGTCAGATGCATGTCACCCATGCTTTACATATGAAGAGTGGTCACACTGATCCACATGTATTCAAGTAGGCTTCACCATTCATTCCAAAGCTCATACATTTATTATGTGTGTTGAAGTGAATGTTGAAGCTTCAGCAAATGGTTCATGTGGTTAGCAAGGAGAGAGGGTTAAATATGCTCCATCATGTTAACCATATCCACGCTGACATACAACATATCAGTGGATACAAACATATGATGGATGAGACCTTGTCCTTTGGTGGCCCTGTGCTCATGTGAAGCTGGGCATGCATCTGTGATAGGGGACTACAAAATGCGGGCTTTCTGGATATACAGGTTGGCTTTATAGACACATTTTAGGGATAATATGTTTTATTCGTGACTTAGATGAATGCCTGGTGGGTGGGGGCATGGGGAGAGTGCAGGTGATTCCATTCCTTCTCTCCACACATCCATAGCCACAGCTGAATCATGACCACAGTGCCTCCAAAGTCTTAATATGTGCATGAGACACCTAGAAGGCAGGTGAGCCTGACCCAGGAAAGTCTCTTGTGACGCAGATGTAAGATCAGCTGACTTACAGAGCCATGATATAGAAAGGTTTTCTGATCCTTGAGCCTGGATAAGAAATATAAAAAGAAGAGATTCCCTTGTCCTTTAGCAACTTTCCCATCTCAGACATTTTGTATTGGTGGTCACAACAGTTTCTCGAATCTTCTTTGACAACAGAAAGTCCTTTTTTCATTTCGCTAGTACATTGATGAAAACAACAAACCTTGAGGTGGGTGTGGGAACCAGGAATAGATTTGTGTGAAAAGATATGACTGTAAGCACTAGCTTTGTTTGTTTGCTTGCTTAATTCACTTTTATAACTCCTAATACCTGAGAGGCTTACTAACACATGAGTGCATGTTGATATGCACCTTGTTCTTCATCTCTCTATGCATTGACCTGAGGTCCTGTTCTGCAGCTGTCTCTAGTGAACAGACCTCACGGTTCTAGTGGAAGAGCAAAGATTATGCAGTTTGGGTACCATGGGCATATCTGGCAATTTGAAGAGAAAGAAAAGAAGAGAAAGGAACTTTGGCATCCCAGGAAGATATTCCTGGCCTGCCTGGTTGCAGGACTTAATATGTCAGGCAACTTAGGGAATTGCCACTGGCTGAAGCTGGGTTTTATCTGGAGGTATTTTACTGTATAGCTAACCAAGTGAAGGGCTGAGGCTTTCCGGTGAATAGATTTGGCAAGTTCTGTAGTCCACAACCATGTTTTTCACAATATTTATATTGGGTTTGATTCAGATGTTCGCTCAATCAACTGCATCAGTAGAGGTGGGTTACCTACCCCTCCGGCCCATGGCAGCTCCTCTAGCTTCCTGAAAATGGTGCACAAAGAGCCAGGAGTTCTTGCTGAATGGGTTGAACTCTGGTGTGTAGGGAAGTGGCCTCATTCCAAATCAGGCAAAGAGGTTTTTCACAAGCGGAAGGAGCATCCCTCTTCTAGCAGGCAGATCCTGGATCCAACCCAAGATCAGTGGCAAACAAGCCATGGCATTATGGGGATAAGTGACCAGATACACAGTTCAGAGCAGTATATATCATTAGAAGCAATTCACTTTTATATTTATCTACAGTATTGCATGGGAGAATGTTTCCATGATCAGAAGTAAATGAAAGCACAGTGCATATGCAACTCTCAGTGTTTAATTGCTAAAAGGGTAATACTATCTATGCTATTACAGTTGTGAAGAAATCAGTTTCATAACCAAAATCATGCTTGAAATCTCAACAGTAGTACCAGTAGAATATGGCTGAGGAAGGATAACTCCCCAGCACACTCCAGTGTAAAGAAATATCTGACCAATGAAGGGGAAAAAGATTTACCTTGGGTGCTATTCTTTCTGCTACCAGCTCCTGTATATTTGATCTCTTAAAAGGTTTAGAGAACACATTAACCAAATTAGGCTGCCTCCTTGCTGAGGTACCAGTCAGCACTACTAAGGGAAATCAAGTGCCTTCTGTTTGTTGATTTATGGCACTAAGAATTTCTGTTTCTTTCGGTTAGCCTAGCTGTACATCAGAAAGTTGTGAGGAATTTGATAATTTGAGATGATCAACGGCTGAGTGCAAGAGGGAAGACTCAGGTTGCACAGGCCTCAAAGGGATTAACAGCAACGCTTGGGTAGAAATGTGGAGCAGGCAGGCAGAAACAGACCCTGCCGGTGAAAGAAGCAAGCTTCTTGCATTGTTCAACATGGAGTGATTGCTGCCTGTCACTCCACCCTTTACTGCATACTGGCCTTCCCAGAAGGGGCTCTGCATACTGGTCTTCCCAGAAAGGGCTTCCTTTGTATGTGGGAAATAAGTAATCCTTATTCACTTGTACTCCTTCAGTACATTTGCAATTCTTTAAAACTGTCTGTATGGAGCCTGCATTGAATATGACACTTCGGCTTGTCAATAAAAATCAAGTAGGATTGATTGCAAAACAGGTGGCAGCACATCATGAGGCCAATGATGCGGAAATAGTTTCACAGTTCATAAGTCTGCCTGGAACTAGTTGCACTTGTTTGTATTACAGATTCAGACATGAAGCAGCAGCCAAAGAACTGGGCAACTGACTAGTTCTGCATGTATTAGATTATTTTCTGTCGAGATACTCAAAGAGCAAGACCCTATGCTGCATTAAAAACGTGTTACAAACTTTAAGATCAGTTTTGTGATACACCTTAGGGATCTGATGTTCAAAGAAAAAAAATGCCCCAAATCCCATTGGACTCATGCAAACCTTAGATGCACCTAAAGTATGTTTTTTCATGCCCTCCAATATATTTTCACTTGTTCATTCATGTGGACATAATACACAAGAGAGAAGTATATTACTCAAGTGCCAGAAAAAAGTTTTTATAAACTGGATGCATTTTGGAAAGATACTTCCTTCCTCAGGGGCTGCAACTAGCATTTGCTCTTCTGTTTTTTAAAATCGGTGCTGTTCCCCCTTGCTGGTTCATTCCTATAATACACAGGAACCAGCTTGTGTTGGAGAGCATGATGGTATTCCAGAAATGGCAAGGACAGACAAGTCTGTTTTCATTTTGAATGAAAATGCCATACTTTATTGAAATATATTTGCCAGATGGAGAGGAGTGAAATGTTCCAAAATTAGGGTACAATCCATCCCAATGCAGCTGTAGTTATGCCTGCAACAAGGAGCCAGCCCGGGCTGAAAAGAGCCCCTCTTCTTTCCCTCTGCTTTTTGACAGTGCACTGGCTGTTACTCAAAACTAGAAGTTGGTGCCTGCTCCCCCTCTAGGACCCAACCTGCAGGTTGCCTCTTAAGAAGACTTTACTATGCACATAGTGATATATATGGTTCATTACTAAGTTAATACTGGATCTAAGAAGATAATCATGGGCTACTGTTTTCATTCAACCACCAACGTTGATGCAAGTACCTTCACTTTCTCCAAGAAAGCACGTCTCAGTATGAAGCAGCATTTCTGACTGAAATGCAAGAAGAGCAACATGGTCAGAATTAGTGTGGCTTCCATGCCTTCCTTTGCATTTGGTAACTCTAATAATTCATTAGTTACAAACTGCAAAAGACAAATTAAGCAATATTCTAATTTATGGTGCATATTTAAAGTGCAGAATCTGAAATTCTGTTTACCTTCACAAGAATCAAATAGTAGGACACCTGGAGTCCAGGCCAGGAGACTATGTGATATGGCCAGAGCCATAGAAGAAGTTCATTCTGCTTCCTATTTCATGATTGGGGGATTATTTCCGATAAACATGGAAGATGCCTGATTGGACTGCTTTTTTTTCTATTTTGAAAGCAACTGCTGTTTACATAGAAGTTTTTGCTGATTTGGGGGACATACCAATATATACTTAACTAGTAACTTCACAGTCTGGTTGAGCAGGAGTTTTAGAGCCATTTTGTATTTTAAAGATGCATTAGGGTAAAATTTCTTCACAGGCTGCATGAGCAGAATTGCCAACTTTAGCTTTAGTCATTGCTGGCAGCCTGGGAAGAGCTGAGGTGGGGTAGGAAAGATGGAACTCTAGGAATCTGGAATGTGAAGGAAAGAGTAGATTATTCTGTGCCTGGGTAGAAGCTGAGCAGAACAGTGGTGGAGATCCAGGCTTGTCTCCAAATTATGTCAACCCCTTCCAATTGGTTTGTTTGGTGCTGTATTTATTTAAGCATTTTGATCCTACTCTTCAGCCAATGAGATTGCCAGAGTGTCTTTCATAAAATCTATGCACACAGTAAAAGTTCAACCAAAACTAGTCAAGCAACAAACTCAACCTGTCAAACATCACAATAAGCAGCCTTAGTAAGGCAAGATTTTTTGTAAGATGGTCGGGGTTCCTGGATGTATGACTTGACAGGGGTTTATTTATTTATTATCAAACTTGTATTCCACTATATTGGCCCGAAAGGCCCTCTAAATGGATAACAGTGGAATAAAAATACGGTACAACAATAAAAAAACACACAATTAAAACAAACAAAAGACAGTAAAACAAAACAGTGTGCAAATTAAAAGTCTGCCCAAAGTAGAGCCTACACTTTGGTGGTTTCCTCTCTGTGGAACTATGCTTCTGAAGGCCAGACAGGCAATAGGGCTGTGTGATTTTGGGTTCCCACTGAAGACATCTTTTTCCAAGAAGCCTTCCTCGATTGAGTAATCATGATTCTCATTGGTTTTATGCTTTAAAAAAATAATATGATTTAATATGTTTTGATGTGGTGTACTTTTTATCTTATCTTGTTCACCACTCCAGAATCTGTTTACATGTGGAGTGGCATAGAATGCCAAGGAAACACATTATAAAAACTCACTTTCTTTTACCTGGCCATCTTAATAAGTTAATTAATCAGATGCTGACAAGAAATAGTAACTTTAATGGAGATGGGATATAGGTGATTTCAGATGAGCCTTTTGTGATAGACTTGTCCTGCTTCTTTCATGGAATTTGAAAGGGAGCGAGGGGTGGGTTGATAACAGTGTCTTTCACCTGTCACCCTCCTGTGTACTTCCCACTGCTTCTCCCATCCTTTTTCCTCGCATGGAATAAGTCATTAAAGAGGTGAAGATGGAATAGCCTCACAGTGTCTTTTCACCAGTCCGGCTATGTTTTGCCATGCCTGCTTTTTAGACAAATTTAATTTCAGCCAGTTGCTTTCTCCTCAGCACAGTATCTTGATAATCACTGTCTTTACAAGATCAATTTGTGTAGTTTATTTATTGCATCTAAAGCATTTCCGGAGATTTCAAATATCTCTCCTTTGCCAATGGATGCAGATTCCCTCTGGTATCTGCAGTGATTCTGCTTCTCATACCCAAGGCTAGACTTTCGGTTATTTATATTTCTTCATACCAGGAAATCCTGAGTATTACTTGGAAGGAACAACCCCCATGTTCTTTCTGAGCTGTGGTGGGATTATAAAGAAGCCCAGGAAGTGGACACATTCCCATACAGTTTCACAGGAAGAATGTAGGAAGTTGCTGAATCAGACCATGGCTCATTCCGTCTAGTTTAGCATTGTCAACGATAACTGGGAGTGTGTCTTCACTATTTTAGATGCTTATGCAGACCAGCCTGGAAATGCCACGAATTGAACATGGAAACTTTGGCATACAACACACTTGTGCTCTACGGTCTGATCTAGGAGCTTTCTTTAAAGCATTTCTCACAGAAGATATTCATTTTAGTTTGTACATTAAACAATAGATCAAATGTGCTAAAAAAAAAAAAAAGAAAGAAAAATAACATGGCTTTCCCAAATGTAACATTTACTATTCCAGTGTAATGCATATTTAAGTGGCATGCTGTCACAGAGCCATTGCTCTCACAGATGGGTTGCCTCAAGAAAAAATGGAAAATCTCAGGATATCTAACTAGAGCAGACCCCACCCCTCTTTGCACTATTAAAGCCATTTTCTGTTAGGGCAGAAAAGTAGCCATTCAGCTGGTGAAGCTTCCCTGTTTCCATTTGCTGTAGAGTTAGGCATGGTGTGTAGCTGTGTGTTTGTATATTTCGAAAGGGAGGGGGCTTAGGCTTAGGCACAATTTAGGAGTGAAAGCAGGCTAGAGTTGCCACTTTTTTCAACTAGGCTGAGGCTCTACGGCATTAACTGCTGCATGATTGAATGAACAGATGCAGTTTTCCAAACGATGGCTGCTGACAAGGTATCGTTTGATTTCTACTTCTAGTAGAAATCCGTTGATTTCTACTTCCTCTCTCCTGTATCCTGCCAGATTTTTTTTTAAAAAGTGCTAGCCTTTCGAGGAGAGGAAAATGGTTGGTGTGAGCCTCAGCACTCTGTATATAAATTGAGCACTGGGGAAATGACTTGACTGAAAATACCAGAAACTTGATTTTAGGCTTGAGTACAAAACTCAATGTCATGATGTACTGCCTCTTCTGTTAATTTCATGAATATTCTCATAATATTTTGATATAGCTCACGAATCTCCTAGATAAAAAATGTTCCTCACAGATGGATATTTATCCCATCCCTGTGCTAGGGAAGAGGTGACAGAGCTTTTTGTTGTATACCATGAAATTAGCTGCAACCAACCATGCATTTAATAATAAATCTACAAAGCCATGTGCAGGCTTGTAGTGGTAGTTGTAGAAGGGGTGGAAACCTTTTTCCTATCTAGCTTCAATTTCTAGCAGTGCTAGTTAGGCCAAAGACACACACAGTCTTCTACAAGTTAATCCATACATACAGTTGGAGACATGCGAAGTCTTTGAGTCATAATGCATTTGAGGAGATGTTGGGTGACAGAAAGTCTCTGTTGTTTTAGAACTGTGATGGATCATTCACACAAGTAAGTAAACATCTGGTGATATAGTTACCAACAACCCTTGGAACTTGCCCTCCCACCTTTGTTTCAGCCTGCATAGTGTTAGATTTTTGTGGATCGGTTCCAGAACAAGCATTTTGCTGGACAAAAAACCTGTATAAAGTACTGATGTTCATTGGTAAGCTGCTTGTAAGGGAACCGTTTCACATCATCTGAAAATAAGTTCTGGGCTCAAGATGAGAATAGGTTGTCTTCTTGGATCAATTAGCTTCTCTTCTCTGCTTTTTTTGCTTCAAGGACGGTGCTGTCTAGAAGACAGATCTTCTTTCAGTTTTACATGCCTATAATAAATCTGCAACCAGGTGGCTAAAAAACCCCTTCTCTCCATCTTCATGACACCCCCCACCATTTGTAATAGATATTCTTTCCACAGCATGCTATGCACTTGAGGATTTATTTCCATATTGTAAATTTCTTGCAAGAGATTGGAAATATTTTTTGTATAAATTTCCAACAGAGCAGTCATTATAGGAAAGAAGAAAGTTATTCTCCAAGGGGAAAAGCAATACAAATATTTACCAACCATTTTTAACTACATAGATATATATCTGATCTTCCTAGAAAATGGGTGGAATTAATGATGATTAACTTGTCATTTGAATATGGTGAGAATTTATAAACAAAATTTCTCTGTAAATAGCATGATTTCTTTTCTTACCTTGGTCAGATCTGGTGATATATTATTCTATGAATCATAAACATTGCATTGTACAAGTCAACAAACTCTAATAATACAGTGTAGCCTTAGCTCCCATTTTTAAAAATAAAAGTAAGTGCAAATTGTAAGGCAAACTCCATTTTGGCTTTTCCTCAATTTAAAATTATTGCTTATACCTCATTATATTAACTATCTAATATATTTGTTTTATGATTTACCATGTCCTTGTTTTATACTTTTATCATATTTCATATTGCCAAATATGTCTTACCTTTTTAAATTTCAGTACAAATTTCATGTCATCATTCATAGCAATTATGAATGAATTAAAATATTAAGCATCTCCATGAATCATTATTATAACTCTTCACGTGGACAAGCCACATACTATCAGTAAAGGCTTACCGAGTGTCTTACATGTTTGAGCAATCAGAAAATCATGAGCTGTTCTTAAGCAAGCTGTCATTCCCTCAGCCAGGCCCATCTACAAAACGGCAGTAACAGTACTATCCTACCTTAGGGAGCGGTAAGAATTACTGGCATAATGTAAGCAATAATGAGAACCTTTTGAACATTTAAAACATACTATATCAATGTGTATATAAAATGTTTCTCCCTTTTCATTAAATGACACTAAAGCAACTCTCATTTTTTACAGCACATACACTAAAGTGAGCATCTCGTGGCCTGTGAGCGACTATGAGCCATAAAAATATTTTCATGATCATTTTAAATCCAAAAGCATTTTTCTTCACAGTGCAAAAACCTAGAAGGTGCCTTTAAAAATGCCTTCTGCCCTCCTATGGAACATGACTGTAGCATAACAGAACAACACCCAGTGTAGCCGTGATATTAATGTAAAAGAGCACGAGATTCAGAGTGACTCGAAAGCAAGGGTGGCAAGGGTGAGGTGAGGTGCAGCAAAAGATGGCCGTTCGCTGTTGTCTCCAGTTGTGAAAGTTAAAGTCCAGTGAAGTCAGAGTGCTGTACTAAGAAAGCAGCCAGCACGCAAGTGATACAACCAAGTAGAGGGCACACAGGATTATCCAGTCTATTCTTTTTATTAGTGCCCCGTTACCTTTCACATGGAGGATGGCACTGGAGGAGACGGTGCCACTAGAGTTTTTGGCCCGAACTACATAGAGCCCAGCGTCTGTGTCACACACCTTCTGAATGAACAAAGTGTACTTTGTGTCCTTGTGAAAGAGCTTTAAGTGCTCATCTCCAGTCACTTTCTGGCCCTTCTTGTACCTGAAGTAGAGAGTCAGTTTTCAAGTCAGGTTAACATGAATGTTCGTGGAAGCAGAGTAATTTGCGATGTCAAACAAGCTCTTACAACAATGAACTTAGCAGCAATAGCAATCCCTAGCAATGTCTCCTGATATTTTAAAAGTTGTATTAAAAAGCAGATTGGCTCACAATTTAAATATATTCTCAGGGTTAGAAAAAGGGAGATGATGTAATTATCAAGAAAGAGATGCCCTGAATCCCAAAATGCTTGTTCTTAAAAGTGATATTTTTGTTACATCTGTTTGGCTCCATAAAGATAAGGCAAGAACCTTAATCTCATGTATTCATGAAAAATTTAATTTAAAGAGTATCCAAAACCTTGATTTTTTTCTTGATCTGGATCTGCCCCTCTGCACTGTTAGGTGTTATTCCTAGTTTATTCTTGAGTAAAAGACAAAAGTCAGGCCTTAGGACAGGGGATCAATTATTTTCACAGGAGAATTAACTCCACTAATAAAGCTTCATAAAGTTTTGTGCCTGTTAGTAGAAAGGTGCTCTGTTTCAATGCTCTGGCTAGGTATGTGCCCCTTTCCTTTTTTGGTAGAAGTTCATGACACCAAGAGAGAAAACTAATCCATTGATCATCATTTGTCAACATAGAATAATGGGTAAATGCTGCAAAACCAACTTATACATTGGGGAGTGTAAGAGCTAAGACGATAGCACCTTCTGCATTTGTGGTTTTCCCAATCCCTGGCTGATCCCTTATTTATAGCAGCCTGTCATTTAGAGTCTGTATATGGAAATGCTGATTCCCAGTTTTAAGAGCCAGCTTGGTGTTTGGGTGGGACTGACAGGGTCTCGTTCCCACAACCTGTTATTGTGAATTCTCTCCATGGCAAACAGATAAATGCCCTGTCAGATAAGCTAATTACTATTTACCCCATTCCCAGCTATTGTCAATATGTTTGCCTAATACATTGGGTTTCATAGTGTTGCTTAAACACAGGTTTATTCGCATTTTCCTTTAAAAACTGTTTTGTTTCCATCAACATTACAGCGGTTGCTACTTTGAAGATTTGTACTTAAGCTATTTTTATAATGCTGTGACTTGATAAAGATCTTTCAGTTGGAGATGTTTATTTTGCTCAGAAACTGAAGTGATATTGTGTTCAAGTATTAAAGGCTGACTAAAGCTGATGGCAGCAGTGTCCCAAAGGGAAGATGATAGAGTATTTTAAAGCAAGCAATAGAAACCTTTAAAAATGAATCAGTGACCCAGACACAACACAATGATTTGCTTCATTTGCCTTTCAGTTACATTCTGATTTTCAAATTCTATGGACTAACAATGTGTTAGTTTTTGATTGTAACATTGTTATAACACACTCTCATTAAAATGTTCTTTCTTTGTCAGTAATTCTGCTTACTTTCTATGTGCAGAGCTGAGCATAACAAAAACATAGACTAACATAGTTGTAAGAGTACACACTGTCATAAAAGAGTGGCAATTAAAGGGCAATTGCAGAGAAATAAGCAACAGCAAGGGATTAGATTAGAATCAATCTGGATGTTGTTTAGCTAGGAAAACAACCCTCTTGCATAGCTTGCAAGAAAATTGATTTAAAACATAGTCTTAATGAAAGGGGGTCAGCTTATCATGCCTAGCATGAATCCAGCAACTTCTATTTTAGGATTAAAACGTATACTTCTCTCCCTCACTCACTTTCTGTCCCACTTCTAATTTCATTGTTGGATTCATCTGATAACCCGTTGTACTGTTTTTTCATACATAATTTCACCATAGTTTTATATTTAGTTCTTTATCAGAGACAAAAATGTAAAAAGGTTGTGTGAACATCTAGGTGAGGTTATGTTCCCCTAGCCAATCAGTCCTGGAATTTTTCAACAGGTCCAAATAAAGATATGCTCCACTCATAATCCCTCCCATGATTTCCTACCGTTTATTTTGTCTTTTTATTTCTTTCTGCAGATCATGCATTAAGGAGGAAAAAACAGATATGGTGCACAATGCTTTTTGAATGTTAGTGCTAGGAGCACTCTTTCTGGAAGTACCCAGCATTTTCTTCCTATATTGGCCAGGGGTAAAAGTCCTGTTTGCTGGATACAGCCGGCTAAACTCTGTTCTGGAGGGAAAGTGGAGAGCTCAGTTCTTTGCTGTATTTTTAAAGCTTGAATCATAGTTAGGGAGGGATGTACTCAGTGACCTTTAGCAATACAGTGGGCTATATACAGTTGACTGACCAGCTAATTCTTGACCTGCTTTTTTTATTGTAGCAATTGTGGGGAGTGGTTGAAGTACCTCTTACAGCACATTCCTATGTACATCTACTGAAAAGTAACACACAATTAAGTCATCAGCCTCACCCTAAAGTAAGTGTGTACAGGATTGAAGCCTATGTGTGGCAATGAGTGGAGGCTATTTATATTTTTAAAATGGGGGCGGGGGGGGGGAATCTCAGGATAAATGGGAACATTTTTACATGCTCCCTTGGAGATTTTTGGTTGCCAATTTCAGCCCCTGTTCCTTACCTGTAAAGTGAAAAACCCTATGACCTAACCATCAAGGTAATAATAATGATTATACTCTGAACAGTAAGCATTCTAGGCATGCCCCATGGGATGTTGGATTCCTCCGCCCCCTCATGGAACAAGAAACTTCATAGCATTTTATAACAACAAAGAAATTGCAAACTGCTTTTGAAACTCCACTCAGTTTAAAAGAGGTTTGCCCGGTGACATGAAGATCTGCTCACATTGCCAGCTCTTGCCTGGTGCCTGTGCCCCCAGTTCATTCCAACAGTGGGCTGGTGCAGAATCACTGTTTCTCTGGGCCAAGTCTGAAATGTAGCCCCCTCCTCACTTGAAAGAGATTTATTTCAGAAAAAAAAAAGATGGAAAGTGGATTGCTTGGTGTCCCTTAGCTTTTTTGAAGCCTTTAAGAACCTGCATGAATGGGTGTCTGCTTTGTATTCGTGCCAGAAATGGCTGTGGACAACTACACATTGTCCACAGTTGTCCTTTAGATGCTGTTCCCTGTCCCTGGGACCTAACTAATGCCAGCAACTCTGGAGAGCAGAGCTCTGTCATTTAATCACATATATTCTGGGGCCTGAAAATAGCCCCAGCCACACAGGTTCATACTCTCCCTGATCATTATGGTGCTTCGCATCTTCCTCCTGTTGCCAGTCGGTTGCCACGCCTCCTCTGGCCTGTGTGCAGAAACCGTAGTAGGAACAAAGGAGTTCTGCAACACACGGTCCTAGATAAAGGAGGTCCAATAGGGAGGAATACTTCATTCAGTATCTTTCTCCAAATTCAGTATCTTCTCTCCTTCTTTCTCCCTCTCTCTAGACTCCAGCAGATAATCATGGGCATCCCTTATCGAGAAAGGGAAGTAAGTTTGCCTAATCACCCTTAAGCATATGGTGTACAGTTTAGTAACATTTTTCCCTTATGACAATAGGCTTGCAGCCCAGAGAAATGTCCCTGTCTGCCCAGAGAAGTATCCCTCTCTGCCATGCTTGAGCCTTCCTTGGGTTTATGGAACAAGTAATGTATTTCCTTAAATTCAGGTCAAGATAGACAATATCTGTTTCTCCTCTACCTTGAAGTTGAAAGGGACTTTGGACTGCAAATGGAGAGGAATTCAGCCACAATAACCTCTTAAGTCATTTTTAGTGATTGGAATGTTCCTTTTTAAAATTCATCTCAAAATATTATTTAATATTTTAGGCTGGGTGTGCTTGGATCATTTTGAAATCAGAAAACTATTACTATGATTATTACATTGCATTTATATCCCATCAAATGATGATATCCAGGCTTAATATTATATATAATTGACTATTAAATATGGGTCCAGTAGGAAATGGAATCCCATGGCAATATGGAGTGATATGAACAGGTCACTCTGATATCTAGACTGATGCTCAGTGGAGTTTTCTCTGTTTATATTGAGGTTTTCTCATTGTAAGCTACCCACCAGGTCAGCGTAGGCTCTGGGAATCCTGTTACTTCTACTTCCAAAGTCACCGGAGAACCTTCCATGACAGTTACGTTAGACAGAAGCTTGGAGAACTTAGGCGCCTGTCCAGATAGGCTGACCATGCTGTTCTTTTCAGATATACTTTTAATCTCTTCTCGGGTGACCATCTGCCTCTGACAGCTTCTGGTGGTGTCTGATTGAAACAGGAGATCTGAGAATGTATTGGGTAAAGCATGCGGCCTATCCTGGTTTTTAGTAAAGTTATTTATATCATGCAATTGTCTCTGCGCTTCTGCCATGCTCCTGTGAGTCCCACGGTTTTGCAAATAGGTCTCACACACTTCACTTGACATGCAATAGGCAGCCTTTGTCTTGAGCGTGCAGGATACAGGGCTGGTTTCAAGCATTTCTGGTGAACTAGGAGCAAAAGGTGATTCCACTTTGCATTTTGAGTGATAGCTTAAGGTAGAGGAAGAAAATCGCTCTAGTTGATCGGCCATATGTTCCATCCTGTGACCAGGCATGTCAGCATAAGCAGCAGAGGTTAAGGGATCAGATTCATCTGCCATTCTTTTACTGCCAGTATTTATCTGCATTTGCACACTAGAGGAGCTGACATGCAGGCTACGTGAGCTACTGCAAGGGAGCTCTTCCAGATCCGTTTCAGAATGCAGAAGGTTGGATTCTGGCGTTTCAGAAAGCGGTGGCAAAGAGATATCATCTGGGGATATACACTCATATTCCTCTCCAGAGGGCACATCTTCTGCCAGCAGCTCGGCCTGGAAACTATCCTCTTTGGCAGGAGACAACAATTCTGTGTCCTGTGAAACAATATCCTCACCAGCTGGGCTGATAACTGAAATATCAGCCAAAATCTTTTCTTCCTTAAAACGGGGGTTGGGGGGGGGGGGGAGAGAGAGAGAGAGAGAGAGAGAGAGGGACTGAACAATATTTATACATATATTTTCTGTTTTGTTTTCTTCTCACATTTGTAAGCTATTTTAATTTCTAGAAGCACAATAAAAGATCTGTGTGGCTACTTGGACACATCCATCACTAGGGGAAACTATTGCTTTAAAATTATTCTGCTATAAAATCAAGCATATATCAGGTATTTCACTTCTCTCATGGAACATTTACAGCAATTCTAACCTACCTTGTCTCCTATCCCAAGGAGAGCCAGTGTGATGTAGTGGTTAAGAGCATGGGACTGGGATTCAGAGGATCTGGGTTCTAGTCCCCGCTCAGCCATGGAGCCAGCTGGGTGACTATGGGCCAGTCACAGACTCTCAGCCCAACCTACCTCACAGGCTTGTTGTGGGGATAAGATGGAGGAGGAGAATTGTGTAAGCTGCCTTGAGCCCTTTGTGGGGAAAAGGCAGGATATAAATTGCAATATAAATATAAATAAATAAATGTGTACAATTTAGAGTAGGACTGGGGATTCTGTGATACTTGATGTAGGACTCCTGTTCCTCTCAACCCTAGCTAGCCTGGCCAATGATGAGGGATGATGGCCATCAACCTCTGGATGGCCACAGGTTCTCCAGGTCCAATTTCAAGAATCCTATCCCTCTAAAACAGTAGCACTTGGTATAGTCCTTTCTCCATTTCCAAATCAATTAACTCACGAGGGGACAACTGATGCTCTCCCTGCCCCCTCCCCAAATACACACACATTTCTTTCCTAGTGCTGTTCTCAGCCTCTTACCTACATTCCCACATAACAAGCTGTCTTCTGAGGTAACCACTTCTCCTCCACTGAATATCACTCTTGCTCTCAGGGTAACCCCGTTATGCTTTAGCCTTTCGCTCCACCTATTATATAGTGACTTATTAAAAATACAATCTGAAGAGAAACCAGAATATATGTGGATCAGCTGAAATGGAGAACCTCTTGCACTGTCCTCTTTACTGTTCTTTATATTATGAACCTAGAGAAAAAAAATTGACTAGTATGCTACCCGCCTTTAATGCTTACTCCGATTCTGAGCAAGTGTTCTTATCCGATGCTGATCCATATGTCTCTTACTGAGTTTCTCTTTTTGCCCTCGCAGCTAAAGATAAGAGCTGGGGGTACTTTTAAAGGGGACACCATTCTGAATTATGCCTGGTTTTTCTTTTAGTATTATGTTTTGATATATTGATTTATGGTTTTATTTCTTAGGCCATTGTTTTATCTTGTTACCTTGTAATGGCCCAAGGCTAAATACAATAAACTTACTGACTGACTATTAAAAAGAACTCCATCTCCATTTCCTCCCAAATATCTGTGATCAAACATATGCCTCTAATAGTCCCCTATTCACTGGTGCTCTTATGTGGAGCTGCTGGTTCTTTTTCAAGGTGTGTGTGTTTGCTTAGTAGCAAAACTGGTTTTATATTATGGACGACACTGTATCTGAAAGATTTTTATCATTGTAAACTTCCCAGAGAGCTTTGAACATAAAGGTAACAATGAAATTAAATATATGAAATATACAGCTATAAGTCCAATGCAACCATACCTCAACCATTTCTGGAATCTTTTTGTGGGCCACATTTTTTCTTGTTTAAAAGAAATTGGTTAACTGACATTTTAAAACAAATCATATTATGCTGTTTAAAGTTACCTTTACAGTGGTGGAGGAGATAACTTCTGTTTTATTTGTGCATGGGCTTCCAGCCAGTGTATCTGACTCCATCTAAAAGTTACAAATAATAGAATTAATATAATAAACTAGACTGCTAAGAAAGCTAATAATTCCATATGTAGGATAAATTGTTTCTATAGTTATATACTTTCTAGACAAAAGTTTATTCCTTCAAGAGATTCCCCTACTCATTTGCTGTGCAGATACACTGCACTACTGATTGTATGGGCATGAATTGCTTCCCTAACAGCATCCCTCACTAGTCTGAATTTTATTTACACACAATTCATGTGGGGAAAACCCTGTGCAAACCTGTGTTGGCTCGTTGGTTGTTTCTGTTAGGTACTCCTTAGCTCTCTTCTCTTTCTGCTTTTCATATTCTGCTTTTAGCTCCACATCAAAGTTATCAGAATGTGTTGCTTTTCTGTTTAGTGAGTCTTCCTGTTAAATGAAATGAAGAGGCAATAGATGAACGAGGCTATCAAATAGTAAGGCAGAAGGAGGATTTCCACTGCTTTCCCATCCCCCAGGCTGGGTTTTTCAAAATGAACTTTCCCACTGAACGTTCATTAAATGAATTAAATTACATTAAAAGAATGGAAAATGTCAGCTTAATCAGGGTTGGTTGAAATTAGGAGCTGGTTTGAGAGAAGTTCAGGGAGTCAGGAAGCCTGTGGACACTGAGTATGCACAGCTTCTCCCAACATGCCAATGGCACACCCAGCCATTCCTCATTGTCTCCATCTCCACTGACAGAGCTCTAACCTTAGAGAAGCATGGGCTGCAGAGGTTTCCATAGGCACTGGAAGAGGGCATGTAAGGGTAAAAGCATCTAGGAACAACAGGATTGCAGCCCAACTGACTTTGTCAAACAAGCTAGGCATATTGACTAAGATCCAAAGCATGCACAGTTGTTGTGCCTTTATGATTGTATTTCAATTTTGTTTATAGCAGCCTTTATAAATTACTTTTTGGGCATACAATGTGGACACCTGGAACAGTTTATAAAGCAATAAAATATAATACAATATAAACCAAAAAAAACCCCAAAAACATAAAGTTAGCAAAACAAACAAAATCATTAATAAAAGACAGCAGAATCAGCTGTTTTCATACTCTTTCCAAAGGCCAAGCTGCTCGTTCCATCTAGCCCCTTTCCTGTCAAGTTTTGCCCTTCAGGTGATAGTCCCCCTGCAAATATTTCTATTGATTGATAATGCTCAGAAGCAGCATCCCATGAAACTGGCGGAAAGTCTAGAAGCAGAGTTAAACTATTCCTAAGCTTAGATTGTGTTAACATTTCCACAATACCCACAGTTATCAAAATAATGATGATAGCATTATGAAACGCTAGCCAGGACTGTGGGGCCAGGATGCAAATCCACCTGCATGTGCATGCAAAGACATGCAAGGGGTTCCAGGCATTCCACAAGGAGCAATGGGCAAATTGTTGGGGTGGGGGGAAGTAGAGAAGCAGGTGTTCAATGAAATCCATGTGTCCCATTGGATGTCCCCATGCGCCCCTTTGAGCCATATCACGGCTTTGCTGCAGCTTTCAAAATTCACAAAAGGCAAAAGTAGCAGGGCCCCTCTGATCCTCCTGGAATTCCTCATACCATTTTACATGCCACTCTAGAGGGGCTGGAGAGCCCCATCAGTAGATGCCAGGCAGCCCAGCATTTTATTGTTTTCATATGATCAGAATTAAAGATGTGAGTTCAATAACATCACTGGATGACCCTGTGGTCCAAGATACTCCAGACACTCCCTGGGCTCTCAGACTACTGACTTTGTACCATGGAAGTTAATGGGAGCCATTGGGAACTAAGGCAGCCATTATCTGAATTATTCTAGTTCATACTTATTGTCCTTTCCTGGGTTCATAGTTTTGGTCATGCTGGAGTGATGGAATCTAAGAATGAATCACAATCTGTATGATGTAGGTTTTGCCCTTGTAAATTGTTCTCCTCTCCTAGCATGGTAAGTCAGTCCCTATCTCAGCTGACATGCGACCACACTTCGACATATTTCCACCAGAGTGTGAAAGAAGCCCTTTGTACAAGGCTCCCATTTTATATCTGGCAGTGATGGCTTTTCCTGATACATTCCTCCAATTCGTTTGTAGTATAACAAGGATCTGCTGACGAACCCCACCTCTGCCGCAGCTAAAAGGTCCACAATGCTGTGGTGTCTTAACAGCTGGCAGATTTCTTATGAGCACTTATTTCTGGCACAGAGGCAAACAGGATTGGTGTGCGAATATCCAAGTTCTTTTTCCAGTAAGAAGGAAAAAATTACCCCAAGCTTGTCTTCAAGTTCTGTTAAGGAACTACACAGTTCACTGATGGAATCAAGAACTTCTTCATGCTTTGCCACTATTTTTTCAACATACTTCTTTCCTTCTTCAGTGCCTGTAATTTATAAAAATAGTTTGGTAGAACAAGTACAACATTTGAATTAGGCCAAAGTAGTATAAAATGTAGTCCCTATTTTTAGACTCAGATTTATTTTTCATACTATAGGCAAAGGCTTCTCTGTAATGAATTGCTGAATCTCTGACCTATTTTCCAAGTACCGGATCACACTTACAGAGTAATCTTGGACATGTTTACTTAGATGTAAGTCCCATGGTGTTCAATGGGTCTGTCTTTCATATAAGTGTGCATAGAATTGCATCCTTAAGCTACAGTGAAACAAAAACATTATTTGATTCATTTGCCTTTTTTGTTTTTTATTAAGGGATTTTTGCACTTTTCTTGTACTTTTCAACCTTAAAATGGTTTACAGGATTTAGGAAAACAGTGTTGTTCCTGTTGTTGTATTGCATTTATATCCTTCCAGTTTTCCTTTTGTGAGGAAGCCAAGATGGCTCGCATAGCTGTATTTTATCCTCACAACAGCTGTGTGAGCTAAGGGAGGCTGAGCATGAGTGACTGGCCCAAAGTGAGCCTCATGGCCAAGTTGGGACAAGAACCCAGATCTCCTGGGCCCCAGTCTAACATTAACTGCCACACTGCGCTGAATCTCATAACAGGCCCTCTGCTATAGCTCAGTTTGCTGTATAAGCCCTGCTGTGATGACAGAATTAAGCTTTTGAATTTTTAACAGATTTACTGCATGTTTACTGAATGGCAATCTTTCTCTTTGTAATTCTACTGGATTAGTACTAAATTATCAGAAGAGCAGGATGCAAGCATGTGGTAATGCCATAGTAGATTTTTAAGTTCAGGTACTCATAATTACAATCCCATAGACAAATCCTCACCGGAAGTCCTAAAATGCAGGTTACTGTGTTCAGTCTTAGCAACAAAGCAATTATAGCTGTTTTTATCTCCATCAGGCCTAGGATTTAACTGCCCATTCCGGACCAAGCTGTCCAAAACTAATTGTGAGAGGTCACAAGAATATATCTGAGGTGGCAAAATCCACCCATCTCCCCGGGCTACTATAAGGATTGTGGCTAAGCTCAGAGGGAATAGGAAACTTTATCTAACATCATAACCCATGCCAATCAAAGAATTGTAGCACTTTGGACGTGTGAGCCCTGGCTGAGATCTGAGATTTGGCAACCTTTCCTCAATAGAAATTGTTGAATTTAAATATGACACATAAGTTGGAGGTGAGGCATACTTGCCACCCCAGAAAAAGTTTAGGTGGCAAAGCACTGGTTTCAGGATTTTGAAAACTGAATATTGTTTCAGTCATTTGTTGCATTTTTGTGTCTTTGTTCTTCAGTGCTAGTCTCCATGGCATCTTACGCTGAGGGAAAGCATAAATCATAAACAAATCATTATTTGTTTAGAGAGAAATCCTGGAATGAATAAAACACAGTTCTTATTATTCTTCAGCAGATTATATTGGGTTCTCAAAAGCAATGAGTCTTTACCATATATGTCTTTAGCAAGGTTAGTAATCTGCTGAATTCTTTCCTCTTGCTGAGGGACAATAGGGTGTACAAACTTGTTGAACTGCTTGTAGAGTATTTCTACCGCTTCTCTCGTTTTACACTCCGATGAATATTTCCCAACCCGAAGTACTGTAGCACTTGCTTCTTCGCACCAAAATTGACACTGTGTTGGAGAAAGGAAACAAAGCACACTTTTCTCAGTAAAATGTGTGGAGCACACTATAGCTCAGTCAGGTTCCTCCAGAAATTTCAGACTACCATTCCCTTAATCTCTGGCCATTGGCTGACAGAAGTTGTAAGTCAAAATATCTGGGGGAATACAGCTTGAGAAAGGCTGCTATAGCTCAGGCAAACACAGCACTGTTTATCTCCACCTTTTAATATGCTATCATTGTTCACATATAAATACTGAAAATCTCAGATGAATTTTGTAAATGCTTCAAAATGCATGTCATTCTCCACTTTTCAGACACAAGGAAATCAGTTGTGATTTACAGGATTTTCAACAACCGCTAACCTATCTCTGAGTATTAAGATATTCACAAAATTGGTTTAGGTTCATCAACATTCACATTGCACATTCACTCTAACATATATACCCTATCAAATATTCCTTTGCATACAGGCATCAAGGAAGATTATTCCTCTTTTGAAAATGAGGGGTACAGTGGAAGAAAGTTATTGGTCATCTGGCCAATTAGGAAAGAAATGGCTTTATTGCTAAAAATAGGAAAGTAGTCAAACAAAAAACATGCATGATCTCATTGCAGAAATAAGCCTACAGAATGTAAAAAAGAACTGTGGCTATATACTGTGTTTTATAGAAAGAAGTAAAACATAAAATCACTAACAATGAGCAAACACTTTGTTTTGGGTATCATATGTATTGTGAATAAATATAATGTTTTAAGAATGTGCAAAAGTGTATACAGACAATTTTGTTTTCCAAACATTGTCCAAATTCAGAGACCAAGATCTCTTTCCTTATGATAATGCACCAAGATACCATAGGATATCATAGGCCAGGCATTCTTCTGTAAGAACTACTTACTTACCCAAATTATATAAAACCTCATCTGGATTGCCTGTGCCAGCTTTCCTCAACTTGGTACCCTCCAGATATGTTGGATTACAACTCCTGTCATCCTCAGTCAGCACAGGCAGAACTTATGCTTGCTGAGATCATGGCGGTTGCAAACCAATGCATCTGGAGGGTACCAGGTTGAGCTACCTGCATCTGGGCAAGCCTGGCTTATATCCTTTAGAGGTGAAATTGGCAATTATGGTGGGCAGGGGGACTTTCCTGCTGTGACCCCCTTCAGTAGAGCTCCTTCCATGAGAAGATTCCTGTGGTTGGCTCCCCTGATATTTAAAAAGAGGAGTGAAAACTTTTCTTCATCCTTAGAGGTGAAATTGGCAATTATGGTGGGCGGGGGGGACTTTCCTGCTGTGACCCCCTTCAGTAGAGCTCCTTCCATGAGAAGATTCCTGTGGTTGGCTCCCCTGATATTTAAAAAGAGGAGTGAAAACTTTTCTTCACAAGGTATTTGGAGATTGTTAAAGAATTTGGTGGGTTTTATTTGGTTGCCTTTGATGCTGCTGTTATTGTTTATTCTTATTGTGCAGGTGCTGTTTTGTTGATATGGGGTTTTTCACTGCAATCTAATTAAGTAGAACTGTGAACATCAGTTCCTTTTGTATCCCTAAGCAAGATTCCATGAATTCTCTCTCTAAACTATGACTCAAAGGTATAAATGTGTTGTAAATGCACATATATACCCAAAAGTGCATGCAACTTGTCCTCATAACATTGCTTTTTGGTGAGGGTAACATCCAAATACAGTTCCCCAACTGCATTCTGATATAACTGGTCATGCCTATATATACTTTTTCAAAGCATGACTGAAGTGAAAATGGGCTGGTAGTGTTTCATTGAGCTTAGTGTGCATTTGGTTTATTACAGTCTGACCTGGGAGTTCTCATGTGGTAGAAAGTTTTGTCTATATATTTGAGTAAATAAACAAATCTTAAAATCTAGTGATTAATAGCTCTATAAATAGAAATTATTGTATTAATTGAACTTTGGGTTCTTTACACAAAATCACTGTTAGCATTCAAACAGCTAAATGATGGATGGTAACTGACTGATACTACTCATGAGTTTGTTCCAAACCTCCGAAATGGCTTCTTACAAAATGCATGTGTGGTTTTCTTATACCTCTTCCATCATCTGCTGCAGCTGCTCCATAAGATCTAAATTGTGTTTGTAATCTCCCATTATCTTGCCAAATTCATTCAGATTTTTTTCTAATTCACTGATGGACTGCGGAAGCACCCCAGCTTTATCACTTGGCAGAGTTGTTAAGAAATCTAAGATTGTCTTCTTTAAATTCTCTGTCTTCTTCTTCAGTACCTGACCCAAAGAACAAAATAGGAATTTTTAGAGATTTATTAATATATTCAACATGGGGGGCAGGGGGAATTCTGGACATCATCACCAGAAAATCAGAAAATTACCCTCTGAAAGAGAAGCTCTTGCAATTCTGCTCTGCATTTCACCATGATTTCATAGATTTCTCCCTCGCACTTTAGGTTTTGTTAAATTAGCAGTATGACTGACAATAGCAATCAGATTATACAACACAATAAATGGAATTATAAGACATTTGGAAGAAAAGTATACATGAAACGTAGAGTCAGTTTTGAAATCAAAGCACATGTGCATACAACTGTAAGCCAATTAGCAAAAGAAAAAAGGCGAATGGCCTTGGTGTTGTATTACATCAGCTGCAATCGAAAAAAAATATCTGATGAATGATGCCAGTCATATCTGTGCACATTTGAGATAAGTCTTATGCTCATAGTGACTCAACTACTTTAATTGTTACCTGCATTTTTTCAGAATATGCATCAACTTGTTGAATCTGGATCTTTAGTGCTTTCAGATTTCGTGCTTTTTCAGTTTTCTTGCTGTAGTTGAATTTCATGTTGTTGAATTTCTTTTTGAGGTCTTTAAATGATTCTCTGAGCTGAAAAGAAATTGTAACTTTTTAAAAGGAAATGTTGACAGTGTTCTAAAGTGGACTAAGTGTACAGCCTAAAACATCTGTGTACATGGGATAGTTCCACAATAAAGATAATCTCTTTGTGGGGGGGAAACCATGCAGCTTATAATTTTTGTGCACTTCAAATAATTCTTCTGTTAATTTGCATAGTACTCTAGAAGCATTTTAATTACTAAGCTCAAATATCCAAAAATAGCATGTGGAAATATTTAATGTTATGTTATCACTAATTTGAAAAACACATATATGCCACAACTTGTGACTCCACTATATATGTGTCAAGCATGCTAATATTACTGAACTTTCCTGTATGATGCTGTTAGATGTAGAAGTGAGTTGCAAGGTTCTTCCCCTACTATAAAATTAGACACACACACACACACACACACACACACGGGGGGGGGGGGGCGGACGCAGACTGAAACTGATATTCCTTTGGTACTTCCCCATTCCAGTTACAATCAGGAGTGGAGACTGCATTTGTTTCTGGAATGTATTCTAGATCATCTTTCATTCCACTTGGTGGCAGGCAGTGTGGTGGTTTTTTGTTTTGTTTTGTTTTTTGCTGGCCTTGCCATTTGAGCTCTACTTTCTTATTTTCGATAACACAGGTAGCAGATAAAATCATGATTTTCAAGGATTTTCAAAATCACTTTCTTTTAGCATTTCTTAATGGATTTATATCCAAATAGTCCCAAATGATTTCATTTTCATGGACTCGAGATACTGTGTCTACTTGATCTTCCTGGATTGGACTTGTATTTATTTTTGATGCAGGGGAAAGCAGATTCGACCCTGGTGGTGGAGCTGTGGGGGGCAGAAGTCAACCTCTTGGAGGGAGGCAAGTAGGCATGCATTTGTGCAACTGGAATATATCAAATACAGCTCCTCATGAATAAAGAGGAGGGTACAAGATGACTACCGGCAAGCAAGGAAAAGGAAGCAGGAAGTGGGCCTGACTGGGAAGCCAATGATAAACGCAGAGAGAGGAGAAACTGGAAAGGCACTCATGGCAGTTCTGCTATGGAGTGAGAGTCATGGAGGAGGAAAACAACATGAGGTTGTCAATCTCCTTCCTTCCCTCAACAGGGAATTGTGGAAACCTGAGAGCGGAACAATCACTGCCAATTTCTCAAATTCCATTCCCGCACAACATAGTGAAGGAATAATGTTGTTGCTGGGTTTGGATGTGAGACTCCAAGACACAGATCCAAGACTTTATTCTCACTAGGTTAGCTAAGGCAAGTGATAGGATCCAAACAGAGTTCCAGGTGCACCTTTGGAATGCTTCCATAATCAGGTTTCTCTTATTTGTTTCAGGGAACTGGAGAATTTGTTTCTCATCCTAGGTTATCACAGAATTGTTGTGAAGATAAACTTATATCTCCACATATACTTTTATATAAATTGGATGGGAAAGAATAATGAATAGATACTGAACATGTGATCCACACTCATACCAATGCAAAATATATACTTCAAAAAAACTGTGTGAGGGAATGGAGTGTTGTCTTTACTTTGAATTATAAATAAGGCGTCTTAATACAAACTATAGTTTTCAGTATAAAAGGAGTTATACTTATCTTAAGGAGAAACTAATGGTTACAAGATCTACCAAGAAACTGATTTCCATTTAGTCAAATCTACCTACTTCTCCAAAAAGCAGGTCCTTGAGCATAAAATGTTTATTCTTTTGGGATGGGGAAATCTCTAAGCTGAATCTTAAATCAGCAAGAGTGTTCCATTTAATAGTTATGTTGATATGCCAGTGATCATTAAAAAACTTTTTTGGAAGAGAGGATCTTCTTGGTTAAGAAAAGAAGTGTCTTGCATCTAAAATCTAGTTACTATGACATTTCTCTAATACATCAGCCCTACGTGTGGTAAGACCCTACTGATTTCAGTGTGACATTTCCAATTGAGCAGGCTTTGGACAGTGTTCAGTGTTCTGAAGTGTCAGTTTTATGTGTTGGGTGCTCAAGAAAAGGCTACTGTAATGGCAATCTTGTTGGTTAACGGAGTTCATTTATGCACTGAATTTCTTGAAAGGGGAGTCCTATGAGGGTACCACTGTATAATTACAACGTGATGGGTGGGGAAACTGGTTCATTTAAATGGACCACTCACTTTCCCATCAATTTATTGAAAAATGCCATGCATCACTATAACCACCTTTAGCCCTTATGTATTTTTTTCTTTTCTTTTTTTTAGGATTTTACAGCCATAATTTCTAGATTATAGCTGTGCTGTCATATGTGAGATGCTTGATTACAAGTGCTGTGATTTATCAGAGAAGGTGAATATAATAAAGAACTGTTTAATGACACTGGACAAAACTGTTTCACTAAGCTGGTTGATATGGTTATAAGAAACAAAAAGTGCCCACTTTTCTCCAAAATAAAGACACCTGGGGAATCACTTTAAATGTATACTGAGAAAGGACCACGTGTATAAACTGACTGCTGGGCTGCATGAACGTAAGGCAGCCCAAACTAGTAAGAGAAATTTAGAACACTGACAGCTGCTTTGCAGGGTTGTAGTTTTCCTGTGTGGGAAGAAGTTGCTGAGGGTGGATGGGTAGATGGGGCAAACTACTCTTCAAAAAGACATCAAGTCATGGGAAGCCTGAACTGAGATGATCTACAAGCAAGACTAATCATTTCTTTCCAGTTTGCATTGGCATTCAGAATAGTATATTTTTGCTGTGTATTTTTGCACAGAGCTGGAAGGGACCTTGGAATTCAGTGCCAGATGCAACAACAGCATCCCTGACAGCTATGCTTACATATCTCCAGCAAATAAAAGCCTGCCACATCTCAGAGTAGTCTGTCCCACTGTGAAACAGCTCTAATGTTTAAAATATATTTCTTAATAGTTGGCCGATATTCGTTTCCTTACAATTTGCCCTCTGGAGCAACAGCAAACCCCATGACAGACCTTCAGAATTTGCAGACTGTCTCCTGTTCTCTTCTTTAGCAACTATCTAGCACTTCCATTCATTTCTCACAGGACATAGCTTCCAGACCCCTCACCATCCCATTCCAGTTTGTCAGTGCATTCCTCAAACTGTGGCCACAATATACTAGCTGTAACCTGACCAATACAGAACTATTACTTCCCATGAGCTGGATACTGGGATCTGCCAAGATTGCATTAGTGTTTGTTTGCATCTCACTACTAGCTCATGTTCAGCTTGTGAAAATGGGCAAGATCCACTCCAGCTTGCAAGCACAGAGGGCAAGGCAAAATTGTGTTGCTCCAATGAATGTTGCTACAGAGGGCTGTCTGACCTTGAGGGCCATGGTCATTTGCTGCTTCCAGGAAGAGCTTACAAATCTCCATGCATGAGAAGAACACCTGCTTGTGACAATTAACTGGATTTTTTCCAATTAAACTAGTTGGAGGCTGCTTGTGTCCTGCTCAATGAGTATATTCAACTTCCTCCTGATACTGGAACTGAAATATTTGTTTGCATCTGTGTAGTAGGCAGTTAAACTTATTTGATACATGTTTTTATCCGGAGGGAAAAGAGATAAATTGCAAGGAGACAACTAACGTGATTATTTACTGAATTTGTAACTCCCCGAAACATACAGACTTACTGAAAAAGGTTTTCATTGCACTTTATAATAAACCCACAATATTAACTATAAAATCAAGTAAGATATATAGCAAATGATTCCAATTTCTTCTTTCCTTTGTTCTACATGAACACTATTTAGTAAAGAGGGTTTTCATACTTTCCCACTCACTTTTACATAAATTCCAATAAATTATATTACAAAAAGGTGTCATTTTAGATGGGATTTGAACGTGTTTGTGTGCATGCATTATGAGATTTAAGTCATACACCTGGACACACTGCTTCTTAAATGTTTACATCAGAGTAGTATTAGATTCCTGTCATCAAGGAAGCATAGGGTCATTGTTTGCGGTGAGGAACAGTTTCATCAATCAGCAGAAAAGTTCTTTTTAAATTCTGCATACAGCAACTTCTTTGGGGAAAAACAAAAGCTTTGAGTGACTGGGTTGAAATGCACAAGATCTTGTGATGCTGAGTTTCATACTCCTGTAGGACTGAGCCCAGGACAATCAGGTTCATCAAGGAGAAGGCATTAACAGGCAAGAGAAAGAGGTTGCATTCAATTCCCCTGTCCAATGCAGGAGGCTTGCAGAGGCCAAACAGGCTAATTAGCAGAGGTAAAATTACAAGATGGGACCCCTGGATGTGGATAAGAAAATCTACTTGAGGACAGTTCCCGTTGTGCAAAATAAATATAAAACCAGATTGAAAATACTTAAACATATGGGCCTACCCTTGGAATTCAGTTAGAAGATCAAAAACCCTATGCCATATACCTAACACAGAGAAGTTGAGGTTTCAAACAAGATGAAAGGTGAACAAAAATATAGGTAGTTACCTGCATAAAATATTATCCAGGATCCAAAAAACCTTCCCAAAGGAACTGTGTTTTTTGAACAGTACAGCCTTCATGTGCCATGGCAAGCCATTTTTGAAATCAGGTAATCTTGATTTAGAAGAAATTTATAATACAGCAGTGGGGATCACCTATTTAACCCTCCAAAAAATGTAAGAGGGAATGTCCAAAACTTCAGACATTCTCAGCTCCTGTGTAAACATCATTAATCATTAAGAAGCTAATACAAAATTAAGTAGCATCTGTGAGTAGCATATGTGCTTCCAACTATGTTCTTGAAAGGAACACACATTTTTTCATACCATTATGCTGTGAGAAGGTGATTCAGCTTCAGTTCAGATATGCTGACTAAATTTGCAGATGATACCAAAGTGGGGCCAGTGGCCACAATTGAGGAGCAGGTGGACAGGTTGTGGAAGCAGGCGAGGGACAACAGGATGGCATTCAATGTGGATAAGTGCAAAGTCTTGCACTTGGAATGTAGGAATAGGTGTCACAGGTATGGGATGGGGGACAAGTGGCTGGAGAGCAGGACTTGTGAAAGGGATCTCAGGGTACTTGTTGACAGCAGGCTGAACATGACCCAGCAGTGTGACGCAGTGATTAAGAAGGCAAATGCCAGCACTGGACGTATAGCCAGAAGCGTGGCTTCCAGATCTGGGGGGGGGGGGGTGTTGATACCGCTGTACATTACTCTGGTGCACCCACAACTAGACTACTGTGTCCATTTCAGGGAATTCTCATTATAGCAGAGACATAGCTAGGTTAGAATCAGTTCAGGGCAGGGTCACAAGAATGGTAGCCAGGTTGGGAGGGATGACATACAAGGAGAGATTGGGTCTTTTCAGGCTGGAGAAGAGGGGAAGAGGAGGGGATCTTCTAGAGGCTTATAAGTATGTGAGGGGATGTCATGTGGAGGAGGGCCATGGCCTGTTCTTCCCTGCAGTGGAAGGCAGGACGCATTCCAATGGGGCAAAGTTCAAGGAACCACACTTCAGGTTGGATGTCAGGAAGTACTTTGGTTAGGATCCCAAGAACATGGAATGGGCTTCCAAGGGAAGTGATTTGAGGCCATCAGTGAGGGTATTCAAGGAAAGATTGGGCAACTATATGTTGGGGATAACATTAGCAGAGCTGGGAATCAGACTAGATGGCCCAGGAGGCCCCTTCTGACTCCCCACCCCCCATGTTTCTCTCTTTTGAGCCCTATGTCAGTGAATGGAACCAGATGAAAACAGAAACCCAGAATGTACCATGTGGAACTAGTGTTGGAGCATGTGTCAGTGTAATGACACATTCCATACATGTGTCCCATGATGTAATAAGTGAATACATCAGAAATAAAGGTTTAGAGTAGTTCTAGTGATGTAATACTTTATTACATGTAGATAACTAATTATCTGAGGGGCATAACTAAAAAGTGCAACACCTGCCTGTAGTCTGAGGTAGTACAATCTATACCTTGGGCTACCACCTTATTCTGCTTAGATTGGTTCCAAGGCCAGTTTAGTCATGATCATTTCCAACCCACTGTTCTTTCTTGGAGAACACAAATGCCTGGCAAAAGCAAAAGTGATGATTTACTTCTAGGACAAGCATGCAGGCCATCTCTAGAACTGGTTCGTGAATCACATACTCCTCAGAAGTTTAAACAGAAAGCTAGGAAACACCTATGGAAACAACTGAACAGCAAGAAGTCAAAGGACACAAGAGCTTTCAATCATTTAATGTGCTCTTTTCACCAGACCTCATGGATCTCGTCTCTTTTGGTGCAGAAATAGAGGATGTGTGACAGCTCTTCCTCATGCTTTTCAGCCTTGGAATTCCAGTTAATGCTGTCATTTTCAAGGGCATCCAGCTGCTGCTGTAGGTTCTTTACAGAAACATTAAAGGAATTCTAGAATGAGATGCAAAAACCAAGCTGAGTCAATGAACATTTGGATCTGCAAGATGCACACTTTAAAGAGCACATACATCAGTTAAAAATACATTTTTAAGATATTATTATTTATACTGCATTTATATCCCACCTTTTCTTCTGAAGAATACAAGGAGGCTTACATAGCATCTTTTTATTCTCACATCAACCAACTTGTGAGTGGGTTAGGCTGAGAGTCTCTGACTGGCCCAGAGTCACCCAATTAGTTCCATGGCCAAGTAGGGACTAGAACCCAGATGTACCAGGTACCAGTCCAACATGCTAACCACCAAACCACACTAAGATTATTTTTTTCAGTAGGTTGATCCACTAGATTTGGGTAAGATGTGAAAATATGGGATTCAGTCTGCATCTGTCTATGTAGCAACAAACTGAACTTTGGCCATAAATGAGCTCTGAATTCAGCCAATTCACACCTTGTGTTATTTTTTGATATATGCATAAACAAAAGCTCCTGCTGCTACAGATCACTAACATTTAAGCTGGTGGTATTGTGCAGTGGTTAGATTGTTGGACTGGGGCTTAGGAATTCTGGGTTCTTGTCCCTACATGGCCATGAAGGTCACTGGGTGACTTTGAACCAATCACTCACTCTTAGCCAAACATATTCACAATGTTATTGTGAAGATAAAATGGCAAGGACACCCATATAAGTTGTCTTGGGTTCCTTCCAAGAGGGAAAAGGAAGAACAGAAATGTAAGAATAAATAATATAATAATAAACAAATCTACTCAAACGATGGGTTTTCGCCCTGGATCAAGCTGACCTTGTTTGTTTGTTTCTTTGTTTAAAAATAACAATTCCCTTCGTGCTGCTCAAATTTCTCAAAGCAGCTAACAGATCAAACCACAAAGTGCAAAAATAATAACATTATAATGAAAGTCAAAATAACAATAATACAAATATGGTAAAAAAGAAAAAGTAGGCACACGAAGAAAACAGCAGAAGACACTCCCAATACATCAAGGCTGCAAAATCATGGCATAAGCACTTGTTTTATCTGGTACTAAAAACCTAACCCTGGGGAGAACATCCACAACTGGGACCCCTTACTAAGGTTCTACCTCTGGCCATCACCTGCCTTTATCCAGAGGGTGGCGGTAGCTGGTGAAGTTTCTATGTAGATTGTGAGCAAGGCATGGGCTAAAGATAAAGGGTCTGGTTGATCAAAACTAGAACTTTGGATGTACTTGGAAATAAAGTGGGCACACAATGAAGGTTTATCTTTAAATATTAGGGAGATGTGTTCCATCTAGAGCATGGGTCCACAAACTATGGCCCGTGGGACAGATCCGGCCTGCCATGCCCATTTATCCAGCCCGCACTGCTGCCCGTGCACACGTTCACCTCACCGCGTGGGCGGGGATGCGGTGGCTTGCTCGCTCGGAGATGGTTTTGGACTTGCTGGGAGATCTCCGAGCAGGTGAGCCGCCACAGCGCATGCCCGACGCCTCCTCACGTGTGCCTGATGCCACCTCACCAGCCCGCGCACTCAAGCACCCCTGCCTCACCTGCCCACGGCAGTCGCCGCCTTTCAACTGGCCCCCTATTGAAAAAGTTTGAGGACCCCTGATCTAGAGCATGGGGACCTGAGGGAAAAGGAGGGATTAAAACATCTCCCCCCCCCCCACCAGTATGTGTTTCCCCAAATGAAACACGATGTTTTCCCTGGGGCGTGAGGGGGAGCCAAAATGTTTTTCCTCCAAATCCCAGGTTTTTTCTGGGGAAAAAAACCAAACAAAAAGCCTTTTTGCTTATTGTTTCAGATGTTTTGGGCCTTCATATCTCTGATCCCATCAGACTGTTTTAATTAGCCACTTGTTCTCCATAGTAGGAACCAACTGCAATTTCCAAACACTCTTCAAGAGCAGCCCTCATACAATGCACTGCCGTAACCAATCCTGTATGTTATGGGGGCATGGTTTAACTGTTGCGATAAGCAGGTTTGCTGTCCAGAAGAGCCAATAAAAAGTGCTTCGTTCCACAGATTCACTGTGCAAAAGTTGCACACCTTCTCAAGGATCAAGTTCCTCAAACATGAATTATCACATGGCTTCTTAAGGAGGAATGCAATCCCATCCAGAACTGATTCAGGACCCTGATCCACTGATCCTATATAACTATTTTATCTCCATTTGTGTTTATTGGCTCCTTCTGATACTTGCTGATCAAGATCTTGGCTGAGCTGTGTAACTTTGGATTCAACTTGTGGTGGCTGGGCTGTTGAGGGGGAGGGACTTATAAATTACCACAGCTTACTCATAGTAGTTGCCACTGAGTATACCATTGTGAGACAATAAAATAGGAAATGGCAAAATGTCCAGTTCAACCTCTGGCTTTCTTGTAAATATCCTCATCCAGGAGTAATGCAGGACTTTGTTCCAATACTGGGCCTGCTCTGGCATTGACTTACAGTATATTTCGCGGCTGAAATTATATCCATTCCAAGCGTGAGCACCATCTTGTACAGGTGCCTGATATGTGCATGCTTCTCCTGAGCATTATTCAGGTGAATTTTAGCATGAGGAGTGTCACCTGGCACATCTTTCAATTCTGCGATGTCTAATCCTGCTGATTTTATGAGATCTTCAAGCTGGGGACATAAATACATGTTTTATTAACAACCATTCTTCCCCTTAACATCCACAAACTATCAGGGATCCATTTAGGACACAAATTTAGATCTGATGATATTGTTATTGTTGTTGTCTTCATTTATGGCACAACAAGAAAGACAAAACATACAGATGAATAGATGCATAGCTGTGAGACAGTTAAGTTTCTGTGAGGTTAAAGCTGACTATACTTACCTCTTCTTTGATGTGATGGAATCTGACTGTCTTGTTGAAAATGTCATCATATTCTGCCATCCTTTCCTTTATCTCCTTATGGAGATGCTTAAGTTCACTTACTTTCTCTGACTTCTCCATGTCCGGAACTCCTTTCAAGCTCAACTGCTCTGATAACTTTAATGTGTATTCCACCTCAACATTGAGTTGCTAACAAATGAGATATAACAAGATTATTCAGACTTCAAAGGAAAGTGCGTTGACATTTAGTCCAACTGTCCACTGTATCTGAGCAGTTTCCTCGCCCCTGCTGTGCTCAAGAGCCTGGGAAGCCATGCCTTCGTGAATGAAAACTATTACCAGCTTGGTTACTTGCACTGATCCATGTATCCCTTTGCTGTGGCACCCAGTATTTAGAGCCACACAACTGTGAGGGTACTGATGAAGGCTTGGGTGTTTCCAAATTCTGCCCCACCAGCTGCTTTCATATTAAGCATGGAACTGCCTGCTTGCTTGCTATGCTTTGTATCCTATTGGTCCAATAGTTGGGCAGAGTTTAAAAGCAGGGATCTAATCCATACTGCACCTTTCACACTGCGAATGGACAAATCAGTCTGATTCCAGTCCATGCCACATTTCCAGGCATTCTGTCCTGTGTGCGCATGAAACTGCAATTTTAAAAAAATCTCTGCATGGAAAACTGCATTTAAATATGTATTTAAATGTGTATTTTAAAATGTATTTTCTCACAATTCGTGTTTACAAGCATGTTCTCTACTGAAATACACATTTTAGAATGTGTTGTAACAAAATGTGTTGGGATTCACAAATATTACATTCCTCAAGCATCCCTTGAGGACTGGATTATGGTTGTCTTTATGGACTGGATTATGGCAGAATGACATGGATCATCTAGTTCTTGCCTTTGGCTTAGGTAGAAGGAAAAACAAAAAGTTAGAAGGTGCTTCAGGTTTAAGTCCATCCTGATTTTTAACAGTGCAAGAGGAGCAAAGGAAAATTGACCTACATGGAAAAAATGTCATGAAATTATTCTCTAATTACATTTTGCCTCTTTACATAATGCACACACTAATGTTTGTAGATACTGTATACCAGGGATGGGCAACATACAGCCCCCAAACCCTCCAGTGCATCTTCTGTCACCACTTTAAATTCAGGACATCCCAAAAAATATTTTAAACATTTTGGTGTGCCATAGCAGTTCCTGATAATTATATGAAAAACCATTGGAACCTGAAGGGGTGCAGCCTGTGGAGCGATGTGAATGGGGGCAGGCAGCATCCCCCCCCCAAAATTCTGAAAGTTGCCAGTCCTTACTGTATTAAACATATTATGTACCAGGTAAGGTGCACATCACTCTCAGGGACTGAATCTGGCCCACTGTGGTTGTCCAGATAGCCAAGTCCAGTTCCTATGGCCACACCCCCTTTTCTTCAACCATTCATTGTGGTTTTTGTGCAGTTTCCCCCATTCTAAAGGATGAAAATGCTGAGGGTTTTTTTTTTCCTTTTGTATTTTTCTACCTGTCCCTATGTCCCTGAGAGGCAGATTCAGCCTTCTGAAAGAACTTCTCCTTGCCTAGTATACAGTATATATGAAATATATGTACTATATGCAAACATTTGTGTGCATATTTTATGAAGCAGCAAAATGTAATTAGAAGATGGCTTTGATACCTCTACTACTTAGGCCAATTCTCCTCTGTTTCTCTTGCTAATTGGCATATACCATGTCAACTTTATAAACAGTGTTGGAAAAGTTATTTTAACATGTCATCACTATGCATACTGTACATTTTCCAACATTATTCTTTTGAAAAACTGAATAGTAGTTTTATGGACTTCTATCTTTGTGTCTATCCCCAGTATCAAAAACTGAATCAACCAATATGGAGGTGATGCAATGTGCATAATATATACTTGAAAAAAGCATGCAAAATTACTTAGTAATAATATATCCAGTTTATAAATGCTTGTAGACTTAAAATTATATATAGTATAAGGTTTAACCTTTTAATTTTTTAAAATAAATCTATAAAAATGTAGAAACTGGTGTTCATTGAACTATTGGTGTTCATTTTGTTGCATGTTTGGCATATCAAAAACACTAAGCCCTTTCTGGTGTTGAAATTATTTAGCTCTGCATGTCTGCAGAATTTACCATGAAGTAAAATATTTGTTTTAGGTATTTGAAGGAACAAGTCTTAAGAAGTAATTTTTCTACATGGGATGTCACATACTTTCTTGTTCTCACCTGAAATTGTGGTTTCATTTGGTTAAATGTATTTTGAAGTTCTACAAGTATTGAAAGGTTGCTTCCAAGATCAAGTGTTCTGGTGGACTTGAGTGTCTCTTGAAGAATGTTTAGGCTTTGTGTGGTCTACAATAAATAACAGAACTATATGTGAATGTTTATTTTGGAATACATTATGTTAAAAAAGCAAGAAAGTTTAAACATTTTTGAAAAATACAAATTAAATCTCTGCATGATATTAGAAGAATGGCACAAGAGTGAAAACTTGTCCATCTTAAACAACACATTCAGATAAATGTAGGTTTTAAAGATGGGAGTGCAACAGAAGGTTAAGATGTTCAAAGAACAGATAAATACTTAATTGTTAAAACATAATAAAAAGAATTAAATCAGGTTCAAAAGGAGCATCCAGGGGTTAGTAGGCAAAAGTGTGCTAGTTGCTTAGGTGGTAGCTTTATCTTTCTGCCTTCCAGAATCTTCCTCTTGGTTATATTTGTTCAGACTATATATATTACTATTCAGTTCTACAAACACTTACTTGTGAGTTAAGTATAATTGAACTCAATGGGGCTTACTTCTGAGTGGTCTGTATAGGAATGCTTGTAAGCTTTAAATCTGCCAACAAACAGAAGAAAGATGCCCCAGATACGGTGAAGGCTAGAAGAACTTAGAAGCATCTGGAGAAATAGGAAGGCACATAGTTCTGGGTACACTGAAAGCAAAGGCAGCCAGTGACCTCAACAAAGTCCCAGTGATATGCAGTTATTTGGACTAGTAGTTCAGCTGTCTTTTAACTGTTTTTTTTTAATCTGCTCAGGAAAAATCAAGACAACTGGCAAGGCCTCTTGAAAACATGAAAACCACAAGCAGAAAGACAGGAATAATCATTATGTAGATTGCACTTACATTTTTAAATTGCTCATTAAATTTCCCACACTGCCGTTTGATGGAGTTCACTTGATTCATATTCAGTTTCCATGTTGTCCAAAGCTCTGTCAATTCGTCCTTTTCTTTGTTCAGAATATCAATAGTATGTTCAGTTACTTGTACAACATTTTCCACATTCAATATTAGATTGTCATTTACCTGTTAAATGAAGAGTAAACAAACTTCATTTTTCTGCAGGTGGAAAAATTAACAATTTTTAGTCGTTTAGTATCTCACATGAAGCCCCCCCTTAAAATGTTATTTCCTTCACCCTCAACATTTGCATACAAAGAACTCCCACTGCATGTTGACTAAGTCCCATACATTCCTGCTAAGAAGTAGGTCCTGTTGTCTGTTCAGTACAGTCTACTTCAAGGTGAGCGCATATAGGATTACTGTGTTTGAAAAGATTTGGGAAAAATAGCACCAAGATTTTTGATGGGGAAGGTGGGTCAGTGCTGGTGTCAGTGGAGTGTTAGTGATAGCCTCACCATGTTGACTAAATTTAAAAAGTCATGCCCCATATCTTGAGTGGAAAGAATCTTCTTCAAAACCATCTGCCACTGGACGTCTGCTGACTGTACCAAGGCCTCATTTTTAGCTTCAATGTCTTCTTGCAAAGGCTCTGTTATATAGAACTTTTTCAGCCTCTGAGCATCATCTTCAACCTAAAGAGATAGATAGAAATGCATAAATATAGCTAATCTCTTCTGAGTATTTATGTTAGGCCTTTTGATTATTTGATTTTGGCCTGTAGATAGACTGATAAAGCAAGGACTCATTCTCCCCCCTCTCCCTTTTCAGTCAAACTAGGTAGACCTGAGAGGGATGCATTCATGAATTTTAACTGTTTTGTGAGTTCTCTGGTACTTATTTCAACCTGTGGAGGGTTTACCCTTGAAAAATCGGAGGCACTCCACAGTTCCTTCTGAGGTAATTAGAACTGAGGGATGGGTCACTGAGGGTGGGGGAGGGACTCCCGTGACTCTCTCTCAGCTACAGAAACTTCCGGAAGCCAGGTTCTGCACAACACCTGGCCTATATGTGTGATGCACAATGTCCATGAGGAAGAAATAAAGGTGACATATTCTATATTTCTTCTAATGTCATTTGTATAGCTACCTCATTTGATGACTTTAAAAAAGCTACATAAGGCTTCAGCACTTCCAGTTTCAAGCTAATATTTCTGTTCAGTGTCGTCAGCTCTTCATTCAGAAGGTCAGTTTTGTTAGAAAAAGCTGTAACATCTGTAGTTTCAAATTCTTCCATCTCCTTAAAAATCCGTACAGCTAATTCCAGTTCATTCGCCATCTCCTACAGTAGCATAAACAGGGAAAGTAACATATTATGTGCACATTCACATTAACCTTTCAAAAACTGGGGTAAGGTTACAATCCCACATATGTTCAGATGGAAATACTGCCTCAATGTATAACCATGTCCACTAGCTTAGGGCCATTATAGTTATAATACAATGCTGATAATTCCCGGACTAAGGGAACCTAAAGGCCAGCCTATGGATGATTTCTCCCATACAGGGCTGTCTTGAAACAGTATTTCCCACAATGTCTTCTTCCTGCTATGGCCACTGTAAAGCATGATTTTTCCAAGCAGGGCTGCGGCAAGAATCCTTGCTACCTGAGGCCCAGGACAAGACTTCCTCCCTTCCTCCTCTTGCATACAGTTCTAATCCAATCAGACAGGCAACTGAAAGACCAGTATCCTGAACTACACCCCATGTGGCACACACAGACCTGCCCTCCAACAGATGAGAATGGCTGGGGATGGACAGATGAGGTCCCTGCTGCTGCTTCCCACCTGCCACCTGAGGCACTTGCCTCATCTTGCCTAATGATAGGGCTAGCCCTGCTTCCAGACTGTGTGGAAGAATGTGCAGTTCCATGCTTGCACCAGCTTTCTGTTAGGCTACTGTGGAAAATCAAGGAATTCTTGAAACACCCTGGGAAATGCACATGGTTAAACACAGTTAAAAACAAATTATGGTGCAAGAAAAGCCTAATTTACCTTGGTTTGATTTGCCAGCTCTAAATATTTGTTCAAGACTTCCTCTGATTCAGGCACAGAAGATCCAGGATTCATCGCAACAGACAGTATTGGACCAATGTTTTTAATCTTTGTAGAAGCCTTCAAGGTTTAAGCAAATATCTAGTATTACTTGAAGGTAATAGCACACTACTTGGCATACTGTTTTGTTCTTAGGAGAAAAGGCAGGATAGACATTTTTAAATAAATTATTATGTTTCATTGCTGTATGTGAACTATTTTGCAAATCACATTATGTGTGAATAAGACCACACACACACATGCACGCACACACACGTTTGCACGGGAACACATATAAATTTACATTAGAGTTGGGATGAAACTGAGTGGCATTCATCCGTCCAGCATCCCCAGACTTGCTCTCATGCTCGGCCTGGTGATCCAAAGCAAGCTGAGCAAAGAGGAGGTCCACCAAAGCTTGCAGAACAGAGGCTTGGCAACCTGCAAGCTTCTTCCATGTCAGGCGCAGCAGCACAAACAATGTTGCATGTGGCATGGGAAAGGAAGGCTGCTTGCACAGTTCATGGGGCTTGATTCCTGGCGAGTGCTGTGCAAACACTGGGTGCGCTTGTGGGGAACTAAGATTCAGGGCTGTGAAGATGCGGACCACAGTCTGGGGAGCTGAACTCAGGGAAATCGATGGATTCCCACCCCCAAAAGAGATTCCTTATGCATTCCTAATTTACATACATGCTGAAATGCCTAACTTTTGCCTTTGCCTACATTTCCTCCATCCCTCTTCTGAAATGTGTGTTTATTGTAGCCAGAACCCAGTATTGTACAAAGGGCTTCCAGTTGCTCATTGAGACTTTCCCCTCCTCTACCCAACACCCTGCATGCCACCATCTGCTTTCCAGACCTGATTTTGTGAGGGGGGAGGAGCTGCAAGGGGAAGGTAGAATTGCTTCCTCCCTCTTCTGCTTAGGGAAGGCTTTCCATCAGTGGTGGAGGCAGGGGAATAAGATACCCATCTGTATTATCAGCTAAGAGGTAATGGTTTTAAAATAAAGCAATCTAGGCAAAAATTTCACAAAATGCTATCTCAATATGGAAAAACTGTCTAAATTTTTATAACAGCAACAAAACTTTTTAACAAAGTTCCTGAATGAATAATTTGTGTGCATAACAGTGTATAACATGCATGAGTTATGCTCTTAACCAAGTGAATAGGTCATGGTTGCTTATGATATGGCATTCTGCGATGTATATATAGCCATTACGATGAATGTGAATTCACTCCTGTAGCATATTTTTAGAATGTCTAAATTAGATTAAGCTGTGTCTACTAAATACCAGAGTTGATTTCAGCATCTAAATTTTCATAGTGTTTTATGTTAGCAGGGAACTTTATTAGGAAATACTCGTTTTGGTTAAAAGGAGCAAGTAGCTTTCTCCACAGAAGAAAAAGATCAGATTCCAAAAAATGTTTGTGAAGATCCTATTTAAAGAAACAAAATGTGATTAAAGGCATTTTTGAAGTTTGTTTCTGAGATATGTTTTAGTTAAACTATGGACTTTGTAGGGAAAAAACTGCCTAATTGAACATAGTTCACAAAACTAATGATGAATTGTTAGATATGAAAAAGTTTGTTTTCAATAAAAGATCTTTAAATGCTGTTAATGGTTCTTATACTGGTTGACCAGAAGACCAGTATGAGTGGGGAAAAACAAGCCATGTATTCTTCTGAATCAGCCTTCTCCAACCACGGGCATCTAAATCTGTGGGACTATGACTTCCATCATCTCCTGTGGCTTGTGCTGCCTGGGAATAACAAAAGTTCTACACATCAGAGAACATGAGACTGGGGAAGACGGAGTTGGATTCTGTCCTGCCCAAATAAGCAGCCATGTCAGATTGAGAGTATCAGGAGCGGGAAGGGAAGGGGGAAAGTGAAGGCATAATCATAATCCGAGCTGCCCTTCCAACTAGTCCTGTCTCCATTTTCTAGAGGAATCACACAACCAAGAGCAGTTTCTGATTATAAGTGTGTGTGAATATATAATTTCTCTTCTTTCTCCCTTCAAAAAAGGATTTTAATGGATCTGTTTCTTTCATGGTTTCAATACTTTGAGTATAGGGATTTTTTAATGGAATTGTTGTATTTTTGAATGTTGTGAGCTACTTTGAGGATTGAGCTATTCTGAGGCCAAAAAGCAAAATACAAACAGAATAAAAATGAATAGACAAACAAGTGAGGTGTCAGAGAGAAGGAAAAATAATATTTTTATTGTATAATTTATATTTGTATTTTTTTTCTTGTTGTGAGCCGCCCCGAGGCTTTGTTGCGATGAGGGCGGCATAAAAATGTTTTAAATAAATAAAATAAATAAATTAGGGAATGTGACAAATAATTCATCAAAAGGAGGGAAACAAGATGAGCTTCTCTCCCTTCTTGTTTTATATCCTTGGCTTCAAGAGTCTAGGAATATATTCTGCCATATTTGGCTTTACAGAATCATTCTGCCATATCTGGGTTTGTTTAAACAAAGTGGTATGTTTAATTCACCATGAAATTATACTGCTTAGTATAGCTCGATTCCAAGTTTATATATAGATATAGATATATATAGAGAGAGAGAGAGAGGGTGAAACCCAGTATCATGCAAGCAGACTTCCACTTGCATCACAGACCCTCCTCTCCTCTTCCCTACTGCCTCCCATTGTCTGCTTAGAGCCCCCCAGTCCTCCAAAGTAGATTATGGAGGCAAGATGTTCTATTAATTCACCAAAGATTCAGCAATCTGCAGGATGGGTTACAAAGCAATTTGTTAAGGAAGAAGCATGTTCTCATGTACCTTCTTGAGATAATCATCTATGGACGTCGTTAAATGTTGCTTTTTTGAGGCAAGTTCTTTGTGAGCAGAACACTGCTTAATCAACTGGTCTACTTTTTTCTGAATGTAATCTACCATTTCCTGAACACCAGCCATCCAAGAACTGAAGGTGAAAACAAAACTATAATTAATGTTTTTCTGATAAGTTGGACTGTAGTAAGCAGATGAAGACACTTACAATGCTTCCTATCAACATTGTTTTAAGGAAGTGTAAAATACAATGAACCATTAAACACACACATACCAGTATAGTAATGCATATCAGCAGAGATGCAGGGAATATTACTATGGGCCTTAAACATTATTTGGTGGGTATTTTGGAATCCGAGATCCAAGACTGGAAACAGAGGTCCAGCATTTGAGTTGGGAATCCATTCTCTGACCCTCCCACACACAGACACACACACACACACACACACACCCCTCCCATTCAGCTGATGCAGAAGGAATGGCTTCTACCTTTCCAAGACGAGGAAAGCTACATTGCAGAGGGGTTAAAGGGAGCATTCTGGTGGGTGGGGAGCAGTGAGGACTGTATGATATATCCTGTGTCCGCTGCAGCCCTCTTCCCTTCCCCTGCAAAGTGCCCCAGCTAGAAGGAAGAGCAGGATGAGCAGGAGGGTGGAGATCATGTCTGCCAATCTTTTCCTCTGCACAGGATTCCCAAAAGCCTTTCAGTATGGAAGTTGATGGGCATCCTGATTGGAGTGGCCCCTAAGCAATGCAGCAGATTTTGTTCTAACAATTTTCCTTTCCAAAATTAATGATATGTTTCACCACCACTACCTCCTAATATTATGAGAAATCTGAACAAATTTACTACTTCATTTGAATAAATTTATCAAAATTTGATCCTGAATTAAAATGGGATTGGAAAAAATGTAACTATGGAATAGTTTGCATTTGCAATCTGGATTGATTTTAACTATGAAACCGGTTACATTTTGCTATGGATAATTCCCATTTAGTATTCCCTGTATGCTTTAAGGTTTTTTTTAAAATAGAAATGAGCAATACATCAGTTGGCAAAGAACTGACAATCATTCCAAACATGTGAGCTCCAGGGTGTTGATTTATAATAATGCAAAGACTCGAGGCACTTGTCTTCAAATTGCTTATCACATGCAATTAGGGTAGGAAACTTGCACCTAAAATGAGAATTAACTTTTACATTCAATTAATTTACAATGGAAGTTTTCTCTTGCAAAATACTGTGAAATTAAATAGTAATACAAATTCCATTAAAATATTAACATTGACCATGAAAGCATAAGAGTGCATGAGTATAATCACACTTAGAGCTGGAACTTTGGAAAGTCACTCAGGTTAAAGCCACTGACCTGGGGCGAGAGGTTTGACTTCCTAGAAGTAAATCACAACTAAGGGTTCTCTATTCACTGGGCGCGCATGATCCCTCCTTCACAGAAGCCTGTGGGGCCTTTTCACAACAGCCACATCCTCTGGGGCCTCTCCTGAGTTTCCCAGTCATTTCTGTGGCTTTTTCGGAGTGAGAAAAGCCTGGTATTTTCCTAGGTGGCACTATTCTTTGCTATGGAAGCAGAGTGTGATTTTGCCATTCTGCACTATACCAGAACATCACCTTGGCTTTTATGGCACACAGAGAAAGGCAGAGAGGAAAATGCTTGGAAAAAGAACTCACATGAAGGATGCTGCAATCCTCCCACAAAGAAAACCAAAGGAAAAGCCTCAGGAAAGCACCAGGCTATACGTCTCATGTAGAGAAGCCCTGAAAGGCTCTTTCAAACATATATAAGGTCTTTCATTTATATGCTCCACTCACCTGCAAGTATCTCCTTTGCTGAGTAAGGTGTGTCCCTTCTGCAGAGCATCAGTCGATCCATTCTGAATTTTCTTCAGCAGTTCCTCATGCTTCATTGCTGGCAGAGACATGCTTGGACCTTCTGAGTTAAGAAGCTGCAGTGAAGCCTCTACATTTCCAAGTATATCACATGCCTATACAAAAATGAAATGAAATTTTAAAATACTTGATCTTTAAAATACTAAATACTTTTTTAAACATATGAAAGATAGAGGCATTTTAAACAAAGCCCATCATTTAGACAACCTATTCAGTGAATAGTTTTTCTCTGCCTCATCATACAAAGGCCGTGCTGTGTGGTTCCACAGGTATGAGGTAACATCCTTAATCAGCATTAGTGACGTGCACCCAAAAACAAGTTTCCACGTGCTAGCTTGCTGCAATGATTTTTTTTCAAGGGAAAAGGGCAGGATAAAAATATAATAAAACAAATAAAGATTGACTTTTTGACTGTCAGAGTGCACATGCATTATCTGCTTTTCCCCATGTGTCATTTCCTGCTTCATTTCCTGAAGCAAGTGAAATGCCATCAGATATAGGCAAAGAAATGCTCTTCAGATAAATGTCAGAAGCCACATTAATCTGCTTTTTTGATCTCTAGATGCTGGGTCTCAGGTCAGAAAAGGAGAAAGAGGGGGAGAGAAGGTTCAGGATATCTTTTTAGCTGAGCAGTGTACATGTCTAAATTATTTCCCAAATGGTGCTTTGACTAACATATCTGAAGTACTTTGTATAGCAAAAAACAAAACAAAACAAAAAAACCCTTGTTTAATTCACTTCCAAGAATCATTGTGAGGTCCAATGAGCCAGAAAGATGGGGAAAATGCAAGGGAAGATGATGACCATGCAAGGAAAGTGACATTAGCCCATGATGGTACTGCCTGATGCTATTTCATTGCCTTCCTTTCCTCCCAAAACAGAAAACATGAAGATAAAATTACAAGTTGGTTTTGAAAGTTCTGAAGCCACTGAAGTTGATAGCAGCTCAAGCACATCATACCTGTAATGTATCTTGCCCCTCAAGAGGGAAACAGGAGGGGACGGGAGAGGAAAGGATTGGTCTATCAATGCTACAGTTGTATTTGTGCTATTTGGAGTAAGTTTTCTTTTAGAAGGATGGAGTGTTCATATATAAAACAGCAATGAAGTTCCAATTTTATCCCCATTCTCCCACCATACTTCCAGGAAGTAGGAAAACACTTTTAAAAATCTCTTGTCATTTAAAAATATGTGTTTCAAAATTAGCTCTCCCTACATAAGAGCAACTTTGGAGTCTGCCTCCCGAAAAGGTCATAATGTTTTATCCTTAATTGTATCTCCAAAACAATTGTAAATAAATACGTATTTTCTGCTTTTAGGCTTCTTTCAATATGTCCAATATATTGGATAATTACTGGATAATTTTGTCACTATTTATAGCCCTGTTGCTAATTTGATACCATCCCACCTGATGCCTCATCTACAAATTAGCAGACACTCTATTTTATTATAGCACAAGTAAGGGACAGATGTTAGTTCACCAGGGCTGCATAGTAGAAAACCCCACTGAACACAAAGGGTTTTATGTTCTAGTAAAGACAGAAAAACCAGGCTGCAAGATAGAATGGTCACCACCTTCAAATAACTTTAAAAAAATTGCTTGAACTCCAGAAACAGCAATTGTCCAAACTCTCTATCAAGAAAATTTGCATAGTAAATGCAGTGGCTTTCACTGCAATCTAAATAAATCATCAAAAGTTTCAAGCATTTGGGAGTTACAGTTAACTATAGAGATCTTGGTCTGTCCATAGTCTTCATGTTGTCGAGAAAGTAATAGCAAAGCAGACTGCTATTACATGTTTTCCCTTTACTGGAGGGGCTTAGCGCTTTTCAACAGTTTTCAAGGTACATGCTATGATTCCTTGCCCAACACTGTATCAGTCTGCAGTTTGGTTTGTGTTAAAACTAGAGGTTTAACCAGTATTCAGGTTTGCTTTTTGTGGACTGTAAGACAGCCCCAGATGTATACAAAATTTAATTATTTTATTGGAAACCAGCCAATGCCCATTAAAAGTTGGGTGCACTAAAACTCTGGCTAAGAGGTCGCATCTTTAGGAAACTTTGTTTATGAGCCCTGGTTCCAAGGGAGAGCTACAGAAGCATTCCAATAAAAATTGTTCACCAGAAAGGGTATAGTATTGGAGTTCTGTGCTTTTTCTTTTACATGCTGTGATACTGTTTGTCAAGGCCCTTTGTGCTCCTTTGTCCCTGCTCTCTTTTGGTGCCCTATATGAAATTTTTTTTAGTCAGCTGGAATATCTGAACAATCTGTGATGTAGCCAGGTTTTGCTGGGGAGATACCACCATTCCAGCAGCTCCTAAGATTTGTCCATGCAATCAACTTGAGATGGACTTGGCCTCCTGTTTTGGAATGTCTGCAGTGGTAGCCATAAAGCACCAGGTAGCCCCCCACTGAGCTCTGCACATTGAAGATCAATCAACTATTATGTCAAATATCTAAACTAACCCTCAAGTCTCTTTTGCACTTACCAAATTTCTATACTTGCAGGGGGGACTAGAAAATGGTTTGTGAGTTGTCTTTGGCTATCTTGGTATCTTGAAACTCTTCTCCTCTGTATTGCAACTAACCATTTAAATCATATTCATTGTTTTTACACTCTACTTTTCCTTTTCTCTTTTGCTTAAAAGAGATATATTCCTCTCTTAGTCTATTGACTACGTTAATGCTGATGATGACAGTCCTCAAATGACTTGCTCCAAATCCATTCTTGTTAATTTTAATTAAATTAATAAAAGTAGGAGGTTGGAAGTCTGTAAATGTCTGCAGTAGGTTTTTCCATGACAGCTGCCTGACAAAATTACCCCTTCCTCTAATGCTACAGTTTCACAAATGCTGCCAGCTCAACAGAACCTGATACTTGGTAGCATGGATTTCTTGTCCTGCTACTGACTTTTTTTCAAATCTCAATTCAGTGCTTGGTCAGTGTGAGCCATGTATTTGAAAGCTGGCTTTTAAAAAAGAAACTGAGCATTTAGAATTTCTCTAATTGTACTTTAGTAATGTTTACACTCCTTGGGTTGGATCCAGACTTAGAATCCTTCCAGCCTGCTGAAAACACTACACAGAGGATGGATTCAGACTGCATGCCACAGCATGGAAGTTTTTACCATCTTGATTTGTCATGCTGTCCGAACCCAGCTGTGGCAAGTTTCGTCTTAAGCAAGCATGATAAGAAACAACATGTTGTTCAACAGTTTCTCTGAACCATGATGTTTTGTTGTATTGCCTGAGCTCAGGCTAATGGTGACTACCATAGAATATCCTGTAAAGAACGGCATCTGCAGGAGTCACTCTAGCATCTATATATGGACCACTAAGGTAGAGGCAGGTGACATAGGCAGGGAGAGACGTAGCTTGGAAATAAGTTTCAGGCACAGTGGCTGCTAGGATACATGCCGATAGTGGGGGGATCAAGTTGGATGATGCAAAGCACAATTATATAGAAACTACTTGATCGTCTGTCAGAAAGATCATGGTAAAAAGAAAAAAAACCTGCAAGCCATGGTGACCACACAGGGTTGCTTGTTGTCTTGTGTGACTGCAGCCAGAGAACTGGGGGGACCCCGCAGATGATGTCAGCTTTGGTGAGTGTGGAAAGGGGTGATTCCTGAAAATTAGTGAACTAAGCCCTTCTGTGAACTAAGCCCTTCTGCTGACAGAGGGCATATCCTGTTTCTCAATCTTTGTTTTACCAACAGGAGTGCTTGTACACAAAGACTAACACACGGTTAATTTCAAATTCATTGAAGTTCCTCACCAGAACAACTTGAGATAAGCCAGAAGCACCGTAAAGATAGCTTGCTTTTCTGAGATAGTGGATGGAGCAGAAGCTAGCTTAAAATGAGGTCTGTTGCATTTTGTTTTTCTATTGTATTTTTAATGCAAACTCATTTTGTATTCTGTAAACTGTTTTGGACAATATTACAATAAATAAATAAAGCAGTGTAGTTATGATTTTGTCCCATACACTACGGGGAGGTGTTTATATGCAAGGAAGAATTCAAACAGACTTCAGAAAGCATACTCATGAATATTCATGACAGTTGTCAGTGGGCCAGCTGGCTGGCCAGCATGCTGGCCTGCCATTTCAGAGTTTTCCTATTCAGACACCATATTATCAGTGCAGGGAGAGCAGTGTTCAGGGTCAGCACTTTTGCAACGCTCTTCCGAGGGTAGGAAAGGAGGCCTGCCCTCAGCAGGGTGTTGCTTCATACAACCTAATGGTTCATTCTTTATCACCCTGATCATCAGTGTTGTAACTCTCTTGCTGTTTGGGGATAGCAGTGTCAGAGCAGTGATGTGTCATGGCAGGAAAAGATGATCCATTTCAGTTCTGGAGCTCCCTCTATCCTATCAACTTGCCAACCATGCCGATGTAAGAACAACAAATTAAAGATAGGGGAGGAGGACATCAGGATTAAGGTCTTATGCATTTTACTGCCCTTGGACAGAGTTCTTCATCAGAACTGATGTCTCAGTAGTTGGGAAGGGTTGTACAGGCACTTGCTCCCTGACGTTATTAGCAGTGCAGTGGTGCATCCTTGTCCTTAAGGGCACCAATCTCACACTGATCCCTCCTGAGAGCAAGGGAGGCCTGAATACGGGCAGGTCCTCCAAACCCTGCTTTGGCTGGCTTAACATGGCACTGCTCTTTTGGGGGCTTGGAGGGAGCACCAAACCCCAGTATCCTTGCCCTTTGCCTGACAGGTGGTCAGCACAGCATAGTTGTTCTTCCTGTGTCCATGCTCTTAAGAAAGGAGAAGCTTCTGGACTAACCCACGGTTCTCCCCACACCCAGTTTCTGGTGGTTTTGGATGAGTATGGAGAAGGGAAATAAAAAACAGACTCATTTCGGGTAATTATTTTAAAAGTGGAATAACAGTATGATTGCTATTCTAATTCCAATAACATTAGAATTAATTAGAACATTCCAACATTAGATAAAAGAGCCGGAAGTGGTGACTTATAACATTTGTTATAGTGCAATAAGGTTTCTCCTTCTGTAATATGAGTGAAACATCACTAAAAATGCTTACATAATAGCACATATGCATAGCTGCATACCCTGTTATCTGCTACCTTTTCAGAAATGACAGAAATCAAAACTAGTTCTCTCCTAAAGCTAGATTAATTAAATTTCCAAAATCACTTCAGAGATTGTTCAGTCTTTGTTGCTGGCAATGCCATTGAAAATTGAAGTATTAAGTCTTTCACATGGTACAGTTCTTGTAATTCAAGCACTTTTTTTTCATGAGCTGCCATCACTTCATAACCTTTCCCTCTGCTTTCAACAGAGGTTTCCCCATGATATTTGTATAGTAAGCTGCTTAAAGAAAACATGTGCACTGGTCAAGCATCACCAACTCTTTTAAGCAGCCTGAATATTTCTAATTTAGTTCCCTTCCCTGATGAAGCTTGTGGTGTCTTCTCTAGTTTACTTCTCTTCAGTTGTAAGTTACATTAAAAAGTGAAGTTATTCTTGAAGCATCTTAGCAAAAGATCTCAGGACCACACAAACAGTAGCTGTAAGAGGTGTCCAGAAAATACAGTTGGGATAGAAGAGTTGATTGCAGGGATATCTTTAAGAGCAACTAAACCATGGAAAAGTGGAGTGGAACTAGGAGCTAAGTATGCATGTGATTGCACAAGAACTTTAACTGGGCATACACTTTTCTGCATAAAGAAAACCACTTTTGTTTATCCCAATGAACTTTGGGAAATGGCACATCAAATGTCAAGGGCTGCTTTCTGTGGTTGCTGTCACCGTCATTAGCCAATCCCAAAGCCCATCGACAATCTGCAGCTTCTTCCCTCCATATCATTTCTGCAGACAGAAGGAAGAGCCTGGAACGTGGACTGCAGCATCAACTGCCATGAGGCACAAGATACTGCCACTCGCAAGAGAAACAGTTTCTATATGGTGGCATCCTTATCAGCCACTCTCTGAATCCATTTCAGTTCCTTCTACCCCACCATCTGCGGGGAAGAGCCTGGAACACCAAATATGTAATCCATTGCCAGGGCCAGAAGAGACAGTCATAGCCATAAACACCTCCAGCCTATCCCTAAAATACTCTCATTTGCAATGGATAACTGTTAAGGCATACTGTTAGTTGAAAAGTCACATATAAACAAACAAAGAAAATACTATTTGGACTCCTAGGCCCTGTGGCTTCAGGAGATTTTAGTCATTTTAATGGGACTCCAAAAGAGTAACCTTTAAAAGGGTTTTAAGGAATAGTATACTAATAGCCCCACCTGGTGCTTAGAATATATACCACCACTCCCAGGCAACTTTTTCTGACGATGTGGAACTGCACCATGAAAAAACAACTGCAGACTGTAAGCAGAACAATTTGGACAGGGCTGGCAACTGTGGAGGGAGTGCCACATATAGGCTGGACATGATGGAAAGTGGCTTCTTTCTCTGGTGGTTCACCACTCTCCAAGCTTGGTTGCTGTTCTTCTTCTGAGGCTTAGGCTGGTGTAGCAGAAAACCAATATGGCAGAAGGGGCAGACTTGCACAATGCAAAAGCCACATAAAGTAAATGTCAGATGTTTGAGAGCCACATGTGGGCACCCGTGTGTGACAGGTGAGCCACAAAATACACTCAAAGAGCCACATGTGACTTGCAAGTTTTGGTTTGGCCACACCTCCTATATGGCTTATTAGACAAGGGAAGCACTCCAGCCACTTAGTACCCTTTTAAGTGCTCTATTCCCAGGAATGCTTATATAATACTTTGCCATTTTTGTGAAGCATTTTCTATATTAATGTGCCAGCCTGTAGGGAAAGATGTATGATGCAGGACTAACACTGTTGTTGTTTAATTGCAAAGAAATCACAATGCCCTTCATCTTTTAACTCCCTACACTCTCCTGTTCTCCTGGTTATGGCAGCCACACTCTTCACAACTACTCAGCCCCATTCTCCCTCCCTTTTTGCATAGTAGGATAATAAGATGGGAAGTAGAGTTAGGATAGGAAACATCGTAGCCACAGCTGAAGCAATGTTCCCTGCATGCAACCTGACATCATGGCGCGCTGGGCAGTATGGGAAGGAAAAGGTAAGGGTGCCTAGCAGGAGTACAAAGCAGTTATATTGCTGGTAAGTTCGATAAATACTTCAACTCTGCCCACCCCCAAGCAAAACAGATTGGGGGGTATTTGATATTGCTTTGATATTGTAAGCCGTCCAGAGATGACAGTGATGGACGGCCTATAAATGCCCTAAATAAATAAATAGGAGAAAATACTTCAGGTGGGATAAGATTCTTTTACACAGAGAAAATTACCATAATGAAGTTAACCCTCTGACTAACCTTATTTGCTGCGATGAAGAAGTCATTGGCTTCTTGTAGCAAAGTTTTCCGTTCATTCATACTGCGGTTCACTTCCTGTTGCAATAGATTTATTTTCTGATTGGCAAGTTTCAGATGCTCTTTTTCAGCATAATCCTCTGAAAATAGGATCCCGAGTGCATCAGTTTTTAATTCTTCCAAAGTAGAGTTCCATTCCTAGAAAGGAAATTGGCCCCAATGAGCTAGCTGCCAATTGCAACTCGGATCCAGCTATGAATGCATGCATGCATGTATATATGCACTTATATTTTGCCTTTCAGAATAAGAATTCAAGGTGGCATGTAACAGAATAAAAAATCAAAATATTCAGGCTAAAACAATAAACAATAAAAATTCATAAAACAAAATAAAATGCAGCTATAAAACATGTAAGAAGTATCCCAGTAAAACTAAAAAGAGCTTGCAAAATAGTATTAATTATTCAAACAATGGTTCTCTTCTAAAGTTCAGCATTCAAGGAGGCTTCTGAGGCAGTGAATTCTACAATTGTGTAAAGTCTAATTTTGAAAAGCTCTCTTTACAAAGAACATAGACACTGGGGCTATACGATAATGTTACAAATGCTGACCTGGCCATGCCTTCTCACAGGCAAGTTACTTGCTCTGGTCCAGAATGACCTAAGAAAAATCTCTTTAAGGAAGCCAATTGCCGTGGAATGCTTTGTAATGTAAAATCCATCAGGAAAGAGGGCACACTGGCCCCCACAAATTAAGGGGAAAGAGTGAGGGAGGGTCTATGTGCAGAATGAGTGGATAGGGGGAATCTGCAGAGGGAAAAGGAGAGAAAGAGAGAAGCAGACAGACTGGGGTGCCTTTTTTAGTATCTGATGGTACTGTTTTCTTCATCCATGGTCTACTTGTATATTGGTATACAGACAAAATATTACCAAAAAAGAAAAATCACTGGTCAACAGTCTGCCCTCCAAAAGGAAGGTAATTCCTGCTCCTACCCATTGGACTTTGCTACTTCAACTGGTACAAAATAGAGCTGCCAGGTTGCTGTTGGGGACCGATCGTTATTCTCATATAACGCCGGTCCTCTACCAGCTACACTGGCTTCCAGTTGAAGTCCGGGCCCAATTCAAGGTGCTGGTATTAACCTATAAAGCCCTAAATGACTTAGGTCCAGAATACCTGAAGGATTGCCTCCTTCCCTATATGTCCTCATCCTCCTTAAGATCGGCAGGAGAGGTCCCACTCCGGAACCCTTCTTGAAAGAAGTACCGAGGGTGTCTACCCAGAGGAGAGCCTTCTCCACAGTGGCTCCCAGAGTGTGGAATGCGCTCCCCAGAAAGGTCCTCCTGGCCCTGATGTTATACTCCTTCCGGCACCAGGTAAAGACCTTTTTATTCAGTCATCATTTTAATAATCAAAGGTTTCAGATGTTTTTAGGATTTTATCCCCTTTTTTTCTTCCTCACAGTCGCATTTTCTATTTTCTGTTTTTTCCTTCCTTTTCTTCTTAGTTTATGAGGTTCAGTTTTATATGGTCTTAATAATTGTGGTTTTACTATAGTATTATTCTAATTTTATATTATGTAAGCCACCCTGAGCACTTGTCAGAAGGACGGGAAACAAATGTTTGTAAGAAGGAAGGAAGGAAGGAAGGAAGGAAGGAAGGAAGGAAGGAAGGAAGGAAAGAAGGAAAGAAGGAAAGAAGGAAAGAGAAAGAAAGAAGAGATGTAGGGCATGTGCAACAAATTATATTTCACAATCTAGTTTGGGAATAGTGATGTAGTTTTGGTGAAAGATAATTTTTTAGGCACTATAACAAATTGGATTTTTACAAACTGGAAAAAGAATCCCACATATTTTTACCATGTATTATTTTCTGACAACAAATGGTTTCCATACTTTATATCTGGTTTTCACAAAGTTATTTGAAGAAAACTTTGAGAATACTACTATTTTTCTATTAGAAGAGAGCCAATATTTACTGAGCCAAGAAATCCCACAGTTCCTAATATGGCCCATAAATCTCTAATGCTCCAATGAAAATGAAGCCTTCTAATGTTACTTCTGGTTGTTCACAGAAATGGGAAGCACTTAATCCTACTGTCAGAAGTGGGTACTGTTTCCTTGGAAGGAAAGAGACAGCTGAGAGCTTAGCTGGCCATAGCTAAACTGAGTGTGCAAATTTGGGGCTGCAATTGAAGATCTTTGGGAACACCAGGATTAGCAGCTGTGCTATCTGCTTAGAAGAATGTATTTGCCTCCACCTTGCTTTGCTTGTTAATAAGCAAATGTTTAGAAATGGCTGAGCCACCAGAAATACATCCTACAAAATTCTGCTATCAACATGGCAGTATCTTCCGGTACATAAATAGTCCTGAGAGTCACAGCTGCTTCTCATAGGTCATTAAGGCAGCAATCCTGTATACATTGACTTGGGAGTAGGTCCCATTGAACTCTAAATCCAAAATCCACTGCCAACATATGGGCATCTTACAATATTTCAAAAGATAACACCATGCATTTTGTTATATAACAAAAGAATGCTGCCAGGAATTTGCTGTATTTCATTATGAGGCAATCCAAAGAAAGTTGTATGTTATTACAATGAATGGAATTTAAGTCTTTGACTCCATGCTAAAGTCCAGTTGATCCAAATAATGGCAGTCTTATTTCCTGAAAAAGGCCAGGATCCCAATCCCTAGTGGCATGAGGAGTCTCTGCCCTTCTCTGTAATGGGAAATTATACATTTGCATGCATCCCAAGCATCCTCATAGAGAGCTTTGAACAGCCATCAAATTGTCTTATGGAAAGCCACAGTCTGCTCTGAGATTACTGTGGCTCAAATTTCATTTTGAAAGTTCGTGAAGAGATAATGGCAATTAATCTTTTTGAAAAAGAAGGAAACATTTCCTCCTTTTGATATCATTTTTATAGGTTGAATCTAGGCGTTTAGTGGTAATTTTAGTTGCTTTCACTTTGAATATTTTATCTTAATTACAAAGCCCATACTTTGCATACAGAAAATCCCAGGTTAATTCCTGGGCAACTCCAGTAAAAAGGATCTCTGGGAAACATCTAGGTCAATGGGGAGTCAGACTGGATCATATGGAACTTAGAGCTGGAAGATGAACCTATAGTCCAACTCAGTATAAGGGAGCTCTAGATATTCATAAGATTTTAAGAGGTCAAATGTTGGATAATTGCACCATTTTGGCAATTGTGATCATGCCAACAACAGGATTTGAGAGTTGGATGGCCAGTTACGAATCACTTTAAAAGAAAAATTGCATTATTTAAAATGAGAAAAGTTGGTTCAAGTGCATAAACTTTGCATACTCCATTAGGAGTAGGGGGTGGCATATAAAAATAAATAAAATAAAAATAAAAATGCTAATTTAAAGCATAGGAGCACATTTAGAAAAACAGGAGAATCTAAACAGAAGCATAGCAAAACTCTATGTAATATGAAAGCCCTGGCGATTTGTTCAGTCAACTGCTTGGGTGCTAAGTGGTGATGGATAATTGTCCTTATGCTTCTTTATTTTTAAACTGAAACTGGACAGGAAAGCCCTTTAAATAGAGCCCTTCAGATAGATGACTCTGCTGGCAGTCCTTCAAATAGAGAACTGCTCTCTGTGAAAGAGAACAGGACATCTTATGATAGCTCTCAGACAGCGTTTTGGCCTTCCTGTCCCCAATCAGCTCTGCTCAAAGCAGAGAAGTACTGGGAAAAATTGCAAAACAAACAAGGAAGCCTCTTAGCAACAATAGATGAGAGCATGCCAGGCCCCTATAAAAACTTCTCAGGCCGCATGCTCATTGGTCAGAGCAACAGGAGTACTTCGCCTTATGCACTTGTTAGAGAACACCATTCTTCATTTCTGTTTCATGTTTATACACTGATATATTTGGTCTTTGGAGTGCTCTCAGTAAATAGTAAAATGTCATTCTCATTTGGAACATTTCCTGGTAACGACAACATTTACTATGGCTGGTTTAATGGGACCAAAGAAGTCTTGGATTACAAACACAGCTGGCCTTTATGGTAAAATTTAGGGCTGACCATTCCAGTAAATGCCAGATGTCATTCTTATTGCCATCAAGTTATCCTCTATCCTTGTTTCCTTGCTCCATTCATAAAATAGTCAGTACTAAACATTGCCTGCCAACCAGGGTCCTAGAACTACCAAGAATGCACTCCCATGCATGTTTACATCTCAGATGTGTAGGACTGAACCTTTAGATAACTTTCAGATCAAAAGGCAGTCATCAGATGGAAAGCTCTTATGATGAACTGAGACATGGGAAACTCCATGTGTAAGCACATCCATAGACAAGATATTTTGCATTCAGTCATGCAAAGTGTAAGTATGCTAGTTCATATTTGGATTTTCTTTGAAGAAAAAGATAGCACTAATGGGGAAATGACTTGTCTAGAAATTGCCATCATAAATTTGCCACAACCATCAGTTCACCAGTGGAAATTGTTTAGAGAAATTTCAACTCAAAATGAATTTCCTTTAACAGCTGATATTAGCCTCTTTTATAACAAAGCTGTTCAACAATTTAACCTTTCAATCAAACTTCGAATGATAATGCATTGCTATGATTCAAAGCCTGAACAAAACATTGTTTATTATAATTCTGGACACTGAAAGAACATTGGATATATTTAGATGTATTTGATATTTTCTACTAAATTTGTAAAAAAGGGGCTCATTATTCTTAAGAATATTTTCAGAGGCATTCTGTTCATCTATCAGCAATATATATTACTAAGTTATACAGACTTCTTTATAAGGGAAGACTTTGTAGGTTTTAAAATAAAAGGTGAATCTCTACTATCAAAGGAAAAATAAACACAGGAGACAACTGGTCTGATTCCTTCCTAACACAACACAGATTTTGCAATCACCCCCAACTCAGCTTTCCCCAGTCTGGTGCCTTCCAGTTGTTTTAACTACAATTACATCACTCCTGATAGTTGAGCATGATGACTGCATCTGATGGGAATTGTGATCCAAAACACATGGAGGGCACCAAATTGAGAAGAACTGCCCTAATCCTTCCCTTTGTGATCTGTGACCACACTGTTTGAATTCTTGTGTGTGTGCTATACTCAGCCCCAAGCACATGAGCACACCGTGTGGCAACCAGGACAATGTATGACTTTATTTTTAAAATAAGTGCTTTTCTGCATGGAGGAAAGATGCTTTCAAGATAAGTGTGCAGCAGTGACAATATACACACAAAACCTGCAATTTTATGATGGAAAGTGCTTGAATCTGGATAAGCCATCTGTCATGTCTGTCTGCTCTAGAGATCAATAAGTATGCTAAGCCACATGTCAGGGCTACTTGGTATAACAACTTATACCTTTTTTCCATCCCTTTTTTCCTTTTTCTTTTTTCCACCCCTTTTATTTTCCATCCCTGTTCAGGTCTTGGGTACCCATGAAGCTTTTTATTATTCACAGACTGGACCTACCCTCTAGATGAAGGCAAGCAACTTTTTGGATATATATCATCCTAGGGATAGTCATAAAACAGCTGCCATGAATGGCTAGTAATGAAGACACTGGCCCAGGAGTGTCTGGAGGAAGGTAACATGGCAGCAGCAAGGATGTAATGCAGGGATCACATCACTCTAGAGAGCTCTGTGTGCATGCACACAGTTCCCTTCAGAGTGATGCCAACTATGGGTCAGCAAGCCCACATGTGGTTATCTGAGGATTATGGGGCTAGCATTTGAGAGAGACCCCTTATGCATTTGGTCCCCAACACCTAAATAGATCACATGCGGAGAACAGCTGGGCTACATTGGTTTATCATGTGCCCTGCAATTCATAAGCAGAAAGCCTTTTTCTTGGCCATCTGCTGAAGTGTGGAGGGAAAGGCTGATCAGCCAGGTGACCTCCTACCTGTGAACTGCCAGCCTCATACAATTGAAATTAAATAAACTGGCCATAAGCACTATACTTTTAAGTCAGTGTGTGATTGGTGATAAGAGGCTGCTGTCCTGCCTTTTCAGTTTTCCTGAGTGCAATGAATGTCTCCAGAGACATAAAGCACCATACATAAGACATGTTCAATGGCTGTCCACGAATAGGTCACTCTATTCTACTTTTTGCCTTCACAGTAAGCAACCTTTTAAATTGAAGCTCTGACTATTCAGTTTGGCAAGGAAATTAAGCCTCATGTGGATCTGTTGATTGATCTGGCACTTTTTTTAAAAGGTTCATGTAGATGCGAGGGAATATAAAAGAAATTATGTTCTATATTTAAAATAAGAGAATGTGGATCATTTGTCCACAAGAGGTTGCATGCCTCTGAAAAACATCAAGCTGCTAAAAATAAAAAAGCAGCACAGATTCCTATGGATGTCCAATTGCAGAAATATGTTGGGCGTAATCCAGTCAAAGCAAAGCACTTCCAAACCCCACTGAGCCCAATTGGAGAGATTAACTCTTCAATTAAAGTTGAACTTTTAGACTGAAAATTATTTTACTTGATCAATCATGTCCAGAGACATGAAAAGATGTTCTGGGACACATACCCTGTTTCAGCTGAGCATTTTCTTTGCTTCCGGAAGCTTAGTGATGCACAGTTCACTATGCTATATGAAGCACAGACTATGCCAATGTTGAGGAGAAAACCTTAAGTCAATTAACTTGTGAAACATTTTTTTTAAAAAATAACAGACTTTGCAACAGCCATCAGAAGAAAGAGATGAAACTGCTGCTAGGTGCACTCTTTCACTACAATGTGTGAATCAGTCCACCATTCCAGTGATATTCTGAGTTTCTGAATACATCCCTTAACCAGTTTGGGTAATAGCCACAGATACTTTTCCCCATTAATTTGTCTAGTGATGAAACCTTATCACCAATGGCTTCCAGATAAGAAGTTAGCATCCCCTAGAGCAGGGTAGACAGTTGCAGGAGACAACAGTCTTCTGTCCTTTTCCCAAAGAGGCTGTGTGATGAGCCAGTTAATCATACTGGTTTTGTCAGTAAAGAAGACAGTGGATCCTGTTGGCCCTTCCATTCAGGGGGTCTGTGGTAAAAATCAGTGGAAGAACACTTTCTGGTTATTCTCCCCTCACCATCCTTGTTTCTAGTTCTCTTGAGATATTTCTTTACCACTTGTTGAGTTCAATTCTTTGTTCTTTTTTCACAATTAATTTGCTTAATAGACAAATGTGTCAGTTCTGTTTGGGAAGGACTGAACTCTGGACAAAGAGAATTCCATCTCAGAGCAGAGTACAGGATGCACAAATTACCCTACCATAATGGACAACCATAACAAATTGGCACATGCCATACAGGGCCAAAAGTAATGCACAAAACATACACAATGTATCTTACTGAACAGCTCTGCAGAGAAAGAAATAGGTTTAAATGGAGAAACCCAGATGGCATAAGTAAGAAATCCTTTGTCCTGCGCAATAGCTATGCTGTAACAGTTGTAAAACGTATCTCCCATGAGGATCAGCTGGACTCTTGCTGCAAACTCACAAGAAATTAATAAACTGAATTGTTCATCTAATGTTTGCTCAAGCAGGAGACAGCTTGCACAACTTGACCATTCAGATGCAAGAGTTACAGGTGAATTCAATTCATTTGATGCTGTACTGATAAACTAGCTTCCAGCTGCTAAAACAGGGCTCAGCAACCTTTTGGGACTGTGAGCACCACCACAAAAGGCTGCCAGAGGAGATGTGGCAAAGTACAAATAACCAGCCCAAAAGACCGGGTACCAGGCAGAGATGAAGTCTCAGCTCCAACACATGGAGTCCTGATTCCTGTGAACCCACAGTTTTCAGCACTAACAGAATCCCACTTCACAGCAATCCCAGCTCCTCATAAAGGCAGGTTGCTCACCTGTAACTGTCGTTCTTCAAGTGGCCATCTGTGCATCACTCATATGGGTGCTGCGCCTGCGCAGTGCCTATGGCCGGAAAGATTCAAAGCTTAATGGTTTTGGCGGGAACTCTGCACCCCTCCCCCCCCATGGTATAAAAGAGCGGAGTGCCCGCCATTTCCTCAGTCTACTGAAGACTGATTGTTCACCCCCTCGCAGGAGCGAGAGATATTGCAGGAAACTGCCGAACCAGAGAGAAAAGATTACCAATGAAACTGTTATCGAAGAGAAACGGTACCGTATAAACCCATTCACCAACACCAAGTGGGGCCGGCGGGTGGGTTGTGTGAATGCACAGATGGCCACTCAAAGAACGACAGTTACAGGTGAGCAACCTGCTTTTCTTCGTCGTGGCCTCTGTGCATCATACATATGGGTGACTAGCAAGCTTACGAGACCTGGAGATGGGCGGTGTCATCACTGAAGGAAAGAAGAAAGGACCGCTCGACCAAAGGAGCAGTCATGTCTGGCATGCACATCAAGGCGGTAATGCCTGGCAAAGGTGCAAGGAGTAGTCCAAGGGGCAGCCTTGCAAATGTCCTGGATCGGAATGCCAGCGGCAAAGGCAGAGGAAGCAGCTACCACCCTCATGGAATGCCCTCTGGGCGTGACAGGTAAGTCAAGCTTGGTGAGCTGATATGCTAGCTGGATGGTCTGTACGATCCACTTTGAAAGCCTCTGCAAACCAACAGGGGAGCCCTTATCATAGTCTGAGTATTTAACAAAGAGGCGGTTAGATTTACGGAAGGACTCCATGCGAGACCTGTAAAAGGCAAGGCAGCGACGAACGTCGAGAGAATGCAATGACCGTTCTATTGGTGTAGCAGGCGTAGGGGAAAAGGCCAGTAGGACAATGTCCTGGTTAATATGAAAAGGAGACAGAACCTTGGGTAAGAACGCCAGATCAGTATGGAGAACGACTTTCTCCTTATGGAAGTTAAGCTAAGGAGGATCTATCCGAAGTGCGCAGAGTTCACTAGCCCTTCTGGCAGACGTGACCACAACAAGAAAGGTAGCCTTCCAAGACAGGAGACGTAAGTCAGTAGTTGCCAGGGGCTCGAAAGGAGCTCGGGTGAGTGCCTGAAGAACAACCGAGAGGCTCCAAGTAGGGATAACTGGGTGAAGTGGTGGTTGGAGGTTCTGTAAACCCTTGAGGAATCGACGTATGAGAGTATGAGAAAAAACCAAAGAACCCTACACCTGTCCACGGTAGTGGGAAATTGCAGCTGTATAAACTTTAATAGATGGCGGCTTAAGTCCCAATAGATGGAGCACTAAGAGAAATTGAAGGATATTTTCAACAGAGGCTGAAGAAGCGGTAAAACTGTTGGATTCAGCAAAGGATGTGAAATGCTTCCATTTGGCTGCATAAGATCGGCGAGTTGCAGGTCTTAGGGCAGACTGGAGAATGAACTGAATCTTGGGATGGAGAGCGCTCGGCTTCGATGAGGAGTCTACCAGTATCAGGGAAGAAGAGGCTGTATCAGGATGGTGTCGAACAAGTGTAGGAGTCCCCAAATCTGCCAGTACCAAAAGGACCCTGTGGGTCATTGAATGAGCCAGGCTGTCAGGTTGAGTGAGGGAAGATCCGGGTGACGAACAGCTCTGTACTGTTGAGTTATTAGATGAGGTATGAGAGGCAGGTGGAGAAAGGTGCTGCTGGATAGACGGAGAAGAGTAGGGAACCATGGTTGACGGGGCCACCAGGGGGTTACTAGGATCCCCGTGGCATTGTCATAGATGATCTTGGCTAGGACCCTCGTTATGAGTGGGATCGGGGGAAACGCATAAAAGAACGTGTTGGACCAAGGGATCATGAGTGCGTCCCCTGTCGGTCCCGGGCCGATGACGGCATGAGAGCGGAACATCTCGCACACCTTGTTCGTGTGAGTGGCGAACAGGTCTATGTCTGGAGAATCCCAAGTCCGGAAGAGGTGATGGCAGGTCGGACGATCCAGTTCCCATTCGTGGGTTGTTGACATCTGCCTGCTGAGGGTGTCAGCCTCCTCGTTGTTGGTACTGGCCAGGTGAACCGCAAGGAGGGTGATCTCCCTGGGGATGCACCAGTCCCACAGTTGCATCGCCAGGCGGGCCAGGGGGGCGGACTTCATCCTGCCATGTTTGTTTATATAGAATACAGCGACAATGTTGTCGGAGGCAATTTGCACAACGTGTCACCAGAGAGTGTCCTCGAATGATCGAAGGGCTTTGAAGACCACCAGGAGTTCGAGGTAATTGATGTGTCTGGTGGTCTCCTGGTGGTCTCCTGGTGGTCCCAGGTGCCCTGTGTCCAGAGACTGGCACATAGGGCTCCCCACCCGGTAAAGGAGGCATCGGTAAACAAAGTCAAGGTGGGGTGAGGCGGACAAAATGAGACGTCTATGGACATAGTCCACCACGATAGAGACCAGAGGATGGAGGTTGGAAGGCAGAGGAGATGGTGAATCTCGTTGGGGTTGAAACATTCTGTTGAACCACAACTGGAGTGGTCTCATCCGTAGTCTGGTGTGGGGGACTGTGGAGACTGTAGAGGCCATGTGGCTGAGAAGTTTCTGCACCGAGAGTGCTGGAACAGCTCTGTCCATGTGGATTCGATGGATCGATGAACACAGATTGTCTTGTCGACTTTGTGGAAGAAAAGCTCTCATCAGTGTGGAATCGAGACAGGCTCCAATGAAGTCAATGACCTGTGAAGGAGTAAGACACGATTTCTCATGATTAATGCACAGACCCAAATTGTCCAAGAGGGTATAAATAGTCTGAAGTGATGACCAAAGGCCTTCCTTAGATGGGGAGACGATCAGCCAGTCATCCAGGTAGGGGTACACTTGAATGCCTTGGAGCCAAAGATGTGCACACACACCGGAGCCATACATTTCATAAAAACCCGGGGGGCAGTAGCCAGTCCAAATGGAAGGACGTTGAACTCAAAAAGATCAGAACCGACAGTGAATCGGAGAAGACTCCTCTGGAACAGGTGAATGGTAATGTGAAAATAGGCATCTTTCAAGTCCAGAGAAGCGAACCAATCCTCTCTCCTAAGCAACGGAAGGATATTTTGAAGGGTGGTCATCAGAAATTTTTTGGTTTTGATGAACCTATTGATGCCATGTAGGTCCAGTATCGGACAAAGACCGCCATCATGCTTAGGGACCGTGAAATATCTTGAGTAGAAGCCATGGAGCCCCTCGGAGCATGCAAGCTGTCAAATTGCTCCTTTACAAAGAAGCTGCTGAACTTCATCAACGAGAACCGATGACGGAGGCGTAAATTGGATCAGTCCTGGCAGGGGCACAGTATCGAACTCAATTCTGTATTCTGTATCCGTGCTATATGATGGATAAAACCCACTGATCAGATGTGATGGACTCCCAAATGTGTCGTGAGGCCAAATGAGTCCCTAATTACTCACATAGATGTAGACAATAGAAGTTAAAAATCTTTATTCCGAATGACTACAAGATTTATGTGTACGACAGATAGTGCAGGAGGCACCACAGACAGCTCTAAGCAACACAGTTGCCCCCTCCTTTCTGACCTCTCTGAGATTTGCTATGTGAATCTCAATCTCCTGGTATGTCCCTCTCTACGGGGGCTGGACAAACTTCTTTCTCTCCTTCTCTCACTTAGTCTCTCTTCTAATTGGCCTAAGTGTCGAAGTCTCCTCCTTAGCAGGGCACTCTCCATGGCAACCAACTCCCCTTCCTGATTTCCAGGAACTTGCTCAAAAAATCAGAGTCAGGTGGCGGGGCGGGGGGGTGTTTGTGCCATGGGCACCAAGCATAAATCTTCCTGCTCTAAAGCCTGACCCTCGCTGGGGGCTTCTGGCCCTCTTTCACATGCTAACGCCTCCTCTGAGTCGTTAGGCATGACAAAATGGGCAGTCAACTTTGCAGCCAATCCCCAGAAGGAAGAGGGGAAGGTGGGTTAAGGAAGAGAGGAGAGGTTCGCTCGTCCCATCAACGCTGACGTTTGTCGGAGTCGGGGCGATGCCAGTTCTGCTGGAAGCGTTGTTGTTGCTTCTGACGCTGTTGGTGGGGCTGGAACTGCTGATGGCCCACAAATTGCAAGTAGGGCTGGTATCTATAGGACGGACGAGACCAAGACCACTTACGGCGCAATTGATCAGGGACTTCCATCCGGCGAGCTATAACCCTTGACTCGTGGATAGTCTTCATCTTGTGGTCCGTCCAAGCATTGAAGAGCCCTGAACCATCAAAGGGCATGTCTTCAATCCGGCGTTTCATCTCGTCCGGGAAGTTGCAATTCCGGAGCCAGGCATGGCGATGGAGGGCTACGGCACCAAGAGCTCTAGAGTCGGAGTTGACATGGTGTCTTGCCGTGCAAAGCTGCTGGACTGCCACCTGCATAAACTCTTTAATACAAATTGTATTAATGAAGATTTTAGCCAGGTCTTTTTGTTGGTCTGGAAGTGAGGCAGTGATATTTTCTAACTTTTGCATTAGAAAATATTGGTATCGAGCCAGTGTGACCTCATAATTAGAAATATGGAGGCCAAGACCTGTAGCGGCATAGATCCAGTGAGCCAACATGTTGATCTTATGGCCCTCTTTGTCGCAGGGAGTAGTGTGTCCCCTCAACTTATGTCCTTGAGAAGACTCAACAACGATTGAGTTCGGTCTTGGGTGACGCAGGAGGAATGGAATATCCTGCTCATGGACTCAATACATGGACAAGTGGGTTGAGGCTGATTAGGGTAGTTCCACGGTTCCATCATTGCCTGGTGAAGAGTGGTAAAATGATGGCAGCAGACTGTTCACCCTTGACAATGTTGTAGAACTTGTTGGTATTGGGATCGAAGCGGTGCTGGGCCTTGATCTCAAGTGACCTCATAAGCCTCGCCATCAGTTCTCCAAAGGTTACATAAGGTTCCTCCGGTGAGCTGGGATCCTGTGTAGAGATCACTGCCTCTGGCGAAGTAGATGCCACTTCGGAGTCCGAATTGTAGTGAGGTGGGGGACTAGAAAAAGAATAAGTAGGCGAAGTGGGACGCCTGGACTGAGCTGCCCTCTTCGCAATTGCTTCTGGTTTTAACCACCCTAAAAAGTTTAGTGTCACCAGCAAACCTGGCCACTTCACTAATTATTCATAATTCCAGATAATTTAGGAAAAGGTTGAAAAGCACTTGTTCTCATTCAGAATCCTGCGGGACTCCACTGGTGACATCTCTCACCTGGGAGAAATTGGCATTTATTTCCACTTTCTGTCTTCTGTTGTTTACCCAGTTAATGATCCATAAGATGACCCCCCCCCCCCCGCACCTTTTGTTCCATTACTGCTTAGTTTGCTCAGGAGTCTTTGTTCAGGGACTTTGTCAAAAGCCTTTTGAAAGTCCAAGTAAACAATGTCTACTGGATCACCCAGCCTTTGAGCTTATTGACAGTCTCAAAAAAGCTCCAATAGGTTATTGAGACAAGACTTTCCCTTGTCAGGGCTTGTCCCTCTATGTGCTTACTGATTCTATCTTTATTTATGCTTTCAAGCAGTTTACCTACAACATATATTAATTGGCCTGCAATTTCCTGAATCCCCTCTGCATCCATTTTTTAAAAGGGGTGTTGGATTGGCCATTCTCCAATCCTCTGGTACAAGGGCTAATCTTAGGGACATATTAAATACTTGGGTAAAAAGGTCAGTGATTTAATGTGTGAGTTCTTTGGTAACTCTAGGATGGATACCATATGGACCAGATGGCTTGCTGACTTTCAGTTTGTCAATACTTTTTGGATATTGTTACGTGTTTTATTGATTGTTCTTATTGTTATATTGCATTTATTTTATTGTAAGCAGCTTAGAGAGCCCTTGGACTGATAAAGAGGAATATAAGTTTAATAATAAATACATGTGGTAAAAAATCATTTTTTGTCACTGCTATTTGCCCTAATTCCTCAGACCTATTTATTCCTAATTCCTAATTTCAGAATGCATAAACTCAGGGACAGGTGTCTGCTTCTCATCCTCTGCTGGGAAGACTGATGAAAAGAATTCATTCAGCTTCTCTGCCAGCTCTTTGTCCATGCTTAGTGCTCCTTTAATTCCATTATCATCCAATGGCTCAACTGCTTCCTTAGCCACTTTCTTTATTTTGATATACAGTATTTAAAGAATTTTTCATTGATAGGCTTGATATGGTTAATGATGTGCTTTGAGGTAGAGAAAGGGTAGCATGTGAGAAAAGCATTGGGGGGGGCAGTGGGGAAGCAGGTAAGGGGGCATGGAAAGGACACAGAGAGGATTGGGAGGCCTGAGGAAGCTAGCTGCACACTGGGAGTGCTGAGGAAACCAGCACGCTTTGGTGGGAAGGCGCTGTAGATGGCAGCACAAGGGTAGAGTAGGCCACTGATGAGTTGGAGGGGGTTGAGAAAATCAGTGGAAAATAGCTGAGGACTGACCTTGGGAATGGGGAAGAGGGAGGGATGAGTTGGTATGTTGGATGAATGGGATGAGTGGTAGCAGGGTTGTGAATAAATTATGGATCCACCAGCCCATGAACCTGATCTGGCCTGCAGCGGTTTTTAACACATCTGTTAGAGATGTGTAGTGTTGCATCAATTAAATTTTGATCCATTTCCAAATTCTGAATGGACTCTATAGGGAAGCCTGGATTTAAAAATTAGTAAGAAAACATTTTTGTGGGGGACTTTAACAAATACATTAATTTTTTACCTTGGACCAACTAGTGTCAACAGATTGTGTGTTTTTGTCCTCCTTGGCTTTGAGTACAATTTGTCAATTGTACAATACAATTTGTGTGCTACGTCTGAATGGCAGTCCTTGCAATTGCAACCTTAGTTAGAATCTAGGTTGGGGTTTCCTTTGCCAACGGAATTGTAATTTGCTAATGTAACTGTAATTCATCCATTAGCATTAGGGTTTCCTTTGCTGTTGGAAGTGCTTATTGAGACTGATCAGTGATATTAACCAATGATCCATGTTCACATATATCAGTGAATAATATGACTATCTCTTAAGCAGGAGTAGGATTGTCCCATTTTCCATAATGCTGCTTTAGTGTTTGTATCTGCAGCATCTATGGATCTCAGGTTATACAATATTCAGGAGAAACTCTTGTTCTGTGTCTATTGGACTCTACAAATTAATAGTGTTTGTCTAAGTCAGCTAATATCTGCAGGTGTTACACAGCTAATGTTTCTTTCACCCATCTGTTTTGGCAAATTATATAGATAAACCTTACATAGGAGCACTTTTTAATATTTAATGATGTTATCTACCTGCTTCTTGAAAGTTAATGCTTGGCCAACTCAAGTGAATTCTCCATGCCCTTTGACAGCTAAAAGACTGATATGGCAACATTGCAATGAGAACTCCTAACCTTTAGTTAATGGACCAAGAACATAACAGTGCCTTCATCATTTGACCAAGTGCTATATAGTATATAGGTACCACTTACAGATGGATCTGTGTGGTTATTTGGTTGACATATATGTATAATTCTTAGAAAGTCAAATTGTTTTGTGTGTGTGTGTGTGTGTGTGTGTGTGTGTGTGTGTGTGTGTGAGGGGAGTATAAAATCCATATGCATGCACTGAAACAGATATGTTCAAATTTATGTAGCTACATTTTTTTCTTTTTTGTTTTAATTTCATAATTTTAAAAAAGGATAAAAAAAGATCCTCCACATCTGGCCTACAGAGTCTCTTTGGGTTCTAAAGCCCAAACCCAAGCTGCTTTAACCATTCATTACATGGAAGCATCTTGGGTTGGGCATAGAACCCAAACAGAAGATGTTCTGGTTTGGAGAGGATATTCCAGTTTTTGATTGCATTTTTCAAACTCTATGGTATACTTTGTCAGATGAGATGCCCAGAGCCACCTGTACACAGAATTGCGAAAGTGACCATCCTATATTAAATAAGGGCATGGGTGATACTTTCCATATACTAGCCAGCTGCTTAATGACGATTTCCATCAAGTTGGGGGAAATAGTAAGACAGTGGGATTGTAATTTTTTGGCTTGTAATTCTTTTCTTTTCAAGAAAAATAAACAGTGTCATATTGGCTACTTTATTGTCAGTTGCATCTTCAGTAAATAGCTGCCTTTAGTGGCATTGCCTATTTTTGTCAGAAAGCCATTGTCACATCAGAACTCTTTATGAACCCTGAAGATATATGTCATGTGAACCCAATGACTTATTAAGTTGTAATTTGATCATTAGCCTCTGTTCAGTGTGTGCTAAAATGCTATGTGTGCTTACTTGGAAATAAGGTGTGTCGTGGGGGCAGCTCCTCAGTAAGTGTGTGCAGGGTTGTAGCTTGAGTTCTTCTAAAATAAATAATTGAGGTAGGAGCATATAAATTTGTAGAACTATGATTTAGGAAATTTCAGTTTCATGGGCAGGACTGTAATCTTCTGAGAAAAATATTTCTAGATCAATTCAATACCCCTCCATAAGTGTTTGGAAGACTGCAGTGAGAATGTTTCAAATAAGATAAGAAGGGGCTTACTTTAACCTTATTTTCAATTTCCTTGTGTTCCTGAAGTAATTCTTCATTTTCTTTTAAAGTTGACCCAAAGTTGTGCTTATGGAAATAATCTTTTATATTCTTCTTGTACCAAGAGGTTACCTGAAAATAAAAATAGTATTTTTGATGAATGAAAATAATGGGCAGCATCCAATGTTGTGTGACTAGCCTTGCATGTGTGTAACAAAACTTACAATTCCCTAATTTTCCCTTGCCCCCCCAATCCCCCCCCCCCCCCCGGCACAAACAGAACCCTAAAATCAGCTTTGGAGGGTTACCCAAGCCTCCAGAAAATATTTGGGAGGTAACACAGAAGCTGTGGGTACAAAGGGACTCTAGTCTGTTGACTGAGCTGACAGAATTGCAATTCACCTAGAGATATAGGCCAGGTCCTCATGGTCGCTACAGCAGTGTTTGAATGTTTCAACTGTGATTGTAGCTTGTTATGTCATCTGAACTTAGGAAGGGTGGGTTGCTGCCATCATTAACAAGCCACCCAGAACCTATGGGCTATTTTAGGGTTGGGATTGGATTGCTAAGCATACCAGTTTGACTCCTTTGCCAAGTTAGATAACATGACAAATGCCCAGCACCCACACTGCTGTCTGCTGTGGTTTAAATATTTATTTTATTTATTATAAATAAACCATGACAGATTGCTTGATCATGCCAACTGGTCAAGAGTAAAGCAGGTAACAACCCAGGCTGAACATAAGAACCATGCTGAATCATGTCCAAGGCGCATGTAGTCTGCATTCTGTTCACGTACTGGCTAGCCAGCTGTCTAGAGGAAGCTCACAAGCTGGGCATCATTCACAGGCGACCTCCCACTCTAATTTAGACAACAAGCTGTTTGCTGTATTTTAAGTATGCAATTTCCCATTACAGTCCTATGCATATTAACATCATTTATTTATTATTTCCGATTTATATCATGCCTTTTTCCTACAAAGGGCTCAAGGCAGCTTATATCTCCTCCTCCATCTTATCCCCACAACAACAACCCTGTGAGGTAGGTTGGGCTGAGAGTCTGTGACTGGTCCAGAGTCACCCAGTTGGCTCCATGGCTGAGTGGGGACTCAAACCCAGATCGTCTGAGTCCCAGTCCCATGCTCTTAACCGCCACACCACACTGGCTCTCATAGAGTCAACTCAATTGAAACAAAGCGGAATTTCTGGGAAAAGATTATTTTCCTTGTATTTAAAAAAAACACATATTCCACTTTCTTTCTAAAAAAAAGAAATTCAGGGCAGCTAACAAAACCAATTATATGTTAAAAGAATGTATCAATCTCTTCTCCTGTTACAAGACGTTTTGGCTATTGACTGATATAGAAAGGTAATCAACAAACAAAATAACAATCAAAATAATTTAAGCACCCCATATTTAACATAGTAAACCAAGAACTCCCAAACTGTTTCAGTCACTTGGCATATTTGGAATTTTGGAGTCACAAAATGGCTATCATGAAGTGTGTGCCCATTCACAAAATGGTTGTGGTGAGCATGAGCAATCATGTAAGGCTTATTTAACTGAACATGCAAACTGATGAGCCCCAAAAGTAATACAACCAACCAGCAGCAGCAATAGGACAAACCCTATGCCCTTTCAGAAAGGGGTAAGACTGACTGAACTTTGTGGAGCCTTCTCCTAAGTAACCTGCATTATGCTCACTCATCCAGGCCATGATTTGTCATTTGCAGAACTGTAGTATAGTTTTTCCCTTTTACATGCCCTTTTAAATGACAGCATTTGTTTCAGCTTCTGACAAGCTCTGTGTCTGTAATACCCTGCTGTGAGACATGTCTAGCCTCCAGTTCCACCTCCACTCCATGGATTGGTAGACAAGGGCTCCCATCGGCCCAAACTGTCGAGTTCTCCTCTTCTCCTATCTCACCATTCCCACAAGTGGATCAGCCCAGGCTCTCATCAGCCCAAAATGTTAACTCCTCCCTTCTATCTACCCAGGTGTTCCTGACCATGGTCTACCACTTGGACATGCTTCAATTCCTCACTATTTGAGCTTGAGTTCCCATCAAACTGGGCAGCTGCTTGTGTACACACGGGCACCCTTGCACAGTGTGTGCACCTGACACCCAAACTCAGACAGTGGTCTCTATGGGCTTACTCCAAGTATCCAGGAATCTGGAGCTCCCAGCTGCTACAGCTATATGCACAGATCTTATAATGAACGCCTGGAGGTTAGACGTATATGAACCTGCTCCATAAATTCATGTGCTGCCTGAACAAGGCTGTGAAGGACATGGAAGGACATGGAACTTAGGCTAAAAAAGTGTCATTTTAACTGTCCATTAAATAATATAGAAATATTAATATTAAAAATGTTCATCAAATAATTACCCACACACAGGCTACACTCAAGCATAGAGGTATGCATTCATGACCTCTATTACTTTCAGTGGGACTTTTAGTGGATACACTACACTGGATTGAAGAAATCTCTCTTCTGTAGATTCCAGACTAAATGATAATGTTCCTCTAAGAATATTCTGAAAGTAAACAAAAATGCTTCCAACAAATTTGGCAAATTACCTAAGGAGTTCAGCATAGCCAGGGATATAAAGAGATAATTAATGTAATTAAATTTTGATTTGATGTCACACCACAAAGCTGCTTTCTAACTGCTTCCAATTTATTCATTTTGATGTTGTTCCACATTCAGTGCCTGATTTTATTTTTAAATGTTGGTAGTGGAGAAATGGATACATACACAGATTCATCTATTTATTATAAAGCTCAGCATTTCTAGAGAATTGCACAACTAAGAATTTAGTGGTTCAGTTCAGACATAATACCAAACTTTGGTGACTGTGAAAAAGAATGATAAAAAGCAAGCCTTGAGTTTGCACATTTCCTCTTTACCTTTCCTCTTTTGAGTATGAAGAGGGAATTAGATACTTCCTCTTAATTTTTAGCAGAACAATTAGTTATTCTGCCCATGGGTTTGCCCAAACTGGTTGCCCTAAATTCAGGATACAGGATTAAAAGTCATGGTTTATAATCCTGCTTTGAGGGCCAACCATAGTTTCCAGCTAAACAGAAGCTGGAGTATCAAGTCTCCTCCCCTTGTGCATTAAAGAATGGGAATGAAAAGGTGCAGCACATGAGCCTGAGGCCTGCCACAGCTCATTCCTGGATCAGCAAACATTTACTTGTAGTCAATGTCTCCAATGCGCAGTGGGGTAGATGCTATTTTTACTGAGAAAAGATAGCAATGGGTCAGAGAGGTCACACACAAATCTAGTGTCGAATAGACTTCACTCTAAGTCTGGGAAACTAAATGGAACATGTTGGCCCACCTTGCAGTTCCCGGACTCCAATTCATGGAGGTTAGGAGAAAATATCTTGAAGTCAGCTTTGGATTTAAGCTGTAGTCTAGTAACCAGGGATGGACAACTTGTGCTCATCCAGATCTTTTGTCTCATTAGCCTACATTGCCCAATTCTCCATGGCATACAGTGGTAACTCAGCTCATGAATGCCTCAGTTCACGACCAAATCGGGTCACGAACAAAAATTTTATTAAAAAATTTGACGCAGGTCGCGAACTCTGCGTTAGGTGGCAACTGTGATCACAGCCATCTCCCCACCCCACCCCAAGTGGGGAGATGGCTGCGATCGTGCTGGGGGCAGGGGGGAGATGGCCGAGATCATGCCCGCCTTTCCTGATTGAGTGCGCCCGTGATTGCGCCCGTCTTTCCTGCACAAGCACAGCCGCAATCTCGGCCATCTCCCCCTGCAGCAGCCCACATTCGCGCCCGTCTCTCCCCCCCCCCGATGCGCCCGTGTTCAAGCCCATCTCCCCCCCCCAGGCGCACCGGGATGACGGGCATGTGCAGGAATGACAGACACGATTGTGGTCGTACTGGGGGGCGGGGGCGGAGATGGCCGCATTCTTTGTTGTTCTTTGTCACTTTGATTCACATTTTTCTGATTTAAAAAATAGTTATGGAATGGATTAACCTTATTTCCATTGAACCTTATGGGGAAATTTGACTTTGCTCATGACCAATTTGGGTCACGACCTGAGTCCTGGAACGGATTAAGTTCGTGAGCCAAGGCGCCACTGTATTTTCTATCCCACTACTGCCCCCTCTCACCAGTACTGCTACTTCTGTTCCTGCATTGGACAATCCAGCTGAATGGGCTTCTTATTTGTAGCAAATGCTTATTTTTCAAGGCCCAAATAACTCTCTGCCAACATAAGTCAGAGTTCTACAAACTATTCATTTCCCACTTCTACAATCCAAGCTAATTAGAATCAAATTGATCCAATCTATGCCCCATCTAACAATATTCAAAGCGATTGTTTCTCTCTGTCCCCCTTCAAAGTGTCACCGAGCAAATGCTATATAAGACTTTAATGGTAGCAAAACAAAGCTTCACTTCTGCTCAGAGGCACTGTAGCCTCACAGAGGCCACACAAAGTAAACATCACATAACAACAACAGTTATATAGAGGGTATTTCTTCACAAGTTGTGAAAGTTGCTGCTCTAGGTGATCACAAAGTACATTCTGTCTCTTTCCTGCACCTGCCATAGAAACCAGTGAGCTGTTAGCATAGAAAAGCCTTCACATCCATATCCCAGCATGGAAATGCAGCTCTCTGTCCCTCCACTGCCACATACCCTGGCATGCCAGTAAAGACCTTTGCAGGCTTATTTACATGGCAGCCTTGAAATAAAGGACTGGTGATGGGCTCAAATGAGCTAGGGCTTTACATAAGGCAGGGTTCTTTTTGAAGATAAAAGTGTTGGTCCAAGGAACTAAGAAGACAGACCCAAAAACCTGATGGCAGTGCTTTTTTGTGTATGGTCAGGGAACCACCTATACAGAAGTCTGTGTACATATATCAGAGCAGCATGGGCTCTCACTAAATTATTTTTTTCCAGAATGCAGACCAAAGATCAAGGGTAAGGAACTTTCAAAATGTGTAACCTTATTAAAATAAAAATCTATCCTTTCAGCTACTTGGCAATATATGTCTTTATTGCCACATTTTGGCAACCCTTGAAGTTAATGAATTGTGAATGGCGGTGCCCACATCTCTGTAGGATAACAGAAAACTTACAGCAGAACATCATCATCTATGTTTGTATCTTGTTTATCACAGACAATGAAAATAGGCTTTCATTTTGCTCTCTTCTGTATATGATAGATAGATCATATACAGAACAAATAAATTTTATACATTTACTTCAGAATGCAAGGTGATCACAACTGCAGATAGATTAGCACAGCACTAGCCAGAAGTTCTAGGAAGTCTTCTCTTGGGCACATACAAAGTCTTCTGAGTGTCATAGTTGTGTGGCCAACAGCTTTTTGCCAGAGGAATTCACTAGCTGGAATAGCTGGCAGGATGGAGATAGAGCTGCCTGCTTGGAGTCCAGGCCTTGCTAAAACCCAGTCTCATTCTGGAATGAAGAGCTGGGTTTGGGAGTACAATTGTTAGCAAGTAGGGAATGTGTGAAGAAGACGATAAGGAGATGGCAATCTAATGGATTCCCTTGACTTGTCCTGTTGATTCCACCCAGCCAATCTGTGCTGGTATTGACTTGATCTAATGTGAATCCAGCCAGACTTCCCTTCTTAAAAGGGGGCATGATTTGTGTGTGTATAAGCCAGGGAAATATGTGCAAAATTTGGTCTAATAGCATAATGTCCTTTTAAGCATATTTCTAAATGGAACATAATTGACTGCAGAGTTTTGACTGCCTATGGATACCACTGCATTCAACAGTGGCCTCTGCAGCTAATTTATTTATCATGATCCTTTCTGTTCTAACTTGTACAACTCCATAATCTAGGCCAGCAAAACTAAAATCCAAAATACTTTGTTAGAGATCTTGGTGAACCATTTAACTAACTTTCTTTTTGTTCTAGAAAACATAGACATAATTCATGTTTTAGTAGCCATATTTTCTGAAGCACCAGAATTATCATCAAAATAACCCTGTTTTATATAAACTTGGGTATTCTACGACAGGCCTCTGAGAAGGATCTCTTTAACTAGTATGTTTTTAGTGGGGAGGGGAATGAATTAGACTGCACCAGCACTGTCATATGAAAATCATGGCCCCTAAACTAGGCCTTAGTTGGTCTGATCAGTAATAAAACACACACCTCAGTTCCTATCATCAGGAAAAATCCATCCAGCAAAGGGCCTTGTGCAGCAGCTGGCTGTTCCATAATCCATGCAACACCAGAATGGAGCTCACCCATCACAATGTACAACGTTCCACCGTCTGAGAACCTCTCATTTTGGCAAATTTAGGCTAATCCATTAAAAGCCTGGTCGTCAAGACTGCAAAGGACTGAATTAGATTTCTTTCAGTATTTTTATTTTACCATTCTGTGAAGTAACAGGAGGCATGTCTTTGAAGACAGAAATTAACAGAATCCTGAATGTTTACAGTATAATCCAAACCCCTTGGTGTTAATGGCTGGAGCAGCTTAGGAGGTACTAGTCTGAACCTGAAGAGAGATCCATAGATAGCAATGGGAAATTCCCAAATTGTAGTATTTTTGCGGGTAATTTGGTTTGGGGCATCATTGGCTTTAGATGCACCACATCCAAAGCCCTGTGGATCCCCCAGAAGACCTGATCCTGAGGCCCTCTGGCTATGTCAGTGTGAAGCTGGCACGGTAAAAAGGAAGAAAACCTCACCTCTGCTGTCATTATCCACTGTGAGTCAGCAGAGTTTGGGATGAAGCAGTGGACCAGCTGTTCTGCTCCTCCTCACTTTTGATTGCTCAGCCAGCTATGAAACCTGAAGTACTATTGTTAAAGGAAACACCAGTGTTGAAACTGTACTAAATGCTCTGCCAGTCTTAACACTCAAAGCCATTTGTATTATACATTGTTGAATAAGGAGGTTGCCTGAGCCTTCATTTCCTGAGGTGTAGATAGCTAAAAAAAAATTGAGGAAGAGGACAATTGGAACAGGACTAAGATTCACTAAGGGTGTCACCTATGCCCAATTGGATTGACCCCCCCCCACTGCTTTTTTTTTTGTTGTAAATAGGATATATGCCCTAAAGGTTGAATCTAACCAACTTCCCAGGATGACTATGGG